>NC_092093.1:74558767-75158767 GCF_045679555.1 Salvelinus alpinus
TATGTTGTCAACTAAGGGGAGGGAGGAATGCTAAGGTTTGTAGTGTGTTGTCAACTAAGGGGAGGGAGGAATGCTAAGGTTTGTAGTGTAGTTTATACAAATGGAATGTTAAGCGCCAAACAGCTTCAGTTAGAGAGGGACTGGGCCTCAATTTGGAGTGCCATTATAAGGATAAGATTGTTTGTCCAATCCTGGAATCGCACTGAAGGAGAGCATCTCAACCCCCTTACTCCAGTTGGCCCAATATCCCCAATCTCTCACCATGACAACCATATAGTGGGGTAGAAATAATGGAAATTGCTGCAACATAGTTCACTACATGGTCAGTCCTTTTATAGATAAAGATGAGTTGAGAGTAGGTAGGGATTGTTGTTAGCGAGGAAAAGAGAGAAAGAGATAGATAAACAATCTGTCCCTGAGTGAAAAAGAACAAGACCAATAATAAAATGGATAATTCTCATCCTTGGCCCAAGTTCCTACTCATTCTGTCCTAGAATGTGTAGGTAATGTGGTAATGTGTTGATAATTCAACAACAACATCTACCATAGGGGTTTTGTGTGAATGGTGTTGTTATTGTGGTGGAAATACAGTGGTGGAAAAAGTACTCAATTCCCATACCTTAGAGCATTTTATTCGTATAGATTTTTATTTAACCTTTATTTAACTAGGCAAGTCAATTAAGAACAAATTCTTATTTACAATGACTCAAGTAAAAGTGAAAGTCACCCCGTAAAATACTACTGAGTAAAAGTCTAAAAGTATTTGGTTTTAAATATACTTAAGTATTAGAAGTAAATGTAGTTGCTAAAGCATACAAGTATCGAAAGTAAAAGTACAAATAATTAAAAATTCCTTACATTAAGCAAACAAGACAGCATACTTTTATTTAATTGTTTTAATTTACAGATAGCCAGGGTCACTCTTCAACATTCAGACATCATTTAAAAACAAAGCGAGGCAGTAAGGGAGGCAGTAAGGATGACCAGGGAAGTGTGAATTGGACAATGTTCTGTCCTGCTAAGCATTCAAAATGTACAGAGTACTTTTGGGTGTCAGGGAGTAAAAAGTACATCATTTTATTTAAGAATGTAGGGAAGTAAACGTAATCAAAAATATAAATGGTAAAGTAAAGTACAGATACCCCAAAAAACGTCTTAAGTAGTACTTTAAAGTATTCTTGCTTAAGTACTTTACACCACTGTGTAAATATAGTAAGTTATCCAATAAGGTCACAATAATAGTAGGGAAATAAAACAACAATCCTTCAAAAAAAATCTGTAACGTTGTCATCAACGTTATAAATCAAACATTTGTTGGTAACTAAGGTCACTTTGAATTGGCCTGAAACTAAAGGAGCAACATGTGATGTAGACTGATAGACATTGTATTGACCAGAGAGAGAGTTCATCATTGCTTAGTTCGAGCCAATGTCAACTGCTCCATTCAGCCTATTGCTGTGAACTAACAAATGGCTCCTTCGTGACTGTGTGAAATCAATGTTCCCTGTATGTCACGATCAGAACCAGCCTGCAAAGCTAGTTATTATTGAAGATGGATTAGCTGTATGTTCCATTGCTTCCTACACAACGCACACAAATTACAACCATTGACTAACTACACAACCTGAACATAGAGAGATTCACATTTCAGGACATGCAAAGGTTGAAGGCACTGGCAGAGGAAAAACCTGTCCATGTTCATAACAGCCCAACCACTTTCTCAGCTGAAGTCTTGAAATAAAATCGCAGCTCGCGGACGTTAGACAGATCAATTGTGACATTTCTGGACGGAGTGTGAAACATTTAATTAGCACAAGGCAACACTGGTGAAAGCTTGAATTACTCAATAAATCAGCCGCAGACGATGCCTGCTCGGACCGGGAGCAGTGAGTTGTCGGTTGAGATGCGGGAGGAGCGGGAGCAGGAAGTGCTGTCCATTTATTTGGCACTTTCCACAAATTTTTCACAACAGGAGCCAGTAATACTTGACAGCATTTAGGGGCTAATTGAGGCCCAGTCGGCACCTTGATGAAGTAGTCAGCTGATCCCCTGCAATTGGCTTTCTGAAACAACCAATTCCTTCTGGTAAATGTAACCTCTATCTCCTTGACGTTTCCAATTAATACAGTGCATACATTTTCAAGACAATCAAGTTTGAAAGTAATGGATAATTGTAAAGTAATTCAGGTATAAAACAATAGAGAAAAATAAGCCATGGAGTCTAGAATAAAGTTACCTGTAAGTCTAATGGTTGATCTAAGGTCTGTTTCTTCCCCCCTTTTCTTCCAAATATTGAAGGCTACAATTGGGGTGGAGTAAAGTGATCAGGTCAAACCTACAGTCACCTCTGAAATGATAAGCAAAATTATTTAAATTATTGGCACAATTATGTGCAAAAAACACTACATCAAATAAATAATAACAAATACTGAGCTATGTTGTATGCTCCAAAAAATGAGAAAATTATATTATTTAATACTAATACAATTGCTTGGAGAAGTAATATATATTTTTTAAAGACAGGTGTCATAATTATTGGCAACCTTGTTTTCAATGCTTTTTGTACCCTCCCCTTGCGAGGATAACGGCACTCAGCCTTTTTCTATAATGTTTTATGAGATTGGAGAACACTTTGGGAGGGATCTTAGACCATTCCTCCATTATAGAATCTTTCCAGATCCTTGATATCCTTTGGCCTTCACTTAAGGACTGCCCTCTTCAATTGAAATCACAGGTTTTCAATGGGGTTAAGTCCGGAGACTGAGAGGTCCATTGAAATTTTTTTGATTTTGTGGCCAATTAACCATTTCTTTGTGGATTTTGATGTGTGCTTGGGGTTATTGTCTTGCTGGAAGATCCACATGTGGCCAAGTTTCAGCCTCCTGGCAGAGGAAACCAGGTTTTTGACTAAAATGTCCTGGAACTTGGTAGAGCTCATGATGCTGTTGAACTTAACAATGCCCCTAGGACCAGTGGAAGCAAAACAGCCCCATAATATAAAATATCCACCACCATATTTTACAGTAGGTATGAGGTTATTTTCTGCAGATGCATCTTTCTTTCGACACCAAACCCACCACTGCTGTGGGTGGCCAAAGACCTCTATTTTCATCTCATAACACCATTGCACTTACTGTAGTTCCAATCCAAGTGCCAATTCTGTTTAACAAGCCTCAGACATTTACATTTGTTGGTTACTGTCAATAAATGGTTTTTTCTGATAACCCTTGCAAATAACCTACTGGCATAGAGGTGGCATCTAACTGTAGATTTGGAGACTTGCTGACCCGAAGATAAAATCAAGTTCTGTAATTCTCCATTCCTTTTCCTTGGACTTTTCTTTGCCTCCCAAACCATCTGGTAGAGGACCCAAGTGCATATTGTGTCCTCTACCAGGCAGGTAGAGGACACAAGTCGTTCCAGTGGTTATAAACTTCTTAATTATTGTCGTAATAGTGGTACATGGTATATATTTTTTGCTATTATTTTCTACCTATTGCCTGATTTATGAAAGTCAACGACCAATTGTCTCTTTTTGCTTGATAGTTAGTTCTTTGTCTTTTCCCTTGGCGATTGAGGACAAATGGATTTTACATGTGTGTTACCTCATTTTTATACCC
This sequence comes from Salvelinus alpinus, assembly GCF_045679555.1. Lineage (NCBI taxonomy): Eukaryota > Metazoa > Chordata > Actinopteri > Salmoniformes > Salmonidae > Salvelinus > Salvelinus alpinus. The sequence continues at coordinate 74,562,388 of NC_092093.1, forward strand.
CAGCGAAACACAAAGCCATGGAAGGCCACAGAACAGTTCCTTAAGCTGAGATGAACATTCAAAGTAAAATGTTAATGCTGATTTGTCTTTACGGGTGGCCATAACTCTGACACCTACTGTATCTTTTATTAGATTTTTTCCGCACCAAAGGAAACAAGTGAAAGACAAAACAGTACAGATAAAAAACAGGTAAAAACGATGTGCAAGTAAGGTTGGAAACCCAAAAGGGCTTATGTGAAAACCACATCACAAAACCAACATACAAATATTAGTACAAAAAAAGTTTGATCAATCAGTTACACAGAGCATACTAATTATAAATGTACATGATATACTCAGTGTATAAGAAAAACCATGTTTGATTATGTGTGTGCATGTGAATGTGAGAGTAAGGGTACATGGAGGGGATTACTGGGTAGTTTGGTTCATCAGGCTGACCCCCTTGAGGGATGGTGATGTTTTGGCAATGTGAAGATAGGAGTTACAGAGTATGAAACCTCTGTGTCTGATAGAGAATTGACTATGTGAGGTGCGGCAGTGGGGAGGGTGAAGGTTATCGCAGTGTCTTATATTGTATGCATGGATTTAGGAATTCACTTGGAAGAGTCCTTAGGGCACATAGGGCGGCGCACAATTGGCCCAGCATCGTCCGGGTTTGGCTGGGGTAGGCCGTCACTGTAAATAAGAATTTGTTCTTAACTGACTTTATCACGCCCTGATCTGTTTCACCTGTCCCTGTGATTGTCTCCACCCCCTCCAGGTGTCGCTTATTTTCCCCAGTGTATTTATCCCTGTGTTTCTTGTCTCTCTATGCCAGTTCGTCTTGTATGTTTAGTCAAGTCAACCAGCGTATTTTCCCCGTACTCCTTTTGTATTCTCTTTTGCTAGTCTTCCCGGTTTTGACCCTGCCTGACTCTGGACTACTTTCCAGCCTGCCTGATTATCCTGCTGCCCTGACCTTGAATCTGCCTGCCCTTCGATACCTATTGGACTCTGAACTTGTTTGGATATTTTGCCTGTACACGACCATTCTCTTTCCTACCCCTTTTTGGATTAATAAACATTGTAAGACTCCAACCATCTGCCTCCTGTGTCTGCATCTGGGTCTCATCTTGTGCCTTGATAGTACGAACTGGCCATGACAGACCCAGCAGACTTGGACCAGCTCCGTAACGCTGTCTCCCTGCAGGGAGCCACCATTGGGAGACATGAGGAGTTGTTACAGGGCCTTTTGGAAGGGCTCAGTTCCTTGACAGAACGCCACGACCATGGGTTAAAGGCTATTATGGAGCAAATCAGGGAGTTAGCTCAGAGATTGCCTGCCACCTCTGGAAAAAACCCAATCACCCAGTAATTTTTTTTCCCTCTTTGGGGAGTTTGTACAGCCTATCCCGGCTTCATGAGAACCCCGCTTACCACCTCCGGAGCGATATTCGGGGAATCCTGGTACCTGCCGGGGTTTTCTTTCTCAGTGCTCACTTAGTTTTGAGCTACAGCTATCTTAATTTCCTTCAGATCGATCAAAGATAGCGTATATTATTACGCTAATGTCGGAAGGGGCGCTCTCCTGGGCTACGGCAGTTTGGGAGCAACAATCTGCTATTTGTGGTCATCTGGAGGAATTTACAGCAGAGGTGAGAAAGGTATTTGAGTCTCCGGTATCCGGGAGAAAGGAAGCCAGTAAACCGCTTGACTTATGTAAAAACTCATGTAGTGTGGCAGACTACGCTGTTGATTTTCGCACGTTGGCCGCCGAGAGTGCCTGGAATCTGGAGTCTCTTTTAAATATTTTTCTGCACGGATTATCTATCATTCGGGATTACAGAACCCTGGCAGCCCCCCTCTCGGCACTCACCTCTCCCAAGGTACCGTTCAAATGGTTTCCAGCTGTCGACAAAGCCTTTGTGGACCTGAAGCATCGGTTCACAACAGCACCCATCCTCATCCATTCGGACCCCTCGCGTCAATTTGTGGTGGAAGTTGATGCTTTGGATGTTGGAATGGGGGCCATCATGTTCCAGCGATCTGCCCAGGACAAAAAGCTTCATCCCTGTGCCTTCCTGTCCCATCGTCTCAATCCTGCAGAGAGGAACTACGATGTAGGCAACCGAGAACTCCTGGCAGTTAAGATGGCGTTGGAAGAGTGGAGGCACTGGCTGGAAGGAGCAGAACAGCCATTCTTGGTCTGGACCGATCATAAAAACTTGGAATATGTCCCTACAGCCAAGCGCCTCAACTCCAGGCAGGCCCGGTGGGCCCTCTTGTTCACCAGATTCAGCTTTACCATTTCCTACCACCCAAGGTAAAAAAAATGTGAAGCCTGACGCTCTCTTCCGCCTATACAGTTCCTCTGCCACACTCTCGACCTCCGAAACCATTCTCCCTACCTCATGCCTCGCTGCCACTGTGGATTGGGGTATTGAGAACCTGGTTTGCAAAGCGCAACGCTCCCAGCCTGGACCTGAAGGGGGCCCAGCTAACCGGCTGTTTGTCCCTAACCCAGTCCGGTCCCGGGTCTTCGAATGGGCTCATTCCACCAGGCTGACCTGTCATCCAGGGTCCCGTCGTACACTAGCCTTCCCCCGACAACGTTTCTGGTGGCCCACAAAGGTTCCTGACGTCTCTGCCTTCGTCGCCGCATGCACAGTGTCTGCTCAGAACAAGACTACACGGCAAGCTCCTTCTGGCCTCCTTTAACCACTACCGGTCCCTCGTTGTCCCTGGTCTCATGTCTCTGGACTTTGTCATTGGGATCCCTCCGTCTGTCACACTGTCATTCTAAGGTAGCCGATCGGTTCTCCAGGCCGCCCATTTCATTCCTCTCCCCAAACTAACTAACTAACAAACTAAGGAGACGGCCCAGCTTATAGTGCAGCATGTCATCCGGATACATGGACTCCCAGTAGACATCGACTCCGATCGGGGTACTCGTCTCAGTTCTGGAAGGCATTCTGCACCTTTATTGGGTCGTCGGCCAGGCTGTCAACCGGATTCCATCCCCAAACCAATGGTCAGTCGGAGCGAGTCAACCAAGACCTGGAAACCACCTTTTAGATGCCTGGTCTCAACCAACCCCACTACCTGGAGCCATCAACTGGTCTGGGTGGAGTATCCCCGGAACACCCTTCCCTGTTCTGCCACGGGACTCACCCCAAGGAGCACTTGAAAGGGGAATCAGCCTCCACTCTTCCCGGAACAAGAGCAGGTGGTCAGCGTACCCTCAGCCCAGATGCTTGTCCGCTGCTGTCGACATACCTGGAGAAGAGCCAGGGCGGCTATTCTCAAGACCAACTCCAGGTATAGTCGACAAGCGGACCATCGCCGGACCCCAGCTCCCCGCTACCGCGTTGGGCAGAGGGTATGGCTTTCCACTCGGGACCTGCCCCTGTGGGTAAAGTCCTGCAAACTGTCTCCCTGTTTCATTGGTCCTTTTCCAATCTCCAGCGTCCAGAGTTCCACTGCTGCCAGTCTTGTGTTACCCCGTACCCTCTGTATCCACCCTACTTTCCATGTGTCCAGAATTAAACCCGTGTCTCACTGTCCTTTGTCTTCTGTTTCCAGCCCCCCCCCCCCACCCCCCGGGTAATCGATGGCCAGCCAGCGTATACGGTGAGATGCCTCCTGAGGGTTCGACCACAGGGCAGGGTTTTCCAGTACCGGGTTGACTGAGAGGGTTATGACCCGGAGGAGATGTGCTGGGTTCCTGCTAAAGACATTTTGGACCCAGCCCTCATCACCGATTTCCACCGCCGACACCCCGGTCAGCCAGGTATGCGCCCAGTTAGGACGCCAGGCGGCATCCCGGGGGGGGGGTACTCTCACGCCCTGATCTACTTCACATGTCCCTGTGATTGTCTCCACCCCCTCCAGGTGTCACTTATTTTCCCCAGTGTATTTATCCCTGTGTTTCCTGTCTCTCTGTGCCAGTTTGTCTTGTGTGTTTAGTCAAGTCAACCAGCGTGTTTTTCCCCGTACTCCTTTTGTATTCTCTTTTGCTAGTCTTCCCGGTTTTTGACCACTGCCTGACTCTGGACTACTTTCCCGCCTGCCTGATCATCCTGCCTGCCCTGACCTTGAATCTGCCTGCCCTTTGGTACCTATTGGACTCTGAACTGGTTTTGATCTTTTGCCTGTACACGACCATTCTCTTTCCTACCCCTTTTTGGATTAATAAACATTGTAAGACTCCAACCATCTGCCTCCTGTGTCTGCATCTGGGTCTCATCTTGTGCCTTGATAGACTTGCCTAGTTAAATAAAAAAGTTTCGGTAGGCTGTCTGGGACGTAGATGAAGGGGCATAATTGGAGTAAATTAATGTAACTCTATTTTCTTAACTGCATTGTTGGTTAAGAGCTTGTAAGCATTTCACGGTAAGGTCTACGTTTTCGGCGCATGTGACAAATAACATTTGATTTTATATGCTTCCTACCTACACAAATTACTCATCACACAACACATTTGCAAGACTAGACACCTCCTGTAACTACTTGGCTCCATCTGCCCCTCTGTTTAAGAAACTCAATGTACTGTCTATTTACAACTACCAAATAAACCAAGGTCAAATTTTTTTTGAAGTAAGACAAAATAATAAAAATAACAAGGCTATATACAAGGGGTACAGAGCAAATAGTCCAGGTTGCCATTTGATTAATTGTTCAGCAGTCTTATGGCTTGGTGGTAAAAGCTGTTACGGAGCCTTTTGAACCTAGACTTGGCACTCCGGTACCGCTTGCCATACGGTAGCAGAGAGAACAGTCTATGACTGGATGACTGGAGACTTTGACCATTTTTTGGGGAGCCTTCCTCTGACACCGCCTAGTATATTGGTCCTGGATGGCAGGAAGCTTGGCCCCAGTGATGTACTGGGCTGTATGCATTACCCTCTGTAGCACCTTGCGGTCGGATGCTGAGCAGTTGCCATACCAGGCGCTGATGCAACCGGTCAGGATGCTCTCGATGGTGCAGCTGTATAACCTTTTGAGGATCTGGGGAACCATGCCAAATCATGGTTTCTGAGGGGGAAAAGGCGTTTTCGTGCCCTCTTGGTGTGTTTGGACCATTATAGTTTGCTGATGTGGACACCAAGGAACTTAACTCTCGACCCGCTCCACTACAGCCCCATCAATGTGAATGGGGGCGTGTTCAGCCCTCCTTTTCCTATAGTCCACGATCTTCTCCTTTGTCTTGCTCACATTGAGGGAGAGGTTGTTGTCCTGGCACAACACTGCCAGGTCTCTGACCTCCTCCCTATAGGCTGTCTCATCGTTGTTGATCAGGCCTACTACCATTGTGTCGTCAGCTAACTTAATGATGGTGTTGGAGTCGTGCTTGGCCAAGCAGTTGTGGGTGAACAGGGAGTACAGGAGGGGACTAAGCACGCATCACTGATGGGCCCCCGTGTTGAGGATCAGCGGGGCAGATGTGTTGTTGCCCACCCTTACCACCTGGGGTAAGTCACTGGTACTTCCTGCTTTAGTGTTTGCTTGTAAGCAGGAATCAGAAGGATAGAATTATGGTCAGATTTGCCAAATGGGCGAGGGAGAGCGGGCGAGGGAGAGCTTTGTACACGTCTCAGTGTGTAGAGTAAAGGTGGTCTAGAGTTTTTTTTCTCTCTGGTTGCTTATGTGACGCTGGTAGAAATTAGGTAAAAACGGATTTAAGTTTGCCTGCATTAAAGTCCCCGGCCTCTCGGGGTGCCTCTTCTGGATGAGCATTTTTTGTTTGCTTGTTTGCATTGGACTAGTAACTGAAAGGTTGCTAGATCGAATCCCCGAGCTGACAAGGTAAAAATCTGTCCTTCTGCCCTTGAACAAGGCAGTTAACCCACTGTTCCTAGGCCGTCAATGAAAATAAGAATTTGTTCTTAACTGACTTGCCTAGTTAAAAAAACTGACTTGCCTAGTAAAAAAATGTATAATGAAAAATGGCCTTATAAAACTCGTTGAGTGCGGTCTAAGTGCCAGAGTTGGTTTATGGTGGTATATAGATGGCTACAGAAAATGTAGATGGAAACTCTCTTGGTAGATATTGTGGTCTACAGCTTATCATGAGGTACTCTACCTCAGGCGAGTAATACCTTAAGACTACCTTAATATTAGACATCACGCACCAGCTGTTATTGACAAATAGACACACACCCCCACCCCTCATCTTAACGGACATAGCTGTTCTGTCCTGCCGATGCATGGAAAACCCAGCCAACTGTATATTATTTTGTATTTTCTTTACCCCTTTTTCTCCCCAATTTCATGGTATCCAAATGGTAGTTACAGTCTTGTCTCATCACTGCAACTCCCGTACGGACTTGGGAGAGACGAAAGTCGAGAGCCGTGCTTCCCCCGAAACACAACCCAACCTAGCTGCACTGCTTCTTGACACAATGCCCACTTAACCCAGAAGCCAGGACCGTGTTTGCGTGCACTGTGCCTGGCCCGCCACAGGAGTCACTAGTGCGCGGTGGGTCAAGGACATTCCTGCCGGCCCAACTCTCCCCTCACCTGGACGATGCTGGGCCAATTGTGCACCGCCCCATGGGTCTCCTGGCCGCAGCCGGCTGCGACAGAGCCTGGACTCGAAACCAGAATCTCTTGTGACACAGCTAGCACTGCGATTCAGTGAGTAGTTTTTACGAAAACCATATTGGTGCTCATATAGAATATAGTGTTGGTTTAAATGTTTCAACATTATTATTATAATTAATTTTATTCAACTAGGCAAGTCAGTTAAGAACAAAGTATTATTTACAATGATGACACCAGATTCTCTAGGACTATTGGTGCATAGATTTGTCATAAAACATACAGTACATTGGTTAACCATGTTAATCGTTTTTCTAACAGCCGATATAGCCAGCCTTACTCAAATGATCACTCCCACTTGACCTTAGCTTAGTCTGTTTGCTCACTGTCTTTTCTCTGCTCTGTCCACTATACACTCACATACTTAGCCAAAACAGTCAGAGCCGAGCGAGAATAGGTTGTGTTGGGGCTGCTGGATACGAGACTTCATCTTTCATAAAGCACCCCCCCCCCCAGCCATGTCCTAATCTGGCTGCACATTCTTAGCTTCTCTCCCCTGGGGCTGGGGCCATAGTGGGGGGATCAATACCAATACAGCCAATTGTTTAGCTGTGCATGCCTGACCACACTACTGTATACTCATACATCACAGCCAGTTGGCCATGAGTGGCCAGGGAACTCTTCTGCATATGTGTCTTCGATAGGACACAATACACACACACATATGCTCACACAGAGGGCCGGTTCCAGGCATAAGCGACATTAAAAACACTTTTTTTAAACTAGGCAAGTCAGTTAAAAACAAATAATTATTTTCAATGACAGCCCAGACAACACTGGGCCAATTTTGCACCACCCTATGGGACTCCCAACCACAGCCATGTGATGCAGCCTGGATTTGAACTAGGTACTGCAGTGACATCTCTTACACTGAGATGCAGTGTCTTAGACCATTGCACCACTCAGGAGCCCTAAGTGGTCAATTTGGGCACTCGGCCACTAGAGTGCCCCCGACCCAAAAATAAATAAATATATATGCTGTATATACAGTACCAGTCTGGAAACACCTACTCATTCAAGGGTATTTCTTTATTGTTACTATTTTCTACATTGTAGAATAATAGTGAAGTCATCAAAACTATGAAATAACACATATGAAATCATGTAGTAACCAAAAAAGTGTTTTATAGTTGAGATTCTTCAAAGTAGCCACCTTTTGCCTTGATGACAGCTTTGCACACTCGTGGCATTCTCTCAACCAGCTTCCTGAGGAAGTCACCTGGAATGCATTTCATTTAATAAATCCTCTTTGGGCTAGAGGGCAGTATTTTCACGTCCGGATGAAAAGCGTTCCCAAAGTAAACTGCCTGTTACCCAGGCCCAGAAGCTAGGATATGCATATAATTGGTAGATTTGGATAGACAACACTCCAAAGTTTCTAAAACTGTTAAAATAATGTCTGTGAGTATAACAGAACTGATATGGCAGGCGAAACCCAGAGGACAAACCATCCCAGAAAATAATAATTTCAGCCTACCGCTGTTTCCAATGGCTTTGATGTTTATTCGTTTAGTTTATTTGAGTTTATTTACTTTATTTTTACAGGGACAGTGCACATTAATCAACGTTTCAGTAAAGTGCCGGTTTTAGCCAGCCGGCTAATTTTCAACCGCAGTCCCTGGGCAGGTTATTAAAAACAATTACAATATAGACAATCATTGAGCAGTGAGCACACACAGAGCAACATAGGACAAGCAAGACATAGCATACAGACAGAGCAACATAGGACAAGCAAGACGTAGCATACAGACAGAGCAAAATAGAACAAAAAGCAGCAAGACAAAATTCATAAAAGCAACAAAGTGTTTCCACACCTCACAAGCTACAGACAACAGACAACATGGAAAGCGGCAATACACAGCTAGGGATTATGTTCACAAATCTGATTGACCTTTAGCCATGTCTTCGTGCATTTTGTGAAAGTGTGATATGTGGTGCAGTTATGTGTGTCTGATGGCAGTGTATTCCAGACATGGGAAGCTCTCACGGAGAAAGTGGATTTACTAAAGGTGCTTTTCCTTAAGGGAACTATACAGTCACCTCTCATGGCAGACCTTGTGGATCTGCTGCCATATGTTTGGGTTTTCTGTTTAACAAAAATACTGAGTGGAGGGGGAGCCAGGCCATTTAGGATCTTGAATACAAGACATGCGTCGGTGTATTGCATGAGATTTTCCCAACTTTCTGAGGATGTAACAGTGATGATGGCTATTGGGCTTCCTATCAAGCACTTTGAGAGCGTGTTTGTAGACAGACTGAATAGGTTTTAATGTTGTACAGCAAGCTTGGGCCCAACTAGTCAAGCAGTATGTTAAGTGGGGGAGTATCATAGATTTGAAGTATAGTTTTGCTACCTCTGTAGTCAAACAATTTCGTATAAATCGGAAATTAGCTAGGTTGAATTTGGTTATTTGGTTATTTTTCACATGCTTTTTAAAAGAGAGGTTGGAATCAAGTATGATGCCAAGGTACTTAAAATCAGATACCACCTGGAGCTTCTCCCCTGACACATAGACATCTGGCTCAGTAGCATCTGTTGCCCTCTTTGTGAAGAACATGCAAACAGTTTCTTTCAAACACGAGTCACTGATGCAAACACGAGTCACTGAGCCACTTTGTAACCTGGACCATTATAGTAGTGCGTTCTTGTGCAGCTTGTTGTTTGCTCTTTGCATGCACATATATCACTGTATCATCTGCATACATTTGAACTTCAGACCCAGTACAGACAGAAGGCATGAAAGGCGAAGTCCTCCCAGATTGCAGTTCCTAGGGCTTCCACTAGATGTCAACAGTCTTTAGAAAGAGTTTCAGGCTGGTTTTTGGAAAAATTAGCTAGAAGTTGTAGTTTTTCTAAGTGGCTCCCATTTTGGCTGTTGTGTTTCCATGCGAGTGGATGAAGCGCGTTCTTTGTTATTTATCTCCGGAAATGAACATACTATTCTCCATCTTAAATTTGATCATTTATTTACGTATTAGGGTACCTAAGGTTTGATTATAAACATTGTTTTACTTGTTTGGATAAGTTTATTGGTAACGTTTGGGATTCATTTTGTATGCATTTTGAAGGAGGGAAACCGGTGGATTATTGACTGAAGCACGCCAGCTAAACTGAGTTTTTATGGATATAAAGAAGAACATTATCGATTTTTGGTTCCAACCGCCGTGTCTTTGTGAGACGCAGAGTACAGCAGGTGAACGGATGATCTCTGCATGTGTGGTTCCCACCACGAAGCGGAGGAGGAGTGGTGTTGTGGGGGTGCTTTGCTGGTGACACTATCGGTGATTTATTTTGAATTCAAGGTACACTTAACCAGCATGGCTACCACAGCATTCTGCAGCGATACGCCATCCCATCTGGTTTGCGCTTAGTGGGACTATCATTTGTTTTTCAACAGAATAATGACCCAACACACCTCCAGGCTGTGTAAGGGCTATTTGACCAAGGAGGAGAGTGATGGAGTGCTGCATCAGATGACCTGGCCTCCACAATCACCCGACCTCAACCCAACTGAGATGGTTTGGGATGAGTTGGACCACAGAGTGAAGATAAAGCAGCCAACAAGTGCTCAGCATATGTGGGAACTCCTTCAAGACTGTTGGAAAAGCATTCCTCATGAAGCTGGTTGAGAGAATGCCAAGCTGTCATCAAGGCAAAGGATGGCTACTTTGAAGAATCTCAAATATAAAATATATTTTGATTTGTTGAACACTTTTTTGGTTGCTACATGATTCCATATGTGTTATGTCATAGTTTTGATGTCTTCACTATTATTATACAATCTAGAAAATAGCAAAAATAAAGAAAACCCCTTGAATGAGTCAGTGTGTACTGGTACTGTAAATTTTTTAGAATCTCAGTTGGTGTCTCAATTTACTATTGAGAGTAAGAATAGTATAATACCAGCAGCCTGGTCACTAGACTAGATCAGGTTAATAATACAACAGGTGCAATTTTGAAAATTTGTTGTGCATCAGCAGTTTTTATTTTGTTATATCAATCACTGAGAGTTACTCAATTAGCCATGTCAGCTAACACTTTTTTAGATTGGTAGGTAGTGTAGCCAGCTATCTAAACTTGTAGTAATCATGGCCGAAATACTGACCGGGTACGCAGGACACTTGCCCATGGGCCCTGAGCTCCAGGGTGCCCACATTGATTTTGTTAGTCATTGGGAGAATCTCAAATGCATACTCCTCACATCCTCTCTTCTTTCTCCTGTCCTCCTTCTCAAACCCATTGGATGAGAAAGCCAGAGGTCACTCCCCGCTCTAATCTCCTTTTAGAGAAGGAGAGAGGAGAGAGAACGCGAGGAATATGCAACTGAGATTCTCCCATTCTCACTCAGAGACGGTATCATATTAATATGGTATATGTCATTACAAAATGTGTAGAATTGCAGGAAATTAGCTTTAAAACTGCACATTTCTTCTTTCTACCCCATGAAAAAATGAGTGGAATTGCATGACATTTGTTATAAAATTGCCACATTTTCTCTACACCCCACGTAAAAAGGTGTACATTTGTAGGAAATTAACTTTAAAACTTCAAATGTTCTGTCCATCATCAAGAGGGGGGCCAAGAAAATGGTTTGCAGCGAAGGCACCCAAAAGGCTAGAGCTGGCCCTGCTGTCACACACTAATAACAAAATACATGGATAGCTATAGCTCAATATAGAGCTGATATATAGTCAAGAGATATTTTTAACTCTCATCTATAATCTAAATAATCTGAACCTCTCTCATTTAATGGAAATTGCTTTTCACCACTCTGACCTTACCAGCCAGGACTCAAGCAGAACTCATTTCTGAATACTGATTAAAGTGCTTTTGGCTGAAATCTGCTCCCATCTGCAATTTCCAAAGACAACTGAACTAAAACAGATGGACATTATATCCCCTTGAAACACTTACACAACCATGAGAGTAATCAGGTGTTGGTCAAGAGATTAATTTGTTTTGTAAAGATTTAAAAAAATACATATAACCTTTACTTAACTAGGCAAGTCAGTTAAGAACAAATTCTTATTTACAATGACGGCCTACCCCAGCCAAATAACACTGGGCCAATTGTGCGCTGCCCTACAGGACTCCCAATCACAGCCAGATGCGATACAGCCTGGATTCGAACCAGGGACTGTGGTGACACCACTTGCACTGAGATGTGGGAGCTGATGAAGATGATGTGTTCTTAGTCAATAAACCTGGCATAAAGGTAAATGAATAGGATAACCCAAGGAGGCTGAGATGCAAAAATGATAATATCATGAATTTAGTCCATGCTCAGAAGAAAACAAAAAGTGAAAGTACAAGGGGGGGTGGGGAGAGGGGGAGGTACAACTGCTGGTGCGTGTAGACAATACAACTTAATCAGTCACAGCATGATTAGCCTCATGAAACTATCTGGCCACTGGTGATTTTTAGCAAGAAGTGGCCTCACCAGTGTGAGACATTTTCATGAGGCTAATCATGCCGTGACAGATCTTAAGTTCTGTGCCATTGACCGTGTTTGCTCAAGCCGCAGATGCCGCAATACGGATGAGTGCCTTCTCCAGTGCGAAGCCCGATGGATCTTCTACTTAAAAACTCTACACCCCCAAGGGCTTAATGAGGAATTGGACCTTGTATGTTTCCAGTAGTGTTGTCTACACGCACCAGTAGCCCCCCCCCCCCCCCCCCGCTGCTCTTTGAGTATTTAATATCTATTGCTTCTGATATTGTTTTGTAACCCAGACTGTTGTCTCTTTCCAATTATATGTGACATTTGAATTGTCCATTTTTGATATTCATATATATTCCCTGTTAATATGCATTGACTCCCGATTAGCCAGTCTCTAATCAACTATCTGCTTGCAACTGTTGTGCCTGTTATGCACAGCAGGTGTGTCTTCATAAGTGTCTTCTTAATTTGTTTGTACAGCACTGAAGGCATAAGGCTGAAACGTATGCTTCGTTCACTTTTTTTTCTTTTTTTACTGAACAAAAAGAAACGGAACATTTAACAGTTTCAAAGATTTTACTGAGTTACAGTTCATATAAGACAATCAGTTCATTGAAATAAATTCATTAGGCCCTAATCTATGGGTTTCACGACTGTGAATACAGATATGCATCTGTTGGTCACAGATACCTTTTTAAAAAATGTAGGGGCCTCCCGAGTGGTGCAGTGGTCTAAGGCACTGCATCGCAGTGCTAGAGGGGTCACTGCAGACCTGGGTTTGATCCCAGGTTGTGTCGCAGCCGACTACGACTGGGAGACCCATTAGGCGGTGCACAATTGTCCCAGCGTCGTCCGGGTTAGGGGAGGGCTTGGCTGGCCGGGATGTCCTTGACCCATCGTCCTCTAGCAACTCCTTGTGGCAGGCCAGGCGCATGCACACTGACTTCAGTCACCAGTTGTAAAGTGTTTCTTCTTACACATTGGTGGGGCTGGCTTCCAGGTTAAGTGGGCAGTGTGTTAAGAAGCATTGTGGCTTGGCAGGGTTGTGTTTCCTGAGTCCATGCAGAAATTTCTGCGATGGGACAAGACTGTAACTACCAATTGAATATCATGAAAAAGTGTTAAAAAAAAAAGTAGGGGTGTGGATCAGAAAACCTGATGGTGTGACCACCATTTGCCTCATGCAGTGTGACATATTTCCTTTGCATAGAGTTGATCAGGCTGTTGATTGTGGCCTCTTCCTCAATGGCTGTGCAATGTTGCTGGATATTGGCGGGAACTGGAACATGCTGTCGTACAGGTCAATCCAGAGCATCCCAAACCTGCTCAACGGGTGACATGTCTGGTGAGTATGCAGGCCATGGAAGAACTGGGACATCTTCAGCTTCCAGGAATAGTGCACAAACCCTTGTGACATGGGGCTGTGCATTATCATGATGAAACATGATGAAACATGAGGTGATGGCGGCAGGCCTCGGGATCTCATCATGGTATCTCTGTGCATTCAAAATACCATCAATAACATACAATTGTGTTCGTTGTCCATAACCCCACCACCACCATGGGGCACTGTTCACAACGTCGACATAATATTTTTGTTCAGTGTATTAAAGCACCTTATACTTTCACCTTTTGTTTTCTTTCGAGCATGGATTCAATTCTTTCTATTGTTTTTGCATCTCGGCCTCCTTGGGTTATTACTTGTCATGGTTTTGAGTGCGAGTACCTATGTTCTCTCCCACGCAGCGGGCGCCTTTCATTCTAGCCTGAGCGTGAACCCTCATGGCTTTCTACATCAAATGAACCTTCAAACTACCAACATATTTTACATACAGTACATCAATTACCAACGGGTTATTTTGACACCAAGAATTAATCACAATTAATCAAATGGCCACCGGACTATTTACATTGACCCCCCCCCCCCATTTGTTTTGTACACTGCTGCTACTCGCTGTTTATTATCTATGCATAGTCACTTCACTCTGTACCTACAGTACATGTACAAATTACCTCAACTAACCTGTACCCCCGCACACTGACTCGGTATCGGTACCCCCTGTATATAGCCTCGTTATTGTTATGTTATTGTGTTACATTTTAATATGTTTAATTTTTTACTTTAGTTTATTTGGTAAATATTTTCTTAACTCTTCATGAACTGCACTGTTGGTTAAGGGCTTGTAAGTACGCATGTGACAACTAAAGTTTGATTTGATTTGAAGAAGAAACTATTGGAAAAAGCAACAATTATAGCAAAAAATCTACTTAATTCTTATCAAAACATCATTATTATTTTCTGAAATAGATATTAACCAAACTGTTATTTTAACAAAAATACAGTTAATTTGCATATTCTGTCAAATGAAAATATACATTTTCATTAGAATTCACATTAATACTAAAAAGCAGATATCAAATCAAATGTTATTTGTCATATGTGCCGAATACAACAGGTGTAGACCTTACAGTGAAATGCTTACTTACAAGCCCTTAACCAAATAGTCAATTTTAAGAAAAACAAGTTAATTTTTTAAATAAATAACCAGTAGAAAAATAACAAATAATTAAAGAGCAACAATAAAATAACAGTAGCGAGGCTATATACAGGGGGTACCGGTACAGAGTCAATGTGCGGTGGCACAGGTTAGTCGAGGTAATTGAGGTAGTATGTGACCCGTTTCAGGAAACTTTATATATATATAAAAAAACTTGTATGTCATCTGTAAATAGCCATTTGATTAGCTGTTAAGGAGTATTATTGTAAGGGAGTGCGTAACTGGCGGCAGGGAAGTCAGGTGCAGGAGAGCAAAACTGGGTAATCAACGGAGCAGTTTTATTCATAAAACCACAGGAAACCAGAACAATAAACAAATGGGTACAAAACCCGTCGCGCATCAGAGAAAACGTGCACATGCACTTACAAATAAACAATTCCGCACAAAGACATGGGGGGAACAGAGGGTTAAATACACAACATGTAATGAGGGATATTGAGACCAGGGGTGTGAGAAGACAAGACAAAACAAATGGAAAATGAAAAGTGGATCAATGATGGCTAGAAGACCGGCGACACCGACCGCAGAGCGCCGCCCAAACAAGGAGAGGAACCGACTTCGGCGGAAGTCGTGACAATTATGGCTTGGGGGAATAAGCTGTTAAGAAGCATTTTGGACCTAGACTTGGTGCTCCGGTACTGCTTGCTGTTTGGTATCAGAGAGAACAGTCTATTACTAGGGTATCTGGAGTCTTTGGCAATTTTTAGGGCCTTCCTCTGACACCACTTGGTATAGAGGTCCTGGATGGCAGGAAGCTTGGTCCCAGTGATGTACTAAGTCGTATGCACTACCCTCTGTAGTGCCTTGAGGTCGGAGGCCGAGCAGTTGCCATACCAGGCAGTGATGCAACTAGTCAGGGTGCTCTCGATGGTACAGCTGTATAATTTTTTGAGGATCTGAGGACCCATGCCAAATCTTTTCAGTCTCCTTAGGGGGAATAGGCGTTGTCGTGCCCTCTTCAAGACTGTCTTGGTGTGTTTCGACCATGACAGTTCGTTTGTGATGTGGACGCTAAGGAACTTGAAGCTCTCAATCTGCTCCACTACAGCCCTGTTGAGGAGAATGGGGGCATGCTCGGTCCTCCTTTTCCTGTAGTCCACAATCATCTCCTTTGTCTTGATCACGTTGAGGGAGAGGTTGTTATCCTGGCACCACACGGCCAGGTCTCTGACCTCCTCCCTATAAGCTGTCTCATCGTTATTGGTGATTAGGCCTACCGATGTTGTGTTGTTGGAAAACTTAATGATGGTGTTGGAGTAGTGCTTGGCCATGTAGGCATGGAGTACAGGAGGGGACTGAGCACACACCCCTGAGGGGCCCCTGTGTTGAGGATCAGCATGGTGTGGCAGATGATGTGTTACCTACGCTTACCAACTGGGGGCAGCCCATCAGTATGTCCAGAATCCAGAGGGAGGTGTTTAGTCCCTGGGTCCTAAGCTTGGTGATGAGCATTGAGGGTACTATTATTATATACAAATATATATTTTACCTTTAATTAACTAGGAAAGTCAGTTAAGAACAAATTCTTATTTATAATAACAGCTTACCAGGGAACAGTGGGTTAACTGCCTTGTTCAGGAGCAGAATGACAGATTTATACCTTGTCAGCTCTGAGATTCGATCCAGCAACCTTTCGGTTACTGACCAAGTACTCTATTCACTAGGCTACCTGCCACCCCACTATGGTGTTGAATGCTGAGCTGTATTCAATGAATAGCATTCTCACGTAGGTGTTTCTTTTGTCCAGGTGGGAAAGGGCAGTGTGGAGTGCAATAGAGATTGCATCATCTATGGATCTGTTGGGGCGGTATGCAAATTGGAGAGGGTCTAGGGTTTCTGGGATAATGGTGTTGATGTGAGTCATGACCAGCCTTTCAAAGCACTTCATGGCTACAGACGTGAGTGCTACGGGTCTGTAGTCATTTAGGCAGGTTACCTTGGTGTTCTTGGGCACAGGGACTATGGTGGTCTGCTTGAAACATATTGGTATTACAGACTCGGTCAGGGACAGGTTGAAAATAGTGAAGATACTTACCAGTTGGTCAGCGCGTGCTCTTAGTACACATCCTGGTAATCCATCAGGCCCTACGGCCTTGTGAATGTTGACCTGTTTAAAGGTCTTACTCACATCGGCTATGGAGAGCGTGATCACACAGTCGTCGGGAACAGCTGATGCTCTCATGCATGCTTCAGTGTTGCTTGCCTCGAAGAGAGCATAGAAGTAATTTAGCTAATCTGTTAAACTCATGTCACTGGACAGCTCGCGGCTTTGCTTCCCTTTGCAGTCCGCAATAGTTTGTAAGCCCTGCCACATCTGACGAACGTCGGAGCCGGTGTAGTGCGATTCAATTTTAGTATTATTGGCTTTTTAGAATTTTGAAGTAAATATAATTTTTATTAAAATCTACTGCAATGTATAGGGGCAGTACACCAAAATTGGAAATATACTTAATAATTGTATTGACAAAGAGTGATTCCTCTATTGATCCTGAGAGACAATTACCAAATATGGCTTCATTTTCTTTATTGACATACCCCACAGCCAGCATTAGCATCACTGCTAGTGAAACAAGGGGAGTGGTAGGGCCTGTGGCAGGATGTTTCAAAAAGCATACCCAAATCTTCAAAGTCACTTCAACCCAAATAGCATAGCAACCAACATACCATAACAAGATGCGTATATATAATATTGGTGGGTATTGTCACGTTCTGACCATAGTTCTTTTGTATTTTCTTTGTTTTAGTGTGGTCAGGGCGTGAGTTGGGTGGGTATTATCTATGTTTTCTGTTTCTATGTGGGGTTTCTCATTTGGCCTGATATGGTTCTCAATCAGAGGCAGGTGTTAGTCATTGTCTCTGATTGGGAACCATATTTAGGTAGCCTGTGTTCTATTGTGTTTTGTGGGTGGTTGTTTTCAGTCTTTGTGTGTCTGCACCAGATAGAACTGTTTCGGTTTTCACTTTTGTTGTTTTGTGTTTGAAGTGTTCTGTTTTTTGATTATTATTAAATTAAGATGAACACTAACCACGCTGCGCTTTGGTCCTCTCCTTCCACCGACGACAGCCGTTACAGGTATTATAGGAATTCTGGTATTAATATAACATTTTCAGTAGGATAACTATTTTTCGGGGGAATACACACCAATACAGCACTATTTGTACATTCAGAGGGTATCTGGTTTCTGTATTACAGCTCTACTAAGTATTCATACCACTGACATACTTTTATGAGCTGTTTAGACTGCAACTATGCATATATCTAAAGTAATTTCTTTTTTGTACATGTCATACCCAGTTATAACCAGTTATAACCCTAGGTGAGTACATAAGGTGCTCCATCTCTGCAGGTATTTTTGTATTTATTAGGATGCCCATTATCTGCTGCCATGGCAGCAGCTACTGTACTCTTCCTGTGGTCCAAACAGGATTAAAACAATTACTTTACAACAAAACGCAACAGCCTACATCCATAATAGCACAATACGTCATACGTGACATCATTACATTATTATGCTATTATTACACCTCTACAATATAAAAGGTACAATACCACAATACAACAATATTACAATATATGTGTGTGTAGTGTGTGTGTGTGTATTAGAGTGTTTGTGGGATCTGTCTATCAGGTCAAGATCACTCCAACAGGTCCCCCTCCACCCTCTGAAGATATGTACAACTTAATATTATGTCACCAGAGAAACCTGGATTGAAAAAATACTTGTTTATATTTGCCCTAGAATAACTACACTCTCATAAAAAAAGGGTTTCAAAAGGGTTCTTCGGCTGTCTGTGGAAAAGGTTCTACATGGAACCTAAAAGGGTTGTACCTGGAACCAAAAAAGGGTTCTTCAAAGGGACACCCAAAGAACTCTTTTAGGTTCTAGATAGCAGCTTTTTTCTAAGAGTGTACTTTTCTAAGAGTGTACTTTTCTAAGAGTGTACTTTTCAGAGAATACACACCAGTAGAACTGTGTAGATTCAGAGCATATCGGAGTTCTGTATTGCAGTTTTTGAAGTATTTATACTATTGGCAGAGTTTGTATACCATTGGAAGACTTGTATAGGTAGACAAAAATAAGGTAATTTTGGTTATGTACACAGTCTTACGATACGTGGTATAGAAAAGTACAATCTTAGGTGAGTACATGGGAAGCTATATCTCTGCAGGTGATCTGTCTATCTGGTAAAAATCACTGATACAGGTCCCCCTCCACCTCTGGTGGTGTGGATAACTTGTTATTATGTCTTCAGAGAAACCTATATTCAAATAAAGGTCCTATCTTTTAAATTACTATAGGCAGGATGAGGTGTTTTGGCTGGGGTCAGAATGACCACAAAACAACAAGCATTCAACACAAAACAATGGTTTAGATTTGAGTAATTACCTGTGTCATAGGCTGTCTTAGTATGTGAGCTTATTGCTCCCCTTTATAGACTACCTTGGTGGCAGCAGTGGCCTTATTGTCTCACAGGTTAACCTAAACCATGCCCTCAGTTTAACCCAGGTGCCTGCCTGCCTGCCTTTCAACGCCGACAGCAGAGAACACTATGGACAGATATAGCCAAAGACAGTCTTCATCCCAACTGGCATCATACTCCCTATATAGTGCACTACTTTAGACCAGATCCTTATGGGCCCAGGTCAAAAGTAACGCACTACATAGGAAATAGGGTGCCATTTGGAAAATTTTCAAGATAAAGACACATCCTGAGTCAGAGTTGGAGGAGCAAATTGGTGCTCCCACCTTCCGGGCCAGTAAGTGTACCAGGTGGTTATAAATAGACCATTGAAAAACAGACATTAGATCAGACAGCCTCTCTGAGAGACTGGAGGTTGTCGGCATGACCCAGGGCCACTGTACCGGTGTTAGTCAGTTGTGCTGCCGTGCACACAAGTATGTTCTCTTCTCTGTGTTGTTGGACTCTTAAAATGCTGCAGAGATTGTAACATGGAGGTCAAAAGTACACTCTTAGAAAAAGGTGCTATCTAGAACCTAAAAGGGTTCTTCAGCTGACCCAATAGGAGAACCCTTTGAAGAACCTGTTTTGGTTCCAGGTAGAACCATTTGTTTATTTTTGTGGAACCCTCTGTGGAAAGTGTTAGCCTATGGGGACAGCTGAATAACCCTTGTGGAACCCTTTTTTCTAAGAGTGTAGCTAAAACAGAAAGATTTTGAATTTATTAATTTTCCCTCTCTCCATCTCTCTCCTCTGAGTATCTTTAGGGTATTCTATTGTTGATTAGACTCAGTCTGGGTAGAGATAATCATGAATCACATTCATTTCTTCCAAATGTTAATGAGACCTGTGTAGAATCAGCACTGGCACAATGACGTGGGTGCTCATGCATGAGTATCTTTTTGTACTCTTGTGTGCCTTTGTGTGTTTTGTCAACGTATTCTATCTACATACCAGATTTAGTTGTATGTTTGAGTGTGTCTCTAGCAGTACAGTGGCATCAGCCTTACCCCTGGGCTAAGAAGCAGGGTTACTAAAGGGTTTGATATTCCACAAAACAGAATGTATTTTCACCTAGGCCTTAAAATGTTCTAACCCCTGAGTAATAGTATGGATAGCCCTAAGGTAGGTAGCTAGGAAACTCAATTGATGAGAAGGAGATCCCCAGAGACTATAGCTCACCAATGACCCCTGAGACTGTGTCCCAAATGGCACCCTATTCCTTATATAGAGCACTACTTCTAACCCAAGCCCTATGGGCCCTGGTCAAAAGCAGTGCACTATACTGGGGTTAGGGTGGGACATAGATATACAGTGATGTATTTTCTAGCCTTAATATATTTGAATGTATTATTTACATAATCTGCAACCCTGACCAAGGGAGATTAAAGCCTTGTTTACAATTTGCCCTAAAATGTGAGTTTCTTGATCCAATCATGATAATCCAATCACTATCTGATAAAGGTCTGTCGCTTCTAAACATTGTAATAAAATGTCTCTCTCTGTCCAGTGTGTCTGCATTGTGACCAGATTAGCTGGTGCCTCCCTGTATGCAAATTATTTGACAGATATTCTTTCCAAAAAAATCTGAATTTATTTTAAGATAGTTACGGATGCCAAAAGTCAATGGTGCTACCTGTCAATGATTTTAGAGGCCGTTATGATGATGATTTTAATGGTTTGAGAAACCAGATCTGTTTACACTTGATTATATACAGTATATGTTTTAAAGTAATAAAAATAAAACATTTTGTTCATGACAGCCAATAGAAGCTCATCATAACACACCCGTTCTTACACAGAGGGTCGAAGATTATACCCAAAAGTCATGTTAACCTCCCCTGTTAGTGGTAATGGTCAGAGGTTAGCATGTCTTGGGGGTATGATCTTTGACCCTCTGTAACTTTCTCATTATTCATGATTCATTCAGGATTATCCATAATCAGATTCAATTCTTATTTATAATAAAAGCTACTCTAAAATTATACAATACATTATTTACCATTCATTTCTATTGGGCAAAATAAATACATCTGAAACAGAACCAAAACTAACTGCAAATGCATCCAACAAGTTTGTAGAGTCACAAGACTGATGTTGTCATTGCGTCCTAGGAATATGGGACCAAATACTAAACTTTTGACTACTTTATAAGATTCTTTAGGGGTGTTGATAATTTGGATCCCTACCTTGTTGAGATTTTTTAAAAACTTGTTTAACAAAATCTTGTTCTCTGTGCAATTATGTTTGTATAAAATTATATAATAAAAAAAAAAAACGTTTAGCAAGCAATATAAACTATAAACGTCCCTTTTTCAGGACCCTGTCTTTCAAAGATATTTCGTAAAAATCCAAATAACTTCACAGATCTTCATTGTAAAGGGTTTAAACACTTTTTCCCATACTTGTTCAATGAACCATAAACAATTAATTAACATGCACCTGTGGAACGATCGTTAAGACACTAACAGCTTACAGACGGTAGGCAATTAAGGTCACAGTTATGAAAATTTAGGACACTAAAAAGGCCTTTCTACTGACTCTGAAAAACACCAAAAGAAAGATGACCAGGGTCCCTGCTCATCTGCGTGAACGTGCCTTAGGCATGCTGCAAGGAGGCATGAGGACTGCAGATGTGGCCAGGGCAAAAAATTGCAATGTCCGTACAGCCTAAGACAGTGCTACAGGGAGACAGGACAGACAGCTGATCGTCCTCGCAGTGGCAGACCACGTGTAACAACACCTGCACAGGATTGGTACAGCCGAACATCACACCTGCGGGACAGGTACAGGATGGCAACATCAACTGCCCGAGTTACACCAGGAACGCACAATCCCTCCATCAGTACTCAGACTGTCCGCAATAGGCTGAGAGAGGCTGGACTGAGGGCTTGTAGGCCTGTTGTAAGGCAAGTCCTCACCAGATATCACCGGCAAAAACGTCGCTTATGGGCACAAACCCACCGTCGCTGGACCAGACAGGACTGGCAAAAAGTGCTCTTCACTGACGAGTAGCCGTTTTGTCTCACCAGGGGTGATGGTCATTGCAGGCAATGTCAACGCTGTGCATTACAGGGAAGACATCCTCCTCCCTCATGTGGTACCCTTCTTGCGGGCTCATCCTGATATAACCCTCCAGCATGACAATGCCACCAGCCATACTGCTCGTTCTGTACGTGATTTCCTGCAAGACAGGAATGTCAGTGTTCTGCCATGCCCAGCGAAGTGCCCGGATCGCAATCTCATTGAGCACATCTGGGACCTGTTGGATCGGAGGGTGAGAGCTAGGGCCATTCCTCCCAGAAATGTCTGTGAACTTGCAGGTGCCTGGTGGAAGAGTGGGGTAACATCTCACAGCAGAATTGGCAAATCTGGTGCAGTCAATGAGGAGGAGATGCACTGCAGTACTTAATGCAGCTGGTGGCCACACCAGATACTGACTTTTACTTTTGATTTTGACCCCCCCTTTGTTCAGGGACACATTATTCCATTTCTGTTAGTCACATGTCTGTGGAACTTGTTCAGTTTATGTCTCAGTTGTTGAATCTTATGTTCATACAAATATTTACACATGTTAAGTTTGCTGAAAAAAAACTGAGGTTTTTTGCTGAGTTCAGCTCAGTATTTAAATTATTAGTTTTGTACAGTCATTATTGCTCATCTTTATCAAGGGTGTCAACCATTTTTGTATATCTACGTTTGTGTGTGTCTGTGTGTATGTGCCTGCCTGTCTGTCTGTCTGCTTGTGTGTGGTACCTCTATCTAGCTATATTGTGTCATCTATAAAGTGTAACCCCACATACATCATTGGAAATTAAAGGAAATAAATGTGACTCAAATCCATAGAGTACCTGTCATTCTCTCTCATTGTAGCCTAGTGTTTATCAATGCACAGTGACCCCTCCAATTGGCTACTGACTGACTGACCAACCCCTCTTAACCTGTTAGAAAGATGAATCATTTGTCAGCCACACTGAGGTATTCTCTCTCTCTTCTGTCTCTCTTTCTTTCTTTTTTTCTACATCGCTTTCAAAAGAGTGTGGTTTCAAACTGTATGCATACAGTTTGAAACAACAGGAGTAGCAAGAGAGAGAGAGAGAGAGCGTGAGAAGGAGAAAGAGAAAGAAGACAAAGAATATTTAAAAAATGTAGACACAGAAAGTGAAAGTTACACAAAGGCTGAGCAGGGTGGGGGCAAAGGAATCTCCTTAAGGAACATTGAAGGTGCTCAAAGCATCACCACCCAGACAACAAAACTATTCCTGTTGATCCAGGTCGGTAGCGAACTAGTCCTATAGTCCTATAGAGCCCCTCTCCCCGTCTCCCACTCAGAGCTGTGGAGTTAAAGGCAACTGAGGGCAGAGAAAATGCCAATCTCTCTTCATCATTCGACCATTCCTCCTATGCACTTCTTATTGTCCCATAGGACTTGACTTATAGCCCAGGGATACAACTCCAGTTATTGTTTGTATCAACACTTGCACCAAAGTTTGGACGAGAACGAAACACTGCCCAAAAGAAAACATGTACTATTGTGTAAAAAAGTTATCTACATTTAAAATCTGCAATATTATAGGCAGAAGTATACAAAATAAATACACTGCCCAAAAGAAAGCAACATAGAAATGTAAATATACACTATTCTGTCTTCATTGGAGTAGTAGTGTGTGCTTGTCAGGGTGGTAGTTTGTCTGTCAGTTTGTGTGAGACAATACAATTTTGTAATAGTGTGTCAGAATGTCTAATAACGAAAGTACTGTACACTTCAGTGACTGCTCCTATCTTCACGTATGGAGCTAATGTGCATGTTAACAACATCTCCATTGAAGGTTGCTCATAACCCCATTCACCAAACATTTAAAGGAAACATTTAAACAACACTGTAATTTTGACCAGTGCATGATACTAACTGACATGGTAATCTATGTCCCCATCACACTTACTCCCAAAACACAATAGGACCTGTCTGCCACACCCAGCGACCCACAACACCTGTATCATCCATGACTTGACCTGTCTGGGGAGTTTGGAGCGGTCTGTTAAAGTTTTGGTCTACGTTGACATCTATTTGAAGTCACTGTACTGATAGAAAGTCCCATTTCCTGTTGTAATAGCCATTCATTTATCAGTCAAATTAAATTGTCGATGCCACCAAAACACCCGTGAACACATTTTGAGAAATGTCATTGAAAAAAGTGTAGCCTGGTCATTGATGACAATTCAAGGAACACAAGAGCTCAAGAACAGTGTTATTCTTCATCTTTGTTACAATCTACTGTAGATTAAGTCATTTAAGGCATCAACACCAACCCATCTAAATGTGATTTAGAAGCAACCAACAATAAACCACATGATACTATTTACTTTCTGCCACGCCTCCTTTTGTTGTGTGGCTGAACAAGGAAGAACCTCAACCCCTGTGCATATACTTGCAAAAAGTACCTCCCGCCACACCCACCCGCACACACATGACAGGACTGCCAGCATTATTGTCAAAACATTTTGACCGCAGCATAGTACTCAGGTGACTGCTTGGTAGAGGAAACAGAGTTATTCAGACCCAGTCCCAGACCGTAATGGTTAGTATTGGGACGAGCTGAATGAACGTGGTCTGAGCTACAGGACCAGAGGAGGAAATAAGGCCCTTGAAGAGAGACCCCAGGAGTAACAAGGCTGTGGAGACCGACACACAGGTAAGTGTATGGGACTAAGTTTAATACATCCTGGCAATGGCCAACCATCAGACTTGCTGGTTGTTTCCACAGTTTAATACTACAATGTCTTCATTGAAATAGTTTAAAATCCTCTCTTACTGAAAGGTACATTGTCTTATTTCTCTCCCCCCACAGCCCTGCTATGGGTGCTCAACAAAATAAAATGTACTGCACCAGGTACTTGGATGGACAGGGACCCCCAGCACTGATAGACCAAGGTACACTACCTGGACATTCTTCTCTCTCTCGCTCATCCCTTTATTTGTCTCGCTAATGCTTAAGATTGAACTCTGACCCTACCTGGTTGTGTGTGTCTGCCCCCAGCTAATGGGGATGTGAAGGGGAGCTATGCTGAGGTGTCAGAGGGCAGCCAGCCGGAGGGACAGATGACATGGGTCATTCTACACAGAGACCTCCCTGGTTACCCAGGGGACAACACCATACAGATCAATTATGTTTTTGCAGATGGAATACAAACAGTAAGTTAGTGTTAAAACAAAAGGCTTCAGTACTTAGCATGTAGTTATTATACAGAATAGCATACATCATATAGCCTGGTCCCAGATCTGTTTGTACTCTTGCCAACTCCATTGCTGTCTTTGTCAAGCCAAACATGCCAATGAGTGACAGGAGGAGTTGGCATGATAGCTCAAATTTCAAATTCAAGTTTGAAGTGTATTTGCCATGTGTTGGATATTTTACTCCCTTACTCACTCATACTGTCCTATTCTCAGTGTGTTCCACGTCTGAGTGTTCTGGGGCAAGAGAAACACATTCTACAGGTGCTTATAGAGAGTCTGGTGACATTCCGTCCAGTTGATGGGATGATGTGGCAAATCAGGTTAGGCTAGTTGCTAGTCATTGAGATGTTGCATACCACCGGGGAGGAAGCACAGAATGGGTGATCACTACAAGTCAACAACTAGCATGAAGGAAATTAAATCTCTTTGAATGTATTCAGAACAGGTGCACCCCACTGGGTAAAAACTGGCTGAATCAGCATTCTTTCCACGTCATTTCAACAAAAAAAGTCAATGTGATGATGTTGAATCAACCCAACTTCTAACCTAAATCCAATGTCATGGTGACATTTTTTATTGATTTCACGTTGAATTTACGTTCGTTTATAATGAAAAGGAACAAACACAACCGGTTACCCGGCTTTAACTTTACCACTAATAAAAAGGAAAACATCAAACAGACAGGAGTGTACATAGTATTGCATCTCAGATTTTAGACTGGAGGAACAGTCATTCATGCCAGCTATTTGCTAGCCTTTTGGGGGCTCTAATTAACATTTTGTTGGGTCCACCCACCTTTTGGCGATGCGTTTTAGTGGCCCACCTATTGATGGCGGCGAGATAAAATTGAAGTTTTAGAGTTATTTTCTACACATTTTGCCTTGGGGCGTAGAGAAAATGTTGCAGTTTTTAAGCAAGTTTGCTGCAATTCTATACATTTTGCCATGACTTAAGCCAGCCTTTTTTTTTGGCAGGGGGGATTGCATCAGCAGTCACTCAATTAGCCCATGTCAGCTAAAATGATTTAGATTGGTAAGTCTACACTCTTAAAAAAAGGGTTCCTAAAGGGTTCTTCGGCTGTCCCCATAGGAAAACCCTTTTTGATTCCAGTTAGAACCATTTTGGGTTCCATGTAAAACCCTCTGTGGAAAGGGTTCTACATTTAACCCAAACGGTTCTACCTGGAACCAAAAGCATTCTACATGGAACCAAAAAGGGTTCTTCAAACTGTTCTCCTACAGGGACAGCCGAAGAACACTTTTAGGTTCTAGATAGCCCCTTTTTTTCTAAGAGTGCAGCGGACAGCTTTCTAAACTTGTAGTAATTATGGTCGAATTACCGACCGGGGTGGGGCCCATTGATCATCAGTTATCATACTATAAACTGCAAACACTTGCCTCCAACCTATGGCAAAATGTGTAGATTTGCAGGAAATCAGACGTAAAAATTGAAGTTTTAGAGGTATTTCACAGATCCATGATTATTTTGGATTAATTCAAATATTCTGATTTTACAGGACAAGCATCCCAATCCAGGGAAGACGTTTTTGGGAATGAGGACATTGGCGTATTTGCCCGACAACCGCGATGGAAGGAGGATCCTGGGGCTATTGGATAAGGCCTTCTACCAGAGGCTGGTCTTTACTGTAGCAACCAATGAGAATGGAGAGGATATGGTCACATGGGCGGATATACCCCATAAAACAACCCCTGATGCAGGAAAAGACAGGTTAGTGCTGGATGTGTGTGCTACAGAGCAATAGAAAAAGTTCCCATGTTAGTGGACTCTGCATTCACAGTAAACCCTCCATACATTTCGGCTCAATTGGAAATTACCTTCACATTTAAATCATGCTATAACACTGAACTTTGGCGATACAGATTGAATCAAGCCCTAAATGATTTATCTTTTAATACTCGCTTTAGATCTATTATGTCTGTAAATCTATGTAATCTGTCTGACCCAGTGTTTCATCTATATTAACTCTGCATCTGTACACACAATTTCCTTTAGTCATAGATATTCATTTGTTTTTCTGATAATTCAGTGACAGCTATCCAGACCCAGACTACCTGAAAACAGCGAGAAAAATACTGAAAGACAAATGCATCGAATGAGAGGCGACTAAGATCCAATCAACATCAGTTATCAACACTGTCAACGTCAACAGTAATGTCTGAAAGGTGCTGAATGCTCTGTCGTAGCCTACAGGTCCTGGTGTACAATTATTTTAGACCTCTACAGCAGGATTACATACACGTTTATTAGCTGCTGTAATGTATCGTGTCGGTTTTGTTTCTTGAAAGCTTTGATAATATATTTGTATTTTAGATTACAGGGTCCTTATGTGCAGAATGTACAATAAACAGCTGTTTGCTATACACTCCCTCTTGTGGTTGTTTATGTCTCTACACTCACTGTGTTTCCCTCCAAAACCAGCTCATAGGCACCTTGTTCCCTATGTAGTGCACTACTTTTGACCAGGGTCATGTCCCAAATGGCACTCTATTCCCTATATACTGACTACTTATATTGAATAGGAGGTGTGTTCTTCGGGATATAGTAGTCTGACATATGTCGGTGGTTCCATAAAGATAACAGCATTAATTTGAAAACTAAGGTTTGTCACATATCCACACACCAGTCTCTCCAAAGCACACAAATGACTTTTAAGCACAGGATGCTTCCCAACCTTTGTCTACCTCCCTGCAACAACATCCTAAGCCCCAGCCCCTTTTCCTGAGAAAAAGGTTTACCCTCTAATAGTTATTATTTTTCATATCTCCTTCCTTCCTTCCTGCTGGCCTAGCGTGTTATTGGTCCAGATTGCCGAGTGTGAACTTTCCCAGGGTGACGGCAAGGCCCTCTGTTCTTTTCAAACTGAATTACAGCCTGGGCTTCATACAGACAATATAGTCTAATCTCATTGGCTGGTCCCATTAGGGAGGTGTCTGTCATCCAGGGGCGCCTCTTAAACCACTTTCTCCTGGACGTTTCACAGTAGAGTCATCCGTCCCAACTGTCAGGGTCTGGAGCTGGAGCGGCAGCCACAGCCACCGCAACGACAGCTATCAAATCTGTCTCACCGAGGCACTCAAGTCCCCCCTCCCATGCACCTCGCAGGCTCGTATCCTCCAGCACATTCTGGCCCCCATCGTCGCCACTTCCCTTGTCATCAGAAGCCTCCTATCTCTGTCTTTCTTAGATAGACCCATGAGGAAAAGAGATGACTTGATTCTCAGTGTGTGCATGTGTTTATGTGTGTGTGTGTGTGAGAGAGAAAGAGAGAGAGAGAGAGAGAGAGAGAGAGAGAGAGAGAGAGAGAGAGAGAGAGAGAGAGAGAGAGAGAGAAAGATTGTGTATGTGAGTGATCGTGTCTCTGTCTCTTTTAGCAGTGTTTTGTATTACCCTTTGTGACGCAGGCAGCCCTGTGTGTAGATAGTCTTAACTTCGTCCGACTGTATACATACTGTACGTCTCAAGGCACAGTCAATGAAGGTTAGATATGGCCAGAAATCATTGACAAATAATGACTGCCCCTTAGACCAAAGCCAAAAAACACTTTTTTTTATCAGCCATAGAAAGCTTGATTTCTCAGCAGAAATATTTTCTCTCTCCATTTATTCCTCCTCTTCCTCTTCCTCTCCTCTCTCTGGATGAGTCCCAAATGGCACCCTATTCCCTCTCTTCCCTACCTAGTGCACTACTTTTTACCAGAGCCCTATGGGCCCGATTCAGACCAGAGTTAAGCTGTCATAAATGGAACATAATTCCCTTTTTATGCACTTTTCTCTCTATGCGTATTCTGACCAATTTATACGTTTGGGGGGGAGATCAAGTAAATTAAGGTGACTTTCACTTAATTCCCTAATAATTCCTCCACCTTTACGCGCAAGGAAACTATGAATAAGGTCTAGCGAACCTTCCAGTTCCAAGTGGGAAAGGTATGTATCTTTTTTTGGAGGATAGAAATAACACCATTCTCCATACACTGCAATTTACAACTTGATAAACACTATTGACAAGAGGAAGGTACATTAGCAATCTATTTGGACAAAGGAATTGTAATTATAAATGAATCTTGTTTTAGATATATTTGACCTTATAATCGCTGGAGACAAATGTGAAACCAGTCATGTGGCAGCAAACTGAAGCACATCAACATATAAAGTTTCCACTGTAAAGTTGATGAAAAACTGTGCCATTATGCAACATTACATTTGCACTGCCTTTTAACATGCAGGGATGGGCACTCTCGAATGTCTTAATTATAGGCTACCCTGACTTTCTCTGTCTCCTATTTCTATCATGTTAAATATTTGCCACTATCAGTATCAACTGTCAGTAGGCCAAATAACCACACATATTCAACTGCCAATTTCCTGAACTTTCCCTTCAGTTGGTTTAGCCTATATTATCATTCCATTTCCTTCCATTCTTTCATTTATCTTAATTTGCTTCCTCCTGGCTGTTGCTGAGGATCATGAGTAACAGTGGATAATATATATTTTTTAAAGACGTAGGCTAATTAAATTAAGTTATGGAGCGGAGTGCATGGCTTTAGAAGTGTGGGGGGGGGGGGGGGGGGCATAATTACTATTATTATTCAATTGTTTTGGATAAACACTCCAAACAGCCTACCAGACCGCTCAGAGGCGTCCGCATGGTCCTAAAGCACACCGTTGCCTCGTTTTGTTTCACATTCCAATTATAAAACTGAGGGGGACAAAAATGCAATTTCAAAATGTGGGGGGGGCATGAAAAGTTACAACCTTGTTTGGCCGTGTCATCACACAGTTCCATTGTTAGTGCAGGGAATAGACAAAGCTATAGCCTACTATTGTACACTATTCTCTCTATTATAATTATATGTAAACTAATCTTTCAACATCACCATGGATTGAAGAACTTAATGTGGGAATTTTCAGAATGACTCAAACCACCGTTTTCTTTATTTTGTGCGAAATGGCTCTCCAACACATTTTTTAATGATTTATAAGTACTTTTCTAAACCTAAATAATCATGAACTGAAGTAAAATATCCCAGAAATGTTCCATACACACAAAAAGCTTATTTCTCTCAAATGTTGTGCACAAATTTGCTTACATCCCTGTTAGTGAGCATTTCTCATTTGCCAAGATAATCCATCCACCTGACAGGTGTGGCATATCAAGAAGCTGGTTAAACAGCATGATCATTACACAGGTGCACCTTGTGCTGGGGACAATAAAAGGCCACTCTGAAATTTGCAACTTTGTCACACAACACAATGCCACAGATGTCTCAAGTTTTGATGGATCGTGCAATTGGCATGCTGACTGCAGGAATATCCACCAGAGCTGTTGCCAGAGAATGTAATGTTCATTTCTCCAACGTTGTTTTAGAGAATTTGGCAGTAAATCCAACCTGCCTCACAACCGCAGATCCCGTGTAACCACGTCAGCCCAGGACCTAAATATCCAGCTTCTTCACCCGAGGGATGATCTGAGACCAGCCACCCGGACAGGTGATGAAACTGTGGGTTTGCAAAACCAAAGAATCTCTGCACAAACTGTCAGAAACAGTCTCAGAGAAGCTCTGACTTCAAAATGGCCCGAGTTGCTCCTTCTCAAGAAACCAACATTCGACTTATCTGACGTCAAAAATACAGACCTGTATCCCTTATTTATTTTCTTTACAAAACACTTGAGCGTGCTGTCTCTGATCAACTTTCTCATTATCTCTCTCAGAACGATCTTCTGGATCCTAACAAGTCTGGCTTCAAGACGGGTCACTCAACCGAGACTGCTCTTCTCTGTGTCAATGAGGCTCTCCGCACTGCCAAAGCTGACTGTCTCTCCTCTGTTCTCATCCTCCTAGATCTATCTGCTGCCTTCCACATTGTGAACCATCAGATCCTCCTCTCCACCCTCTCAGGGCTTGGCGTCTCAGGCTCTGCACACTCCTGGATTGCATCTTATCTGGCAGACCGCTCCTACCGAGTGGAGTGGAGAGGAGTTGTGTCTGCACCACGTACTCTCACTACTGGTGCCCCCCAGGGCTCGGTTCTAGGCCCTCTCCTCTTCTCCAAGTCACTCGGCTCCGTCATATCCTCACATGGTCTCTCCTATCATTGCTATGCAGATGACACTCAACTGCTTTTCTCCATCCCCCCTTCTGACACCCAGGTGGTGACACACATCTCTGCGTGCCTGGCACATATCTCAACTTGGATGTCGGCCCACCATCTCAAGCTCAACCTCGACGAGACGGAACTGATCTTCCTCCCGGGGAAGGACTGCCTGCTCAAAGACCTCTCCATCACGGTTGACAACTCCACAGTATCGCCCTCCCAGAGTGCAAAGAATCTTGGCGTGACCCTGGACAATACCCTGTCATTCTCTGCACACATCAGCACACATCTCCTGCAGGTTCATGCTCTACAACATCCAGAGAGTACGACCCTACCTCACACATGAAGCAGCGCAGGTTCTAATCCTGGCACTTGTCCTCTCCTGTCTGGACTAATGCAACTCGCTGTTGGCTGGGTTCCCCGCTTGTGCCATCAAATCCCTGCAACTTATCCAGAACGTTGCAGCCCGCCTGGTTTTCAACCTTCCCAAGTTCTCTCATGTCCACTACAAGACCATGGTGCAAGAGGAACTGCCCCTCCCTACCTTTAGGCTATGCTCAAACTCTACACCCCAACCCGAGCACTCCGTTCTGCCTCCTCAAGTCTCTTGGCCATCCCAAGCCTACAGGAGAGCAGCTCCCACTCAGCCCAGTCCAAGCTCTTCTCTGTCCTGGCACCTCAATGGTGGAACCAGCTTCCCCAAAAGCTAGGACAGTAGAGTCCCTGCTCATCTTCCAAAACCATCTGAATCCCTACCTCTTCAAACAGTATCTTAAATAATCTTCCTTCTCACCTCGACCCCCCTCCCCTCAAAATATAAAATAATAATAATAATAATATGGCGTTGTGTGGGCGTGCAGTTTGCTGAACAGAGTGCCCCATGGTGGTGGTGGGGTTATGGTATGGGCAGGCATAAGCTACGGACAACAAACACAATTGTATGTTTTCTATGTCAATTTGAAGGCACAGAGATACCTTGATGAGATCCTGAGGCCCATGGTCGTGCCATTCATCCGCCGCCATCACCTCATGGTTCAGCAGGATAATGCACGGCCCAATGTCGCAACGATTTGTACACAATTCCTGGAAGCTGAAAATGTCCCAGTTCATCCATGGCCTGCAAACTCACCAGACATGTCACCCATTGAGCATGTTTGAGATTCTCTGGATTGACTTGTACGACAATGTGTTCCAGTTCCCGCCAATATCCAGCAACTTTACACAGCCATTGAAGAGGAGTGGGACAACATTCCACATGCCACAATCAACAGCCTGATCAACTCTATGCAAAGAAGATGTGTCGTGCCGCATGAGGCAAATGGTGGTCACTAGGGCTGTTGCGGTGACCGTATTACCGCCACTCCGGCGATCACAAGTCATGAAGGCAGTCAAACTCCATGTGACAGTTTAGTCATGGTAATTAGGCTTCTCCAAGCTCTGATGCTGCTGATGGTTATTAGTAGCCTACCAAACTTGCTAACTGCCTGGTACTCAGCACTTTATTGTCCCTCTAATCACTCTGACACCAATGCAAATGTAATCGAAAATCTAATCAAACACTTCATGAGCGCCCATGAGCTCATGTTGTGCAACGTTTCTATAGGCTATGCAATTGAGCTAGACAACAGTGATGACCTCTATTAAAAAGGGGAGGATCCCATCAGCTTTCTGGCTAGGCCTAAAATATTTATTTTTCAACTTTCCTAATATTAAGCACATTGCTTATCTTTACAACAGGAGTATAGGCTACCTGGCTGGCATGAAAATGAACCATGAGAAAAGCTCCTCCATTCGCTATTTAAGTGCATAGATGACATATTTTTTCCCCGCTGCCCCTGTTTGGAGACAAGTGCATGATAATGGTGCATTCTAAATTAAAACAAATTTCACAAATATATTATTTAGTATATGTAAAGAAAAAATCAAGAATAGTCTGATGGGTGACAATATTCTTTGCAACTTTTTAGAATCATAGCCGCACATTAATCTGCTTTACAGGGGGTGTAGAGCCTGACTGCATACATAAGCAGCGTGTGAGTTTCAAGTTTGGGGAAGATCATTTTCACCATAAAAATTCACCTTCATAATAAACTCAGTTAAATATTTGAAATTGTTGCATGTTACGTTTATATTTTTGTTCAGTGTAGATGTCTTTCTTTCATTGATCCCTAATATTCTCAACCTGTTCCCTCGATATATTCTAGTGAGTCTGTAGAAAAAAGTCTAACTATGTAAAAGGCACACTGTATTTAAAGGGATGGCTTAAGATAAATGTACTGAAAACCCTATTCATTGAAAACTCCACCACAAAATATGTTGGCCAGCAAGTGGGAGTGTTTTCAGCAGTTGAATGAAATGTATTCAGAGTGTGCAAGGTAGCCACACCTGAAGAGCGCATTACACGACTGAATAAGGTAGGCTAAGGCTGAATATCAACAACTGAGAAGTGTGTAGGAAAGGCATGTGTAGGAAAGGCATGTGTAGGAAAGGCATGTGTAGGAAAGGCATGTGTAGGAAAGGCATGTGTAGGAAAGGCATACATTCCGAAGTTGGGATCGACCCCTATAGGAATAGGTGCCATTTGGGATGCAACCAATGTCTCTCTGTACTAAGCGGTGTACAGTTTCCTTGTTAGTGGTGATGAATGGGCTGTGGGGCTGGTTTCATTAGGGTCTTTAATTTGAACCATAATTAGATGCAATCCCTTTTAGAAGACAAAGCAGATTCCCAGACAGTTCATTAAAAGACATGGGCCACAAACGCTGAAGATGGATGCTTCTGGTTTCACTGGCCTGGGTCTCTCAGTCTGGGCCTTGTTCACAGTTTACTGAACTGAACCCCCATGAGGCAACTTTCCCCTCTTTACTCTGTAGTCCCCACACTGGCAGAGAAATGGTGGTGATTTTAGTTTAAAAAAGCAGGTAAAAGGAAACAGTTCATTTCTATGTAAAAGTGTTGATGTTGACAATACCACACTTTTCTCATACAATAGTGATAATTATGTCACATTGTTAAGAGAAATTAGACTATAATCTTGAGATGAAGTGAATGTAAAACGCTGTTTGGTTAGTGTGGTTAGCTAGCACCATGCGAACAGATCTAATATTTTAGTTATCTTATCAAACAATAGGGATGATGATAAAGTTTGATGATGGTCAGGTTGTTCATAGAACTGACTGAGTAGGGGCAAACCCATTATTATAAACAAATACCTCCGGACAAACATGCAATCAGTAGCTGTGTGCATTATTGATCAGGGATAGAGAGGAAGGAGTAATGAAGCTATGCCTTGTGTCCAGGGTTTTGGAGTGAGAAAAGAAGAAGGAGAAGAACTTTTAGGTCAACCAAGAGTTTTAACCACACAGAAAGTGCCTGTGCGTTTCTTGGAAAAACAGTGTAAAAAGAGGAATGAAAACACAACATAGACGGAATCGTCAGGGCTGTCATATGAGCTATTGTGTCTCGTCAGG
This sequence comes from Salvelinus alpinus, assembly GCF_045679555.1. Taxonomy (NCBI): domain Eukaryota; kingdom Metazoa; phylum Chordata; class Actinopteri; order Salmoniformes; family Salmonidae; genus Salvelinus; species Salvelinus alpinus. Next base: position 74,597,245 of record NC_092093.1, read on the forward strand.
GGAACAGCCAGTCTAGCGTCCCTCCCTGTCCATCTGACAGAAGTTTGCGCTGCATCCCATTTGTGTCACTGTGTCTCCTGTTTTACAGGCCCTATAAACCCTCCATGACAAGGGGGAAAAGAGATGGTAAGCCATCAATTAGACCTGAATGGTGTCCGTAAAAAAAAACAGGCTGATGCCACAAAGGTGAGCTGAGTCAATCTCAGAAGGAAAATGGTTTACGGTGTGATAAATCTTACAGAGAGAGGTGGATAGCATGGAGACATCTCCGGCCCTGTGGAGGTTACGGGATGTCCTCTCCTCTTTCCCTGAGGTTATCAAAACAGAAAGGTAGAGTTATTTAGCTAGCTGATCCAGACAGAACAGGGACACACAGGATCCGTATGTACAACAAGGTCATCTTATTTGGAGAACAAACTGGCCAAGATGTTGATTGGCTTCTTCCATAGAGTTGGAAATGAACTTTGACAATCCCATAAAAGGCCTGCACATGGAAAACTATTTGTTTACATAGGACAAGGTTTATCAACAGGGGTACAGAGGAGGGAATGTGTGTGAGACGTTAAGAGACGGGGGAGCCGTCTGTGAATATGTTTGTGATTTACAACATTCTGCTAAAGACAGGATTCCAAGATTCCAATGCATCACCGGGGGTACACTGCCTGCCCTCCAGGACACCTACAGCACCCGATGTCACAGGAAGGCCAAAAAGATCATCAAGGACATCAACCAGCCGAACCACGGCCTGTTCACCCCGCTATCATCCAGAAGGCGAGGTCAGTACAGGTGCATCAAAGCTTGGACCGAGAGACTGAAAAACAGCTTCTATCTCAAGGCCATCAGACTGTTAAATAGCCATCACTAGCCAGCCTCCACTCAGTACCCTGCCCTGAACTTTGTCACTGTCACAACCAGCTACCACCCGCTTACTCAACCCTGCACCTTAGAGGCTGCTGCCCTATGTACATAGACATGGAATCACTGGTCACTTTAATGTTTACATACTGTTTTACTCATTTCATATGTATATACTGTATTCTAGTTAATGCCATCCTATTCAATTATTGCTGTATATATACTATTCTATCCTACGTATTGTACAGATATACTAAATATTCTATCCACATACTGTCCATAATGTCTATAATGTCTATACATCCAATCATATACAGTACATATATTTATAGTCCGGACTCCGACATTGCTCGTCCTAATATTTATATATTTCTTAATTCCATTCTTTTACTTTTAGATATGTGTGTATTGTTGTGAATTGTTAGATACTACTGCACTGCTGGAACTAGGAACACAAGCATTTCGCTACACCCGCAATAACATCTGCTAAATATGTGTATGCGACCAATACAATTGATTTGATTTGATTTCTAAGGTACCAGACTCCATGCTTTCAAAAAGCCACCACACAAACCTCTGTCTCACACACACATTGAAAAGGCAACACCCATCACATACCCACTCAATCCCTACAATGCCATTCATATCATATCTAGACCCTGGCTCTTTCCACCCTTCCCCTTTCCCTTCCCCTGTATCTCTTTGAGGCTGTGCTCTTTTCATTTCTGACAGAGACCTGTCACACACTCTGTGCCCCCAGTGTCCCCACTTTGTCCTCTTACAGCGCTAGCCAAAGACTCAGAGATGGTCTGACCTGATAGCCCTCAGGCCGATTGTATACTAAGGTTAGCTGTTTGCTACTCTCATACAGAGACACTACAGTGTGTTGATATCTTTCTATAGCCCCGAAGAGCAATGCTTCTATGGAGTCAGAGATCTGATACAGTGAGACCTTCATTGGCCCCTCGCCTGCACCCCTCCTTTTAGCTAACGTTCAGTCTTTTGAGAGGCCAGAGATGGAGGGTTGTGATACCGTCGACCTAGAGTCGTCGTCTTTCTCCCACTTGTGTCACTCACTCAAAACCCAGTGACGCACTTCACGTTGCCTTTATGCTCTCTGGACACTGTTTAAAAAAAATGCAAGTCCATTAAATAGATACACTATATGACCAAAAGTATGTGGACACCTGCTCGTCGAAAATCTCATTCCAAAATCATGGACAACAATATGGAGTTTGTCTGCTATAATAGCCTCCACTCTCCTAGGAGGGCTTTCCACTAGATGTTGGAACATTGCTGCGGGGACTTGCTTCGATTCAGCCACAAGAGCATTAATGAGGTCGGGCACTGATGTTGGGCGATTGTCAGACCAACCACATCTACCGTATGTCTTACAGGCCATGCTAGTGAGAGCCCCTTGCTGTGGCTCGATACCTCCTTACCCCAATAAAGCTCCAGTGTAGTGCTCTGTTTTCAGATGAGACCAGTGGGACCACTCTGCTGGTGGTGTTCTCTACTGCCATTTAGACAGAATAATACAGAGAAAGGAGACCATGTTACATAGAGAGGAGTGCGTTTGTAGATACAGTAGCTAGCTGCCCATAGAGAAAAGGTGTCATTGCACGTCCAGTGCATGTGTCAGAAGGTGAACATTGACAGGTTCTTTAGGATCTGGGTTGAGCAGGCAGAGCGAAGTAGAGACAAAACACAAAAAAGAAAAAGCATATAAAATGTACCCCTACTTCACAACTGCCCACTCTGAGGCCCAGATCTTGCCGACTACGCCAAATATCACACAGTGGAAAAGTGACAGGTACCTTAGGATCTGGGTTGAGCTGGCAGTGTGATCCCAGCTTCAGCCCAGCCTTAGCCCCAGCTCAGCCAAACCCAGCCCCAACCCAGCCCATGCAGCTCCTCTCCCAGCCTTGATCCTGACCTTGCAGGTCCCTGGGTGCTCCAGCATGGGTCCTGGATGGATGGGGTGACCCTGCTTGCTTAGTCCCCAGTCCCCTCAATGCACAACACAGCCCCCCTCAAAACTCGATTCAGTGATTAATGAGCTTTAAGGTGACAAATCGCCCCTGTGGCTCAGCTGTGGGATCGAGCACTAGGGCGCTTCATACGTTGGCCATCGCCACCCATTCAATCGATGCTGCAATGTTTCTTTTTTTAATCCTCATTTTCTCTCTTTGTTTCTCTCTCTTTGTTTCACTTTCTCTATTAACCCCCTCTCTCTGTCTGTCTCCCTCTGTCTCTCTCTGTCACTCTCTCTTTCTCTCCCCCTCTCTCTCAAAGTGACATCACAACAAAGCAGAGAATAAAATATCCTTTTTCAACACTTTTGACATACTAATTTGATCTGACAGAATGCAATGTACTAGTGTGCAGCCTTTCTGCTTTCCCATAAAGTGTGTTTGTGGAGGTTCTGTGTTATTTCAATGTACTCAACAAATTTTCAACCCAAATGGAAAACTCACTTGACTAATATTATGTTGGCCATTGAGGATGTAACACATAACCCCTATGCGTTATCAAAGCAATAACCTTGATATTTACACTTCCCAACCCTTGCCATAATATTCTAATATCCTGGTTCTATTTGCTCTCTTAACGATGGGTGTATTTTAATAAACAGAGTGGGTGGAGATGTGTGAGTTGGCAATGGGGACATTAAAAGCTATTCACACAGTGGCAACGAGGACGTAATCAGAGTGTACACAGACACAAATACACACACAAACACACGCACACACGCACACACACACACACGGGCAGAGGCGATTCACCGGGTAAAGGTTAGATCTGAGAGAAAATTGGCTTTTCTATATTGAATAATTAATGCGATCATCTTCTCTCTGATGGCCCTGCTCTCATTCGCTGGAACACAGCTTCATGTTAAACAAACAGGACATCTGATTGGTCAGGGGAGAACTTAGGGGGGTTCTACGATATGCTGTCAACATTATACAAGCTCAGGGGACTCCAGTGACATGTAAAATGTTTGCCACTTGGCTAGCTGAGCTAAAGACATAGTTCTTTCACCTGAAATGAAATAGGCTTCATTCCTTTTGACAATTCTTATAAATAACCAACCAGACAACATCATTATTTGTGAGATTTTTAAAGCAGCGCCAAGGTTTCAGCTTTGTACTGTAACAAAACACCCTCTTTTTCTCTTGAGATAGACCCACATGCTTCCAGGATAAATGTCATATCTCTCTCTATGTGCAGCCGGGCTGGGCAGCAGGCAGCCTCAGAGACAAAGTTATTACAGAGGCAGAGCTGCCAAAATGGATGACACTGTGGTGGGTAGACCACTTCTCCCTTTTATTTCTTAATAAAAGGATTTCTCTCCCCGACGGCTGATAGATTTCTGCCTGTTTCTGCCTGGAGAGAAGCAGAGGAGAGGGGAAACCCGAGGAGGATATGTTTCCTGACAGTGGGTCTGTCTTCTTAATGACACAGACTTCAACATAACCTTCAATAGCCGCGCGCCGCACATGGTGCCGGGCAGAGCCGCCCTCTTCACTGACAGTTTACCCAGGTCCCCCGGCTCCAATAAATGTCATGCGCTCATCACTCTCTGACCACCGGCCAATTTGAAACCCCCGACTTAACGGACAAGTCATAAATCGGAACATACAGACCCCATTTCTCGCTCTCTCTCAGGTCTATCTATGTGTGTGTGTGTGTGTTTGGCCTGAGGAATCTCCACCTCTCCACCATAATATTCCATATGTTCATTTCAGCTCCCTCCCTCCCTCCACCTCCTCCTCCTCTTCCACCTCTCTCTTACTTCATCTTCTCTTTCTTTATGGCCAACATTTAAAGCCCTGATGGTCTCGCTAAGCTAGCATTTGTCTGGAGGGCTTATGGGGTGTTGGAGGGGGTGGGCAGAGGTAATATTTACCATGTGTGAGGGACTTCATAACTCCCCACTGGTATAGGCAGTTTTCATAGGGTTGATGGGGTGATATTAGAGGCATGGTATAGGCAGAGTGAGACACTCTTTAGATAAGGTTGGGGGGAGGTTAGGGGCATGGAGATATGAAGAGGTTACCGCAAATGACTATTTCCCACTGCAGGAATGACCTGCGAGATTAACAAAGATGATAGATTATTTGAAGCTGCCAAATATAATAAAAAACAAGAGCAGTAAAACCTGAAATCTGTTTTCTTGATGAACGCTCCACACACTGGTGACCTTAAGGAGTGACACTTGTTACCCATAACCCTCCGTTTAACTTTCGATGGCTACGTCCAAAATGGCACCCTATTCTCTACACAGTGTACTACTTTTGACCAGGGCCCATGGTGCTCTGGTCAAAAATAGTGCACTACATACACTCTTAGAAAAAAATTTGCCATCTAGAACCTAAAAGGGTTCTTAAGCTGTCCCCATAGGATAAGCCTTTGAATAACCCTTTTGGTTCCAGGTAGAACCCTTTTGACTTCCATGTAGAAACCTGTACATGGAACCCAAAAGAGTTCTACCTGGAACCAAAAAGGGTTCGACCTGGAACCAAAAAGGGTTCTCCTATGGGGACAGCCGAAGAACACTTTTGGTACCCTTTTTTCTAAGAGTGTAATGAATAGGGTGTCATTTCTTCCCCAGTACTCTCTCCCTGTGCTCATTTTCCCTGGTCGTCAGGACCTTGGCTGTCAGAGGGTTGTTGAACGAGTGCAGCCTCTCACAGTGACAGGTATTCATGTGTGATTAATGGGCCAGGACCAGCTCTGTGTGGGTGAGGCAGAAGTCCTATCAAACCAGAGAAAATCACAGCAATTAGTGACTGACTGATGAGGTCACTCACCATGCTGCTTCCTGCTGGGGGTTTAGAATATCCTGTTCACCCTGACACTACTCAAAAGGACTATAATACACCACATAGACACATAGAGAAAGGCTTTGTCCATCCTGTTTGGGTTGTATTTGTTTCTTGCAAAGCTGAAGACATTTATTTAGTCTCTGAGTCATTCAATTATAAGAACCCAGCATTCAAAATGCAACACAAGCAATTGACAAAGTGAGAGATCCATCCTATTCTCATCCTGTTCTCATCCATAGGGATCAGGCGTGTGTGTGGGGAGGGGCGGAGGTCGACATAGGAGCGTAAGGTGTTTTTAAAGAGGAACCAAAGAGCAATCTCCATTCCTGTCACCTGTGTTCTGACCACCTCAGAGGACAGGGGACACGGGCGGACCTGGACATCCGACCCACAGATTTAAAATGGAGGCTTGAACAAGGCCCCTCTATCACCAAGGGTCCAGAGTGATGAACTACACCCACACCTCCATGAGACAGCAACAATACATCCCTTCAATTCCTTCCTCCCTCTGTCCATACCTTCCAATACCTCATTCATTTTCTCTCTCTCTCTCTCTCTCTCTCTCTCTCTCTCTCTCTCTCTCTCTCTCTCTCTCTCTCTCTCTCTCTCTCTCTCTCTCTCTCTCTCTCTCTCTCTCTCTCTCTCTCTCTCTCTCTCTCTCTCTCTCTCTCTCTCCCTGCACGAGTGTCCAGCCTTCACCTAGGTTTACCCATTCGACTCACCACCCCCCCCTTCAACTCTCCACCCCTTCACGTCTCCACCTCTTCTCCGATCCATCCATCCCACCACCCAGCCCACCACCTCCTCAACCCCTCCTTAAAGACATTGCGGAGATGCAATCGTTTCCAAACTCCTTGTGAGTGATCCCCCAGTCCGAACGTATGCGTGTTAGGGTGTTAGGGTATTCAGGCCCACGGGTGGCAGATGACTGATAGCGCTGTGTCTGCGAGGGGAAACTGAATGATGGCTGTTGGACCACATGGTAACAGAACAGAGGGTGTGTGTATTTAGACAGAGCTGAGGAGAGGAAGGATAGAGCAGTAGCCAAACCTACCCTGCCCTGCAGCTCAGATCCTACCAAATCAGCACAAGCAAGATTACTAGACTTATCTAACAATATCATACCTTTCTAAGGCTGATAAGTCATTCTTTTCTAGAATCACTTTATGCAACGTACATTAATTCTGACCTAATTAACACATTATAAATGCATTAATAGAACACCATAATATGTGCGCGGTAGGTAGTCTAGTGGTTAGAGCGTTGGGCCAGTAACCAAAAGGCTGCTGGTTGGAATACCTGATCTGACAAGGTGAAAAGTCTGCCAATGTGCCCTTGAGCAAGGCACTTAACCCTCATTTGCTCCAGGGATGCCGTACTACTATGGCTGACCCTGTAAAACACATTTCACTGCACCCATCTGGTGTATGTGACAATAAAACATATTTGTTGTTAGTCGGTATAAGTGATCCAGTAAATCTGAGTAAGTTGGGGGAAAAAATGACTATGAGTACTCTGAGTAGCCTTTTGCCAACTCACACCTGGCCCTGGCCCTGGCCCTGGCTCTGGCCCTCGCCCTGGCCATAGTAACAAAACATTTCCTTCCAGTTGAAGTGATTCAGAAGAACCTCCTGTGTGCAATCAGGTCCGCCCACACAAACAAACCACAACAGACTGTTTACAGGACAATAATCATACTCACATATTGGTAATTAGGTGTCAACTGCACCCTCAAGTCTAGCAACCCTCTGGAAGGTATTGATCCCTAAGCTGTGGTAAACAACACAGAGTTAATTATGAGTTAAATGGAAGACACAACCACCAGTAGTCATAATAGCTTTAATCCGCCTTAAATTCTGCTGGACAGTTATCAACCAGACGGAAGGGGGCGGGAGAGGGGGGGTTCTGACAGTGCTATCGCCGATGACGACTGACAGGCGGGTGTTTTGGAGCGCTGGTTGTGGTGTTGGGGAGGAGTGACGCATTGTCTCCTGGGTAATGCTGGCCTACGGTAATGAGTCCTCAACGTGGCTGTCTCCCAGGCTCCCGGCTTGTCTGGAGGAGGAAAGTTTACAATTTATAGCTGTGATCACAGAAGCTGATAAGCCCAGGGGCCGTATGTATCAAACATCTCAAAGTACTGTAGAAGTGTTGATTTAGGATCAGTTTTTCCTTTGAAATCAAACTGAATAAGATTACATGGACAGAAAGAACCTGATCCTAGATCAGCCCTCCTATTCTGAGATGCTTGATACATACGACCCGAGCCCAGCTTTGCAAGGTGGCTGTGGGATTGTTGTTTTTGAAGTTGTGCTGTTGGGTCCACTACAGCCCCCACAGAGTAAGGCCCCCATTTGGGTTTCTCCCAAAGAATAGACACGCACACGTATGCACACGCGCACAAACGCGCACACACCCCTCCCCTGCCACACCCCCTCCAATTGGGTTTTTCAAATCTCTGCCTCGGCCCAACCCTCCTCGATTTAATAAGGAATTACAATTGTTTGTCATTCTAATCTGTCTAGTCAGACAGAAGGAGATATAAAGAGGACGGTAGGGCCATGTTGGACAACAGGGCGTGTGTATGATTCATCACTCTGTCCTCCGGCCCCAGATTAATATTTGAATGTAATTATTACTTCCCTAGCCATTAGCGTACTGGCTAAATGAAATCATGTGAAAGAGGTATTTCATTAAAGTTACCACAGATGGGGAAAGGAGAAATCACTGGCGAGGCGATCCCAGTCCTAGATGACCGATGGGACCCTACAGACAGACATGGAACACTCAGGGTTCTGGAATGCTGTTCTGCATTTTAATGTGGAACTGGTATGATCGTTGCAGTGTAGCCATGGCTATAAAACATTCAGAAGGACATGCCTTTATTATTTAGGCCACAATAAACAAGACATAAATCAATGACTAGATCTAAATGTTTGGATTGAATTGGATTTTATACAAACACTTCTAATGCGGAAATATTGAGTCATTGAAAGGGGTCAGCGGCTTCATGAATAGGCTGAATGAAATAAAATGTACAAGGTGAACAGGTGTTGAGAGCCACAAAAAATGCATTATAGTTGAAATATTAGAAGACCAATATAACTTATTTTATATAAACTTGATTCATAAACATTTTCTAGGGAATGTATTACTTTATTTTTCTTCTTTAAAAGGACAACAAATTGCATGTAAAACTGTTAGCCTTTCAGACAGACTGTTACTGTACCTATAATACATACTGTAGATATTTTTTTAAACAGAGCTGCAGTTCAATCAATTACAAATAGACAGAGCCATACATGAGTTCAAAATGATAAGAAGACAGATGGTGTGTGTGTATGTATGTGTGTGTGTGTGTGTGTGTGTGTGTGTGTGTGTGTGTGTGTGTGTGTGTGTGTGTGTGTGTGTGTGTGTGTGTGTGTGTGTGTGTGTGTGTGTGTGTGTGTGTGTGTGTGTGTGTGCGTGCGTGCGCGAGGGTGCGTGCGCGAGGGTGCGCGTGCGTACAAACACACCCAGTGGAAGAAAGCCAAGTGGAGTTAGCTAGCTGGAGGTGACAGCTTAAAGACTGTCAGGTATGTTTCTGTCCCACTGTGTTAAAGAACACACACACCACGCTACATGGCTCTATACTCACATATAATTTACACCGCTGCTATAAGGGCATCAAAAGAACGAAGACATTTTGTAAATGAGAGGTTTGGGGAGGATCATATCATACAATAGATCCATACCAACTCAGATGGATCTCAAGGGGCATTAACACACACACACACACACACACACACACACACACACACACACACACACACACACACACACACACACACACACACACACACACACACACACACACACACACACACACACACACACACACACACACCGTCACAGTATGAATGTGGTGATCTGAGGCAGGGTGATCCTTAGTACTAGTGACTGGGTCACATGGTCATATGTAACGGAACCCTCCCGCTCTAGAACCATACTAGCTCCATTCTCCACTCCTCCACTGAGCTAATGTTCTGTCACAGCTAATGAGAGTGGTGGAACCAGAGTGATGGATCCGCTCTGGCATCTCCTCAGAGAACTATCCTACACTCAGTGTAGTGGAGATAGAGATCTCTGCTCCTTAGACTCCTAAGGTGTTGTGTGTAAATGTGTATAATACAGGGAGACACATTCGCTAATTACTATTAGCTTGTGTCATGTTAGGTCCTTTCTTACTTTGAGCCAACGATTTGTGAAAGAAACCTAATTCTCTTCCTATACTGTAAAACATTATGCATCAACTATATTTAATTGTGAATTACACCAAAACAAATCCTAACAGTTTAACCATTAAGGCAAGGTAGTCTGCGGGCTACAGTCCACAACAATAACACTGCCTTGTATAAAGCGAGCAGACACTTTTTACAAGGTTGGTTCCCTTCCGGCTAGAGGGGACAGCCTGTTTTGTCCTTGAGATCCTGTACCCAGCGTAGCTCTCATACTCTCAATGGTGATTTATAGATGGTATTGTTGTGCTTCTCAATATTGTTCAATACACAGACTGTGATTACCTCGTCCCCCTGCCACTCTGGACCTTGTCATGGCTTCCTTCCAAATGGCGCCCTATTCCCTATGTAGTGCACTACTTTTGATCAGGGCCCATAGGGTTCTCGTCAAAATGTGTGCACTACATAGGGAATAGGGTGCCATTTCAGACATAGTCCCTGTTTGAGATGTCTGCCTGGTGTTATAAGGCCCCTAATGGCCCTGGGGCCCCTTGACAAAATCATTGTTTTGGGCAGGATTTTGATAGCCTGGAATCCAAACTGATATGTTCTGTTTTAATGGTGAAATTGAGCATATCAGTTTAGATTCCAGGCTATGATTAGTTTGGGTCATTTCAGTTTTAATAAGAGGGAATTCAACACTGTTTGTGTTATGTGGGCAGGAAAGGGGATGCACTGTCATGGGCCTGTCCTGTCTAACCATGTAAAGCACCCGTTGAAAGGGTACATACAACCATGTACGCATGAAGACATGCACACAGCATAGGATCATATGCACTCCAAAATACTGATGCCACAGGGAAGAAGTCGTAATACATCCTTTTCCCAAAAAACATAGTGAACGACAGTTTGGCCATGCTTTCAAAATATCTGTAACTTGACACATCTAAAACAAAAACTATTTACATGTGTTACAACATATATATTAAATAAACAGCTGTTAAATTGGACTGGATGGAATGAAGTGGAACAGCATTCATCCACATTTGGATGGAGGACAGGACGGAGCCAATGCTAACTGTCAGATGGACATAAAACTGTCAATTAAAAATGATCTCTCAGAGCCTATCCATTTTGAAGTCAGTTCCACGACCACTATCCCAATTTAAGCTCTGATATTACCGTTGTGTAAGTGTTAGTTGAAGAGCTATTTCAATTCAATCATTATATTGGATAACACATTCACAGAAAATAACAGTCTACTTACTATCAGAATTAAACAATCGTTGATCTCTTTGAGCACACATCATTCGGTTATGTTACACTTCTTCAGAAAGCAGGGAAATCTATGCCCTTAGGCTGTGAAGCGTGGTGGCTCGTATGTGCTGGAAAAATGAAGAATCAAAGCAATAGTCTTTATGCAATGCCTGCTCTCTTCCTAGTCCACTTTCTCTATCCATAGTGAAATGCATACACCTTTTCTTTGAAATATTGGAATTGCTGTGGTTTAATGATAATAAAAGTCAATTTGTGCAGATAACCGTAACAAGACAAAGGAGCTTGCAGACACTGCCACCTATTGGCAAGAGAGGAAAGCTATCTGGCTAAACTAAAGCATAGAATGTCTAACTCCCAAATTGCACCCTATACCTATAAAGTGCACCCTGTGGGCCTATGTCAAAACTAGTGCACTATATAGGGAATACGTTGACATTTGGGATGCAGCCATAGACATTGATGTCCGTGGCAAAGTGTCTTCTAGCAGTGATCTGAAAAGCCTTCGCTGTGATGGATGGCAAAGCCCAGCTGACCATATTGCTGTGCTAATAAAAACCTGCCCTGCAATTCACATAGCTCACTGTGTTTTTTTTTTACCCCGGCACCATTGCTTTTAAGAGGAAAACTGGTTTAGGTGTCAAAAAGAACGATGCCCCTCCTCAGACCACGACTCACCTCAGAGGTATAGAATGAAAGGAGAGCTATATTTACAACTAAGTTTTCTCCCGGGCTTGAGACAGCAGGAAAGACCTTACAGATTAAACTTTTACCTCACTACTCCTTACTTGAACGTTTTGACTTCATAGCTTCATTACAAGATGGGCAGTTACTGTACAATAACAGTCATTTTAATCGAAATGTAAAAAATAACAAGGATAAAAAGATACAGCATAAGAATTAATGGATCAAATATAAAAGAAGACCTTTAAAAAAACAAAAGCAGTGTGTGTATAAAATGCGGCGCTGCTAACACTATCAAATGATGAGGAACGATCTGATGGTGAGCCAGCTGTTGCCATGCAATATGAACCATGGGCCATCATGGTGTCAGTATACAGTGCAGTCAGCAGAGGATCGCTGGGTACACAGGAAGTCACTTGTTATCTCTTTGTATCCAGGGGCGTCTGTAAGGCCACTTCCTGTTTTAATTACAAGGAGAACAATTAGTGACAACATTTTATAATTCATGTGCAGATGATCCAATATATGTATTGGAGTTAACCATCTCACCTTCCATGAGATTATAGAGGTTGCAGTAGTTTGTGCCGTGATCTCTAATGGCATACCAGCTCTCTGAGACAGACATGGCCTGCAGAGAAAGAATGATTCTGGTTAGAAGAAGTGTTTAAGACCTGAGACCTGTTACTGTAGTGTTAGCTGCAGATAACCCACAAAAAAAAGATCACTAAATAGGCCTACACATTATATTATCTTCTTTATATGTCATATGGATGTATAGAAATGACAACAGGATCAGAGAATATCCCTCCTACCGAGACGTGACAGTGGGTGAAGAACTCAAAGGAGACCAGACGGAACGTCAGGTCATCGACAGACTTCTTAAATGGTGTGGTGTGTTTGGCTGCTATGAAGTGGATAGAGGCTGCCTGGAGCTGGGGAGCAGAGAGAAAGAGATAAACAGAACGAGATAAAGAGAAAGAGATAAAGAGAGCGAGAGAGAGAGAGAGAGAGAGAGAGAGAGAGAGTAGACAGGTCATAGTCTGTAGTCGGAAATATGTAACACACATAGGGTTGTAAAACTACCAGTATTTTACCAAAGTTATTGGAATGTTCTTTAATTTAGGTAATTACCAGGTAATCTATGGCAATCTATGGTAACTTTGGCAATTTATACTTAAATAACTGAAAATATATATTCATATAAAATATGAATTCAAGAGAAAACAGCTAAATTAATGAAAAAAGCATCTAAACAACAATGACATAATTTCCAATTAACTGCAACTTTTCCAACAATTTACTTTTGACAACTGCCACCAGTTTGGCACCAAAACATTTACAACAATCACATATTGACAGAGTAAATAAAGTTGAGTAAAAATACAAAGGATAATTCATGGTGAAACCCTCACCAACGGTATTCACTAAGTTGATTGATTATATTTAGGTCACAGGTGGTTGGTGGCACCTTAATTGGGGAGAATGGGCTCGTGGTAATGACGGGAGCAGAATGGTATCAAATACATCAAACACACGGTTTCAAGTTGTTTGATGTCATTCCATTTGCTACGTCCCGGCCATTATTATGAGCCGTTTCCCCCTCAGCAGCCTCCACTGATTTAGGATAATGTTTTACAGCTTTGTTACAATGTTTTATATTAAAATCATCTCAATTTATGATTTTATATATTTGACATGTTTTGAAAATTCCATAAAAGGCTTGAACGTTTCAACTTTGAAAGTTACCAGTAATATACTCTTCTTTTGCAACCCTAAACACACACAAGTAATTATACGATATAAAAACACACAAACACACACACACCATACCTTGTAGAGGCACCTCTGTCCACCCATCGCACAGCTGGACATGGTCCTCCACTGCTTGATCTGAGTGATCAGACCTTCATAGACCTGTCTACAGGGGATCCCAAAATACCTGTAGTAGGACCCAGAACATAGAAACACATCGATGACAGGGCTTAATACTTAGTCTCGTCGGGCCATCAGCTTGTCTAGTTGAGAAGCCTGGGCCCCGGAGGCTACTCATTACGAGTGTCCACCACAGTCATTTCAGGTAAAATGGCACTGGCACCATCTTGTGGATACAGAGGGTAGTGTTCAACTGGGCCTAACGTAGAACTGCTAATTAAATTCACAAGCGGTTGTAATAAATCAGCCCTATGTAAAGTTATCGATTTTTATTTGGAGCCATTTTGCACAGAGAGCTAAAATAAATTATTAGTGATCATGAGGGGCATGTCCAAGAGATTATATGTTTGTATTTATTTAACCTTTATTTAACTAGGCAAGTCAGTTAAGAACAAATTCTTATTTACAATGACAGCCTACCCCGGCCAAACTCTAACGACGCTGAGCCAACTGTGCGCCGCCCTATGGGACTCCCAATCACGGCCGGTTGTGATACAGCCTGAAATCGAACCAGGGTCTGTAATGACACCTCTAGCAGTGCCTTAGACCGCTGCGCCACTCGGGTATGGGTCAGACCATAAAACAGCAAGAGTGAACAACAGCAACAATTTGTTTTTAAAACAACCAGCACCACAATAAAAACAGCACCCACCATCTGGTCAAAACATAACATATAGTAATAGCATAGTAATGGTCAAACAGTAGCTTACCATTCTACTTTGCATTGTGCATGGAGAGGTCCCGCAGATGTGATCTTGAGATTTGAGGTCCCGAAAACTAGAGCCACCGCAAGGATCCACCCTGTCAAATGCATCTTGTGAAAAGTAATATTTTTTGAAGCAGTATCCAAGTAACACATTCACAACACCAACAACAAAGTTCTGAGGCCTGTTTTGGGAGACGGATAGAAAATCACAGGATGGTCATGTGCGTTTAGAGGAAAGGAAACAGCCTAAACTCAATTAACTTTAGAAAAAAGATCCATCATTCTACAGAACAGAGACAGAGCTACAGAGGGCAAGACTAGAGAGACATCTATGGGTCATTGAAATGAAAGCATCCACTGTGAACTTGTGAAATTGTAAACTGCTTCATAAATGAACATACATTACAGACATACATTCCATGTTCACGGTTCAATAATGAATTGGAGACAGTTAAAAAAGGAGAGATTTTTTTTTTCAAGTTGTTGTAAGAGGATGAATAGGACATTCAAGATACAGTGTGGTTGTTGAAAGCTTTTTTGTTGTTGCAAATAAAATCTATTTTTTATATTGGTTAACTATAATTTAACTTATTTGATCCTTAGAGGTGTCTGTGTGTGTTCGTTTCTCATGCTTGCCCATGTCTTCTAGAAGGAACTAAATATTACAGAAATAGAAAAAAAGAGTAGTGTAGTCCTGTATCGTTCACGAGGACACACCATTCAAAATGTGTGGCTGTGAATTGTATCCAAGACCCGCCCCGAAATGTCATATTCACTCCGCCTCACAGGCGTACTTACCTATCCTTGCCCAGAGGTGTGTAATAGATCACGCCCCTTCCAAATCCAACTTCCAATCCGTGGACAGGATTTGCCAGACCCCCTCCTTACCGCGGCCCTTTCACTATAGAACGCTCAATGCCCCACGTCCGCATCATTTTGAAGACACGTAGGTTGTGGAACTTTTAAATAGATGTAGCCCGAGCCGCGAGCTGGTCGAGGACTGAACACTTCTCTTCATAATGTAAATGATCCCCGTGTCCTCCACGCGTGCTGAGAGTTGTTCACGCAGCTTCTGTCTTCCCCCACAACTTTCATCCCTTTGGACCCGTCCATCGGCAGGATAAATATTTGTACAGATGACCTAAACTTCCAGTAAGTCACTGATATAACACACATACAGTAGTTTGACAGATTTCCACATTTATGCCATTGTTTGCTTTTACTAATGCTGTTTGCGCATATGTTCTCTGGTAAGGATTTTATAGACACTTAAAAAAAAAGTTACAACGAAATTTAAGTAAACCAATAAAACATTCATACAGGTATCACATTTCCATATTTGCTTTCTACTTTAGTAGGCTACACTGCACTATACTAGGCTACAAATGTAATACTGTTTTTCTTCCTATTCTATTTCTGTCACAATTATGTTATTGTGTTACCTTTTGCCAGTCCTGTTTTTTTAATCGTCTGGTATTAATGGTTTCGGCTTAATGCCGTGGGAATGAAAGTCATGTGGATTCTGCTCTCAGATCTCGAGTTCTTCACATTCCATCTTGTGAATTAAACCCAGGAGAGTCTGATTGGAACAGGCTAATTATTCATAGATTTCACATCTGTCACTCGGTCGCGTCATAACATTATTATGAACGTTCTCCAAGCCGCCCTCTACCGGCGGTGTCATTGTGGTGGCCTAAAGTGGTTATATACCCAGTCAGTTATTCTGGATGGAGGTAACTACTGTTTTTGTAAATTACACTATAATGCCTGGAAATACGATGACATTTCAACATTTGTCAAATATTTAGTAGGAAACCACTTTGTCAGCATTATCATGTCGTCAAATTGACTTTAGACAGATGGCAACGTTGTCATTAGCTAGCAAAGTTTGTCAATACTGCATCTACAGTCAATTTGGTGACATCAAAATGATGACAAAAGGTTTTTCTACAAATTATTTGCCTCCATTTGAATGTCATTGTATTTCCAAGCAACTGTAAAGATTGCAGTCAAGAGTGCAGTATAACTAAAGTATGCTGCAAATACTGCATCCAAAATAACACCGTTTTTTTTTACTGCAGTAATTTTGCAGTATAACTGCAGTTAGAGTGCAGTGCTATTACTGCATCCAAAATACCACAGCCGACTGCAATTACGGAACTTTTACTGCAGTTTCAAAACGGCAATATTTTTTTGTAAGCCACTCATTGACAATGCATTGAGTAGAATGCTCTGTCAGGCACCAATCGGTTCAAGACGAAAGTTCAAAACAATATTGTGACTACATGCAACCCATATCTATTCACGATAGTTGCGTCTATTATAGGCATTGGTTGAAGCTCGGCGATAAATTGAAATCTCCGTATCATCATATCTAAGAAAATATGACACCAGTCTCGATGACAATTTGCAAATCAACTTGATTGGAGGTACACAACACACTCCACACCTATCGTCATCAGCCGTCCGTCAGTTACCGAGAACCACATACCAGATTTTTAATAGGGTCTTTAGCAATTGAGTTTTAAGAATAGTGTAACGACCCTGGGTTTATAAACGCAGAAATCGACTCTGCCGCTCGAGCATGCTTTTGCGGCACAGTCGATGCTTGCCCCATGCTGCCAGTCATAAGAAGTGTTTGCGAACAAACCTAGGCTACTGTATAAAGATAGTTTGAATACCACAATGTAGCTGAGGTTAATCAATAAATATTTTGATTATCTAGGTAGCTAACTAGCTAATGTTACCTAGCTACAAAGTACAGCGGCTACTGTAGGCTCTGTAAACTAGCTAGCTAACAAACAGGCAAATAAAGGTACATAGCCAATGAATGTGATTTTGTTTTGATTAGCTAGGTAGCTAGCTAGCTTACGTTATACAAATCAGATGAGCGCTAATGTTGGCTAGTTAGCTAACCAACAAGCGAGGAAAGCTATCTATCTACACTGCTCAAAAAAATAAAGGGAACACTTAAACAACACAATGTAACTCCAAGTCAATCACACTTCTGTGAAATCAAACTGTCCACTTAGGAAGCAACACTGATTGACAATACATTTCACATGCTGTTGTGCAAATGTAATAGACAAAAGGTGGAAATTATAGGCAATTAGCAAGACACCCCCAATAAAGGAGTGGTTCTGCAGGTGGTGACCACAAACCATTTCTCAGTTCCTATGCTTCCTGGCTTATGTTTTGGTCACTTTTGAATGCTGGCGGTGCCTGCTGGAGGTCATTTTGCAGGGCTCTGGCAGTGCTCCTCCTTGCACAAAGGCGGAGGTAGCGGTCCTGCTGCTGGGTTGTTGCCCTCCTACGGCCTCCTCCACGTCTCCTGATGTACTGGCCTGTCTCCTGGTAGCGCCTCCATGCTCTGGACACTACGCTGACAGACACAGCAAACCTTCTTGCCACAGCTCGCATTGATGTGCCATCCTGGATGAGCTGCACTACCTGAGCCACTTGTGTGGGTTGTAGACTCCGTCTCATGCTACCACTACAGTGAAAGCACCGCCAGCATTCAAAAGTGACCAAAACATCAGCCAGGAAGCATAGGAACTGAGAAGTGGTCTGTGGTCACCACCTGCAGAACCACTCCTTTATTGGGGGTGTCTTGCTAATTGCCTATAATTTCCACATTTTGTCTATTCCATTTGCACAACAGCATGTGAAATGTATTGTCAATCAGTGTTGCTTCCTAAGTGGACAGTTTGATTTCACAGAAGTGTGATTGACTTGGAGTTAAATTGTGTTGTTTAAGTGTTCCCTTTATTTTTTTGAGCAGTGTATATTTTGCCATGTAAGGTTTTTCTCGCATAAGGCTGAAGTCATGTGTAAACTGCTGATGTAGACACTTGCGTATAATCGGAGCACAAACAAACTAGCGAACGTCCTTGGCTGCTATGATATCCAATTAACTTTAGCTAGCTAAGTAACCTTAGTCAACGTAGATTTGTAACGTTAGCTAACGTGTATGGCCAGTTCATGCACCACAATAGATTATACTTTCTTACACAAAACTTAACTAGTTAGTTAACATTAGTTATGTTAAGTTTAAAACCACCACATTTTGGGAAACTGCCACGCTGATCACGTTCATTTGCATTGCACAGGCCAAACTACAGTAACGTTAAAACGAGGTAGCCAGATTTCAGACAGGACAAACACTGCAGTTAGCTATGCTATATTTCCTTGACTAAGAACATCCAAGACCACAAAACAAACCGTAGCCAAGGAAACAAATTGCTTTGTTTAAGAAACAGTAAATTAGATATGTAAATTAGATATGTTGAACTGCATATAGTAAATGGTTGAACTCAAAACTAAACTAACAAGTATAAACAAAACTTTAAGCTACACATTATTTTGACAGAGGTAATGAACTGTCCATTGATCAGCACAGCAATTGATAAAACAGGACCATGTTTTGGTCCTGTTTTATCAATTGCTGTGCTGATCAATGAGCTTATGTCAATATTACACAGATAAGTTAACAGTTACAGAAATCAGAAATGCAGACAGGCTCTATCAATCTGAGCTACTGTGTCCAACACACCACCACCTGTGTTTATGTTGGGTGCCTACTGACCAAAAAAAGGATGTTATGTTTTTTTTTGCTAAAATAAAGGTTTAAGGAAATGCACCACATGCGGTACAACTCACATTATTGTGGAAGCACCTCCTCTAAGAGTATGAATTAGGTTGTTTGAGAAGGTTTGAATCCTAAGGAACCTGCCTAACAATAGTTTGAAGTACAATACCAACATAGCTACTTTAGTAGGTCAAAGCTATGTGCTGGAAAACCTTGGTAGAGCATTGTGGTGCACATGTGAATTTCCTGACTTTTTTGGCTTCAGACCAATGCCTATTCTCACTTAAAATGTAGTTTCTTGTTTTTAATAATGTTCTATTGATCAGTAAGACCACATAGTCAACTCTATAGGAGTACTAGCCAAACTATGCACTACAATTAAGAGGAACTACCAAAGGTGTTTCCAGACGCGTAATTCCAGTATGTTGAAATGCCTTAATCTATGGTGATGTCATGATGTCTCTGTTCCTGTCTGCCCAGTCTCTGAAATGATGGAGAAAAGACAAGCGGATTCACAGAACACTGTGGTGGAGGACCAAGAGACATGGCATGAGCTAGCTATAATGGACCCAGTGGACAAACCACACCTAGTACATAAGGTAAAACACACCCATTGCCCATGTCAGTGAATCAGGCTAAGCTCTCTTGTGAGTAGGAAAAGCTTTTTCCGAGGGGAAATATGCCGTGTGAATAGGGGCACTTGTTTAATTAAAAGTTGTCCTGCTTACCCTGTTGCTGTTATTAGTCATTTCAACTGGTTGTGACTCAGACAGAATGTGAACCGTTTGTTTGCATTTAAGCTACCACCACAGAAAACCAACTATATAGTCAGTTAGTTGTTTGTCGGCCATAGATTGCTGTAGTATTACTGTGCTTTAGAAGAGGAAGCTTAGACACATTTCCCGGCCCATTTCCCAGAATCAGAAAGCTCTTTGTTTCCCTAGCAGTGGATGCGATCACATGCAAGTTCAAATGCAGCTCATGGCAGTTAAAAAATACGTAATCAAATGGTTATTGTCTACAATATTGCAGATGTCATCAGAGGATTGATTACATAGCAAGCCAGCGAAGCAAGGTAAAATATAGCTAGATAAAGCCAGAAGAAGAATATACCTGTTGAACATAGCTATGGTTGTTTTCATGGTCATCACTCACTCACTGTTAAGTTTGTCAAGGTTCCGACTGTAGCGTTAGCTATTGTTCTACAGACATTTTTGGTCGGTGAATGCGTGCCCATCAGTCGAATGTGACGTTGCCTCTCCTCTCCTCCCGAAGGACTCAGAGGACCAGGAGGCTCTGTTGTTGAACGGGGCTAAACATCCTGAACATCGCCCTCTGTTGGTCTCCTTTGCCCTGGAGGAGTTTGAGTTTCCCTCCAGCGTCTGTTTAGAAGAGATGCCCCTCTTCCCCCAGTGGCACCTACCCCTCAAACTGATGGCCATCTTGATGGCGCTGACCTTCCTGTACACTTTTATAAGGGATGTGCTGCAGCCCTTTGTGTCTCAGAGCAGGAGTGACTTCTATAAGATCCCTATACTGGTGATGAATAAGACCCTGCCATGGACGGCCATATCTCTGCTTGCTCTAATCTATCTGCCTGGGCTACTGGCTGCCCTGCTACAGCTGTACAGAGGTAGGCTACACACGCATACATATACTGTATGTATGGAGGCAGGGACACACACACACACACACACACACACACACACACACACACACACACACACACACACACACACACACACACACACACACACACACACACACACACACACACACACACACTCTCTCGCAGGCATGGGCACACACACACACAGAGACACACACAAACATGCAGGTAAGCACATACATCTACACCTAAGTATGCTCAAAGTCCTAAACTTAAATTTTCCCATTGCTATGTGCTACACGTGGACGTTTTTCCTTTGAGACTTAAGGCATGCTTCCCAGCCGAAACAGTTCTGAAGAGTTTGTGCATATATTATTGTGACGTTTTTGTTCGTTTTGGACTTATGTTGGCTGTTCTGGCACACAACCTGTTTTCTGGAGGCAAGCCGAAGTCTATGCCCCTTCATCGATGATTGGTCAAGAGTAGAGATTCTTCAATAAAGTCTTAGTTGTCATTAACATTTTTCGTTGTGAAATAATGCACCAAACATCTTCGTTAGATGTAAAATGTTTTCTTGTTTTTCAAGCGAAGGTCTTTTTAAAGGAGTATGCGAGCACACTCGTTCAGTTCGTCTAGCCAACTTCGGCTAGCCGCCAACCAAAGCATGCTGATGCCTTTCCCCCTACACCACTGGGCCGCCAGTGTTTTATGTTAATGTTACCTCTAGTGGTATTATATCAGAAGTGTGCCACTAAAGACCTATGGCAAGCAGAATCAACAACCTCTGCATCATTCAAGACTGTTGCTTTGTGAGAAGGTGTTAAAGTTCACACTTAGCAATTGTTATGTAAATGACATATGAACAGTTCAAATCAAAGTTTATTCATCGTGAACACAGATTTGAAGATGTTATCGCGGGTGCAGCTAAATGCTTTTGTTTCTAGCTCCAACAGTACAGTAATACCTAGACATAAAACAAATTCAAACACAATACACACATAATCCAGAAATAAAATAAAAATCCAAACATGCGTTTACATTTTCTAGACGCTCTTATCCAGAGCAACATACAGTAATGAGTGGACACATTTTAATATTTTGTTTGTACTGGTCCGCCACAGGAATTGAACTCACAACCCTGGCATTGCAATTGCCATGCTTTACCAACTGAGCCACACAAGATGTCAAAGAAGTTAAAGCAGGTCTGCCGGGGGCCATGAGACACAGGTGCTGGCCTGCATAGATGGAAACTGAACATTTTGAAAAGTGAATTGTCAATGGAAATGCACGATTAGGCCTACTACCACAAACAATTGAATTTGAAAGTCATTGGAGTGCACAGTCATACACATACTCCCACAAATACACACTGACATGAAATCAGTGCAGTGAGACACACAGTTTGCATAAGCGCAGTCAGAGTGGATTTATTTACTTATTTATTTAAGTTTAGAGAATAAATTGAATCCTATTTATAGTTGTTATGAATTAGCCCAAGGTTGTCTCTCCCTGCAGGAAGGTCTACTCATGTCTGCCTGGCAGAAGAACCTCAACATATTGTGTATCATTGGGTCAACACCAACACTCTAGTCAAAAAATTGTTCCCGTTTGACCTTACTACCCCCCCCCCCCCAATCCTTGTCTGACCCTTCCCCTCAATCTCCCCTCCCCCTCTTCATCTCTCTCTCTCTCTCTCTCTCTCTCTCTGTCCAGTCACTATTCGTAAGGGTAATTGGAGCCTTGCAGTGTATAAATATAGGTTGAGGTTTCCTCAGTGCAATGCAATTGTAGGGGGTTGAAAATATGCAGCCAGCCACAATGGAAGCAAGGTTCATAGATAGGATAACACATGGGATTTTTTGGGGCTTCGGTTTCTCTACAATAAAGGTTGATGGATCATATGAAAAGTACTGAAGTTAGTCAATATTCGGGTTCCAGTGAGAGCCAGACAGCCAGGATGTGGCAACCTAGTGTCAAACCAGAGCTAGGGTGTTGGTTTTGACATGATGACACACATTATCTTGAGGTTCTTCTGCCAGGCAGACGAGATGTAGATCCACCACGTAAAAACAACTTTCCCAGACAACTGTAAGCCTTTTGTAGCCTGACAGTTTGTCAGCCATTTTAAAAATGTGTTGAGAAGCACTACTAATCCCCCCCCCCCCCCCTCTCACACACACACACACACATCCCTCTGTCAGGTACCAAGTACAGCAGTTTCCCAGGCTGGTTGGAGAGGTGGATGTCTATGAGGAAACAGCTGGGCCTGCTAGCTTTCTTCCTAGCAGCACTCCATGCTATCTACAGCCTCTGTTACCCTATGAGACGCTCCTACAGATACAAGCTGCTCAACTGGGCTTACCAACAGGTAGATGGCTACTGGCTAGACCAGGCTTGTATCAAAAATCAGAAAATTTCATTTTTTTGTATAACTTGATATGCGTTTTATACTATGATGAACAGGAGGCTGCTTATTTCAGCAATATGGCATATATTCAATCAAACTCAATCAATCAAATGTATTTTATAAATTCCTTTTTACATCAACAATTGTCACAAAGTGCTTATACAGATACCCAGCCTAAAACCCCAAAGAGTAAGCAAGGCAGATGTAGAAGCAAGGTGGCTGGGAAAAACTACAGAGAAAGGGGGTTACTTAGTCAGTTGTCCAACTGAATATATTCAACTGAAATGTGTCTTCCGCATTTAACCCAACCGAAAGGCAGGAACCTAAGCAGAAACCTAGAGAGGGACCAGGCTCCAAGGGGCTGGCCAGTCCTCTTCTGGCTGTGCTGGGTGGAGATTACAAGGTTACATGACCATTTAGGCCAGATCGTTCCTCAAGATGTTCAAACATTCATAGATGACCAGCAGGGTCAAATAATAATCAGTGATTATAGAGGGTGCAACAAATCAGCACCTCAGGAGTAAATGTCAGTTGGCTTTTCATAGCCAAGCATTCAGAGGTCAAGACAGCAGGTGAAATAGAGAGAGGGAGAAATAGAGAGAGGGAGAAATAGAGACAGAGAGCTCCCTGCCATCCAGGATGGTCAGCTGAGCTCCCTGCCATCCAGGACCTCTATACGGTGTCGGAGGAAGGCCCTAAAAATTGTCATAGACTCAAGCCACCCAAGACATAGACTGTTCTCTCTGCTACCACACGGCAAGAGGTACCAATGCACCAAGTCTGGAACCAACAGGACCCTGAACAGCTTCTACCACCAAGCCATAAAACTTCCAAATAGTTAGTCAAATAGTTAACGAAATACAGTGCCTTGCAAAAGTATTCATGCCCCTTGGCGTTTTTCCTATTTTGTTGCATTACAACCTGTAATTTGAATTTTTATTTTTATTTGGATTTCATGTAATGGACATACACAAAATAGTCCAAATTGGTGAAGTGAAATGAAAAAAAGAACATGTTTCAACAAAAAAATTACGGAAAAGTGGTGCATGCCCCCTTTGCTATGAAGCCCCTAAATAAGATCTGGTGCAACCAATGACATTCAAAAGTCACATAATTAGTTAAATAAAGTCCACCTGTGTGCAATCCAAGTGTCACATGATCTGTCACAGGATCTCAGTACCTGTTCTGGAGGGCCCCAGAGTCTGCAGCACCACCAAGCAAGCGGCACAATGAATACCAAGGAGCTCTCCAAACAGGTCAGGGACAAAGTTGTGGAGAAGTACAGATCAGGGTTGGGTTATAAAAAAAGATCAGAAACTTTGAACATCCCACGGAGCACCATTAAATCCATTATTAAAAAATGGAAAGAATATGGCACCACAACAAACCTGCCAAAAGAGGGCCGCCCACCAAAACGCAAGGATCAGGCAAGGAGGGCATTAATCAGAGAGGCAACAAAGAGACCAAAGATAACCCTGAAGGAGCTGCAAAGCTCCACAGCGGAGATTGGGGTATCTGTCCATAGGACCACTTAAAGCCGTACACTCCACAGAGCTGGGCTTTACGGAAGAGTGGCCAGAAAAAAGCCATTGCTTAAAGAAAAATATAAGCAAACACGTTTGGTGTTTGCCAAAAGGCGTGTGGGAGACTGCTCAAACATATGGAAGAAGGTGACACTAAAATGTAGCTTTTTGGCCATCAAGGAAAACGCTATGTCTGGCACAAACCCAACACCTCTCATCACCCCGAGAACGCCATCCCCACAGTGCAGCATGGTGGTGGCAGCATCATCCTGTGGGGATGTTTTTCATCGGCAGAGTCAGGGAAACTGTTCAGAATTGAAGGAATGATAGATGGCGCTAAATACAGGGAAATTCTTGAGGGAAACCTGTTTCAGTCTTCCAGAGATTTGAGACTGGGATGGAGGTTCACCTTCCTTCAGGACAATGACCCTAAGCATACTGATAAAGCAACACTCGAGTTGTTAAGGGGAAACTTTTAAATGTCTTGGAATGGTCTAGTCAAAGCCCAGACCTCAATCCAATTGAGAATCTGTGGTATGACTTAAAGATTGCTGTACACCAGCGGAACCCATCCAACTTGAAGGAGCTGAAGCAGTTTTGCCTAGAAGAATGGGCAAAAATCCTAGTGGCTAGATGTGCCAAGTTTATAGAGACATACCCCAAGAGACTTGCAGCTGTAATTGCCGCAAAAGGTGTCTCTACAAAGTATTGACTTTGGGGGGGTGAATAGTTCTGCATGCTCAAGTTCTGTTTTTTAGTCATATTTCTTGTTTCACAATGAAAAATATTTTGATTTTCAAAGTGGTAGGCATGTTGTGTAAATCAAATGGTACCCCCAAAAAATCCATGTTAATTCCAGGTTGTAAGGCAACAAAATAGGAAAAATGCCAAGGGGGTGAATACTTTCGCAAGCCACCGTAGCTACCCAGACCATCTGTATTGACCCTTTTTGCACTCTTTTAACTCATCACATATGCTGCTGATACTGTTTATTATCTATCCTGTTGCCGAGTCACTTTACCCCTACCTATATGTATATTATCTACCTCAATTACCTTGTACCCCTGCACATCGACCCAGTACTGGTACACCGTGTATATAGCCAAGATTATGGGATTTTTTTTTAATGGGAATTTTGGGAAAGTTACTGGAATTTTGCAACCTTAGATAATCACAATTATATTAATCAATCGAATGTATTTATTAAGCCCTTCTTACATCAGCTGATGTCACAAAGTGCTGTACAGAAACCCAGCCTAAAACCCCAAACAGCAAGCAATGCAGCTGTAGAAGCACGGGGGCTAGGAAAAACTCCCTAGAAAGGCCAGAACCTAGGAAGAAACCTAGAGAGGAACCAGGCTATGAGGGGTGGCCAGTCCTCTTCTGGCTGTGCCAGGTGGAGATTATAACAGAACATGGCCAATATGTTCAAATGTTCATAGATGACCAGCAGGGTCAAATAATAATAATCACAGTGGTTGTAGAGGGTGCAACAGGTCAGCACCTCAGGAGTAAATGTCAGTTGGCTTTTCATATCAGAGTATCTCTACCGCTCCTGCTGTCTCTAGAGAGTTAAAAACAGCAGGTCTGGGACAGGTAGCACATCTGGTGAACAGGTCAGGGTTCCATAGCCGCAGGCAGAACAGTTGAAACTGGAGCAGCAGCATGACCAGGTGGACTGGAGACAGCAAGGAGTCATCAGGCCAGGTAGTCCTGAGGCATGGTCCTAGTGCTCAGGTACTCCGAGAGAGAAAAAGAGAGAGAATTAGAGAGCATACTTAAATTCACACAGGACACCGGATAAGACAGGAGAAATACTCCAGATATAACAGACTGACCCTAGCCCCCCGACACATAAACGATTGCAGCATAAATACTGGAGGCTGAGACAGGAGGGGTCGGTAGACACTGGGGCCCCGACTGACGATACACCCGGACGGGGCCAAACAGGCAGGATATAACCCCAGCCACTTTGCCAACCAGGATAGGAAGATCACGTCAGTGACTCAACCCAATCAAGTGACACACCCCTCCTAGGGATGGCATGGAAGAGCACCAGTAAGCCAGTGACTCAGCCCCTGTAATGGGGTTTGAGGCAGAGAATCCCAGTGGAGAGAGGGGAACCAGCCAGGCAAAGACAGCAAGGGCGGTTCGTTGCTCTAGTGCCTTTCCGTTCACCTTCACACTCCTGGGACAGACTACACTCAATCATAGGACCTACTGAAGAGATGAGTCTTCAATAAAGACTTAAAGATTGAGACCAAGTCGGTGTCTCTCACATGGGTAGGCAGACCATTCCATAAAAATGGAGCTCTATAGGAGAAAGCCCTGCCTCCAGCTGTTTGCTTAGAAAATCTAGGGACATTAAGGAGGCCTGCATCTTCTGACCGTAGCGTACGTGTAGGTATGTACGGCAGGACCAAATCGGAGAGATGGGTAGGAGCAAGCCCATGTAATGCTTTGTAGGTTAGCAGTAAAACCTTGAAATCAGCCCTAGCCTTAACAGGAAGCCAGTGTAGAGAGGCTAGCACTGGAGTAATGTGATCAATTTTTTTAGTTCTAGTCAAGATTCTAGCAGCCATGTTTAGCACTAACTGAAGTTTATTTAGTGCTTTATCCGGGTAGCCGGAAAGTAGAGCATTGCAGTAGTCTAAACGTAGAAGTGACAAAAGCATGGATACATTTTTCTGCGTCATTTTAATTTATAATATGGTAATCTCTCCATCAGGTCCAGCAGAACCAGGAGGACTCATGGGTAGCAGATGACGTGTGGCGTATGGAGATCTATGTCTCCCTGGGTATCATGGGTTTGGGTCTCCTGGCTTTATTAGCCATCTCCTCCATTCCCTCCATTTCTGACACCCTCAACTGGAGAGAGTTCACCTGGATGCAGGTGAATCTTTTGACCCTGAAAAATAAATAATGATGTCTGTCTGTATGTCCTTCCATCCACCCGTCTGTCTGCCTTTCTATCGATGACTTAAGTGGTCAGGGTTTCCTCTCCAGTATCTATTTATCTCTGTTTGTGTCAATGACCCTGAATTTCACTGTCAGTCTGTCTGTTTGGCAGTACCCGTGGAACTGTCTCCTTGTTTACCAATTATCCTGTTGTCTGTCTGTCCGTCCGTCTGTCTGTCTTTTCTTAGTAGCTGTTGACAGGCCTCCTTTTTGTTTACCTGTCTTCTGGTCCTTCCGTCCTGCAGAGGAGTCTGGGATATGCTGCCCTGGTCCTGTGTACAGCCCATGCTCTGGTCTACGGCTGGAGGAAGTGGGTGGAGCCTAAGCACTACGTGTGGTACACCCCTCCATCCTTTATCCTGGCCTCGCTCCTCCCAGCCACCGTCCTATTGGTCAAGGCTGTGCTGCTGCTGCCTTGCCTGGACCGGAGGCTGGGGCAGATTCGTCGAGGCTGGGAGAGTCCCCGCCCCCCAAGGGGAAGGGGAGTGACTGAAAAAGACTCGCTCTGAAAGATGACACGTCAAAACCTGGGATGCAGCAGTGACGATTGATAAATTGTTTCAATTTTGGGATAAGACCGGAAGCTTGGTCTCTGGACCTCAAGGAGAATCGGTGCTGGTTGATGGGCAACATAAAGTGGCCACTGCACAGTTCCACTCTTCTGCTTATTATACAGATATCTGAGGTGACATACTCTGTAGTCTACACACAGTGTGCTTACTGAATTGATGCCTTGAGAACATAGCCTGGTTAAGCAGACTGACCGCTGTGCTCATGTTTTGTTTAATTGAGATATTGCAAGATCAGACTGGTTTCACAAGGCTACTGAGGAAGCTCAGTTCAGTTGAAGGTAAAAGTAAAACGAATGACCATCTTGTGGCATGTTTGCACCCAGTCAGGGAAACATGGAGAAACCAAAGCCTGCTGCTCTTAGACATAAATTCTATAAGTAAGTAGTTAGTGCATAGTAATGTTATTTAATGTCAGACTAGACAATGGCTGTAGACAATCCCTGTAGACAATGTAAAATGTAGTGCATTATATAGGGAATAGGGTGCCATTTGGGAAGCAGCCATTGAGAGCATCATCATAATTCCGATTTAAGTAGGCCCATGACCATTTATATGAATGATTTCGAAGCTTACTTTGTGCTTGTTTTCAACTGTGTTTTCTCTGGCGCTAGAACATCCATTAGAATATATTGTATTAGAATATGTTGTATCAAGACAGCAGCAAAAGGTGCTGAAATATCCCAAAATGCAGTTGAAGGTAGAGGAAGTACCCTCAGTTTCACTCTGAAATAAAGATTTGAACAGGATGAGAGTTCAACTACTTGCCCTTTCATGACTACAGTTCACTTTTGACATTCACAATTGTTATTTTTTTTTAAACACATGACTCTAGTTCTTTGTCTAACTGAGTACCAGAGTCAAAGAGGTAATTGTTTTAGATGAATGCGTCTAGCTGTACAGTGACACTCTTGTTTATAATTCTTGGTCTGTGCCCTTCCTCGTTCCACTTTATTTTGTTCCACTTTATCCTTTGGATAAACATGGTGAAGATGTTGGAGAGATAATGCATAGATGCATAGTAATTATACTTTGTTTATAATTACTTCTGTATTCTTTGTAATTTCTAATGTATAAAAACGTGAGTAATGTTTAAAAATATGACTTTATCCTATTCTAACTGGTACTTGGCCCGTTTTTGTATGGCACTGTTTAATCAGAGGATGCTCAACTAGTCCTTTTCTTTCATCAAAATTCAAACTCACATGGGATTTAGCCTTTGCAAATGAATGATACTACTCCAACACGGAAATCCTAAAAGGATATGATCTGTGTCCCTAACTGAAGGAGACCTCGTTTTGAGGACATAGTGTAAACGGCAGTTACAGATCTACCTGCGTTGCATTCGTGCGTGGCACTACCTCCCCTTTGTGCGTGGTGTGAGGCTCGTCGCTGGTACGTGCTCTGCCTGCAAGACAGGAATCCGCTCAGTGTCTGTATGCATGACAGCGCTGCTGAGCCGAAGCACAGCCACAGCCAGATCCTCCTAGGAGAGAGAGGGAGGGGAGTCCGACAGACAGACCTGTGGCGATCAGCTGGCTGGATGTGTGTTATTCGTGCAGTGGTGTCCTTACCAGCTCCATGAAAGGTATGGCTGTAACCTTGCGATTAACGGACGAATTTGCACACTCTTGACACGCAGCCTACAATTTACGTACATTCACCTGTGAGCTATAGTAGGCTGTATTTGTAAAGCGTAATAATGTTTTACATTGTATAATGGAGTCTGAAGCGAAATAATTCCTCTGCGATGTGGAGCCTGGTTATTCTGCACTAGCAGCAATCTATTCTGGATGAGATGAGTCATATTGTCTAAACCTCGATTGGCGGGATTATTTTTCTAACGTTAGGAATACAAGGTTTACTGTGAATTAATTTTAGCATATTGTAAATTGTTAGTGGTAATAGTTCTACAGGTTAATACATCGCACATTTTACGAGAAGATATTTCAAAGTCACCAAAGGACATATTGTGACATGCTAGTGCCGTTCAAAAATGTTGAATGTATAGATTATACAGTATTTCTCAAAATATGTCATAGGTTAGATCATTTAAAATAATATGATCTCTATATGATAAGATTACATTGGTGACATATTTTGAGAATTCTTTTTTTTATAACCTGAAAGCAACCTATAGCCTACCATACTAATTTTTAATATCACGTTGTAGTTGGTAGTGTAGTCGGTTAATATCATTTTAATAATATATATAATATATTTTTTGGCTGGTTAGACATACTGTACATCAACCACATATATTAGATTCCACCCTGATTTTTCTAATTCGATTTAATCTACAATTTGCAGGCAGTTAGATAATTTAATATAACCAATTAAGGTCCCCAAGCTTTGCATCATCATAATGTGTTCCCGGTATTAAAACGTCCAGACCACCAAAGAAGGAACCATCAGCATCCCAAACCTATAACACTCTGCAATGAATGTCTCCAGTTCGACTGTACTTGGCCTAACAAGCTGTTGCTGCATCCTGCAGAGTAAAAGGGAGGAATTCCTTCTTGATAGGCTAGGGAACCAGGCAGCTGGGTGGATAGATGTTACCAAGGGTACTTACTCTCTTCTGGTAAGAGAGCAAGCAAACCGCAGTTCACACAGTTGGAGGCAATGTACTACACAGTGTATTTTTAATCTTATAATGTAAAGTTATAGCCAGACACCATCTATCTCTATGCTCAAAAATCAAGTACTGTACATAACTATCTAACCATATTCCACCATCCTAGAACCTGAGACGTCCTCCTAAAGGACAGGAGAGGTCTGGAGCCTCAGGATGGACACCATCTCCATGCTGGGCAGCGGCTGCAGCAGCCCGGCTTACACCGACACAGCCCACCCTACCACCCCCTCCCTGTTCCTCCCCAACGGGGTGAGGAAGAATGGCCCCAGGGACCCTCCTCCCCACAGTCCCCTCCACAAGCCTGTTATAGCCATCCTGGGCTCGGGTGACTTCTCCAAGTGCCTGACCATCCGTCTGCTCCGCTGTGGCTTCAAAGTGGTGGTGGGGAGCCGCCAACCCAAACGGGCCGCTGAGTTCTTCCCTCATGTTGTTGATGTGACCCACCATGAAGACGCTGTGGGTAAAGCTTCTGTGGTTTTCCTCGCTATCCGCAGGGAGCATTATTCTGTTCTCTGGGACCTCAAGCATCTGCTGGCAGGGAAGGTGTGTGTGTTTGTGTGTGTGTGTGTGTCAGGGGATTGGGTTGTGAGCAAAAAGACACATTTCCATTCTTCTTCTTCTTCTTCTAAGGTTCTGGTGGACGTGAGCAACAACCGCCGTGTGAACCAGTACCCTGAGTCCAATGCTGAGTACCTGGCCTCCCTGCTCCCAGACTCTACAGTTGTGAAGGGCTTTAATGTCATATCTGCCTGGGCTATGCAGTCTGGACCCAAAGATGCCAGCAGACAGGTAAGATGGAAGAAGAGGTCTGTGTCCCAAAGGGCTCTGCTCAAAAGTAGTGAACTATTTAGGGAAAAGGGTGCCATTTGGGACACACACACACAAGGTTAATTTCAGGATTTACTTATTCAGAATTAATTCAGGATCAAACACTGTCCCACTCTTTAACTCATTGCACAGTTAGTCATTCATTTTTAACTTCTAAATATTGTATTGCATAAATAACGCATAGCGACTTATGACTAAATTAGTATTTTTACATAAATAGAATGTCTCCCCTGGTACAGACTTGTTGCAGGTAACAAACCACTCAGTCTATTAAAGTTGGACCCAGAGCTGAATCTGCTGAAATAACAGTGTTGGCAGCCAAGGCAGTATAGATGTTGACC
The DNA here is from genome assembly GCF_045679555.1 of Salvelinus alpinus. Classification (NCBI taxonomy): domain Eukaryota; kingdom Metazoa; phylum Chordata; class Actinopteri; order Salmoniformes; family Salmonidae; genus Salvelinus; species Salvelinus alpinus. The sequence continues at coordinate 74,629,204 of NC_092093.1, forward strand.
TGTCTGTCTAGCATGGTTCCAGATCTCTTTCTGCTGTGGTGCCAAACTGGCTAACATCCGTTTACAGAGAAATTAAATGGCAGCATCAGACTCTGCAACAGGATCAGCCAAATGGCTGCTGATAGTCTCTAAGCATCCATTGTCCTAACACTCGTTTGTTGTGATTTTTTTGGACAGCAGCTACCTCTCTCTACATCATTCTCAGTTGTTCAATGTCAGTTGTTACAAACCATTGTTGTTGACACAATCTGATTGGCTGACCTTTCAAAGAGGTGCACTGACATTATCCTCAATACATCCCCTCCCCCTACGGCATGATGATGTCATATGCGGGGGACAGATCAAACATGATTATGACATATCGCATATCAGGGTAAAGTCACTGCACCCTCGTCTTTATTCCTATGATATCCTCACTAGAAGGTGTGGCAGGCTACTGAGCTGGTTAAAGCATTAACAGTCTGGTCTGTGCTTGCCTGGGAGGGAGACTAATTCCTCCAAATATTATGCAAGGATTATAGTGAGACTCTACAGCTGAGAAGAACATTTTACGCTGCCATCCTTCTTCAAATAAAACCATTCTGGTCACACACGCACGCACGCACGCACGCACGCACGCACGCACGCACGCACGCACGCACGCACGCACGCACGCACACACACACACACACACACACACACACACACAGTAAATACACACAGTAAATTCAATTAACACAATTGGGACAATGAAAAAACAAGCTCGATATTATGAACCAGGGAATCAGATTGTGTTTGTGTCAGTCACAAGGGATAGAAACAACCACATCCATGTTTTCCTTTTACATAATTATATCTGCTAATTATTTGTTATTTCATGCCTATGATTGACAAGATAAGCCTTCCCCGAGGTTGTTTAGAAAAAAATGTACACTACACATTACATCACATTCACAATACATGAAATGCACATTGACCATGTCATACATATTAGATTGATTGACTATGTCATACATATTAGATTGATTGACTATGTCATACATATTTGATTGATTGATTGATTGACTGACTGATTGACTACCTTGATTTATTATTGCTTGATTACTCATTCCTCAAGGTGTACATCTGCAGTAACTCTGTAGAGGGCAGACAGCAGATCATGGAGCTGACCAGGCAGCTGAAATTCACCCCAGTGGACATGGGAGCCCTCTCCTCCTCCAGAGAGATTGAGAACATGCCCCTGCGCCTCTTCCCCGACTGGAAAGGCCCCGTGCTAGCCACTGTGGCTCTCTCCATCTTCTTCTTCGCCTATTCCTTTGTCCGGGACATCATCCACCCGTATGTGAAGAGCAAGCAGAGTGACTTCTATAAGATCCCTATAGAGATGGTGAATAGGACTCTGCCCACAGTGGCCATAACACTACTCGCTCTAGTCTACCTGGCTGGCCAGCTAGCCGCGGTCCACCAGCTGTACTATAGGACTAAGTACAGGAGGTTCCCTCACTGGCTGGAGGGCTGGTTACAGAGCAGGAAACAGCTGGGGCTGCTGAGCTTCTTCCTGGGGTGTGTCCACGTTCTCTACAGCCTCTGTCTACCCATGAGGAGGTCAGAGAGATACCTGCTCCTCAACATGGCCTACCAACAGGTGGGTGATGGACAGAGGAAGGGAGGGGGAGAGAGAGTTAGAGAGAAAGGGAGGGGGAAGGGGAGAGGGAGGGTGTGTGTGTCAAATCAAAATACTTTTTATTGGTCGCATACACATATTTAGCAGATGTTATTGCGGGTGCAGTGAAATGCTTGTGTTCCTAGCAACAACAGTGCAGTAATATCGAACAATACACTCTAAAAGTAAAATAATATAATTAAGAAATATAGAAATATTAGGACGAGCAATGTCTGAGTCCAGAGTATAAGTACAGTGGGGCAAAAAAGTATTTAGTCAGCCACCAATTGTGCAAGTTCTCCCACTTAAAAAGATGAGAGAGGCCTGTAATTTTCATCATAGGTACACTTCAACTATGACAGACAAAATGAGGGGGGAAAAATCCAGAAAATCACATTGTAGGATTTTTAATTAATTAATTTGCAAATTATGGTGGAAAATAAGTATTTGGTCAATAACAAAAGTTTATCTCAATACTTTGTTATATACCCTTTGTTGGCAATGACAGAGGTCAAACGTTTTCTGTAAGTCTTCACAAGGTTTTCACACACTGTTGCTGGTATTTTGGCCCATTCCTCCATGCAGATCTCCTCCAGAGCAGTGATGTTTTGGGGCTGTTGCTGGGCAACACGGACTTTCAACTCCCTCCAAAGATTTTCTATGGGGTTGAGATCTGGAGACTGGCTAGGCCACTCCAGGACCTTGAAATGCTTCTTACGAAGCCACTCCTTCGTTGCCCGGGCGGTGTGTTTGGGATCATTCTTATGCTGAAAGACCCAGCCACGTTTCATCTTCAATGCCCTTGCTGATGGAAGGAGGTTTTCACTCAAAATCTCACGATACATGGCCCCATTCATTCTTTCTTTTACACGGATCAGTCGTCCTGGTCCCTTTGCAGAAAAACAGCCCCAAAGCATGATGTTTCCACCCCCATGCTTCACAGTAGGTATGGTGTTCTTTGGATGCAACTCAGCATTCTTTGTCCTCCAAACACGACGAGTTGAGTTTTTACCAAAAAGTTTTATTTTGGTTTCATCTGACCATATGACATTCTCCCAATCTTCTTCTGGATCATCCAAATGCTCTCTAGCAAACTTCAGACGGGCCTGGACATGTACTGGCTTAAGCAGGGGTACACGTCTGGCACTGCAGGATTTGAGTCCCTGGCGGCGTAGTGTGTTACTGATGGTAGGCTTTGTTACTTTGGTCCCAGCTCTCTGCAGGTCATTCACTAGGTCCCCCCGTGTGGTTCTGGGATTTTTGCTCACCGTTTTTGTGATAATTTTGACCCCACGGGGTGAGATCTTGCGTGGAGCCCCAGATCGAGGGAGATTATCAGTGGTCTTGTATGTCTTCCATTTCCTAATAATTGCTCCCACAGTTGATTTCTTCAAACCAAGCTGCTTACCTATTGCAGATTCAGTCTTCCCAGCCTGGTGCAGGTCTACAATTTTGTTTCTGGTGTCCTTTGACAGCTCTTTGGTCTTGGCCATAGTGGAGTTTGGAATGTGACTGTTTGAGGTTGTGGACAGGTGTCTTTTATACTGATAACAAGTTCTAACAGGTGCCATTAATACAGGTAACGAGTGGAGGACAGAGGAGCCTCTTAAAGAAGAAGTTACAGGTCTGTGAGAGCCAGAAATCTTGCTTGTTTGTAGGTGACCAAATGCTTATTTTCCACCATAATTTGCAAATAAATTCATAAAAAATCCTACAATGTGATTTTCTGGATTTTTTCCCCCTCATTTTGTCTGTCATAGTTGAAGTGTACCTATGATGAAAATTACAGGCCTCTGTCATCTTTTTAAGTGGGAGAACTTGCACAATTGGTGGCTGACTAAATACTTTTTTGCCCCACTGTATACTGTATGTACAGTGGGGAGAACAAGTATTTGATACACTGCCGATTTTGCAGGTTTTCCTACTTACAAAGCATGTAGAGGTCTGTAATTTTTATCATAGGTACACTTCGACTGTGAGAGACGGAATTTAAAACAAAAATCCAGAAAATCACATTGTATGATTTTTAAGTAATTAATTCGCATTTTATTGCATGACATAAGTATTTGATCACCTACCAACTACCCGAAACCTGAAGGATCTGGAGAAGGTCTGTATGGAGGAGTGGGCCAAAATCCCTGCTGCAGTGTGTGCAAACCTGGTCAAGAACTACAGGAAACGTATGATCTCTGTAATTGCAAACAAAGGTTTCTGTACCAAATATTAAGTTCTGCTTTTCTGATGTATCAAATACTTATGTCATGCAATAAAATGCGAATTAATTACTTAAAAATCATACAATGTGATTTTCTGGATTTTTGTTTTAAATTCCGTCTCTCACAGTTGAAGTGTACCTATGATAAAAATTACAGACCTCTACATGCTTTGTAAGTAGGAAAACCTGCAAAATCGGCAGTGTATCAAATACTTGTTCTCCCCACTGTATATATACAGCACAAGTCAAAAGTTTGGACACAACTACTCATTCAAAGGTTTTTCTTTATATTTACAATTTTCTACATTGTAGAATAATAGTGAAGGCATCAAAACTATGAAATAACACATATGGAATCATGTAGTAACCAAAAAAGTGTTAAACAAAATGCATTTTAATTAACAGATGTGCATTGTTAAAAGTTAATTTGTGTAATTTCTTTCCTTCTTAATGAGTTTGAGCCAATCAGTTGTGTTTTGACAAGGTAAGGGTTGGTACACAGAAGATAGCCCTATTTGGTAAAAGACCAAGTCCATATTATGTCAAGAACAGCTCAAATAAGCAAAGAGAAACGACAGTCCATCATTACTTTAAGACATGAAGATCAGTCAATCTGGAAAATGTCAAGAACTTTGAAAGTTTCTTCAAGTGCAGTCGCAAAAACCATCAAGCACTATGATAAAACTGGCTGTCATGAGGACCGCCACAGGAAAGGAAGACCCAGAGTTACCTCTGCTGCAGAGGGTAAGTTCATTAGAGCTAACTGCACCTCAGATTGCAGTCCAAATAAATGCTTCACAGAGTTCAAGTAACAGACACATCTCAACATCAACTGTTCAGAGGAGACTGCTCGAATCATGGTTGAATTGCTGCAAAGAAACCACTACTAAAGCACACAAATAAGAAGAAGAGACTTGGGCCAAGAAGCACGAGCAATGGACATTAGACTGATGGAAATCTGTCCTTTGGTCCAAATTTTAGATTTTTGGTTCCAACCGCCGTGTCTTTGTGAGATGCAGAGTAGGTGAACAGATGATCTCCTCATGTGTGGTTCCCACCGTGAACCATGGAGGAGGAGGTGTGATGGTGTGGGGATTCTTTGCTGGTGACACTGTCAGTGATTTATTTTGAATTCAAGGCACGCTTTACCATTATGGCTACCACAGCATTCTGCAGCGATATGCCATACCATCTGGTTTGTGCTTAGTGGGACTATCATTTGTTTTTCAACAGGACAGTGACCCAACACACCTCCAGGCTGTGTAAGGGCTATTTGGCCAAGAAGGAGAGTGATGGAGTGCTGCATCAGAAGACCTGGCCTCCACAATCACCCGACCTCAACCCAATTAAGATGGTTTGGGATGAGTTAGACCGCAGAGTGAACGAAAAGCAGCCAACAACTGCTCAGCACACAGTGACTTGCGAAAGTATTCACCCCCTTTGCCATTTTCCCAATTTTGTTGCCTTACAACCTGGAATTAAAATATATTTTTAAGGGTTTGTATCATTTGATTTACACAACATGCCTACCACTTTGAAGATGCAAAATATATTTTATTGTGAAATTAACAATAAATTAGACAAAACAAAACAGAAAACTTTAGCGTGCATAACTATCTTAACTATTACATTTTTGCCCATTCTTAAGGTAATTGGTTGCACCACTTCAGGTAATTGGTTGCACCAGATCTTTTTTAGGGGCTTCATAGCAAGGGGGGTGAATACATATGCACGCACCACTTTTCCGTTTTTTATATTTAAAAAACAAAAATGTAAACAAGTTATTTTTAAAATTTCACTTCACCAATTTGGACTATTTTGTGTATGTCCATTACATGAAATCCCCCCCAAAATCAATTTACATTACAGGTTGCAATGCAACAAAATAGGAAAATGCCAAGGTGGATGAATACTTTTGCAAGGCACTGTATGTGGGAACTCCTTCAAGACTGTTGGAAAATAATTCCTCATGAAGCTGGTTGAGAGAATGCCAAGAGTAAAAAATAAAGAAAAACCCTTGAAAGAGTAGGTGTGTCCAAACTTTTGACTTGTACTGTATATGTAATGGGATGTACAGACAATATGGACAGTATATGGATAGACCATTTAGTATATCTGAAGAATAGTGTTTGTGTCAAAGACACCCTTCATAAATGCTGTTGTTTATGTAATTGAGGTCTGTAGATGTTTTATCAGATTAAGTTCACTTTGGAATCGTGAATCAGCAACAATGCAGCAACACTGTAACCGTTATGCAGTTTTATTCTCCTCTATAATTCTAATCTTGAGAGTGACCCACATTGAAGTGATTGGATGTTTGGCCTCAGAGTGACTCATCTATTTGTGCTGTGGCTCCTGAGGCATGGCCATAAACAACACTTACGACAGCCAGCCAGCTGCACTGGGAAGACCACAGAGGGACAAACAGCATGCACATACTGTAGATCCTTCGGTTACCATATAGTACACATCTTCTTCTTCACAAACGAATTGCAATGCATCTTTTACTGATGGTGTTCCTCCTTGTTCATATAAGTGAAACTATAAGCTATGTTCTCACTCCAATTGGGTATTGTGAACAACATACATATTGCAGTTTATGTAACGGTTGTACATCCAAAATGTTCCTGCAACATTTATCTACTGATCTATGTGGCTTATCTGCATCTTCACCGGTTTAATCTCAGTTTATTCATTCACGTCCTCATTTGACCTTCATCTGTCTCTTACTGCAACCCCCTTCCCAGCATCCTTCATTCTCACGCACACACAAACCCTTCTAGCTGTGTGTGTCTGTGTGTCTGTGTGTCTGTCGATCCAGGCCACAGCATCAGCTGCACTCTCAAGCACATCTCTCGCTGTGTGTTTTGCTTCTCAAACACACCTCTGGCTGTGTGTGTGAATCCAGGCCACCTCACCCTGTCAGCCTGTCCTCTAGTTCAGGCCTGTTAGACCCATATGGCATCTGAGGTGCTCCTGCAGTTGTATTGAAATAGCTTGATATGCCGCATGCGGTTTTGCTTTATTTCACCTTGTGTGACACACACACACACACACACACACACACACACACACACACACACACACACACACACACACACACACACACACACACAGCCAGTGGACTGTAGAGGCTTTTGTTAATGAATGAACATTCTGCCAAATTTAGACCGAAAACTAGGTCTCCTCATTTAGATAAATCAGGCAGCGGCATTTGTGAGGGAATGATATTTAATTTTCTTTGTCATTTTTACTCAGGTGTGCGTGCGTGCGGTTGTGAGCATTTATTTCATGTTAAGTGAGTGTTTATTTGTGAATAAACTGTGTTTGTGTGACTTTTTTTTGTATTCATACAGTATGTGTTTACTGAATGTATGTGTGTCTGTGTTCTCTCTGCAGGTCCATGCTAACGTGGAGAACTCGTGGAATGAGGAGGAGGTGTGGAGAGTGGAGATGTACCTGTCCTTTGGTATCATGAGCCTTGGGCTCCTTTCTCTCCTGGCCGTCACCTCCATTCCTTCTGTTAACAGCGCCCTCAACTGGAGGGAGTTCAGCTTTATTCAGGTACTCAGACAGACACTGTTGATGATGTTAATAATGGTGATGGTGAGGCGGAAGATGATGACAATGAAGATGGTGATGAGGATGATGAACATTCTTATGGAAAGGCCTCTGATAAAAAATACTGACTAAGAAATAATAACAAGCGGTCAACTCTGGCCAAAACATTTGTTTGTTTTCTGAGTAGTCTTCTACATGTTGTTTGTAATCATGTTCTTACTGTAGATGTAAAAACTGTGATATAATGTATTGTTGATGCATGCATGTGTTTCTCTCTCTCCCTCTCCCCTAGTCGACGCTGGGCTACATCGCTCTGCTTATCGCTACGTTCCATGCTCTGCTGTTCGGCTGGAAGCGGGCCTTTGAGGAGGAGGCTTACCGTTTCTACCTACCCCCTAACTTCGTGGTGGCCCTGGCCCTGCCTGTGTGTGTCATCCTGGGGAAGGTGTTCCTGCTGATCCCCTGTGTGGGACGGAGGCTCCACAGGATCAAACGGGGAGCTGAGAGCAGCCAGTTGCGCCAGGACCCTGTTGGGGCAGCAGCACACGTCTCACCAGAAAGGGTCACTATCATGTGAATGATTGGGTGGAGGGGTGGATGGATGGATGGATTGGGTGGATGGATGGATAAGTGGATGTGTAGATAGACAGGTAGATGTATGACTGGATGGATAAATGAATGAATGAACTTTATTCATCCTCAGAGGAGAAATTGGATTGTGGAACTGGACTGTGAAGCCAGAGCCCTGGGTTGGTTGGGCTACACAACCAGACTGGGCCAGACTGCAGCATAGCCTATCTAGCTATCAATATTCTACCAATGCTCTGCCAGTGCTCTAGCTAGCTACCACTGCCCTGCCAATGATCGATCAGACATACGTCTTTGCTCTTCAGTGAAACTTTGATGACACGCTGCCATGACCAACCATACTGTAACATTTCCAACAGCATTTAATGAGCCCCTAGTTACAGACAATATCAATAAAGGATAATTAGCCTATATGCTATATGCCCTTGGATCTGTGGTTCGGTCAGTGCTGCAAAAGGCACAATGTGGTTCTGTGACTGTTGTCTGAGTATTGTCTGCAAATTGCCAATTTCCTTGTTGTAGAATCATAATAGTCATCATGGAATTATGTTCAGCCCAAGTACCATGTATTTTTAGATATGTACTTTTAGGAATTATGATATATGTGAAAATAGTATTATATGTGAAATCAATGTAAGAATGAGTTAACTGAGAATCACACACTTGAGAAAAACATATTTCGATGATCCGTGTCACTGTGTTCAACAGTCAGAAAAATGTGCCAAAAAAAATTGTATTTTTTACACGGTCAATAGAAATTATGCAGCAGGTTATTGTTGAATCAAGCTATTTGTTGTCAATTGAAGTCATGTAATTATGTAACAACGTTCATGTATACTGTGTGTGTATTGATAATGCAATACTGTATGATACACATACATCCTAAAAATGATAATTTCATGACACTATCCTTGGTATAAAATGTATTTACTAGTAGTCATACTTAACAACAACAACACAACCATCAGTAGTGAAGAATGTGACAATCCACAAAGACTTGATCCAGATGTTTTTATACTATTGATACATTTATTTCCTAGTTCTTCTGCTTGGATTAAGAGAGCCTAGTCAGTAGGAGAACATATCAGCTATCAACCTGCAACATGCCAAACAATCTAGCAAATTGTCATCTAGCCTCTCCCCCTGTATTAGAGTATGTTGAAAGAGCATGTGTGACAACGTGTTTGAAAACACACTGAACAAAATATAAACGCAACATGTAAAGTGTTGGTCCCATGTTTCATTAGCTGAAATAAAAGATCCCCAAAATGTTCCATACACACAAAAAGCTTATTTCTCAAGTTTTGTGCACAAATGTTGTTTACATCCCTGTTAGTGAGCATTTCTCCTTTGCCAAGATCATCCATCCACCTGACAGGTGTGGCATATCAAGAAGCTGGTTAAACAACATGATCCTTACACAGGTGCACCTTGTGCTGGGGACAATAAAAGGCCGCTCTAAAATGTGCAGTTTTGTCACACAACACAATGCCACAGATGTCTCAAGTTTTGAGGGAGCATGCAATTGGCAAGCTGACCTCAGGAATGTCCACCAGAGATGTTGCTAGAAAATTTAATGTTAATTTCTTTACCATAAGCCTCCTCCAATGTCGTTTTAGAGAATTTGGCAGTACGTCCAACCGGCCTCACGACCGCAGACCACGTGTATAGCATTGTGTGGGCAAAAAGTTTGCTGATGTCAACGTTGTGAACAGAGTGCCCCATGGTGGCAGTGGGGTTATGGTATGGTACAGCATAAGCTACGGAAAACAAACACAATTGCATTTTATCAATGGCAATTTGAATGCACAGAGATACCATGACGAGATCCAGGGGTACATCTTTCACTGGGGACGGGGAAGGGGGGGGGGGGGACATGTACACCCCACATTCTGAAATTCCATTTTTGTCCTCCCCAGTTTTATCATTGGAATGTGATACAAAACTAGGACATGTTGTGCCTTAGGAACATGTGGACGCCTCCGAGCAGTCGGGTAGGTTGTTTGGAGTGTTTATTTGACAGAAGAAAAAATAAATATTTATATATATATATATGTCCCCCCACTTCTAAAACCAATTACGCCCCTGACAAGATCCTGAGCCCCATTATCGTGTCATTCATCTGCCGCCATCACCTCATGTTTCAGCATGATAACGCACAGCCTCATGTCGCAAGTATCTGTGCACAATTCCTGGAAGCTGAAAATGTCCTAGTTCTCTGGATCGACTTGACAACAGCGTGTTCCAGTTCCCTCCAATATCCAGCAGAATCACAGCCATTGAAGCCTCTACCTTTTTTTAAGGTATCTGTAACCAACTGATGCATATCTGTATTCCCAGTCATGTGAAATCCATAGATTAGGGCCTAATGAATGTATTTCAACAGACTGATTTCCATATATGAACTGTAACTCAGTAAAACATTTGAAATTGCTGCACGTTGCATTTATATTTTTGTTCAGTATAAATATTATTTACTGTGTATTTCTCTGTATTCACTTTCTTCTGCCGTGTATTACAAAATGTTGCCGATTGTTTAATATATTGATGAATAACCACCTACTCTGAAGAGAAAAGAGGAGACGGAGAGGAGCGCAGAGGAGAGGAGCAATGCATGCACTCAGGCCAGTACTTCACCTTAACCACTAGGGGTCAGTGCCTAACAACATTGATGGACTTGGTACCTCTCTTATGGATTCCCACCCTCTAAACAAGTTATCTCTAACTGGTTTCTCACAGAAAGCAGTCAATTTATTGATACCAGCAATCCTATCCCCGCTTAGAGCTAGATGCTTAATTCCATCTCCTTTTGATTCACGCCTGAAAAGCAGCTTATCTTTAGAGGCTGGTAAACTCTAATGGACAGCAGTGGAAAACAAATGCCCCTCTAAAAGCAGCTAAGGCTAATGATTGTGATAATATGTTTTGTATGCATGCTATTCATAGCCTGCATCTTAACATAAAGGAATGGTGAATGTAGGTCATGGACTAAGCATATATGTGTCCCAATGGAACCCTATTCCCTATATAGTGCACTACTTTGCATTACTATTGTTTAATAATGTGTAATGCACTATAAAGGAAATTGGGTGCCATTTGGGACAAGAACTATATGATTCTGGTCATGATGCCAAGCACACTTGACCTCAACCCCCTGCTAGCAGTTGTACAAGCCTAAAGTCTACAATCAGAGGCTGTTTGTCTGTAATACCTTCGATAGTCACCATCAACAATTCGACAACCAGCTCTCCAACTCATCCGCCACACACCTCCAGTGTTCTCTCAGTCCTAATGGAGCAGCTCCTCATGTGAAGTGGGCTGGCTGTACGAGACATTGTCATGCCATTGTGCTTTAGCTATACCAGCCCCACAGTGAATGCTACTTTTCTATTTCCATTTGTGCCATAATTCCTCTACAAATAATGAGGACGAGTCTGTGGGTAGAGGAGACACACACACACACACACACACACACACACACACACACACACACACACACACACACACACACACACACACACACACACACACACACACACACACACACACACACACACACACACACACACACACACACTAGAGGAGCCGTACTTCTACACTGTGTCACGATTTGGGAGAGCGGGTTGGATCGAGCGGGTTGCCATGGACACAAATATGCTTCCTGTCGCCGCACAGAGACGGGGGAAGAGATTAGTCTTAATTAATGCTTGTGATCAACAAACAACAAGAGATGGGCCTCCTCTTATCCTCCGCCGCAGGTTAGCAACACAAACCCTTAATAACGACAATAATGGTCCCACAATGAAAGCCTGGATGGGTGCTCAACATTACAATGAAATAACAAGATGCTGTGTTTCAATGGAACTTTGAGAACACATTTTTTTAAAATATATATTCTTCTTGCCAAGCCCTAACCCAGGAGTGCGCTAAAATTAGCATACAAGCAGTTTTAATATGACCTCTGCAGTTCATGGCTTGACTCAAGTCTCGGGCAACTCTACTTTCCTGGAATTCTACCCATGCTGCCTGGGGCAGCGAGAGCATTTAGCAGTTTTAAAGCTAATTTCTTGCAATTCCGCACATTTTGCTATGGCGCAGAACGTTTTCAGGTTTAAATTACAGTGCTTTTAAGTAAAAAACAACATTTTGGGGGAATTCAAGAAAAAATTTAGCGTTGATAGAGTACTGTGGATAACAATATCCCTGTGAGCCTTCTGGCCCATGTTGTCCATCTAAGGGGTTAAGAACATACATTGTGGATGAATAATGTGACATTATATTGCACCCTAAACCCATTCAATGGATCCCTTGTCCAAAATGTGTTGAATCTGTTGTTGCTAGCAATATTCATTCAAAAATCTGTTGTAATTATTATTATATTTTTTAATAAATATATTGAGATCTGGCCTCTGACCCGAAACCCCTGCCCTAACTAACTGAACAATACTTTTTCATACTTTTTCCTGATAGCAGGGTCAATGATAAAGTGCAATGACAGGAACGTTTGTGGTCAGTACAAAACAAAGGGTTACGGTACCTATTGAACAATTAGCTCAAGTGGACGCCATCAATGCCCTGTTGACTGGTCATATTGTGGACCGCCATACCAAATACATTAGCAAAACAATGCAAAACGTTATACTTCATTGTAAATGATCAGAATTTGCTGTGCTTTGTGGATGTTGATTTGCGGTCTTGGACTGCAAACAACTATTTCACTGTAGAGTGCCTGTGGGTGGAAGGATGCTATTCTGAACAGTGGCTCTCTTTATTATCGATGGCTGGCCGTATAGCAGTTCTCACCCACTGCCCACATAGAAAAGAGAAGGCAGATTATTCCTCTAATTACTAAATCTAGTTACTAAATCTACTATCAGCGTAGTACCACACATTTTATAGAGCATCTCTGGTATTGTTGTACTCAATCCTCCTCTCTTTCCCTGTCTGTGTCTCTCTCTCTCCCCCCCCCCTCTCTCTCTCCCCCCCTCTCTCTCTCTTTCTCGATCGCCAGATCACTCTTTACAGGCTGACTTCATTTCCCATCTTGTTGAAGTGCGTGGTGAGTCTGCAACAACCCCTGCTCCTCTCTGTTTAGCTGTGGGTGGTTGGAGCGTTGTTTCTTCACTGTTTTCCTCCCGCTCTCATCACTCACTGTGCCATGACACAGTTTGTACCATCAGCCCACACAATGTAGAGGACAGCCTTCCTCCTGTACTCAACTGACAACTCCCTCTTTGTCTTGTTCCTCTGATTTTGTTTTCTAGCTCACACTCATCTTGGCATCCATTATGTCTGTCTTTGTCACTCTCATGTTGTCTTTCTCAATATTTAACTACTTAAAAAAAAAAAACATTTATCTTCTCTCTACATCTAAACCAACTGTAGTTTGTTGTGCAATTGAGTTCTTGTTACAGCAATCTAATTTTTTTGCGGACCCCACTATACCCCGTCAAGCAGGGGCCATTTTGGCCATGGAGGGTGTTCTTGCTCTGATCTTTTGCCCATCCTCTTAATGAAAAGAAAACTGCTTTGCCTAATGTTATGTGCAGATCCGTCTTTATCATGCAGGGCATCAAGAAACTTGCCTGCATCCCACTTCTGAACAACTGCCAATAAAGGCAATCAGAGCGTGTAAAGGAGAGGCCCCCGGATACAGAGAGAAAAAGAAAGACAAAGAGATGGGGAGAGAGAGAGATGGAGAGAGAGCGAGAGAGAGAGAGAAAGGGGGGAGATAGAGAGAGCGTGTGAAAAAGACAGCCTCAGAGAGGACACCCAAGGGTACATTATCCCTTCTAGACACAAAAGCATCACTCATGGAAAGTGCTTATTTCAACAATAGACATAGACCTTTGTGCTTTTTGACCCTATAGGCAGTGAGAGCAATAGGAAGCAAAACACCCATTAAAATGAATGCATAGACAATTAAGCAATCAAGCATGGAATATTATGAATATCTGTTGGATGCTAATCTTCAAAACAGGATGTTTGTCACTTTGTGACCAAGCCACCAGACTATACTGCAGTGGGAGGGAGTGGCATTTGGAAGGCTGTTGCTATGTGTGACAGAATCACCGTGACAGTTGATCAGGCAGAGGAGTGGGAGGGTGGCAGCTGCTCCGAACAGCCTGGTGATGAGTAGGAAGGGCTGACCCCCCTGCTACTGCACTAATTAAGATCTTATGAGGATTATTAAAGTGAGCTTTATGGACGTGAGACTAATGTGCTCAACGGTAACACAATGTATTTTGTATAGTAGCTTTAGTTTCAACTATGGCGTTTCTTGGTCTATTCGCTGTCAAACCCATTGATGGATGGTGTCATTTTAGGAAGAAGGAAATAAACCGCAGCATACTACTACTGCTTCACAGCGACTCTTTTCTAAAATATCAAGCATCATGACACTAGAGAAATGACATAAAATCACTTTCTAGCAAATGTTCTCAGTAGAAAGTAATCTGGCTTATATGTTACAGCGGTCAGATACAAATGCGACTCAGCGTTTCTCATTTCTTCGAGTGGTATCTTAACTACTATTTGACATATGGAGCCGCTGAGTGGAGGCAGCCAGTGTCGGGTCCAACCGACGTACCTTCTGAAGAAAATACAACTGGTGTTTTTATTAGAGCACATCAAGGACTGCCAGTTGAGAAAGGTTTGCATGTGATGTATTGGTGCCCACGGTAAAGAGCTCCATCAAATCATCACCCTGAAACAGTTGTATTTGTCAAAATGAAGGCTGTGTGTGTTTAGTTGGGTGGGTGGGTGTGTTTTGGGCAGACTTAAAGAAAGGGAGAGAAAAACCTACCCCACACGCACCTAATATACACAGCATCTTCAACATGTATCTAATCTCAACCACTAACCCTATAGCCACACCTTTATCCTAAACCCATACCTCAACACTATACCCACCACCAGCTCCTTTCGACAAACCCCCGAATGATTTGTCTGTGTCTGGGTTTATCCAGATCGACAGCCACTGGAGATAATAATTTTTCAAAGTCGGCATACAATATCAGATCCCCAACTAAAAACATGCAAGTTTTGTATTCTGTTATCAAAAGATTAGCAGCTAAATCTATTTCTGCAAGCAAAGAGATGCCCAACGAGGGTTGGTATTTCACCCTGTTTAAGCGTTTGTTAGTTTAGGCATTCTAGCCAGACTTCATCTCACATCTTGATGTGTGTGGTAAGTTTCATACAGTCTCTCTCCTCTCTCTCTCTGTCTGTCTCACTCTCTCCTCTCTCTCTCTCTCTCTCTCTCTCTCTCTCTCTCTCTCTCTCTCTCTCTCTCTCTCTCTCTCTCTCTCTCCCTCCCTCCCTCCCTCCGGGGAGCTGTGGGTGGTAGAAATGTTGTTCCGGGCTGTTCTCTTCCCTTTCTCATCAATCGCTGTGCTGTGCCACTCTAACCCAATTTAACCCAATTTACACCAGCCCACACAAGGAGAAGGACAGGCTCTGCTTCTTGCCTGGCAAACTCTTTCCACTCTATCTTGTCCTTTCTCCCTCACAGCATCTCTCTGTTATTCTCTCTCTGTATCTTTTGGTCTTCCTCTCACCATCGTTCTCTAACTGTTTGTTCTTTCCTTCTTGGCTGTCTTTTGTCATCTCATTGGAGACTGTTGGACACAACAATGCAACATCAATTTACAACAGCATCAGCCATAACACCTGGGAATTTGTATTATGGGAGTCTTTGGGTTGCAATAAGTGGGAGATTAACATAGCAGTTTCTCTTTCAACCAGAGAGGGCAGTGCAGTACATCAGTTACTTTCAATGCCACAAAATGCAAGTGTCAATGTTCTACAGACTTGGTTGGTGCTTCTGATGTGGTGGTCAATAGCCCAGTCAGTGAAAACTGACCCTGGTTTGGGTCAATACACCCCAGAGAGTGTTGCTAATTTAGACATGCAGATGTTGATGGTGGATAGACTAAGTAGGGAAGACAGAGACACCCTTTAGGCCCACGACCGGGCTTGGAAGGCTTGGGGAGGAGGGGGGTCTGTCTGGAAGCCTCATATGTGTTACTAAGTGAGTCACTTCCCTCCTCAGCCTTATTGACCTTTATCAAAACGTGTAATCAACACCTCAAAGACGTCAATAACCACCACATGAGTCACTGTCACTGTTACCAGTTGGGTTCAGACTGGAGAAATGTATTCTGAACTGAATCAGAAAGAGCAGAGGCAGTGGCTCTGTGTATAACTCAACTAAAGTTTTGTTTAAAGAGTCCCTTGCTGGTGTATTCAGTTTGCTGATTAGACAAGAGAGAGTTCATACTTTCAACTCTTCAAACCCCACTAAGGTCTATTTGGACTGAAGAAACACAACTTCAAATTAGCTGATGCTAGATGGCAATATAAAAAGATGGGCTCATTTTGGCCAATTCAACTGATGGGCCATGTCTAAAGATTGTTGTGTTTGAACAAAGAAATAAAGTTTTCTATACTAACAAAAATGTTGTACAGGATATTTCAACTATACCTTAGAAACTAGGGATGTGCGTCTTTCCCTTTCAAGACGATCCAATACGTATCTAGATACATGGGCTCCGATACAATACAGGAATGATTTGTTTTAGTTTGAAATGATTCGGTTCGAGTTGTTGTGATTAGAGAATGATTCGATGTGATTCGGTTAAATGCGACACAATACAATTCAATGTACTAGCAATTGTTTCATAAACATATTCATTTTCCATTCTAAATTAAAATCAGCTGCTCATGAGCTGGGCCTGTGAACTGGATCTGTCTGAGCTGAGCTGAGCTGAGCTGAGCTGAGCTGACCTGTGTGTGTGTGTGTGTGTGTGTGTGTGTGTGTGTGTGTGTGTGTGTGTGTGTGTGTGTGTGTGTGTGTGTGTGTGTGTGTGTGTGTGTGTGTGTGTGTGTGTGTGTGTGTGTGTGTGTGTGTGTGTGTGTGTGTGTGTGTGTGTGTGTGTGTGTGTGCGCGCGCGTGCGTGTGTGTGTGTGCGTGTATGGGTGTGTGTGTGTATAAATGATGTATGTCTAGGGTGGCAGGTAGCCTAGTGGTTAGAGCGTTGGACTAGTAACTGAAACGTTGCTGGATTGAATCTCCGAGCTGACAAGGTAAAACTCTGTCGTTCTGCTCCTGAACAAGGAAGTTAACCCACTGTTCCCCACTAGGCAGTCATTGTAAATAAGAGTTTGTTCTTAACTGACTTGCCTACTAGTTAAATAAATGTTAATTAAAAAAATATGAATATGTAGGCACCTGAACAGAGCCTTAAGGGAGACTAGGCATCTACCACCAGTACAACTATCAGATTAGGGGGGTCAATGTAGCCTTTTTTTTGTCCCTCCACTTTGGAACTGAAATCACCATCACCAACTAATTAACTTGTTATTTTTGCAGATCAAATATTTTAGCTAGTAATGTATCAATATCTATTATTTACAAATTAGCTATGACATAGCCAGTGGCGACCCGTCATTTTGGGCAGGTGTGGCTTGTTTTGAGCCCCACATTTTTTGTAAAAAATAAAATAAAATAATATACTGTATGTATATAGATATATTTTTTCTTTTTTGGTGGGGGGGCGTGCCTGTTTTGCATGTTATTTTGGCATTAATACGTATCACATATCAGTTTGCAAACAATGTAAAATATATATATATCATTGAGTTAATAAAGCTGCATAAAAACAGACAGGTGTTTCAGCCTAGCTCAGTGCTTTCTGTGGTGGTGGGGCAGGCCAGAAGAAAATAGGAGCATTGCACCGTGATTGGCTCAGTGTTCTGTCACGGGGGCAAGGGTAGACATCACTGCACCTGTACATAGCCCATCTGTAAATAGCCCATCCAACTACCTCATCCCCATACTGTATTTATTTATTTATCTTGCTCCTTTGCACCCCAGTATCTCCACTTGCACATTCATCTTCTGCACATCTACCATTCCAGTGTTTATAATTGCTATATTGTAATTACTTCGCCACCATGGCCTATCTATTGCCTTACGTCCCTTATCCTACCTCATTTGCACACACTGTACATAGACTTTTTCTACTGTATTACTGTATTATTGTCTGTATGTTTGTTTATTCCATGTGTAACTCTGTGTTGTTGTATGTGTTGAACTGCTTTGCTTTGTCTTGGCCAGGTCGCAGTTGTAAATGAGAACTTGTTCTCAACTAGCCTACCTGGTTAAATAAAGGTGAAATAAAATAAAAATAAATAAAATAAAATCAAGAATGTGAGCCCTTTGGGTTCTGCCATAGAGTTACGTTAGAAGTACCCTTCCAAGAAGGCTCATTGGACACAGATAAAATGACGTCAAATCACGTTATATCTACAGTAGATTTGATTGGACTTTTACTTTCAAAATCTTAGCTAGCAGTCATCATCATGAATCAAGTAGACAATCTACTGGCAAATCCTTTTTAATCCTTGTCATATGAAGAGAAATAATGAAGATAAATTATAGATAAAAATGTATCGGTGCTCATCGGCCATTGGACATAAACATTACACAAGTTGGAAATCACAAGTACAACAATGAGTTGTTTGGAAGGAATTGGTGACAGTGGCTAACCGCAAGCATTGCAACTGGGAAGTCAGACTGGGAAAATACATTTTGAACAGTCATCCAACTCGGAATTGTAAATATTTTTCTTTGATGACAAACTTTGACAAACAAAGGACCGCCACGCAAAACAAGGTGAGTCCAAAAATGTCTTATATGCTGCTGCATAAATGATGTAATATGCCAGGGAGATATGGTCAGCCATATCAGCTATGTTTTGTTTGAATGAATTGAACTGAATGAATTGTTTCGCTGCCAGACAAGTGTAGAGGTGGTAAGGATTCACTCCATGGTGCTGGAAAGAAATCTCTGCTGTTGGGACAGCTTTACATAGGCCCTAACAGTTTGTGGTCGGCGCATGTCGTCGTTATAGTGCAATTCATGTATTGTTTAGTGTTGTGTTGTGTAGTGGCTTTGCTGGAATGCATCTAAAAAATTGGGGGGGAGTTTGCCCCACCAAGATTGACTAAAATCTTCACTGGACTGTCTTGTTTTGCACACTTTGTACAAAATAATAAAATGCAGTACTACAGGATATTTCTTAACGTAGCTCTTTATTAGCTAGCTATAACTGGCATGTTCACGTATCGCCAACCAGGATCAAAACTAACCATGACCTAACCATTTGGGTGGTCTTAACCAATCATAGCACAGTATGATATGGCGGTAAAATGCATCCAATTATAATTCAGTATGTTTACACATATGAATATTACAAGGATCACTCCTAAAAAACTTCCAAACAGTCAAAACCATTTAATTTTGAGATGGGGGTGAAATCCAAAGTTGTCCATGTAATATTCATATGTGTAAACATACTGAATTATAATTGGATGCATTTTACCGCCATATCATACTGTGCTATGATTGGTTAGGTCATGGTCAGTTTGATCCTGGTTGGCGATACGTGAACATGTGGATATTGTGGATACAAAGTGCATGGCGAACAAGGAAATTACCCAGCTAAAGGCAAACAGTGTACTAAATGTGGAAAATAGAATCACTTTGCAAAAGTGTGCAGAGCTTACCGTGGAAAAACAGTACACACAGTGAGTGAAGATGAAATGTCAATCAAAGAGTCAAACGCTGATGAACTGTTTATTGATTCAGTGACACAGAAAAGTCAAATATCAGAGACAGAGCAAGCCTTTGCTGACATTGAGATAGGAACACATGGCACAAAGCAACAGTTCAAACTAGACACTGGTGCACAAGTAAACATTATTCCTCTGAATAAGTACCACAGCTTGACATCTGAATGCAAGCTACAGCCCACCAAGTGCAGACTGACTGGTTATGGTGGTGAACAGCTCCCAGTAAAAGGCACATGCACTTTCAAATGCAAATACAAGGAAAGTGACATGATGTTGGACTTTTATGTTGTTGACACTAGAGCACCCGCAGTGCTAGGTCTTAAAGCATGTTTAGACATGGACCTCATCAAGCTAGTTTTATCAGTGACAGCACCAGTAGAGACAGACAATGTACTGGAGGAGTTTGCTGATGTTTTTACAGGAATAGGATTATTCCCAGGAGAATGCACCATTCACCTTGACCCAGACGCAATCCCTGTGGTCTACCCACCGAGAAAGATTCCCCTTGCTCTCCGTGCCCGTCCGAAGAAAGAGTTGGAGAGCATGGAGCAATCTGACATAGTCACCAAGGTTACAGAACCGACTGACTGGGTAAATGCGTTAGTGGTGGTGGAGAAACCACGCGCAGGCAAGCTCCGAGTATGTCTCGACCCAAGAGACTTGAACAAGGCTATCAAATGCCCCCATTATACTTTACCGACGCTAGATGGCATCACACACAAGCTAGCGGGAGCACACTACTTCAGTGTCATGGACGCTAGATCAGGCTACTGGGCTATCAAGCTCACAGAAGAGTCATCTAAGCTCACAACATTCAACACACCGTTTGGACGCTACAGGTTCCGTCGCCTGCCTTTTGGGATTATCTCAGCCCAAGACGAGTTTCAGCGAAAGATCGACAGAACCGACTGACTGGGTACACGCATAAGTGGTGGTGGAGAAACCACGCACAGGCAAGCTCCGAGAATGCCTCGACCCAAGAGACTTGAACAAGGCTATCAAACGCCCCCATTATCCTTTACCGACGCAAGATGGC
This sequence comes from Salvelinus alpinus, assembly GCF_045679555.1. Lineage (NCBI taxonomy): Eukaryota > Metazoa > Chordata > Actinopteri > Salmoniformes > Salmonidae > Salvelinus > Salvelinus alpinus. The sequence continues at coordinate 74,649,883 of NC_092093.1, forward strand.
ATCACACACAAGCTAGCGGGAGCACACTACTTCAGTGTCATGGACGCTAGATCAGGCTACTGGGCTATCAAGCTCACAGAAGAGTCATCTAAGCTCACAACATTCAACACACCGTTTGGACGCTACAGGTTCCGTCGCCTGCCTTTTGGGATTATCTCAGCCCAAGACGAGTTTCAGCGAAAGATCGACAGAACCGACTGACTGGGTACACGCATAAGTGGTGGTGGAGAAACCACGCACAGGCAAGCTCCGAGAATGCCTCGACCCAAGAGACTTGAACAAGGCTATCAAACGCCCCCATTATCCTTTACCGACGCTAGATGGCATCACACACAAGCTAGCGGGAGCACACTACTTCAGTGTCATGGACGCAAGATCAGGCTACTGGGCTATCAAGCTCACAGAAGAGTCATCTAAGCTCACAACATTCAACACACCGTTTGGACGCTACAGGTTCCGTCGCCTGCCTTTTGGGATTATCTCAGCCCAAGACGAGTTTCAGCGAAAGATCGACGAAGTGTACGAAGGCCTCGACGGAGTTGTGGCGATTGTGGATGACATCCTTGTCTATGGTCAAACCAAAGAGGAGCACGACCGAAACCTCCGCGCGATGCTGCAAAGGTCCCGCGAGAGAGGAGTCCAGCTCAACCCCGAGAAGAGCACAGTCGGCGCTACAGAGGTCAGCTACTTCGGACATCTTCTTACAGCGACTGGAATCAAGCCAGATCCACAGAAGATCTTAGCCATAAATGAAATGGAGCCACCAAAGAACCGTGCAGAGCTGGAAACAGTGCTTGGCATGGTCAACTACTTAGCCAAGTTCGCACCCTGCCTCTCCAATGCTAATGCACCCCTGCGTCAACTGCTAAAGCAGTCCAGTGAGTTTCTCTGGGACAAGCAACACGACATTGCTTTCCAGAATGTGAAAGACTTGATCACGAGAGAACCAGGACCGATCCTTGCCTACTACGACCCCGACAAAGAGCTCAGACTCCAAGTGGATGCGTCGAAGTATGGACTAGGTGCAGTGCTACTGCAAGAAGGAAAGCCCATCGGCTACGCTTCCAAATCTCTCACAGACTGTGAAATCAACTACGCTCAAATTGAAAAGGAGCTCTACGCCATTCTGTTCAGATGTAAACGTTTCATTCAGTACATACAGTGGGGAGAACAAGTATTTGATACACTGCCGATTTTGAAGGTTTTCCTACTTACAAAGCATGTAGAGGTCTGTAATTTTTATCATAGGTACACTTCAACTGTGAGAGACGGAATCTAAAACAAAAATCCAGAAAATCACATTGTATGATTTTTAAGTAATTAATTTGCATTTTATTGCATGACATAAGTATTTGATACATCAGAAAAGCAGAACTTAATATTTGGTACAGAAACCTTTGTTTGCAATTACAAAGATCATACGTTTCCTGTAGTTATTGACCAGGTTTGCACACACTGCAGCAGGGATTTTGGCCCACTCCTCCATACATACCTTCTCCAGATCCTTCAGGTTTCGGGGCTGTCGCTGGGCAATACGGACGTTCAGCTCCCTCCAAAGATTTTCTATTGGGTTCAGGTCTGGAGACTGGCTAGGCCACTCCAGGACCTTGAGATGCTTCTTACGGAGCCACTCCTTAGTTGCCCTGGCTGTGTGTTTCGGGTCGTTGTCATGCTGGAAGATCCAGCCACGACCCATCTTCAATGCTCTTACTGAGGGAAGGAGGTTTTTGGCCAAGATCTCGCGATACATGGCCCCATCCATCCTCCCCTCAATATGGTGCAGTCGTCCTGTCCCCTTTGCAGAAAAGCATCCCCAAAGAATTATGTTTCCACCTCCATGCTTCACGGTTGGGAGGGTGTTCTTGGGGTTGTACTCAACCTTCTTCTTCCTCCAAACACGGCGAGTGGAGTTTAGACCAAAAAGCTCTATTTTTGTCTCATCAGACCACATGACCTTCTCCCATTCCTCCTCTGGATCATCCAGATGGTCATTGGCAAACTTCAGACGGGCCTGGACATGCGCTGGCTTGAGCAGGGGGACCTTGCGTGCGCTGCAGGATTTCAATCCATGACGGCGTAGTGTGTTACTAATGGTTTTCTTTGAGACTGTGGTCCCAGCTCTCTTCAGGTCAATGACCAGGTCCTGCCGTGTAGTTCTGGGCTGATCCCTCACCTTCCTTATGATCATTGATGCCCCACGAGGTGAGATCTTGCATGGAGCCCCAGACCGAGGGTGGTTGACCGTCATCTTCAACTTCTTCCATTTTCTAATAATTGCACCAACAGTTGTTGCCTTCTCACCAAGCTGCTTGCCTATTGTCCTGTAGCCCATCCCAGCCTTGTGCAGGTCTACAATTTTATCCCTGATGTCCTTACACAGCTCTCTGGTCTTGGCCATTGTGGAGAGATTGGAGTCTGTTTGATTGAGTGTGTGTACAGGTGTCTTTTATACAGGTAACAAGTTCAAACAGGTGCAGTTAATACAGGTAATGAGTGGAGAACAGGAGGGCTTCTAAAAGAAAAACGAACAGGTCTGTGAGAGCCGGAATTCTTACTGGTTGGTAGGTGATCAAATACTTATGTCACGCAATAAAATGCAAAGTAATTACTTAAAAATCATACAATGTGATTTTCTGGATTTTTGTTTTAGATTCCGTCTCTCACAGTTGATGTGTACCTATGATAAAAATGACAGACCTCTACATGCTTTGTAAGTAGGAAAACCTGCAAAATCGGCAGTGTATCAAATACTTGTTCTCCCCACTGTATATGGACGACAAGTCATTGTGGAATCCCACCACAAGCCCCTTGAGTCAATTATAAGGAAACCACTAGCCGCAGCCCCGCCACGGCTGCAGAGAATGATCATTCAACTTCAAAAATACGACTTCACAATCACTCACCGTCCAGGCAAAGACATCCCTGTCGCAGACACGCTCTCCAGGAAGTTTCTTACCTACAAGGACAGCAGCCTCAGTGAAGGCATGGACATGCAAGTGCACACTGTGTACATAAACTTACCAGTTAGTGACACAAAACTGAAGGAGATCCAAGCAGAAACAGAAAAGGACTCGCAAGTCGCACAGCTGAGGAAAGTCATACAGGATGGACGGCCTGAGGAGAGGAGAAAATGCCCTCAGAGCGTCTCAGAATTCCGGAACCATCGTGATGAACTATCACAGATCAACGGAATAATTTTCAAAGGAGAGAAAATCATCATTCCTACCAGTCTCAGAGAAGAGATTTTGACAAAGATCCATGCTTCGACACATGGGCATGGAAAAGTGCAAACAGAGAGCACGGGACATTTTGTTTTGGCCCGGAATGTGCAAACAAATAGAGGACATTGTTGGTAAATGCGCCATATGTCTTGAACGACGCCCCTCAAACACCAAAGAGCCAATGTTACCTCACTGTATTCCAGACCAACCCTGGCAGGTCGTGGCAACCGATCTGTTTACCTGGAACAACGAGGACTACATCGTAACAGTGGACTACTACAGCAGATACTTCGAACTTGACAATCTTCACAGCACCACATCTGCAGCTGTGATACACAAGCTGAAAGCAGCCTTTGCCAGGCATAGCATTGTAGAGACTTTAATATCTGACAATGGGCCCTGTTACAAATCAAACGAGTTTGAATCCTTCACAAAAGCATGGGAGTTTACACATGTCACCACAAGCCCACATTACCCTCAAAGTAATGGCCTTGTTGAAAAATCTGTGCAGATTGCTAAATCACTCATGGATAAAGCAAAAGCAGACAAGAGAGACCCCTACCTCAGTCTCCTTGAATACCGCAACACTCCAGTTGACAACTTCAAATCACCAGCCCAGCTGTTGATGAGCCGCAGACTTCGCTCAATCCTTCCCAGCACCAACCAGCAGCTGCAACCTGAGGCACAACATACACCATACTTACCTGCAACACCACAAGAGCTGTTGACTGACACAGAAGCATGCTCAGCATCATATCGCACAAGGTCAGGAAGAGAGGTCAGGCCCAGAGCTGTCCTAGAACTGTGAAATGTCAAAGGGTGTAGGCGGATCGCTGCCCTAAAAGAGTTCCACACTGTAAACTTGTTATTGAAAGTTCACTTGAAATGCTTTGGTATTGTATTTGTTTGAAATGTTAAGATGTATTTCTACTGTGAAAGCTGAGTTGCTGAGAATCCCTTGTTCGAAAAGTAACAGTATGTTGGATCATTGTTTCAGAGTCTATGTTGATTCAGTTGGTGTAGTATGCAATATAAATGGTTACTTACCTTGAGTTCAAACTGCAGAGCATGTTTTCAAAAGAAACGCTTAGAATATGTAAACATTTTTCTTTTGTTTTAAAAGAAGGGGGATATAATATTCATATGTGTAAACATACAGAATTATAATTGGATGTATTTTACCGCCATATCATACTGTGCTATGATTGGTTAAGACCACCCAAATGGTTAGGTCATGGTCAGTTTGATCCTGGTTGGCGATACGTTAATAACATGCCAGTTATAGCTAGCTAATAAAAAGCTACTGTCACGTTCTGACCTTAGTTCCTTTGTTTTGTCTTTTGTTTTAGTATGGTCAGTGCGTAAGTTGGGTGGGTTGTCTGTTAGTTTTTCTATGATTTTCTATTTCTGTGTTTGGCCTGATATGGTTCTCAATCAGAGGCAGCTGTCAATCGTTGTCCCTGATTGGGAACCATATTTAGGTAGCCTGTTTTCTGTTGGGTTTTGTGGGTGGTTATTTTCAGTCTTTGTGTGTCTGCACCAGATAGAACTGTTTCGGTTTTCACTTTGTTGTTTTGTATTTTGAAGTGTTCACTTTCATTAAATAAGATGAACACTTACCACGCTGCACCTTGGTCCTCTCTTTCTCCCGACGACAACCGTTACAGCTACGTTAAGAAATATCCTGTAGTACTGCATTTTATTATTTTGTACAAAGTGTGCAAAACAAGACAATCCTCTCTTGAAAGAAACTGGGGGGGGAGTTTGCCCCACCAAGATGATCTAAAATCTTCACTGAACAACTTTGGATTTCACCCCCTTCTCAAAATCGAATGGGTTTGACTGTTTGGACATTTTTAGGAGTGATCTCTTCTCCTCTCACTTCGGCAATGCAGTGAACCTCGCAAAAGTGATTGCTGTCCTCATTAATATATACACTTTACCTTGTATATCTAAAAATGACCATATACATTGATTGTTCAAAGCAAAACTACCAAAACTATTGTTGATGCTGAACCTAGACAATCAAAATCAAATGTATTTATTGTATGCCCCGTTCAGCAGGTATAGCCAGGTAAGAGTTGTGGTAACTTACTTTTATTCCGGTAAAACAACATTTTCAACAGCAGATAAATAACAATAACCTTTCAAGTTACACGGGTTGTCACTTAACTAATGAAGCCTAATATCACGCAAGTCATTTTAGCATTTGAATGATAAAGGTGCCGTGCAGATGAGCAAAATCAGGAGCAAGCCGCCTACCTTGCGTTGGTCACTGTGCGAAGCTGGGCACAGTGCAGAGTTTGACTAGGCTACTGCTATTTGCCTGGGGTTATTCGGCATGCAAAGGACTGTCGTTTTTCTTTACTTATTTGAGCTGTTCTTGCCATAATATGGACTTGGTATTTTACCAAATAGGGCTTTTTCTGTGTACTACCCTTACATTTTCACACCACAACCGATTGGCTCAAACGCATTAAGAAGGAAAGAAATTTGACAAATTAACATTTAAAAAGGCACACCTGTTAATTGAAATGTATTCCAGGTGACTACCTCATGAAGCTGGTTGAGAGAATGCCAAGAGTGTGCAAAGCTGTCATCAAGGCAAAGGGTTGCTACTTTGAAGAATCTCAAATATAAACATTACACTTTTTTGGTTACTACATGATTCCATATGTGTTATTTCATGGTTTTGATTTCTTAACTATTATTATACAATGTAGAAAATAGTAAAAATAATGAGTAGGTGTGTCCAAACTTTTGACTGGTTCTGTAGGTCTTGGATGGCAGGAAGCTTGGCCGCAGTGATGTATTGGGCCGTACGCACTACCCTCTGTAGCGCCTTATGGTCAGATGCTGAGCAGTAGCCATACCAGGCGATGATGCAACCGGTCACGATGCTCTCAATGGTGCAGCTGTATACATTTTTGAGGGGGACCCATACCAAATCTTTTCAGTCTCCTGAGGGGGAAAGGTGTTGTCGTGCCCTCTTCACAACTGTCTTGGTGTGTTTGGACCATGACAGTTTGTTGGTGATGTGGACACCAAGGAACTCGAAACTCTCGACACGATCCAGTATAGCCCCGTCAATTTAATGGGGGCCTATTCGGCCATCCTTTTCCTGCAGTCCACGATCATCTCCTTTGTCTTTCTCACATTGAGGGAGAGGTTGTTGTCCTGGCACCACACTGCCAGGTTTATGACCTCCTCCCTATAGGCTGTCTCATCGTTGTCGGTGATCAGGCCTACCACTATTGAGTTGTCAGCAAACTTACTTGTTCACATAAGGAACAGTTACAGTTCATATAAGGAAATCAGTCAGTGGAAATAAATTCATTAGGCCCTAGTCTATAGATTTGACATGACTGGGAACACAGATATGCATCTGTTGGTCACAGATACCTTAAATAAAGGTAGGGGCGTGGATCAGAAAACCAGTCAGTATCTGGTATGACCATCAATTAACTCATGCAGCGCAACACATCTCCTTCGCATAGAGTTAATCAGGCTGTTGATTTTGGCCTGTGGAATGTTGTCCCAGTCCTTTCCAATGGCTGTGAGAAGTTGCTGGATATTGGCGGGAACTGGAACATGCTGTCATACACATCGATCCAGAGCATCCCAAACGTGCTCAATGGGTGACATGTCTGGTGAGTATGCAGGCCATTGAAGAACTGGGACATTTTCAGCGTCCAGGAATTGTGTACAGATCCTTGCGACATGGGGCCGTGTATTATCATGCTGAAACATGCGGTGATGGCGGAAGATGAATGGCACAACAATGGGCCTCAGGATCTCATCACGGTATCTCTGTGCATTCAAATTGCCATCAATAAAATACAATTGTGTTCGCTGTCTGTAGCTTATGCCTGCCCATACTATAGCCCCAATGCCACCATGGGGCACTCTGTTCACAACTTTGACATCAGCAAACCGCTCGCCCACACTACGCCATACACACTGTACACGCCATCTGTTCAGTACAATTGAAACCGGAATTCACCTGTGAAGAGTACACTTCTTCAGCGTGCCAGTGGCCGTCTAAGGTGAGCATTTGCCCCCTGAAGATGGTTAAGATGCCGAATTGCAATCAGGTCAAGACCCTGGTAAGTACGATGAGCGTGCAGAAGAGTTTTCTGATACAGTTTCTGACAGTTTGAGCAGAAATTCTATGGTTGTGCAAACCCACAGTTTCATCACCTGTCTGAGTGGCTGGTCTCAGACGATCCCCCAGGTGAAGAAGCTAGATGAGGGGGTCCTGGGCTGGCATGGTTCCATGTGGTCTGTGGTTGTGAGGCATGTCGGACGTACTGCCAAATTCTCTAAAAGGATGTTGGAGGCGGCTTATGGTAGAGAAATTAATATTATATTCTCTGGCAACAGCTCTGGTGTACATTCCTGTAGTCAGCATGCCAATTGTACTCTCCCTCAAAACTGAGACATCTGTGGCATTGTGTTGTGTGACAAAACTGCACATTTTTTAGAGTGGCCTTTTATTGTCCCCAGTACAAGGTGCACCTGTGTAATAATCGTGCTGTCTAATTAGCTTCTTGATATGCCACACCTGTCAGGTGGACGTGAGAAATTGAGAAATGCTCACTAATAGGGATGTAAATACATTTGTGCAAACAATTTGAGAGAAATAAGCTTTTTGTGTGTATGGAAAATTTCTGGTGTCTTTTATTTCAGCTCATGAAATATGGGACCAACACAATGCGTGTTACAGTTGGATCGGTTTGGGTCTGCTGCGGACCGAATCACTTATATTGTAGCTACACTTTTCCTGCAGTCAAATGACCAAATCGCCTTATAGTGGCCTCATGGGTGGAATGTTATTCATATTTTTCATAATTTTATAATTAATAAACAATAAAACAAAATTCAACGAAGAACTTCTGGTGTTTCTATATCAAAGAGTTTTTATTCTAGTTCAGTGATGAATATAAAGTGTAATATTAGGATGCAAACTCAAAATTGAATACATTTCTATTTCTGACATTGTACAGGTGTCTTCTTTTTGTTTAACCATATGTGTGAGGTGTATACTTTTGTTTCAAAGTAGATTTGAACCAAGAAACACTCTGTGTGACCTTCCTTTAGCCCAGTGCAGTAAATGTAATATCTGAATTGGTGACTGATGCGTATCGATGAATCATTACATCCCTATTAGAAACCTTTTGGTCCTTTTTCATTTTTTTAAAATTTTGCAGGCAGAAAAAAAGGAGAGCACAGGTATGAGTGAGTCACAGGTCCTCCTTTACGTTTGTCAAGCCTAATGATTGAAACCAGCAGAGCCACGTCAGGGATCACTACTAACCCAGGGCTGTGAGCATCCGGCATCATGGCAGGTCCTGTTCCCAACCATTTGTTTCTCAGCAGCAGAGGGAGGAGGCAGAGTAGTGGTGTCAATGTGATCTCAGAGACAGATGTCTTCCTGTGTCTTACACACACACACACACACACACACACACACACACACACACACACACACACACACACACACACACACACACACACACACACACACACACACACACACACACACACACACACACACACACACACACACACACACACACACACACACACACACACACACACACACACACCCCTCCTCTACCAGCCAGGTCACACAAGATCGACTTCAATATTCAACGTTTGTCCAGGTCCCTAGGACGTTGGGACATGACTTGAATACCGTCCACCACTGTTAATTTTGGCAGCTATTTTAGATGTAGTTTTAGTCTTAAAAATACCTTTTCGTCTTAGTCACATTTTAATCATTTCATCCTTCGTTAGTTGTAGTTATTATCAGTTGACTAAATCTCTGGAAAATGTTTGTCTAGTTTGAGTTGCAGCCATTTTAGTCACATAATATTGTACGTGAATTTGTTTATATTAAATAAAGAATATTTAGGCTACCTCTAACTTCCGTCATGTGCACATCCGTGGAGGCTGCTGAAGGGAGGACAGCCCATAATAATGGATGGAATGGAGCGAATAGAATGTCATCAAACACATGGAAACAATGTGTTTGATGTATTTGACGCCATTCCACATATTCCGCTCAGCCATTACCACGAACCCTTCCTCCCCAATTAAGTTTCCACCAACCTCCTGTGATGCACATCAGATAGTCTTGTCCAACTAGGCCTAATATCCCCTCATATAGCTTAGCTGGCAACATTGATATTGTGGCAGATTGTAACCAATACCAGCCATAATGATCCATATAGGCTATAAAGCCTTGGCTATATGTTAAACATTTACAGCTCAGATTTTCTCCCGATTATATCCGTCAAGTGTGGTCAATAAAAGTGGTTTCCTTGAAAAGAGGAGAATTTGAGCTGTACAAAAACGACAGAAGTATTACTGTACTCCTAAAATTCAACAAATAGCATTTGTTTTTCCTATAGGAAAAAAGCAACCACAACTCGCATTTGCGCACTGCAGCGCGAGAGCGGCAACACAGATGAATGGATAACAGCACACATTGGAAAATAGAGCTTTTGATGCGGGAAAAGCAAGAACGAGAGTAATTGATTCTAGTTGATTCTAGTTGAGGTTAGTTACAAGTCAAGTGTCCTTGCTTCGCATCAGATCAAAAGATTGACGAGTGACTGAAGTGACCGCCTGGGAGCTGTGTGGGAGAGCTGGGCAGAGCAGCTCAACCAGACCATGCAACTGAAAGATGTCAACTCTGCCAATGGGAGGATTGCATGAAATATTCTGCAAGCATGCCTCCTTAGGATTGGACAAAACAGATGAAACGGAGGTTCATGTCAATATAGTTCAATTTTTTCTTATCCAGGGAATCTGGTCTCGTTATTTTCATAGTTTTAGTCAGGAAAAAATAGGTAGTTGCCAAGTATTTTTCATCATAGTTATTGTTGACAATTCAACACCGCCGTCCACTAGGGGCAACGTGAGCACCTATTGCCATCTAGTATGCTGGCAGCTTGCTAGGACATTAGAGGAAGGGCTTAAACCGCATGCTCCAGCTTGGAGGATTGCTGGTTCAATCCCAGTGCCAAGCACTTATCTTTTTTTCTGTTTTAACCCCACCCCAAACCTTAACCCTTACCTTAAACAGTCGGAATGAATGCCTAAACCTAACCATTGACAAATATTGAATACTGAAATGAGACTGTGAGATCTTGTTGCCTCTACGGCAGACAGCCGGTCACTGGAAGGCAAACGTTTTGTTTGCCATGTCACATAAATGTAAAATACCGGATCCATAATAAAGGCAGCCGGTTAATTTAATAAGTGTTTGTGCGTGTGTGGGTGCGTGCGTGTGTGTGTGCGTGCGTAGGAAGGGGTGGGATGAAGGGCCCTTTTGGCATTTTCTCTCTTGCAGACTCTCTCTGTCTCTCTGTCTCTGTCTCTGTCTCTTTATTGGCATGGGAAACATATGTTTACATTGCCAAAGCAAGTGAAATAGATAGTAAACACAATTTTAATAAACAATAAAACATGTATTTAAAAAAATAACAGTAAGCATTACACTCACAAAAGTTCCAAAATAATAAAGACATATTAAATGTCATATTGTGTGCAAATAGTTAAAGTACAAAAGGGAAAATAAATAAACATACATTTGTATTTATGTGGTTTGTTCTTCACTGGTTGCCCTTTTCTTGTGACAACAGGTCACAAATCTTGCTGCTGTGATCTCTGTTAATTCAATTCAAGGGGCTTTATTGGCATGGGAAACATATGTTTACATTGCCAAAGCAAGTGAAATGGATAAAACAAAAGTGAAATAAACAATAAAAAGTTAACAGTAAATATAACACTCACACAAGTTCCAAAAGAATAAAGACATTTCAAATGTCATATTATGTCTACATACAGTGTTGTAACGATGTGCAATAGTTAAAGTAAAAAAGGGAAAATAAATAATATAGGTTGTATTTACAATGGTGTTTGTTCTTCACTGGTAGCGCTTTTCTTGTGGCAACAGGTCACAAATCTTGCTGCTGTGATTGCACACTGTGTTATTTCACTCAATAGATATGGGAGTTTATCAAAATTGGATTTGTTTTCAAATTCTTTGTGGGTCTGCGTAATCTGAGGGAAATATGTGTCTCTAATATGGCCATTCATTCTCTCTCTCTCTCTCTCTCTCTCTCTCTCTCTCTCTCTCTCTCTCTCTCTCTCTCTCTCTCTCTCTCTAAGGAAATGAGTGCTCTGGCCCATCAGTCTGAGAGCAGAGAGGGACTGTAGTGCTCTACTGTACCGTGCCACAGCCACACCTTGGCCTGCACCTTACATATTCAGGCTACGAGCAAGTGTGTGGTCTCTCTTACACTCTGAGCAGGTTCAAACTCCCTGTGCTGTTCTCTCTTTTTCTTCTGAAGGTCAACACATGACATTATATCAAACATTACATGTTTGGCATGACAAGAAGTTGACATTATAGCACAAACAGATCTGGGACCAGGCTATCAAAAGGATGCCTTTTTCCTTCCATCCATAAAGCAGAAATCAATCCCTATCAAAACTGACCTAATTCAGGAAATAATTTATCAGTCCCGGTATAACTTTCCCTTCCTCATTTCATTAATGTTTTCTTTCAGGCTTAGGCAGTGTTTAAAGAGCAGTTCCTCTCTGGCTTCCAGTCCACAGCAAACGCCAGCTTTCTCTCCCAGATTCAAACTGTCTGACCCACCAAGCCGTTTCTTCTATCGTTGGCATCCGCAGATGGCGTCGAAATAAACTAAAAACCTGTGGCTTGTTCCTCTCACCCAGCGCCTCTGATCTGCTGAACCAATGCCTGCCTGCCTGCTTGTCCTAATAAGGAAGAAGAGACAAGGTTGGCATGTTATTGGCAAGGAGAGGAATCAGAAATGTAGAGCAGCAAACCCCATGCAACTGGCCACATCTCTGGTACTGGAGAGAATCTTCGTTTCAGAATTTGTAATGACACTGTGGTGTGTGTTTGGTCTTACACAAGGACAGTAAAACAGCCTTGTGCGTGTTTTTGCATGTAGGCGAAGTTGGAATGACATCGTGTTTCACAGCAACACGTCCAATGTTCCATGATATATAGATCCATCATCAAACAACCAGGAACACGAACCATTTAATTTTCTCTTCTGTTTCCTCTTCAGTAGACAGAGGCATAGTGTCATGTCATGGCCCTTTCTGGGTGTAGATCCTCTCTCACTCTCTCCTACACCCAGGTTCTGTTATCTCAGGTCGTACATTCCTGGCGTAGACTCTCTCCCCCTTTTCATGCAGAGAGAGTGAACAAAGGATTTCACGTGGCCGAACTCCTAAATCCCCAAAATGGGAGAATGAAACAATATGTCCACTTGTGAGAATGTGGGAATGGTCTGTGGACACTTAAGGGACAGTTATGTTGAGTGTGTTTCATTTGGTGACCACATGAAGGACAGGAACGATGGGGAAAATAAGTTGGACCTGGGAGGAGATCATGGGAGGACACAAGACCCTTCCTTGGCAGGAGTCGCAGGGGACGCAGGAAGGACAGCAACGATGCCGGGGACCGTGGCCACAGAAACCCCAAGATTTTCTTTGGGGGGGGCACATGGAGCTGGCGGCTGAGCAGAGGGAAGAGCCAGAGACCGTCTGGGAGGCGATAGAGAAGTGGTCGGTCGACCCAAGGAGAGTGCCAGAGCCCGCCTGGGAGTCGATGGAACAGTGTGAGGAAGGATACCGGAGAATGGAGTTAGCTAGGAGTATGCGGCAATGCAGGCGTTTGGAGGAGCGTGTCATCAGTCCGGTGAAACCTGGGCCGGCTCCACGCATCTGGCCTCCAGTGCGCCTCCCCAGTCCGGTATGTCCTGTGTCTCCTCCTCGCACTCTCCCTGAAGTGCGTGTCCCCAGTCCGGTACGTCCTGTGCCTGCTCCCTACACCTTGAAGAGCCAGAGACTGTCAGGGAGGCAATGGAGAAGTTGGGAGAGAGAGAGATGAGAGAGATGTTGTGCAAGTGTGTTCTGCTCAACATCCCACCAGAGGATCCGGTTAGCAGTCTGGTGCAACCTGGGCCGGCTCCACGCTTCTGGCCTCCAGTGCTCCTCCCCAGTCCGGTACGTCCTGTGCCTGCTCTCTGCACTCTTCCTGAAGTGCGTGTCACCAGTCCGGTGCCACCTGTGCCGGCTCCACGCATCAGGCCTCCAGTGCGCCTCCCCAGTCTGGTACGTCCTGTGCCAGCTCCCCACACTCTTCCTGAAGTGCGTGTCACCAGTCCGGTGCCACCTGTGCCGACTCCACGCACCAGTTCTCCAGTGCGCCTCCCCAGTCGAGCTCCAAGGCCGGAGCCTTCCTCTGCGCCGGTGCCCAGTCCAAGCACGGCGTCCAGTCCCGCTCCAAGGCCGGAGCCTTCCTCTGCGCCGGTGCCCAGTCCAGGCACGGCGGCCAGCCCAGCTCCAAGGCCGGAGCCTTCCTCTGCGCCGATGCCCAGTCCAAGCACGGCGTCCAGTCCAGCTCCAAAGCCGGAGCCTTCCTCTGCGCCGGTGCCCAGTCCAGGCACGGCGTCCAACCCGGCTCCATGGCCGGAGCCCTCCTTTGCGATGGCCTGATCCGGGGTCTGGGCGCGGGCTATGACCTGCACCGGAGCCACCACCGACACTAATCACCCCCCATACCCTCCCCATTTGGTTTCAGGTTTTGCGGTCGGAGTCCGCACCTTTGGTGGGGGGGGTACTGTCACACCCGGACCATAGAGAGCCCTTGGTTCTCTATGGTGTAGTAGGTCAGGGCGTGACTAGGGGTGATCTAGTATATCTATTTCTATGTTGGTGCTATTATGGTTCCCAATTAGAGGCAGCTGTTTTTTGTTGCCTCTGATTGGGGATCATATTTATGTAGCTATTTCCCCACCTGTGTTTTGTGGGATATTGTTTGTTTGTTAGTGTGTTTGGGCACTACGTGCTCATGGTCTTTGTAAGTTTTGTTATTTTGTTTTGTTAGTTTCACTTAAATAAATATGTGGAACTATACTGCGCCTTGGTCCGCTCATTTCCAAGAACGTGACAGATTATTTAGTTAGTTAGTAAATAAACGATTAAGCCAAATGGTGTATGGATGATTCGTAGTTTAGGCTGGGTTCGTGCAGATAACCAAGAATTCTAAGACGTTTGAAGTGAGACTGATGTAAGGTAAAGAATAATTAGTTAATAGAAGACTAATTGATCAGATATTAAAATATCTGAAGAGTTACATTCGGAAAATTATAACTCTGTAATCTGAAGATTTTCCTTCATGCCCCGACCTCCTAGTTAATTACATTTACATGATTAGTTTAATCACGTAATTATAATTACAGAGAATTGATTTGATAAAATAACAGTCTTCACCTTTAATGATACTAAAGACACGACAATAGGATGGATGTATAGTTGTATAGTCCATATGATCCTATGCATTATTACTGTGTTTTTGTGTGTTGCAGTCAGACATGCATGTGATGTACACATCAAAAGTTTTAGAACACCTACTTATTCAAGGGTTTTTCTTAGTTTTTACTATTTTCTACATTGTAGAATAATAGTGAATACATAAAAAACTATGAAATAACACATATGGAATCATGTAGTAACATAAAAGTGCTAAACAAAGTAGCCACCCTTTGCCTTGATGACAACTATGCAAACACTTGGCATTCTCTCAACCAGCTTCACCTGGAATGCTTTTCCAATAGTCTTGAAGGAGTTCCCAAATGCTGAGCACCTGTTGGCTGCTTTTCCTTCACTCTGCGGTTCATCCCAAACAATCTCAATTTGGTTGAGGTCGGGTGATTGTGGAGGCCAGGTCATCTGCTGCAGCACTCCATCACTCTCCTTCTTGGTATAATAGCACTTACGCAGCCTGGAGGTGTGTTGGGTCATTGTCCGGTTGAAAAACAAATTATTGTCCCACTAAGCCCAAACCAGACAGAATGCTGTGGTAGCCATGCTGATTAAGTGTGCTTTGAATTCTAAATAAATCACAGACAGTGTCAACCGCAAAGCACCCACACACTATAACACATCCTCTTCCATGTTTTACAGTGGGAAATACATATGCGGAGATCATCCGTTCACCATCACTGCGTCTCACAAAGACACGGCGGTATAATCTCCAATTTGGACTGTAGACAAAATGACAAATTTCTACCGGTCTAATGTCCATTGTTCGTGTTTCTTGGCCCAAGCAAGTCTCGTCTTCTTATTGGTGTCCTTTAGTAGTGGTCTCTTTGCAAAAATTCAACCATGAAGGCCTGATTCACACAGTCTCCTCTGAACAGTTGATGTTGAGATGTGTCTGTTACTTTAAATCTATGAAGCATTTATTTGGGCTGCAATTTCTGAGGCGGGTAACTCTAATGAACGTATCCTCTGCAGCAGAGGTAACTCTGGGTCTCTCAATCCTGTGGCGGTCCTTATGAGAGACAGTTTCATCATAGCACTTGATGGTTTTGCGACTGCACTTGAAGAAACTTTCAAAGTTCTTGAAATGTTTCGTATTGACTGACATTCATGTCTCAAAGTAATAATGGACTGTCGTTTCTCTTTGCTTATTTGAGCTGTTCTTGCCATAATATGGACTTGGTCTTTTACCAAATAGGGCTTTCTTCTGTATTCCCCCTTACCTTGTCACAACACAATCGATTGGCTCAAACACATTAAGAAGGAAAGAAATTCCACAAATGAACTTTTAAGAAAACACACCTATTAATTGAAATGCATTCCAGGTGACTACCTCATGAAGCTGGTTGAGAGAATGCCAAGAGTGTGCAAAGCTGTCATCAAGGCGAAGGGTGGCTATTTGAAAAATCTCAAATTTAAAATAGATTTTGATTCATTTATGACTTTTTTGGTTACTACATGATTCCATATGTATTATTTCATAGTTTTGATGTCTTCACTATTATTCTACAATGCAGAAAATAGTAAAAATAAAGAAAAACCCTTAAATAAGTAGATATTCTAAAACTTTCGATCGGTAGTGTACGTACAAAGGAATGTGTGACAGCCAATGTCATTCACTGACACTCGAGATGGATTGTGCCTCTGCAATAAGCTGAAATCCCTCATAGGGCAGCCAGAGGTCAGCGTTGTGGTCAGGGGTCATCCTTAAAGCAGCTTTCCCTCATCCGTTAATATCCCTTAAAGAGGGACTGCCTTTAACAAGCAACGGATCCCTTTGAAAACGGCCTATGTGGCATCGATATGAGTCATAAACAGTTATTCTAGTGTTAAACTTGACTACAGGGTGTAAATAGGATACTTTTGGTCATAAAGTCAGTCTCGTCTAAAACGGAGTTGGGAACATCTGTGCGTCACAACGGGTAAATTGAGGTTGGGTGTTGATTTGATGATGTCCATTTGCCCACTAACATGGGGTTAACAGCTGCAGTGACTGCTCTAAATCCAATAGCACAGTGAGACAGACCTGCACAGCAGCCCGACCGTATTTTGTAACTTGAGAAATACTGCACCAAACACCTTGGATAGACGTAAAATGAAGCAACTAAAACATCCTCGTCATTACTGACTTCTTGTGTTATCCTAGATTCATTCTGGGGATTTTGATGCATTGAAATAGGTCAGTAAACACACCTCCAAGACTGAAATAGTGTTTTTCTAATGAGCAACAATGTTCAGTGGCTCTGTGGCCCTTTCCTGCAGTCAATGACCAAAAGCGCCCTCTTTGGCCTCATGTTATTCATATTTATCGTAATTCCATAGTTAATAAAGATTATATATGTATATATTTTTTTTTAAATCCTGTGTTTCTATCTCAAACAGGTTTGTTATTTTTCAGTGTTCTGTGATGTATATAAAGTGTAATGTTGGGATGCAAACTCAAAATGGACTACATTTAAACTCTATATCTGACATGGTACAGGTGTCTTTTTTCTTTAAGCCAATAACCATTTGTGTGAGGTATATGCTTTTGTTTCATAGTAGATTTGTTTAAAACCACCAAGAATCACCCTGTGTGACCATGATTTTGCCCACTGCAGTAAAATGTTAACATTGAAAAGAACCGACACAAACAAAATAAAACAAAACAAGCTCTCATCCCTCCATGAATCCTCACCCCTTTTTCTTCCCACTTTGTCCCTGACTGTTATTGACCAAAGCATATTGCTTTGCGTGGGGAGTGGGGATGACTCTCACTCAAGCTTGACTACAGTAGCAGGGAATCAAAGTTGTGCCAAGCTCTCTGAGCTCTTTCCCTTCCAAGACGTTTGCCCACCCAAGCTCAACAAATCACTATACATCCACAACCAATCCACTGCTCTAGGTTGTCACGACTGCCATCCGCCCGCCAGGATGCAGCATTCAGTATGCTGTCTTCATTCAGCTCAGACACATTTCCATCTTCTTCTTCTTCTTCTTCACTTCAGGCTCTTCAGTGCAACACTTATACATCATATTAACACTAGCACATCATATTAAAGGGACGTGAAAAGCTGCAGGTGCTGCTGCTCGGCTGCCTCTGCACTCTTGGCTCTGCCTTCTACTGAATGTGTTTTTTCAGTCTTTATTCATGGCTTTGTAACTCAGCCAAATGCTGAGTTTTAATGCACTAGTCAAAGGCCTGGCCTAATCAAAGGAGTGTGCAAAGCAGAGAGGGGTGTGGTTACTGCAGGGTAAGTGGCTGTGGGCCTAGTTTGTTCTTACAAGCCTGGTAACGATTATTAAACAACGCTTTTATTCCTAATGGTAAATCTATTGTAATTATACTGTAATTAGACAAACTGTAATCTAGTAGTAAAGGAATGTTTCATTACCTCCTGTGCTTAGTGAAATGTAACACAGACCCTTTTCTTTGATTAATTACACTATCTGCTACTACTGTACTTTGGCTGTATTTAAAGCATTATATGATTTATTTACTACCATGCCTGCTGAATATAGATATATAATCATGATATAGGACACTTCATATAGTATATATGTTCAGTTATATGTATGTAGTGTGTAGTTCGCCTGGTTCCAGATCTGTCTGTGCTGTTTTGCCAACTGCTATGGTAATTGTCGTGCCAAGCACAAACAGATCTGGGACCAGGCTAGTGTATCGTGTAATAGTAAATAAAATGTGTGAACAGTTTATTGAGTTCGAACCTGTATCTTTCTGTCAGAGTGGTGTTGGGGCTCGGTCTATCAGACCACAGGGTTAATTTAGCAGAAAGAGAGCTGATATTTTCTTCATCACTGACATGGTCGATCTGATGGTATGCCAGTCTGTTCAGAGCTAGATGCTGCATTACAAATGGCGTCCTATCCCCTGTATAGTGCACTACTTTTGACAAGGGCTCTGGTTAAAAGTAGTGCACTATAAAGGGAATAGGGTACCACTGGGACATACCCATAGGAGGAAGCTGACGCCACAAGGTTTGTTATGATCTTAATCTTTCACTGGTTCTAAATTCTGACAAAAATGAGATTTGAGTCTGCTGAACCATATGCTGGTCCAATACTCATAATAACAAATCAAAAGTCAAAACACAAATAGAGTACAAATCAGGGATTACAGCACAATACAGAACATCTTTTAACTTCATGGAGGTCAGGCCTAATCCATTTTGACTTAATATCTCTTTATTTTCCACACTTCCACACTCGTTGTTTGGAGATTTGATGTTAAATGTAAATCCCCTGCTGCATCAGAGAGTGCTGGTTGTTTTTCTACGGCACAGGGATAAGATGGTGGGAGTGGCACGGTCAGGATGCAGTTATTGGTAAACATTCAGTCTCCCTTGAGTATCCCACTTGTGAGTAACTGCGGTTGATGCCATTCCATTTGCTACGTGACAGCCATTATGATGATCCATCCTCCACTCAGCAGCCTCCTGTGACACACACACTGTACTTCCTCTTTTCTCTCCTGGACAAGGTCCCTACTCCAACGGGGGGAGAGAAGAAGAGACAGGGAGAAGGAGGAGAGGGTAATGATAAAAGAGAGGAGAGTGTGTGGGAGACATATCACTTTCCTCCAACTCAGCCGGCTATGTACGCAGGCCCACCCACCCACACACATAGGCCACAATTAACAAAGGTCAGCGAGCATCACGTCTCTAAGGGACTGATGGTTATGTAACAGCCCTATGGTTATTCTGCCTCATAATTCAACCCACTGTACAGACAGAGTCCCAAATGCCACCCTGTTCCCTATATACTGTCCTGCACCACCTTTGACCAAAGCCCCATGAGCCCCCCTATACGCGCAAAAAAATCCTGCGTTAATAACAAACCAATTTGGGTTATTTGGTAACCCAGGGCTGGGTAAATATTGGACAGAACACACACTGGCTTATTTTGACCAGCCAGTTGGGTTGCGTTTGGAATACCCAAACATGGGTTAATTTAACCAAACAGTGGCTTGCGAAAGTATTCAACCAATTGGCATTTTTCCTATTTTGTTGTCTTACAACCTGAAATTAAAATAGATTTTTTGGGGGGGGGTTGTATCATTTGATTTACACAACATGCCTACCACTTTGAAGATGCAATTTTTTGATTTTGTCAGGACCCGGTGTGAGAAACAGTCACTAAATAAATCGGCAGAACCCAGAAGATGAGGCAGACACAGCAGTACAAGAGACGGTGGTTTAATCAAAGAAAAGATCTTCCGGCAAAAATATAAATCCACAACGTCCAAAGAAAAGCCAAGAGACAAAAATAGATATCTTCCAAAATACAAAGAAAATCCACAAAGTGGTAAGAACAGCAAGGGAAAAAACAAACCTCAAAAGACTAATCCAAAATAAACAAGAACAAAACCAGCGAACCTCTGGAAAATCCAACAAGAGAAAAAGTTTAACAGCATGGCTGGGGCTGGGTGCTAACTTACAAACACTGAGCAAAGAACTGAGGAACACACAGGGTTTAAATACTAACAAGGGAACGACACACAGGTGCAAACAATAATAGAGCAAGGAAAAAACAAAAGGTACAAAAAGGTGCAATGGGGACATCTAGTGACCAAAACCTGAACAGTCCTGGCCAAAACCTGACAGAATCCCCCCCCTAGGAACGGCTCCTGACGTTCCTACCAGCCTTCTCAGGGTGGAGGGCCCTGAACTGACGAATGAGGTCAGGGTCCAGTATGTCCTTGGCAGGAACCCAGGAGCGCTCCTCGGGACCGTAGCCTTCCCAGTCCACCAGATACTGCCAGGACCGCTGCACCCGGCGGGAATCCAGTATCCGGTGGACGGTATAAGCCGACTGGCCTCCGATGACACGGGGCGGAGGGGGAGGTCTGCCTGCCGGGATAAGGGGAGAAAAAACAACAGGTTTTAATAAAGAAATGTGAAATGTGGGATTGATCTTAAGGGATCTGGGTAAGTGCAGGCGAAAAGTAACGGGATTGACTCTCCTGGCAATCTTAAAGGGACCGATGAATCTCTGGGACAGCTTGCGAGACTCCACCCTTAGCGGTAAGTTTTTTGTTGAGAGCCATACTCTCTGGCCGGGGTACAGGGTAGGACCGGGACGGCGACGTCTGTTGGCTTGTCGCTGGTACTGCTGTGAGGAACGCAGAAGATTAAGACGGGCCTTCTTCCACGTAAGCCGACAGCGTCTGATGAACCTCAAGGCTGAATGCACTCTGACTTCTGCCTCCTGGTCCGGGAACAATAGCGGAGCATAGCCAAACTGACACTCATGCGGAGACATACCAGTGGAGGAGGAGCACAAGGTGTTGTGCGCGTACTCGGCCCAAACAATGAAGGATGACCATGTGGACGGGTTGTTGGAGACCATACATCTGAGGGTGGTTTCCAGCTCCTGATTCATCCTCTCCGTTTGGCCGTTGGACTCCGGATGGTACCCTGAAGAAAGACTGGCCGTGGCCCCTATGAGTTGGCAGAAGGACTTCCAAAACCCAGAGGCGAACTGGGGACCTCTGTCGGAAACCATATCTTGCGGAATGCCAAAGACTCGGAACACATGGTTAATCACCAACTCAGCCGTTTCCTTGGCAGAAGGTAATTTGGTCAAGGGAACAAACCTGGCCGCCTTAGAAAACCTGTCGATGATGACTAGGATAGTAGTATTACCATGGGACGGAGGAAGGCCAGTAATAAAGTCCAACGAGATATGGGACCAGGGTCGGTGGGGAATAGATAAAGGGTGAAGAAGTCCTTGAGGGCGGAGGTGAGAAGATTTGCCCTGGCAGCACACGGAACAGGCCTTGACGAAAGTGGCCACGTCTTCTTTTATGGTGGGCCACCAGAACTTACGCTGGATGAACTCCAAGGTGCGACCTACGCCCGGGTGACAGGTGAGGCGAGAGGAGTGCCCCCACAGAAGGACTTGGGACCTTGCTGCATTGGGAACAAACAACCGATTGGCAGGACCTCCTCCAGGACCCGGTTCGATGGCTTGAGCTTGTTTCACGGTATCCTCAACTTGCCACGAGATCGGAGCCACGATCTTAGCGGCAGGAAGGACAGTCATGTCAGTATCTTCTCGAATGGCAGGAGAGTAGACTCGTGACAAGGCGTCCGGTTTGAGATTCTTCGACCCGGGTCTATAGGTGAGGATAAACTGGAATTGGCTGAAGAACAGAGACCATCGAGCTTGTCTGGAGTTCAACCGCCTCGCCTGCTGGATATATTCCAGATTCTTGTGGTCCGTAAGCACTTGAAATGGTTGAGAAGCCCCCTCGAGCCAGTGTCTCCATTCCTTCAATGCCATCTTAACCGCTAGGAGTTCACGATCCCCCACATCGTAATTCCTCTCGGCCGGGGTAAGCCGGTGAGAGAAGAAGGCGCAAGGATGAAGCCTCTTGTCTTCACCCCTCTGAGACAGGACAGCTCCAACACAAACCTCTGATGCGTCTACCTCCACCACAAAAGGTTCATCCGCCGTCGGTAGTGTCAGGATGGGA
This sequence comes from Salvelinus alpinus, assembly GCF_045679555.1. Lineage (NCBI taxonomy): Eukaryota > Metazoa > Chordata > Actinopteri > Salmoniformes > Salmonidae > Salvelinus > Salvelinus alpinus. The sequence continues at coordinate 74,671,960 of NC_092093.1, forward strand.
GCAGAGAGGATGCGCTGCTTGAGTCCTTGGAAGGCCGTCTCAGCTTCTCTTCCCCACAGAAACCTTGTGTTGTCACCCTTGGTTAAAGCTGAGAGAGGGGCTGCCACCGAGCTGAAGTTCTTGATGAACTTGCGGTAAAAGTTAGTGAAGCCCAGGAAACGCTGAACTTCCTTAACGGACTTGGGGGTGGGCCAATCCGCTACCGCCCCTACCTTCTTGGGGTCCATCTGGACTCGACCGGGTTCCACTACAAATCCCAGGAATTGTACTCGAGAGGAGTGGAATTCACACTTTTCCGGCTTAACGTACAAATGGCTGTCTAGGAGGCGTTTGAGCACTTGTCTGACATGCTTAGTGTGTTCTTGAAGGGAGCTCGAAAAGATGAGGATGTCATCCAAGTAAACAAACACGAAGATGTTAAGCATATCCCTAACCACATCGTTTATGAGCGCTTGGAACACAGCCGGGGCGTTGGTCAGGCCGAAGGGCATCACCGAGTATTCGTAGTGACCAGTAGGCGTGTTGAAAGCGGTCTTCCACTCGTCCCCGGGTTTGATCCGCACAAGATGGTATGCGTTCCGTAGGTCAAGCTTAGTGAAGACAACTGCTTCCTGGAGCAGCTCAAAAGCTGTGGCCATAAGGGGTAGCGGGTAGCGGTTACGGACGGTTATGGCATTGAGTCCCCGGTAGTCGATGCAAGGTCGTAATCCACCGTCTTTTTTGGCCACAAAGAAAAACCCTGCTCCCGCCGGCGAGGTGGATGGACGCATGAGGCCTGCTGCCAGAGCGTCCTTGATGTAGGTATCCATAGCAGCTCGTTCGGGAGGAGATAGGGAAAAGATCCGACCCCTGGGAGGGCAGGTGCCCGGAAACAGGTCGATGGTGCAATCGTAAGGTCTATAGGGTGGTAGTTTGGTGGCCTTCTGTTTGCTAAATACCGGTTTGAGGTCATGGTAACACTGGGGAACTCGGGACAGGTCGATGGATTCTAGAGACTCGGGAGGGAAACTCGGGGAACTCGGGAAGATACAAGTGGCTTGGCACGTAGGACCCCACTGCTTGATGGTGCCTACAGACCAGTCGATGTGAGGGTTATGGCTGTGAAGCCAGGGGTATCCAAGGACGAGAGGGAACTCGGAACAGGAGATCAGATGAAAATTCATCACTTCCTGGTGTTGGGAAACTGAAAGGCGCAAGGGGGTAGTGGCATGAGTGACAAGTCCAGATCCCAAAGGACTTCTATCCAACGTAGTAACCCTTATGGGGTCACTTAGAGGTTCAGAGGGAACGCCATTCTCCTTCGCCCAGACCCCATCCATGAAGTTACCTGCGGCTCCAGAGTCTACCAAGGCTTGAAGAGGAAACTCGTGGTCGTCCCAGGAAAGGGTAACTGGAATGAGCAGGCGGGAGTTGGATGGATGGGAGGAGGTTATGTTTCCCGTTACAGTCCTCCCAGGCCTGCACGGGAGAGTGCGTTTCCCTGGAGCCCGGGACACGTGGAGCGGAAATGGCCCGGTTTGCCGCAATATAGACAGCATCGTTCCCTCATCCGGCGGTCTCTCTCAGCCTGGGAGATGCGTCCAACCTGCATGGGTTCTGGTGGAGCCAGCGAGGATAAAGGTGGGGACTCAGAGCTGGGACCGATAGGAGCTAGGGTGAGAGGTCTACGGTTGAGTTCTCTCTCTCTCAGACGCTGGTCTATGCGCGAAGCCAACTTGATAAGGGACTCGAGGTTGTCCGGTGGTTCCCGAGTGGCCAGTTCATCTTGGATGGTGTCGGAAAGACCCTTCAAAAAGCATACTGTGAGCGCCTCGTCGTTCCAGCCACTTGCTGCTGCCACAGTGCGGAACTGGATGGCATAGTCCGTCACGCTGCGCCGACCCTGGCAGAGAGTCAGGAGCTGTTTGGCTGAGTCAGGGCCGTTGGTAGGACCTTGAAAAACTCGCTTGAATTCTTCAGCAAAGGTAGAGTAGCTGGCACAGCAGGGACTTTGGGCATCAGCCACAGCAGTAGCCCAGGCTAGGGCTTTTCCCGACAGCAGGGTGATGATATATGCTATCTTGGACCGGTCGGTGGGAAACGACGATGGTTGCAGCTCGAAGGATAGAGAACATTGGGTAAAAAAAAACTTACAAACACTCGGATCACCTGAGAACCGTTGGGGAGGCGGCAGACGAGGTTCAGCCAGGGGGTTAACTGCCACGGGCACTTGAATCTGATGTACTGGAGCAGAAGCGGTTGCCGGGGAAAGTCGATCAGAAATCTGCTTTATGGATGTCAGCATCTCCGACAGAAGTTGAGAATGTCTAGCCATTAAGGCCTCTTGCTGAACCAGAGCAGCTTCGTGGCGTTGGACAGTCCCCTCGTGGTGGGACAGCATGGAAAAAAAATCCTGGGTACTGGCTGCCTCTGGGTTCATTATATTGGCTCAGTGTTTCTGTCAGGACCCGGTGTGAGAAACAGTCACTAAATAAATCGGCAGAACCCAGAAGATGAGGCAGACACAGCAGTACAAGAGACGGTGGTTTAATCAAAGAAAAGATCTCCTGGCAAAAATATAAATCCACAACGTCCAAAGAAAAGCCAAGAGACAAAAATAGATATCTTCCAAAATACAAAGAAAATCCACAAAGTGGTAAGAACAGCAAGGGAAAAAACAAACCTCAAAAGACTAATCCAAAATAAACAAGAACAAAACCAGCGAACCTCTGGAAAATCCAACAAGAGAAAAAGTTTAACAGCATGGCTGGGGCTGGGTGCTAACTTACAAACACTGAGCAAAGAACTGAGGAACACACAGGGTTTAAATACTAACAAGGGAACGACACACAGGTGCAAACAATAATAGAGCAAGGAAAAAACAAAAGGTACAAAAAGGTGCAATGGGGACATCTAGTGACCAAAACCTGAACAGTCCTGGCCAAAACCTGACAGATTTATTGTGAAACAAACAAGAAATAAGACAAAAAAACTGAAAACTTGAGCGTGCATAACTATTCACCCCCCCAAAGTCAATACTATGTAGAGCCACCTTTTACAGCAATTACAGCTGAAAGTCTCTTGGGGTATGTCTCTATAAGCTTGGCACATCTAACCACTGGGATTTTTGCCCATTCTTCAAGGCAAAACTGCTCCAGCTCCTTCAAGTTGGATGGGTTCCGCTGGTGTACAGCAATCTTTAAGTAATACCACAGATTCTCAATTGGATTGAGGTCTAAGCTTTGACTAGGCCATTCCAAGACATTTAAATGTTTCCCCTTAAACCACTCGGGTGTTGCTTTATCAGTATGCTTAGGGTCATTGTCCTGCTGGAAGGTGAACCTCAGTCCCAGTCTCAAATCTCTGCAAGACTGAAACTTGTTTCCCTCAAGAATTTCCCTGTATTTAGCGCCATCCATCATTCCTTCAATTCGTACCAGTTTCCCAGTCCCTACCGATGAAAAACATCCCCACAGCATGATGCTGCCACCACCATGCTTCACTGTGAGGATGTTGTTCTTGAGGTGATGAGAGGTGTTGGGTTTGCGCCACACATAGCGTTTTCCTTGATGGTCAAAAAGCTACATTTTAGTCTCATCTGACCAGAGTACCTTCCTCTATATGTTTCGGGAGTCTCCCACATGCCTTTTGGCAAACACCAAACGTGTTTGCTTATTTTTTCCTGGACACTCTTCCGTAAAGCTCAGCTCTGTGGAGTGTACGACTTAAAGTGGTCCTATGGACAGATAGTCCATCTCCACTGTGGAGCTTTGTAGCTCCTTCAGGGTTATCTTTGGTCTCTTTCTTGCCTCTCTGATTAATGCCCTCCTTGCCTGGTCCGTGAGTTTTGGTGGGCGGCCCTCTTTTGGCAGGTTTGTTGAGGTGCCATATTCTTTCCATTTTTTAATAATGGATATAATGGTGCTCCGTGGGCTGTATAAAGTTTCAGATATTTTTTATAAACCAACCCTGATCTGTGCTTCTCCACAACTTTGTCCCTGACCTGTTTGGAGAGCTCCTTGGTCTTCATGGTGTCGCTTGCTTGGTGGTGCCCCTTGCTTAGTGCTGTTGCAGACTCTGGGGCCTTTCAGAACAGGTGTATATATACTGAGATCATGTGACAGATCATGTGACACTTGGATTGCACACAGGTGGACTTTATTTAACTAACTACGTGACTTCTGAAGGTAATTGGTTGCACCAGATCTTATTTAGGGGCTTCATAGCAAAGGGGGTGAATATATATGCATGCATACACCACTTTTCCATTTTTCATTTTCTTACTTTTTTTTTAAACAAGTCATTTTTTTTCATTTTACTTCACCAATTTGAACTATTTTGTGTATGTCCATTACATGAAATCCAAATAAAATCAAGTTAAATTACAGGTTGTAATACAACAAAATAGGAAAAACACCAAGGCGGTGAATACTTTTGCAAGGCACTGTAAAATGGATTTTTATTCACTCTCATGCTGAGTTGACCCAGCAACTGAGTGTTTTTTAATGTAACCCATAGATTATTTTCAGGAGGCGTGGCTTATTAGGGGTGTGGCTTTCAGCTACTTATTTTTGGCCCCCATGAGAGTAAATGTTATTCTTGTTCATCCTGTTAAGCTTGTACACTTCAAATGTACATGTTCCTTGAATATTTATGCATATTACATATTCTAATATAATAAATAGTAACATTGCTGATTGTAACAGTAGTAACTATCCTAACATTGGTATATGCATAGGTTATTGAGGAACTCATTCACTTTATAAGTCAAATTAAAGCTACAAAAGTGTCGGTGTTCAACCTTAACATGTAATAACAATACAACAGAAGAGATGAACCGGAATAACATTTACTCTAATGGGTGGACAAAAATAACTATCTGAAAGCCACACCCCTACTAAGACACGCCTCCAGTCTTCTGACCCAGCATCAATAACCCAGCATTAACAACCAAAATCTTTGGGTTCTTTTAAAGAAAATAACCAAACTAAGCGACCAATTCCATACAACCAAGCAATTTTTAGAGTATAGGTTGTCATTTGGGACACACCCAGACTGTAGAGAGTTCTCAGTAGCATTTGGTACTGGACAGTATCTCTACTGTCAGCTTTCAGTTGCCTATGAGAACTGATATAAGAGGTAAAGAGGTCTGAAGTATTTTGAATTTGACATTCTGTGAATTAATCTTGGTTGAGCAGGATCAGAGTGGGCATTGAGCAGGACATAGTTCAATGTCTGTATCATGTGTCCCTATTGGGTTGAAGTGCTTAGAATTTGCAGCATCAAGCTTTCCCAGAGGGATAAAGATGTGCCCCAAAGGGCTTTGGTCAAAAGTAGGGCACTACATAGGGAATAGGGTGCCATTTGGAACACACCCCTAGACTTTAAATCCCTTTAGTCACACCATTAGTCTTTTGACGATATCGCACTCTCTCACTTCACTAAAAGTCAGAAGATTGCAAACTAAGACAATAACAATAAATATATCCTATGAATAATACATGTCTTTTATAGCTTTCTTCATCTTTTAAAAGTGTGAGTACTTGTGTTTGAATCCTATAACATACCGAGGCATAGAAAGTGCTCTGCGAACAAAGACAAAGTCCAAGAGATGTACTACAGACGATAAACATGACAGACACAGAGAACAGACCAAGCAGATTAGCATTTCAGAGGGGATTTATATGAATGTGTTTGGGAGTCTTCTGCATGCCCATCAACAAGACGGGTCTACATTCCAAAGGGCACCATATTCCCTATTTAGTGCACTACTTTTGCCCAAGGCATAGGTCTCTGGTCAAAAGTAGTGCACTATATAGGGAATAGAGTGCTATTTGTGACACCGAGGGATAACAAAACAATACGGCTGCTGTGTAGAATGCCTGATCACTTCTCAGACCATTACTTCACTGAAGCATAACAATGCGATAAAACAAACAAACGATGGCGGAGCTATCAGGCTATATTTCAAGAAATCCCGTAATATGGGCTACCTTTGAATAATACATTAAAAAAAATAAGTCCCCAAGTCGCATTTCGATTGCTTTTCAAAATAGTCTGTTTTTAATTGGCCTGTTTAAGCTTCCAACAACAACATGTCATTATCCTGACTTCAAAAGTGGATTAGTGCCAACTAATGTTATCAATATTACAGGTATGTAAATGATTTAGATGCTATTTACCCCTCTATCCTTCTCAGCATAGGATGATGTATTTTGTTGTTTTCATATTCTCCCCTGAAATGAATCATACTTCCACTTCCACTCAAACCCACTAGAACTGACCTGGATGATGATATTAAAGTAGTGAGCCATCATTCTGCTCTGGTCAATTGTAGTTCACTAGGTAGGGAATAGGGTGCCAGTTGGGAAGTAGCGATTATGTAACTCTTTCCTATAGGTCGATGATCACTGTGCTCATAATGTCATGATGTAGTCGACTTCTCCACCAAAGCCTTGGTCAGTTGACCTTCAGGCCAGCGATGAGTCATTCGTACCCACAATTCCAGTCAGTCTAACCTAGATATGGGTAGAGGGGGGGAAGGCAGTGTGAGTCACAGACTGATTCTAGCTTAGATGTAAGAAATATCAGATTTCAACAACGCATTAGAGTGTGTGTGTGTGTGTGTGTGTGTGTGTGTGTGTGTGTGTGTGTGTGTGTGTGTGTGTGTGTGTGTGTGTGTGTGTGTGTGTGTGTGTGTGTGTGTGTGTGTGTGTGTGTGTGTGTGTGTGTGTGTGTGTGTGTGTGTGTGTGTGTGTGTGTGTGTGAAACCTCCACATTAATGCGGCTCATTACGGTAAGTGAAAGCCAGCGAGGGCCTGTGCACTGATCCATGACTCGCCCCTATCTTCATCTCCATGGCTACAATAACAACGCTGGTATTTGGGTGGGAATCGATGCTAGAAAGGTCAGGCTCGTGCTAGCGCTACTTAATATGTGGCGGAAGGCTAACCTTTTCTTCCCGCCTCTTTCCTTCAGTCCGTCAGTGAGCAAATGGTAATTCTCATTTGGGGCAAATAGACCTGTAACCTTTCAAGAAAAGGTGGATTTTTTGGAGTTCACTCTGGTGGTAGTATTTTCCTTGAATGAAATATTTGAAAAATGTCAATGTCTGAAGGGTTTTAGACATGAAGGGGGGATTTTAGACATGTAGCTAGTGTTAGGGTTCGGAATTGGGTTAAGGTTAGGGTTGAGGTGAGGGTTAGGATTGAACCAGGTTGTGGACATGAAGCTAGGGTTAGGGTTAGGGTTGAGGCGAGGGTTCGGATTGAACCAGGATGTGGACATGAAGCTAGGGTTAGGGTTAGGGTTGAGGTGAGGGTTCGGATTGAACCAGGGTATGAACATGAAGCTCGAGTTAGGGTTAGGGTTGAGGTGAGGGTTCGGATTGAACCAGGATATGGAAATGAAGCTAGGGTTAGGGTTAGGGTTAGGGTTAGGGTTAGGGACCCATGCAATACTGAATGATTTCACTTACCACATCATATATATGTTCTGGACTCTAACATGCTCGTTCCGATCCTGCATATTCTGATGTTTCTGGTGTTTCTTATTTGTTTATTAGTATTGTACTGTTAGAAATGTACTGCACTGCTGGAACACAAGCATTACGCTCCACCTGCTTTAACATCTGCTCATCTGGGTACTCGACAAATAAACTTTGATTTGATTTGATTTACATGAGCACTTCAGGTCCGTCCTTGGAAACTTTCCAAGAATATTCCCTGAAGCTTCGTCTAACATGTTCCCAACTTCTAGCATCATAACTTCTCTGTTAGTTATGCATCACTTCTTCTCACTCACTCTCTCCAGTGCTCTCTCTCTTTCCTTTCATTCTTCCCTCCCTCCCTATCTCCCTCTCTCATCTCACTTTATGGAAACTCGTTCTGCCCTTCTATTCATCCTCCCATTGTTCTTGTCTCTTCCTATTACGTCCTTTCTGATCTCTCACTCCACTCTCCTTTTCCCAGCATGCCTCACCTCCTCCCATTGATTCATCATTTACTCACTTTACCGACCAACACATGGAACATGATCTAACCAGGTAATTACATCATGTAATATGATCTTGTTAGATTAATGACATCATCATATGGGGACAAATATGCCTTGGAGTGTTTGAATGGACATGAGGACCAATGTGTCCTTTGAAAGTACATGTACTCAAGTCCTACCACTGGCATTGACCATAACCTCAACCTCAACCTCAACCTCAACCTCAACCTCAACCTCAACCTCAACCTCAACCTATACCACTGAGCCACGCCCATCAACCCTCTGAAAGGTCTGTTAGTAAATTAGGTCCTTCTGAAGGCTCCTTTTTCTTTCTTTCTTTCTTTTTACATCTTTTACCTCTTTTTCTCCCCAACTTCGTGATATTCAATCGACAGTTACAGTCTTGTCCCATTGCTGCATTTTTTTGTTTGCAACCAAAAAAACATCTTCATTCTGGATAGAAATGTTACATGACAACATAAACATATTAACATTGATTTAGAATCAAGTGCATAATGCACACAGCTTTGTGTCGTCCTACAAGATTAGATCTGCTTATGAACATTTTGTTTTTCTACTGTGGATAAGTAAAGAGTCCGGAGGGTTGTGAATTTGAGTGGACAGATGTATTGCCTACAGATCATAGCCACAGTCTCTCTCTTGCCTCGCCTGAGTTGCATCACAGCTTTATTTCAGGATTTGACCTCCTTTGATGACAGCCAGCCACATGGTCCTGTAAAATATGTATGCATTTATAAGAGAGTAAACATGTAAAGTTATTTCCCCATCTTAAAATACTTGGAATCAGGCCCTAAGCCACACATGGCTTAGGCTTTCACTGTTTCCGTGTGGTGGGAAGTCAACATGCTGATGTCATACATGTTTCTGTATGTTAGACATGTACAGAATATTTGTGAAGGGGAGTCAAAGTACATCGGAGCATAGGAAAGTCCTCTGTATTGACTTGGAGCCAATGGTGCCATGCTTCCTGACATAATCACAATTCATCAGAATAGATGAATCTTGTAGGACGACACAAAGCTGTGTGCATTATGCACTTGATTCTAAATCAATGTTAATATGTTTATGTTGTCATGTAACATTTCTATCCAGAATGAAGATGTTTTTTTGGTTGCAAACAGACTCAATTGCTCACTTACTCACACATGACGCAGGCCACACACACACACACACACACACACACACACACATACACACACACACACACACACACACACACACACACACACACACACACACACACACACACACACACACACACACACACACACACACACACACACACACACACACACACACACTGCATACACTTCTTCCATTATCCTCTTTGAGCAATCTCCCCGGTCCATTCCTTTGTGAACAATTTGCAGCTCCAATCACCGCTCACTTCACACACTCTGAATGCATCCCAAATTGCCCACTATTGTGCACTACTTCTGACCAGGACCCATGGGGCTCTTGTCAAAAGTAGTGCACTACATACAGAATAGGGGTCCATTTGGGACACACACTCTGTTCAGCTCGCTGCACCCTGGGCCAATGAGAAGTGATCTGAAATGAAAATGGAATCACGGCTGCTCTGCTGTGGAGGTAACAATGCCAGACCGGGGCTGTTTATTCCCAAACGTGTGAGTGTGAGTGTGTGTGCGTTTGTGTGTGTGTGTGTGTGTGTGTCATTTCCCAAATTTGAAGTGAGAGTATGTGGCGGGGTAATCTATTGGTTACCGTGTGTCTCTCCCCCAGCATGTTCTTTTGGGGTCAGCTCCATTTTGGCTCCATTTCAGCGTCAGTCGCTCATTTATTGTGTTGACAGCCCTTAGAGAGCCCTTACACAATGGAGGTTTCTCACAGATTGTTGATGTCACAATCCTACCTCAGTCTGCTCAATTTCGGGGAGAGTTTGTATGTGAAAATCTATTGTCTTGAATTGTGTTGAACACGCATTTAAACACACACACACACACACACACACACACACACACACACACACACACACACACACACACACACACGCCCCTCCACCCCTGACCCACCCTGGCCTATAACCCTCCTCTGTCTATCCATCACCTCTCGTGCCCATGCAATGTGATGGCTGACTGGATGGCTGGGACAGAGCCATGCGGCTGATATTCCTAATGCACCCTATGCTTGACGCAGAGGTTATAAATTAGGCTCAAATACAAAGCAGCCTGCCCGTGCCAACCTCATCTGCAAAGTGAGTGTGCTGCTTGAGTGGAGAGAAGAGAAGAGCAGCACTGGTCTCTTATCCTTCATGCTGTACGTGTCTGAGGCACAGGGCCTGAGGCACACAGGAACAGAGGCACAGGACCTGGGGCACACAGGAACAGAGGCACAGGACCTGGGGCAGACAGGCCCTGAGGCACACAGGCCCTGAGGCACAAGCTGGACCATACAGAGAGAGAGGTCTGAGGTAGCCAAGGCTTTGACAGAGTCATGTATGTACTTGTATTTATTTTAACCTTTATTTAACACGGCAAGTCAGTTAAGAACAAATTCTTATTTTCAATGACGGCCTAGGAACAGTGGGTTAACTGCCTTGTTCAGGGGTAGAACGACAGATTTTTACCTTGTCAGCTCGGGGATTCGATCTTGCAACCTTTCGGTTACTAGTCCAACGCTCTAACCACTAGGCTACCTGTTGCACGTGTAGACAGTATTTACATGATAAAGCATTACGAAGATAACATCACAGTGTTACCCAAAGTTATATCCATCAAGTAAAGTAATAAAATAAACTTTATCGCTAGGCTAGTTTACTTTTATGTCTTTTATGTTTTTAGACTATGGCTAGGGCTATTAAAGTGTTATGCTAATTAGTATAGTTAGCTAACCCTAATCTACCCTAAACCTAACGCTGTAATCTATGCTGAACCCGAACACATATGTAGAAAAGTTCTCTCATTTTAATCTTCAAATAATTCATGGAGAGCAGGCCTGAGCAAGACAAGTTCTATATTCATATTCGTATTACTTTGAATTTTTATGAGTAATAAAATATATTGCATTCCAATATTATGGCGAAGCAAAGATAAGGACCTCAATTCACTCTGAGATAACATTTTCTTTGGAAAGGCTCTTTTAAAAGCCCTTTAACAGTAGATAATTGAATATGAGATATGTTAGAAGGAAAACAGTCCCGTTTTATTTTAACAGTAATTTCATTTTCATGACCTTTGCTCCATAAAGGATATTGAAAATTATTACTTTATAGAGCAAATGAAAACTTTACTTCCCGCCCTCCGAAGAACTACTTATTATCAAAAAAAAATCTTAACTAAAGGCTAAATTGATGTTTGCTGTCGTCACTTAGTTTTGTCGGACCATATTTGGCCATCACATTATGGATACATTTCTCCCTTGTTGAAATATCCCTGTCAGAGTAGTCTATACCAACGCCCTGTGAATCTTGACATATTTATCCATGACAGCGGATACTAGACTGACCGATCCGGTCCCACTATTAAAACGAAGTACAACTTATAAAGGATATATATAGCTGTCACGCCCTATCCTTAGTTATCTTTGTTTTCTTTATTATTTTGGTTAGGTCAGGGTGTGACATGGGGGATTTATGTGTTTTGTCTTGTCTAGGGGTTTTGTATGTTTATGGGGTGTTTTATAGTCTAGGTGTTTGTATGTCTATGATTGCCGAGATTGGTTCTCAATTAGAGGCAGCTGTTTATCATTGTCTCTGATTGGGAACCATATTTAGGCAGCCATATTCTTTAGGGATTTCGTGGGTTATTGTCTATGTATTTGTTGCTTGTGTCTGCACTTTATATATATAGCTTCACGTTCGTTTTGTTGTTTTGATTAGTTTGTTTAAGTGTTCTTCGTTTCGTTATTAATAAATAGAAGAATGTATTCGTATCACGCTGCGCCTTGGTCCTCCTCTCTTCCTCCAAATGACGAACGTGACAGAATAACCCACCACAACTGGACCAAGCAGCGTGAAAGGAAGGAACAGCGCTTTGTGGAGCAATGGACTTGGGAGGAAATATTAGACGGCAAGGGACCATGGGAACAGCCGGGTGAATATCGCCGCCCCAAGGCAGAGCTGGAGGCAGCGAAAGCCGAGAGGCGGCATTATGAGGAGCTAGCTCGGCAGCGCGGCTGGAAGCCTGAGAGGCAGCCCCAAAAATGTATTGGGGGGAGGGACACGGGGAGTGTGGCGAGTTCAGGTAGGAGACCTGCGCCAACCTCCCGTGCTTACCGTGAGGAGCCGAAGATGGAACCAGAGCCAGTCGAGGTGGAATTGGAGGTGAGCAAGGGGAGTGAAGCAGAGACTGTGAAGGAATTAATGGGGAAATTGGAGGAGAGTGAAATGAGGGAGTTGCTGTGTTGGTGCATGAGGCACGACATCCGCCCGACGGAGCGTGTCCCGGATTTGATGTTACCTGAGTCAGCTCTCCATACTTGTCCTGAGGTGCGTGCTAACCGTCTGGTAATGACAGTGCCAGTCCCACACACCAGGCCTCCTGTGCGCCTCCCTAGTCCTGCACCTCCTGTGACAGCCCCACGTACTAGCTCTCCTGTGGCAGCCCCACGCACCAGCTCTCCTGTGGCAGCCCCTCGCACCAGTCCTCCGGTGCCGGCGCCACGAACCAGGCCTCCAGTTCCAGCACCCCGCACTCGCCTTTAGGTGCGTGTCCCCAGCCCAGTACCACCAGTGCCAACACCACGCACCAGGCTTCCTGTGCGTCTCCAGAGCCCTGTACGCCCTGTTTCTCCTCCCCGCACTCGCCCTGAGGTGCGTGTCCTCAGCCCGGTACCACCAGTGCTGGTACCACGCACCAGGCATCCAGTGCGTCTCCAGGGTCCAGTACTCCCTGTCCCTGCTCCTCGCACTCGCCTTGAGGTGCGTGTCCCCAGCCCGGTACCACCAGTTCCGGCACTACGCACCAGGCTTATAGTGCGCATTGGCAGTCCAGTATGCCCTGTTCCTTCTCCCCGCATTCGCTTTGAGGTGCGTGTCCCCAGCCCGGTGCCACCAGTTCCGGCACCATGCACCAGGCCTACTGTGCGCCTCCAGGGTCCAGTATGCCCTGTTCCTGCTCCCCGCACTAGCCTTGAGGTGCGTGTTCCCAGCCCGGTACCACCAGTTCCGGCACCACGCACCAGGCCTACTGTGCGCCTCCAGGGTCCAGTATGCCCTGTTCCTGCTCCCGTCTGTACAGCGCCGCCTGAGCTGCCCGTCTGTCCAGCGCCGCCAGAGCTGCCCGTCTGTCCAGCGCCGCCTGAGCTGCCCGTCTGTCCAGCGCCGCCTGAGCTGCCCGTCTGTCCAGCGCCGCCTGAGCCGCCCGTATGTCCAGCTCCGCCTGAGCCGCCCGTCTGTCCTGAGCCGTCAGAGCCGCCCGTCTGTCCTGAGCCGCTAGAGCCGTCAGTCAGGAGCCGCTAGAGCCGTCCGTGAGTCAGGAGCCGCCAGAGCCGCCCGCCGGTCGGGAGCCGCCGGAGCCGCCCGCCGGTCGGGAGCCGCCCGCCGGTCAGGAGCCGCCCGCCGGTCAGGAGCCGCCCGAGCCGCCCGTCGGTCGGGAGCTGCCTTTCAGTCCGGAGCTGCCCATCAGTCCGGAGCTGCCCATCAGTCCTGAGTTACCCCTCAGTCCTGAGCTGTCCTTCAGTCCTGAGCTGTCCTTCAGTCCTGAGCTGTCCTTCAGTCCGGAGCTGCCCGTCAGTCCGGAGCTGCCCCTCAGTCCTGAGCTACCCCTCAGTCCTGAGTTACCCCTCAGTCCTGAGCTGTCCCTCAGTCCTGAGCTGCCCTTCAGTCCGGAGCTGCCTTTCAGTCCTGAGCTACCCCTCAGTCCTGAGCTACCCCTCAGTCCGGAGCTACCCCTCAGTCCTGAGCTACCCCTCAGTCCGGAGCTACCCCTCAGTCCGAAGCTGCCTTTCAGTCCGGAGCTGCCTTTCAGTCCGGAGCTGCCCCTCAGTCCGGAGCTGCCCCTCAGTCCGGAGCTGCCCCTCAGTCCAGAGGCGCCCCTCCGTCCAGTGGCACTCTCTACAATGGTCTTCAGTCCGCTCCAGAGGCGCCACCAAAGCGGGTAATGACTATGGTGGAGTGGGGTCCACGTCCCGCACCTGAGCCGCCACCGTAAGAAGGCCCACCTTGACCCTCCCCTTCTGTGTCAGGTTTTGCGGCCAGAGTCCGCACCTTTGGGGGGGGGGGGGTACTGTCACGCCCTGGCCTTAGTTATCTTTGTTTTCTTTATTATTTTGGTTAGGTCAGGGTGTGACATGGGGGATTTATGTGTTTTGTCTTGTCTAGGGGTTTTGTATGTTTATGGGGTGTTTGTCATGTCTAGGTGTTTGTATGTCTATGGTTGCCTAGATTGGTTCTCAATTAGAGGCAGCTGTTTATCATTGTCTCTGATTGGGAACCATATTTAGGCAGCCATATTCTTTAGGGATTTCGTGGGTTATTGTCTATGTATTTGTTGCTTGTGTCTGCACTTTATATATATAGCTTCACGTTCGTTTTGTTGTTTTGATTAGTTTGTTTAAGTGTTCTTCGTTTCGTTATTAATAAATAGAAGAATGTATTCGTATCACGCTGCGCCTTGGTCCTCCTCTCTTCCTCCAAACGACGAACGTGACAATAGCATACATAAAGCTTTTTTTGTATGCTATTTAAAGCCTTTATAAATTGTACTTCGTTTATTGTGGAACCACTTTTATTTTATATTTTGGTCTTGATATTTTTGGTCTCTGTCTTAGGGTTCACTAGGGTTTTGCATCAGAAGATGACAGGGCAAAAAGCAGACGTTAAGACATTGTCGAACGGTAAAGTAACCCTGTCTCAACACAACTCCACCACTCGACACACTGGCTGCAGCTGAACACTTAAGGTAATGAATTGCTGGAGGAGGAGAACAGAGATCTTTACAACGCCCTCTATAAAAGAGCACTCTCTCGTCCTCTGGTCCCAAGAGGAAAAAAAACCTGGGACAGAGGCTGGTTGGCCAACTCACTCAAGGACAATGATTGGTTGGCCAACTCACTCAAGGACAATGATTGGTTGGCCAACTCACTCTACTCTATAAACCGCTTTGTGGTTTTTATGCTTTCTCTTTGGCTGTGAACTGAGTGTTAAAAGTTCCCTTAAGGTCACCTATAGGATTTAAAATGGATGGGGATTAATGGTTCGGAGAAAGTCATTGTATGAAAACAAATCTCTTCCGTCCATATGATGCCATATGGATTGTAACACGTAATTTGTCATTTCAAACAATGCAAAACATATCACCGACCAAATCATAGACTGTTGACCATTATTGCATATTCTATTCTAGATTTTCTATTACATAAGAAGTATGAAAATAGTCTGAACTAATGCTTAATGAATAGGTCAAGGATTGAGAGGGGATTTGTGAAATGCAAGATCCATTCTATCCCTTTTTTTGTTTTTAGAAGAGAAGGGATAGGAGTGAATCTGAACCGGAGCAGGTGAATCTCCCAAATGCCACCCTATTCCCTATATAGTGCACTACTTTTGACCTGGACCCATAGGGCTCTGGTCAAAAGTAGTGTACTATCTAGGGAATAGGGTGCCATTTGGGACATAACCATGGTCTGTTTTGAGTATCTGGTGATAAGAGTAACTCAGGATCAAGTGGGTTATTGGAATGAGGTCAAAAGGGATCATGCCCACCTCTACGGCCATAGCTTAACAGGTTCTATAGAGCAGCAACAATACTGTTAGATGTTCCCATGAGACCGATTTGAATAGCTATTGCTCCAAAGCAATTTAGTTATGTCATGGCCTGGCCTGGTTTGGGAAGTTGCTTGCTTAATGAGTCTGACTCTTTGTAAAGCACTTCACTGTTTTGTCCTGATTGGACAGCAGGCTGCTCTGAATAAGTGTAGCTGCTGACTATTATATCGCTTCGTAACATTGCTAAACCCAGATCATAAGGGGAAACTGGTGCTTCTTATTTCTCTGTCTAGTAAGGTCTATTATGTCATTATGTCATTGGTTTATTTTTACTACCAGTTATGTACACTTACACTCTACCAATCCATGCTTCCAAAGACCTGTAAACTTCATGACACTGCATTACATGATGAAATAGGTCAATCTCACAGCATTTCACCACCATTTACTGACCTGAACATGCTCCTCTATGAAATACCTGGCACTTGTTAATGCAACCAGACAGACAGTTACACTTACAGTACAACTAAATGTCCTCAATGCCCACTGGTGGAGTAGACAGTGATATACACTCACTGTGCCTCTGAGGGATGAAGATATGTTTTGTTCCTGTTTCCGACTGAGCACATACACACACACACTGACCCTGACACACACACACACACACACACACACACACACACACACACACACACACACACACACACACACACACACACACACACACACACACACACACACACACACACACACACACACACACACACACACACACACACACACACACACACACACACTGACCCTGACACACACACACACACACACACACACACATACAGACACACAAGCACACAGCGAGAGAACCAGATGGAGAAGCCGCATGGGCATTTGGCCTTTCACACTGTGGCCACACCACTTCCTTTCACTCACATTGTCCTCTTTTTATTTCTCCTCATTGGACTCTCCATCTTCACTCCAAATCTTCCTAACCATCACCTGCTATCTTCCCTAACAGATTAAAATGTGTGCCTACCTCTCTTTCTCAAAACATTATCCACTCTGTTTATTGTCTTTTATTATGGTTCTATGGAAACTTGGTGCACGTTCATATCAGAGCAAATGTCCAAATGCAGGTGTGCAACTTTTACTGGGGACGGGGGACGGGGGGGGGGGACGGGGGGACGGGGGGGACGGGGGGGGGGGTGTAGGGGGCACATTCTGAAATAGCATTTCCCCCCCCCAGTTTTATAATTGGAATGTGATACAAAACAGGCACCGGTGTGCTTTAGGACCATGTGGATGCCTCCGATCGGTCGGGTAGGCTGTTTTATCCGACTGGATAAAAACATTTAAATAATAATAATATGTCCCCCCCACTTCTAAAACCAAAGTTGCGCCCCTGTCCAAATGAATTCTACTCTGGCTTCAAAACAATTTACTTTGAGCCCATCTTTTCCTCAAGATATATTTCTCTGAGCAACAAGAAGAGCAATGTCAGAATTCAGACCAAACCTGATGTAGTAACTCCAAAGCTATAACATGGACGTGATCCACCATTCCAACTGAGCCTTAATCCAATTAGAGCTTTGGAGATAGAAATGCTTAGTCCTCTTGCCCCTCCTGTTGGAGAGTGCTCTGTAAATATTGATTATAGCTTAAAGGCAATTCAAATAATGGAAAAAAAACTTGAGGACTCTTGCCAAAGTGTTCTTGGCATTGCGACACAGTCTGTAGCACAAAGTCGTTGGATGAATAGCGAGCAAGCTATAGCGTGGTTCTGATTTAAAGACATGGAGTGTCTTACTGGAATAAGCCTTTAATTCGTCTTGGGGTAGATAATGTGCATTATACGCAACTGACAGACAGACAGAGCCTGAGCAAGGGAATCTCCTGCCAATGCCCCAGAGCTTAAGGCATCCCACAGAAAGCCAAGTAAGGGTTTAAGAAAATAGCTTACCCACCTAATTATGAAAAGTTTAATTAATAATAACAAGCTAAGTGTTGCAGCTCTTAGAGCCAACAGGATGTGGGATATGTCCTAAAGTAAGATATGTCCTAAAGGAAGATATGTCCTAAGGGAAGATGTGCTGAACTACTTATAACTTTCCCGGTGATAGTGAGCCAATGAAACAGTATCCATACATCGCCTCATATCGACAGAGGATCTACTTGTCGCTTACGTGCTTGTTCCTAAGCTACAGATGGCAGAAACCCCAGGCTCTACACATGCCAGAGAATCATGATACATACTATACCATGTCCTATTTTGTGCTGTTCATATTCTATTCTGTGCCATATACCCTAGGGCAACACTGACAGTTTGTCACTCCCCCACTTCCCCTGTCTGTTAACACACACGCACACACACACACACGCACGCACGCACGCACGCACGCACGCACGCACGCACGCACGCACGCACGCACGCACGCACGCACACACACACACACACACACACACACACACACACACACACACACACACACACATACACACGCTAACTCCAATAAATGGTATATAAATACTTTAAGTCTTATCGTGGGACAGCCAGAAAGCTGAAATAGACAGGGGGCTGGAGGAGTGGATTGGGGGGCAGAGCACACATCCAATCCAATCGAATCCATTTTCTGGTTGGGTGCCAACACATTTCTGCGAGTGGCGAGCCCCATGCACACACATCAGATCACCCCACTCTGATTGACTTCTCTCTAGGCCCCCCTCTCCACCACCCCTCCCTCCCTCTCTATCTCTCTCTCTCTCCTCATCAATTATAGCCATTACATTAGCAATGCAGTAGAAAGATTCCATTAAAACAATCAACTCAAATAATGCAAAGTGTCTCGGCTAACACACAGGCTAACACGCTAGACTGTCAACTCACAGAAAGTTACAGAGCGGTGTACCATTCTATCTCCACTCGACAATCAATACATGTTAAAATGATCAAAAGTGATGGGCGTTGGTATTTGATTTGTGGGATTGTATTTTGTCCACGACATTACTGACAGAACCGGTTACGATAATGCTTAACTCAATTATGATCATTTTTATTTATGGAAATGATTGTGCCATGTTGTGATGGATGACATACCAAGACATCAGCATGAAGTCACAGAACAAATGTGTTTAGTGCAACATAGTCGAATAAAAAAACGGTACAATCTGACAACAGAAAGGAGAGGTTTTAAAATGATGATGGTCCTTCTGCATGTAAGGGCATCTGTTTTCAGTAACATACCAAGTCAAAAACATCAGTCATAACTGATGATACAAATATTTGTCCAGGCCTCTACATTGAAATGATGGGAAATAGCAAGCATGCCTATCATACATGGAAATCATGCTAGTTATGACCGCAGAGATAGTTTTTCTCTAACACTAACCCAACCTCCAAATCACCATTAGCTACTGACATTCCAAAGCCCCTCTGCAGTGTCCCTACTATACCACAACCCACCCTGGATATATACAAGCTCAGTCTCCACTCACCATTTCCCAACTCTGTATAAATAAACCAAACCAAGGCAGGCCTAGCTCACTCCCCTTCACAGCACAGCTTCGGACATTCAGTTCCCCTGTAGCAGGAATGTATTCTGGGTAACGTTTCACCTCAACATCAATATGGGAACCCCCCTGTACCTCAGCGGCTCTCTCACAGGCTGTTGAGTGTTAGCTACATACGTTCATATAGGGGAGTTTGAATGGAAGACCTGTGATGCAAAAGCAACAGGGGAGGAGGGTACAAGGCTTCCATGGAAGTGAGTGAGTGAGTGAGTGAATGAGTGAGTGAGTGAATGAGTGAGTGAGTGAGTGAGTGAGTGAGTGAGTGAGTGAGTGACGAGGGAGTGAGTGAGTGAGTGAGTGAATGAATGAGTGAGTGAGTGAGTGAGTGAGTGAGTGAGTGAGTGAGTGACGAGGGAGTGAGTGAGTGAGTGAGTGAGTGAGTGAGTGAGTGAGTGAGTGAGTGACGAGGGAGTGAGTGAGTGATGAGGGAAGAGGTGGAAGTATAAGAGGAGGGGCGATGCAACCCTTCAAATGACAGTGTGTGTCATGTGCATGTGTGCTTGTGGATGTGTACATACAGTGCATTCGGAAGGTACTCACACCCTTAGACTTTTTCAAAATGTTGTTACGTTACAGCCTTATTCTTATTCTTAGTCTGAGAGTCCTTTAGGTGCCTTTTGGCAAATCCAAGCGGACTGACATGTGCCTTTTACAGAGGAGTGGCTTCCATCTGGCCACTATACAATAAAGGCCTGGTTGGTGGAGTGCTGCAGAGATGGTTGTCCTTCTGGAAGGTTCTCCCATCTCCACAGAAGGACTATGGAGCTCTGTTAGAGTGACCATTGTGTTCTTGGTCACCTCCATGACCAAGGCCCTTCTCCCCTGATTGCTCAGTTTGGACGGGCGTGCAGCTCTAAGAAGAGTTTTGGTGCTTCCAAACTTCTTCAATTTAAGAATTATGGAGGCCACTGTATTCTTGGGGACCTTCAATGATGCATATTTTTTTGGTACCCTTCCCCAGATCTGTGCCTCGACACAATCCTGTCTCGGAGCTCTACTGACAATTCCTTTGATCTCATGGCTTGGTTTTTGCTTTGACATGAACTGTCAACAGTGGGACCTTACATAGACAAGTGTGTACCTTTCCAAATCACATCCAATCAATTGAATTTACCACAGGTGGACTCCAATCAAGTTGTTTCAACATCTCAAGGATGATCAATAGAAACAGGATGCACTGAGCTCATTTTCGAGTCTCATAGCAAAGGGTCTGAATACTTACAGTACCAGTCAAATGTTTGGACACACCTACTCATTCCAGGGTTTTTCTTTATTTTTTACTATTTTCTGCATTGTAGAATAATAGTGAAGACATAACACTATGAAATAACACATATGGAATCATGTAGCAACCAAAAAAGTGTTAAACAAAGTTGCCACCCTTTGCCTTGATGACAACTATGCAAACGCTTGGCATTCTCTCAACCAGCTTCATGAGGTAGTCACCTGGAATGCATTTCAAATAACAGGTGTGCCTTGTTCAAAGTTAATTTGTGGAATTATTTTGCTTCTTAATGTGTTTGAGCCAGTCAGTTGTGTTGTGACAAGGTAGCGGTGGTCCACAGAAGATAGCCCTATTTGGTAAAAGACCAAGTCCATATTATGGCAAGAATAGCTAAAATAAGCAAAGAGAAACAACAGTCCATCATTACTTTAAGACATGAAGTTCAGTCAATCCAGAATCTTCAGGTGCAGTCGCATAAACCATCAAGCACTATGATGAAACTGGCTCTAATTTTTATATCACTAGGCAAGTCAGTTAAGAACATTTTCTTATTTTCAATGACAGCCTAGGAACACTGGGAAAACTGCTTTGTTCAGGGGCAGAACGACAGCTTTTTTAAAATCTTGTCAGCTCGGAAATTTTACCTTGCAACCTTTATGGTTGCTAGTTCAATGCTCAAACCACTAGGCTACCTGCCACCTACTGAGAACCACCACAAGAAAGGAAGACCACCTTTACTGCAGAAGATGTTTATTAGAGTTAACTGCACCTCAAATTGCAGCCCAAATAAATGCTTCACAGAGGTCAAGTAACAGATACATCTCAACATCAACTGTTCAGAGGAAACTGTGTGAATTAGGCCTTCATGGTCAAATTACTGCAAAGAAACCACTACTAAAGGACACCAATTAGAAGAAGAGACTTGCTTGGGCCAAGAAACACAAGCAATGGACATTAGACCGGTGAAAATATGTCCTTTGGTCTGAGTCCAAATTCAAGATTTTTGATTCCAACCACCGTATCTTTGTGAGACGCAGAGTAGAGGAGCGTGGAGGAGGAGGTGTGATGGTGTGGGGGTGCTTTGCTGGTGACACTGTCTGTGATTTATTTAGAATCCAAGACACACTTAACCAGCATGGCTACGACAGCATTCTGCAGCGATACGCCATCCCATCTGGTTTGTGCTTAGTGGGACTATCATTTGTTTTTCAACAGGACAATGACACAACACAACTTCAGGCTGTATAAGGGCTATTTGACCAAGAAGGAGTGTGATGGAGTGCTGCATCAGATGACCTGGCCTCCACATCCACCTGACCTCAACCCAATTGAGATTGTTTGGGATGAGTTGGACCGCAGAGTGAAGGAATAAAGCCAACAAAGGCTCAGCATATGTGGGAACTCCTTCAATCAATCAATCAATGAAATGTATTTATAAAGCACTTCTTACATCGGCTGATGTCACAAAGTGCTGTACAGAAACTCAGCCTAAAACCCCAAACAGCAAGCAATGCAGGTGTAGAAGCACGGTGGCTAGGAAAAACTCCCTAGAAAGGCCAGAACCTAGGAAGAAACCTAGAGAGGAACCAGGCTATGAAAGGTGGCCAGTCTGTGCTGGGTAGAGATTATAACAGAACATGGCCAAGATGTTCAAATGTTCATAGATGACCAGCAGGGTCAAATATTAATAATCACAGTGGTTGTAGAGGGTGCAACAGGTCAGCACCTCAGGAGTAAATGTCAGTTGGCTTTTCATAGCCGATCATTCAGAGTATCTCTACCGCTCCTGCTGTCTCTAGAGAGTTGGAAACAGCAGGTCTGGGACAGGTAGCACGTCCGGTTAACTGTCAAGACTGTTGGAAAAGCATTTCAGGTGAAGGTGGTTGAGAGAAAAAATTCCACAAATGAACTTTTAACAAGGCACACCTGTTAATTGAAATGCATTCTAGGTGACTACCTCATGAAATTGGTTGAGAGAATGCCAAGAGATTGCAAAGCTGTCATCAAGGCAAAGGGTGGCTACTTTGAAGAATCTCAAATATGAAATATGTTTGTTTAACACTTTTTTGGTTACTACATGATTGCATATGTGTTATTTCATAGTGTTCATGTCTTCACAATTATTCTACAATGTAGAAAATAGCAAAAATAAATAAAATCCCTTGAATGAGTAGGTATGTCCAAACTTTTGATTTGTATTACATGAAAATGAGGTATTTCTGTTTTTAATTTTTAATTCTTGTCATTATGGGGTATTGTGTGTAGATTGATGAGGGGGAAGTAACTATTTAATACATTTTGTAATAGGACTTCAACGTAACAAAATGTGGAAAAAGCCAAGGTGTAACGGTCATCGTTGCATGAAGAGGAAGAATCGGACCAAAGTGCAGCGTGGTAAGTGTTCATGACTTTTATTTAACTGAACACTGAAACAAAATAACAAAGTGAATAAACGAAACCGAAACAGTCCTGTCAGGTGCAGAACACTAAACAGAAAACAACACACCACAAAACCCAAACGGAAAATGACAACTTATATATGATCCCCAATCAGAGACAACGATAGACAGCTGCCTCTGATTGGGAACCACACTCCGCAAAACAACAAAGAAATAGAAAACATAGATTTTCCCACCCGAGTCACACCCTGACCTAACCAAACATAGAGAATAAATAAGGATTTCTATGGTCAGGGCGTGACACAAGGGGTCTGAATATTTTCTGAATGCACTGTATGTATGTGTGTGTGTGTGTGTGTACATGTGTGTGTGTGTGTCTGGGGTTTAAAAAAAATAGCATCGCCACCCTGGCTGAGCACCAATAGCTGTCTGTTTACGGATAGTGATGCTGCCGTGGCGACAGCTGGGGAGCTCAGAGCCTGAGGGGTTAATTGTGGCTCAGAGTGCAGTGGCTTATGACGCGGGTGTGACTGGGGAAAAGGAGGGATGGAGGAGAGGAAAGGGGGTTGTTGGATTGCAGAGCCTCGGTTGTCTTCATTTGCCTGCAGGTCACTTGTGTGATGGAATACA
The DNA here is from genome assembly GCF_045679555.1 of Salvelinus alpinus. Taxonomy (NCBI): domain Eukaryota; kingdom Metazoa; phylum Chordata; class Actinopteri; order Salmoniformes; family Salmonidae; genus Salvelinus; species Salvelinus alpinus. Next base: position 74,695,439 of record NC_092093.1, read on the forward strand.
GCTTAACAGGAAGAGAGGGGGGGGGGGGGGGCAGGCAAGCAAGCGAGAGGGAAAGAGAGAGAGAGCGAGAGGGAGGGGGGACAGGGAGAGAGAGGGAGAGAGGATGAGAGAGAGAGAGCAAGAGATTGAGAGAGACAGGGATAGAGAGGGAGAGAGGATGAGAGAGAGAAAGAGAGAGCTTGATGAGGATGAGGAAGACAGAAGATAGAGTAGGGGTGGCTGGGTGTGTCGAGGGGAGATGAGGAAGGATGTAAGGACAGCAAAACTCAGAGTCACTACAGGGAGAGAAACGAGGAGATTCACAGAGAGAGAGAGAGAGAGAGAGAGAGAGAGAGAGAGAGAGAGAGAGAGAGAGAGAGAGAGAGAGAGACACACACACACAGAGAGACAGAGACACACACACAGAGAGACAGAGAGAGAGCAAGACACACGATGAACACCCAATGGATGCTAGTGGGAGGAGCTATAGGAGGACAGGCTCATTGTAATGGCTGGACTGGAATTAATGGAATGGTATGAAACACATCAAACATACTGAAACCACATGTTTGACTCTGTTCCATCTATTCCATTCCAGTCATTACAATGACCCCGTCTTCCTATAGCTCAATCCATCAGCCTCCACTGTGAGAGACATTTGACCAAGTTAAACTCTTTACTTTAAACATCAAGTCAAAACAGGGGCATTATAGGAGAAAGAGATAGAAGGAGAAACAGATAGAGATGCAAGGGAAACAGAGGGAAGATGTGCCAGGATAGAAATAGAATCCAAAGAATGGGTTTGGATCTTCTAAACCATGGCAATTTGACTGGTAAACTCATGGGTACACTCATTGTCTCATGTCAGATGGCATCACTCCTCCGCAACGCTCGTCTCTCAACCAATTTGTCTTGTAGGACGTGGAACTCATATATTCAAATTTGAAAATAGAGCATCCCCCTTAAAAATGTTTAAAAGATAGTTCCAAATTTCACAATATCACTGCGCTCTCATATGACTCTCCATGATATAGACAGAATAACTAGCTAGATAAATTATTAAACGTAGTGACAGTGATGTAATAGTTTGCAATTGTGAGAAAATAAAAACCTAGTGGTGCAAATTCTGTGCCAGGATGTTGGTCGCCAGTGCAGTGACTTGCTGTGCAGCTGTTTAACTAACTGTTGTAGCTAGCTACCTTACTGACAGTTTCTAGCTCTTCCTTCACTGACATAAATAGCTTGGTTAGCCTGTCTAAATTAACCCGGAATTGTAGATATGCAGCCCCACAATTAAGAGGAATTGACTGTTATCAGAAATCAGTCCGTAGATCAGCATGTTTCTCCACGATTGTATCATTGGGTCATCTGAGCACAGTCAGCAGCTGACTCTGGAGGCTACAGCAATGACTCGTGGCAGAAGAAAAGCTGCTTCATGAAAACTCATAATAATGTAAGCATAAGTAGCTAGCCAGCTAGCTTTTGTTGGAAGATTCAACATTGTGTGTGCAGTACTAAGTAGGTAGCTGGTTGGTTAGCAGCATCGTTTTAATGAAATAAGGTTTATAGTGAACGGCTAAGATAACGTTAGCAAGCTACGGTTAATGTTGGACAAATTTATGCTAGCTTTCGTGCCATAGTCAAACTTCAGAAATACTGCTCAATGAAGCACAATAATTCTTAGCGAAATGTAAAAAGGGGCGACTAAGACTTCCTCACCAAAAAAGCATCAACATTATTGACATATTTATTGTTTTAGCTTAGATTTATTCAGACAGTTGAGGCAGAAATGGGGTTCAGCAGATTATGTCACCTAGATAATATTTTCGGACAGCAGAACTACTTTCAAGCTATCCCATTACCCTTTGCAAGATACAAAACAGATTAGTGCAAGTGGAATCGATGCGCTATCTGACATAAGACACTCACAATGGCTGACCTGCAATTTTTTCCATGGTAATTTGGAATGTTCTATCAATTTATGCTCGATTGCCATGGTAGGCTACTGTAGAATTTTCATTCAAATTACGCTAACTGACATTTTTTTAAATGTCAGTGGAGTTGACTCAACAAGTAACAGCAGAGATTTAAGGGGACACATCCTGCCTTCACTTCCTAATTTGCTCCTAGGTTGAAGCATTGAAGCACATCAGATAGCGCATCGATCCCAACCGATATGATCTGTCTCGTATCTCACAGAGTCATGGGATAGATCAAAAGTCGTTCAGCTACAATGTGCTGTCTAACATTAAAAAATCTAACCTACTAGGTGACATTGCAATGGCTTATTATTAAATCACTGTCACAACGTGTGTAATAAGTTAGCTAGGTATTCCGCATATTTCATCAAATTTAATGAGAGCGCAGGGATATCATAAATAAGGAACTATGTCTTAGTATTTGAATGGCGGATGCTCGTTAATATTCAAATTTGAATTGAGTTCCACATCCAACATGACAGATTGGTTGAGGGGCGAGCGTCACATAGAAGTGACACCATCAGACATGAGACAATGAAGTTGAAGATAAAGGTTAAGACAAGAGGATTCTAATTAAGTGATAATGCCCTCGAAGCACGGTTCCGTGCCAATATATCCTCCAAACACCGGCTTCGAGGGCATTATCCATTTCATACAATGGGTTACCAACATATTCAAATAATGATTGACATATTTTAATTAAAAACATTATTTTTATGAATTTATTCATACTATTTCATCCTTCCACAAGATATAGTCTCAAAATAAATCTATGGTCGCTACCCAAGCCGGCTTCATTCGTTCTATTGGTTCGGTTGCCAGAGACGCGACCCAGTCTTTCAGTCTTTTTGTTCTGTATCTATGTACCCAGTCGTTTGTTCTAAATGTTCCATTGCCATGCTGGCTGGCAACGTTCTTATCCTTTGCTTGCTAGCTAGCCAACTACGGCTAACTTACAGTCACGTCAAACAGTGCAGACTGAATAACAACAGTAGCTGTATTTGTTTAAGCTGTTTTCTAGTGACATTTATTTGGATACATCCATAACACTGATCTAATGAGGCACGATTTCGCCTGGCATAGAAAATGGGCTCTCTCGTTAGGACACTGCCGTTCAGAGGAGCTAGCCAACAACACAGGTAACACCATCACTTCAAACTGAAGCTGGAAACACTGCACACTAGCTTTTCCAATTGACATTTCTTTGTATATATCCATAAAAATGATGCCAGCTGATTCATGATTTTGACAGGCTGAGAAACGCTGCCTGCCTCTCTCTCACCCCGACTCCTATACTTGCATTACTCTGGGACAGTTGGAGATGGAATTTGAATATTGAAACAATGTTGCAAATATCGGAGAGAGAGACAGCAAAGTTTATACAAATCTCCGCTGTTAAAAACTAAATGTTAGTCTAAAAGAAATGTGAGATAATGTCTAGATGCTTTTTATAGTGGAGATAAAGTTTATAACTTCCTTGCCTGGGCTGATGAGACAGTGGATTGCCCAGTCAGATGGAACCGAGTAAATAGGCATTTTAACGTCATAGATTTAGCCGGTGGTAACTTGTGGAATAGACACTGGCTGTAATGCACTTTTAACCAATCAGCATTCACGATTAGACCCACCCATTGTATAATATCCCATAACTCTTTGCATTAATGAGGAAGAATTCTAAACTAAGGGACCAGCAATTCTAGTTAGCAAAGGCGCTGGTCCCCTGTTTCTTTTCAAAAGCTTTAGTATAGAATGATTACTTGGGTATCTTCAACCTAGCTTTGCTCCTATGGGTATACTCAAAATGGCAGCCTGTTCTATGGATTCTATTTATTATGGTGCCAGGTCCCTACTCAGTTTAAACACACACACACACACACGCACACACATACACACACAGGGTGGAAAGCAAGTAATTGGGCTACATTAGGCATTTTGCCAGCACTCTGCAGAAATCAATTGAATAAATGTACTTATGAAATATGCAGTTATGTCCCCCCTCCTGATTCACTGAACCCTGACGACTGATAAAGAAAGCAATCTAAGGTTGTGGAGCCCAGACAGACTCATGCATGTAAAGTACTGCTCCACTTTCATTACCCCTGAATAATGTCAAAAAGAGCCTGGTTAACTCTCTCTGCACACATACACCCACACACCCTGCATAGCCCTACAGTCTGCAGATATAACACACGGACAGAGACACACATGCACACAGACACACACACAATGTTGTAAAATACTTCATAGTACTATTAAGCAGTTTTTTGGGGGTATCTGTTTTTTATTATTTATCTTTTTGAAGACTTTTACTTCACTATATTCCTAAAGAAAAGAATGTACTTTCTACTCCATACATTTTCCCTGACACCCAAAAGTACTTGTTATATTTTGAATGCTTAGCAATACAGGAAATTGGTCCAATTCACGCACATATCAAGAGAACATCCCTGGTCATCCCTACTGCCTTTGATCTGGCGAACTCACTAAACACAAATGCTTTGTTTGTTAATTATGTCTGAGTGTTGGAGTGTGCCCCTGGCTATCCATACATTTTCAAAACAAGAACGGTGGCATCTGGTTTGCTTAATATAAGGAATTTGAAATGATTTATACAATTGATCTTAAGTATACTTCAGCAATTACATTTACTTTTGATACTTAAGTATATTTAAAACCAAATACTTTTAGACTTTTACTGGGTGACTTTTACTTTTACTTGAGTCATTTTCGATTGAGGTATCTCTACTTTTACCCAGGTATGACAATTGGGTCTTTTTTCCACCACTGCATGCACACACGCACACACACACGCACGCACGCACGCACGCACGCACGCACGCACGCACGGACGGACGGACGGACGGACGGACGGACAGACAGACAGACACATACACAGATACACAGCAACCCTCACTCCCACCCTCCACTACACCCCCTGCCAACAACCCTGGAGGCTTTGAAGGTTGCGATGACACGCAGATCTAGAAGGACAAAGCCCCAGTTCTTTAGGGGGGGGCTTCCTTTTTAGTCTCTACAGGAGAGATCTAGAGAGAGAGGTGAAAAAAGGAGGGAGTAGAAAGGAGAACTCCAAGAGTTGCAGAACAAGCAGAGAGGGGAAACATGCCGTCTGGGATTTCCTATAAGTCTCGCAGAGTATAGAAGGCGGGAGGGAGAGAGAGAGAGAGAGAGAGAGAGAGAGAGAGACAGGGACAGAGAAAGACTTTAACAGTTGCAGTTTCTCCATCCAAGTGGGGGAAATCAACCATTTCCAGGCACAGGGACATGCACTTGTCTGTGGCGACCTAAATGCCAGAACTGGACAAGAACCTGACACTCTCAGCACACAGGGGGACACCTACCTGAAGGTGACAGTATTCCCTCCCAAATACAGTGCATTCGGAAAGTGTTCAGACCCATTGACTTTTTCCACATTTCGTTACGTTACAGCCTTATTCTAAAATGGCTTAAATCATTTCCCCCCTCGTCAATCTACACACAATACCAAACAAAGACAAAGTGGAAACAGGGTTTTTGAAATGTTTTAGAAATCTATTAAAAATTAAAAATGTTCAGACCCTTGGCTATGAGACTCATTGAGATGTTTCTACAACTTGAGTCCACCTGTGGTAAATTCAATTGATTGGACATGATTTGGAAAGGCACACATACGTCTATATAAGGTCACACAGTTGACAGTACATGTCAGAGCAAAAACAAGGCCCTCAGGCCGAAGGAATTGTCCACAGAGCTCCAAGACGGGGTTGTGTCGAGGCACAGATCTGGGGAAGGGTACCAAAAAATGTCTGCAGCATTGAAGGTGCCTAAGAACACAGTGCCCTCCATCATTCTTAAACGGAAGAAGTTTGGAAGCACCAAAACTCTTCTTAGAGCTGCACGCCCGTCCAAACTGAGCATTCGGGGGAGAAGGGCCTTGGTCATGGAGGTGACCGAGAACCCGATGGTCACTCTGACAGAGCTCCTGAGTTCCTCTGTGGAGATGGGAGAACCTTCCAGAAGGACAACCATTTCTGCAGCACTCCACCAATCAGGCATTTATGGTAGAGTGCCAGATGGAAACCACTCCTCAGTAAAAGACGCATGACAGCCCGCTTGGAGTTTGCCAAAAGGCACCTAAAGGACTCTCAGACCATGAGCAACAAGATTCTCGGCCTCCTGAATGGCACAGGAGTCTAAGGCACTGCATCGCAGTGTTGCAGCGTAACTACTGCCTAGGTTCGATCCCAGGCTGTGTCACAACCGGCCGTGACCGGGAGTCCCATAGGGCGGCACACAATTGGCCCAGCGTCGTCCGAGTTAGGGGAGGGTTTGGCCGGGGGGATTTACTTGGCTCATCGTGCTCTAGCAACTCCTTGTGGTGGGCCGGGATCCTGCGGGCTGATTTCGGTCATCAGTTGAACAATGTTTCCTCCGACACATTGGTGCAGCTGGCTTCCGGGTTAAGCTAGCGGGTATGAAGAAGTGCGGCTTGGCAGGTCATGTTTCGGACGACGCATGACTCGACCTTCGCCTCTCCCGAGCCTGTTGGGGAGATGTAGGGATGAGACAAGATCGTAATCACGAAATTGGGGAGAAAAAGGGGGTAACAATTACAAAAACAAAGATAAAAATAAGAAACAAGAACAGAAACACTAAAAACAGAAACAAGGTTCTCTGGTCTGATGAAACCAAGATTGAACTCTTTGGCCTGAATGCCAAGCGTCACGTCTGCAGGAAACCTGGAACCATCCCTACGGTGAAGCATGGTGGTGGCAGCATCATGGTGTGGGGACGTTTTCAGTGGCAGGGACTGGAAGACTAGTCAGGATCGAGGGAAAGATAAACGGCGCAAAGTACAGAGAGAGCCTTGATGAAAATCTGCACCAGAGCGCTCAGGACCTCAGACTGGGGCGACGGTTCACCTTCCAAATGGACAGCAATCCTAAGCACACAGCCAAGACAACGCAGGAGTGGCTTCGGGACAAGTCTCTGAATGTCCTTGAGTGGCTCAGTCAGAGCCCGGACTTGAACCTTATCGAACATCTCTGGAGAGACCTGAAAATAGCAATGCAGCGACGCTCCCCATCCGACCTGGCAAAGCTTGAGAGGATCTGTAGAGAAGAATAAGAGAAACTCCCCAAATACAGGTATGCCAAGCCTGTAGCATCCTACCCAAGATGACTCGAGGCTGTGATCGCTGCCAAAAGTTCTTCAACAAAGTACTGAGTAAAGGGTCTGAATACTTACAGTATATCAGACCTTTCAGCTTCCCTATCAAATCTAAAAATTTCTAGCAGACAACCTAAGAAAATTAAAAACAATGACAAATGGTTTGATGAAGAATGCAAAAACATTAGAATGAAATTGAGAAACCTATCCAACCAAAAACATAGAGACCCAGCACACCTGAGCCAATGCCTTCACTATGGTGAAACACTAAAACAATACAGAAATACACTATGGAAAAAGAAGGAACAGCACATCAGATGTCAACTCAATGTAATTGAAGAATCCATAGAATCTAACCACTTCTCTGAAAATTGGAACACACTAAACAAACAACAACACCAACAGTTATTTATCCGAAATGAAGATGTATGGATAAAACACTTCTCCAATCTTTTTGACTTTATAATAAAAAACAAACTGCAAAAACATACACAGAACAAAAATATACACGCAACATGTAAAGTGTTTGTTTACATCCCTGTTAGTGAGCATTTCTTCATTGCCAAGATAATCCATCCACCTGACAGGTGTGGCATATCAAGAAGCTGATTAAACCAAATGATCATTACACAGGTGCACCTTGTGCTGGGGACAATAAAAGGTCACTTTAAAATGTGCAATTTAGTCACACGTCTCAAGTTTTGAGGAAGCGTGCAATTGGCATGCAGGAAGGTCCACCAGAGATGCTTTTATTTTTTTGGGCCAACAAATTCTTATTTACAATGACGGCCTACCGGGGAACAGTGGGTTAACTGCCTTTTTCAGGGGCAAAACGACAGATTTTGACCTTGTCAGCTCAGGGATTCGATCCAGCAACCCTTCGGTTACTGGCCCAACACTCTAACCTCTAGGCTAGCTGCCACCCCATGTTGCCAGATAATTGAATGTTCCTTTCTCTACCATAAGCTGCCTCCAACGTTGTTTTAGAGAATTTGGCATTACGTCCAACCGGCCTCACAACAACAGAACATCTTCTTCATCTGCGGGTTCATCTGAGGTGTGGTGGAGGGAAAAAAGCCCTTTTGTGGGGAAAACTCATTCTGATTGGCATGGCCTGGTTGCCAAGTGGGTGGGCCTATGCCCTCCAAGAGCCCACCCATGGCTGCACCCCTACCCAGTCATGGGAAATCCATAGATTAGGGCTTAATGAATTTATTTCAATTGAATGATTTCCTTATATGAACTGTAACTCAGTAGAATCTTTGAAATTGTTGCATGTTGCATTTATATTTTTTCTCTGTATACATGATCAATTACACATCTTTGAATCAGCTATTAATAAAGACTATCAGAACACACTGGATTATCCAATTACATTGAATGATCTACAGGACAAATACAAACCCTCCAATCCAAATAGGCCTGTAGTGTTGATGGTATCCTAAATGAAATTATAAAATATACAGACCACAAATTCCAATTGGCTTTACTTAAATTATTTAGCATCATCCTCAGCTCTGGCATCTTCCCCAATATTTGGAACAAAGGACTGATAACCCCAATCCACAAAAGTGGAAACAAATTCGACCCAAATAACTACCGTGGGATATGCATCAACAGCAACCTTGGGAAAATCCTCTGCATTATAATTAACAGCAGACTCGTACATTTCCTCAGTGAAAACAATGTACTGAGCAAATGTCAAATTGGCTTTTTACCAAATTACCATACGACAGACCAGGTATTCATCTTGCACACCCTAATTGACAAACAAACAAACCAAAACAATGGCAATGTCTTCTCATGCTTTGTTGATTTCAAAAAAGCTTTGGACTCAATTTGGCGTGAGGGTCTGCTATACAAATTGAGGGAAAGTGGTGTTGGGGGAAAAACATTCAACATGATTAAATCCATGTACACAAACAACAGGTGTGCAGTTAAAATTGGCAAAATCTACACACATTTGTGACCCGATTCAGGAAACTAGGCATATGTCGCAAGTCACGACTTCACAGGAGAGCCGTTTGAACGGAAAAAAATATGTTTTTATCAAAATGCGTTTTTTGGCAGAAATGCCTTCTCGAACATGTGAACTTTCATGTGCATTAATATCAAACTTGTATGCAATCTGTAAATACAAATATAATTGTTAAATTACAAGCCTAATTGGTTTAGCCACAGAACAAGGGAACAACCTTCCAGCTAGCCATGATTGGCTGAGATAATGAGTGGGCTGGACATGCCGAGAGATGAGTTTGGATTGGTCTGCCATATAGCACGTGTCTGTCTATTGGAGCTGGTCAGTATGTCTAGGTAATCATGTCGAACACGGCTTTAAAAAAAAAGGATTGCGTAGTAAAACTGCATAAACCTAATGTCGAGTTAAAGTGTACTGTTAGCTAGCTTACGTTAGCTGGCTGGCTCGCTAGCTAGCTAACGTTATGTGTATGCTCTTCACTTTCTGGAGGACCAAGTTTTGAAATCAGTGTAATTCGAGTATGATAGCTAAGGAGATGGAGAAAATACCAGTCTGGATTACATCTTCAAACAAGGGCAACCATGCATGGCATCAGACAGGAGACGCGTCCAACCAGTCTAGCTAGCTACATTTCCAGATATTACACGTTTCTAATTTTGATTGAAAGTGGTTTCATTTCAAGTGTACTGTTAGCTAGCTAACGTTAGCTGGCTGGGTCGCTAGCTTACGTTATGTGTATGATCTTATTCTTCGTATATCAGACACATTTTCTTGACTAGTTATAGCCATAGAACTGGTTGGTTAGCTACCTGCAGATTCATACAGGGTAGTAACGTCATGAGTTGTGATTATGGTCCATTGTTTAGATAGCTAGCTACATGTCCTAACAAAAGACTCCACTATGCAAGTATCCATTTCAATAGAATGTCACTGGAACTGTTGATAGACGTACTAGCTGGTAAATTCGCTCTGGCAGTCTACTCGGATTTCAGACCATGGGTAAGATAGTCTAGTTAGCTACATTTTCAGATATTACGTGTTTCTAGTTTTGACTAAATATTTTTCATTTCAAGTTAAAGTGTACTGTTATCTAGCTAGCTAACATTTGATGGCTGGCTTGCTAACTAACGTTATGTCATGTGTTGGGATTCATTGTTTACCTAACTAGCTACATTTGAAGTCAGAAGTTTACATACACCTTAGCCAAATACATTTAAACCCAGTTAAAATTCCCTGTCTTAGGTCAGTTAGGATCACCACTTTGTTTTAAGAATGTGAAATGTCAGAATAATAGTAGAGAGAATGATTTATTTCAGCTTTCATTTCTTTCATCAGTTTCTCAGTGGGTCAGAAGTTTACATACACTCAATTAGTATTTGGTAGCATTGCCTTTAAATTCTTTTACTTGGGTCAAACGTTTCGGGTAGCCTTCATCAAGCTTCATCAAGCACCCAATAAGTTGGGTGAATTTTGGCCCATTCCTCCTGACAGAGCTGGTGTAACTGAGTAAGGTTTGTAGGCCTCCTTGCTCGCACACACTTTTTCAGTTCTGCCCAGAAATTCTCTATAGGATTGAGGTCAGGGCTTTGTGATGGCCACTCCAATACCTTGACTTTGTTGGAAGTATGCTTGGGGTCATTGTCCATTTGGAAGACCCATTTGCGACCGAGCTTTAACTTCCTGACTGATGTCTTGAGATGTTGCTTCAATATATCCACATAATTTTCCATCCTCTTGATGCAATCTATTTTGTGAAGTGCACCAGTCCCTCCTGCAGCAAAGCACCCCCACAACATGATGCTGCCACCCCCGTGCTTCACGATTGGGATGGTGTTCTTCGGCTTGCAAGCCTCCCCCCTTTTCCTCCAAACATAACGATGGTCATTATGGCCAAACAGTTCTATTTTTGTTTCATCAGACCAGAGGACCTTTCTCCAAAAAGTACAATCTTTGTCCCCATGTGCAGTTGCAAACCGTAGTCTAGCTTTTTTATGCCGGTTTTGGAGCAGTAGCTTCTTCCTTGCTGAGTGGCCTTTCAGGTTATCTCGATATAGGACTCATTTTACTGTGGATATAGATACTTTTGTACCTGTTTCCTCCAGCATCTTCACAAGGTCCTTTGCTGTTGTTCTGAGATTGATTTGCACTTTTCGCACCAAAGTACGTTCATCTCTAGGAGACAGAACTCGTCTCCTTCCTGAGCGGTATGACGGCTGTGTGGTCCCACAGTGTTTATACTTGCGTACTATTGTTTGTACAGATGAACGTGGTACCTTCAGGCGTTTGGAGATTGCTCCCAAGGATGAACCAGACCTGTGGAGGTCTACATATTTTATAATACTGAATGGGTATAGACAAAGAAGGGCTCTCCAGTAGTAGCACCAAAACATTGAAAGATGGTTTTCTCAAAAATTAGTTTACAAGTTGATCAATTTTCAAAGCAGAATTCTTTTCCCATTGTTTCCTCAAATGCGATGTATGGTATACCATTTTGTAGCTCTGAGTCTCTACTTTTATCCAATGTAACAAGAAATTCAAATTTTGCTACTAAAGACCAAATCCAGGTGGTGAGTCACATTTATTTCCACAGAGCCTTGGATTGAAACAGGGATGCAGCTTGAGCCCCACCCTCTTCAAAGTCCAGTATGTATCAATGAATTGGCGAGGGTCCTAGAACAGTCTGCAGCCCCCGGCCTCACCCTACTAGAATCTGAAGTAAAATGTCTACTGTTTGCTGATGATCTGGTGCTTCTGTCCCCAACCAAGGAGGGCTTACAGCAGCATCTAGATATTCTGCACAGATTCTGTCAGACATTGGCCTTGATTGTTAAATCTCAGCAAGACAAAAATAATGGTGTTCCAAAATAGGTCAATTTTCCAGGACCACAAATATGAATCCATCTAGACACCGTTGCCCTAAAGCAAACACATTATTTTTACCCTCCTCTACCTAAACATCGCCACCACAGGTAACTTCCACAAAGCTGTGAATGATCTGAGAGACAAGGCAAGGAGGGCCTTCTATGCCATCAAAAGGTATATAAAATTTGACATCCCAATTAGGATCTGGATTAAAATACTTGAATCATTGCCCTTTGAGTGAGGTCTGGGGTCCTGTCATGGAAAATTACAGTCAAATTATTAGTCATGCTATACTGTGTTTTACTGCTTAAAAAGTTGTCTCTTGTTATATGCTAGTGTTTTTTTCTAATCTGATATAAACTTGTCTTTGTGTAACTTAGCTGTAAGACTGGGCGTTTAGCTAAGATCTGTTTGGGTGTGACCGCAGTATGTGAGACATCCCGTGGTTTTACTATCTGCAGGAAGTCAGCTGTATGGAAACCTGCAGGAAGGAGCACATTATAGTGTGAACTGCGACAAATCGCAGATATACTGTTGAGCCCTCGTGCTAGTACATCTTAATCTGTACTGACAAACCAATCACCTTTTAAACCATGTTCTGTCGCTGTTTCCACACATCTGCTAACTGCCACATAGACAAAAGAGGTTGTACTTTCTCTATAAAAGCTGAGACCCAACTATGTTTGTTGGGCTCTTAACTCTGCACTGTTGAGTGGAGTGTTAACCGCTCCATTTTTGCAGATCTTATAATAAAGTTGCTGTTTGAAGAATTCTACAGGCTCTGGTTAGAGTTTCCACCACAGTCCGCTCACCAACCCAGAATTCACAAAATGTGACAAACACCAAATTGAAACTCTGCATTCATAATTCTGCAAAAACATCCTCTGTGCACAATGTACAACAAAGCAAATATGAGCATTCACAGACAAGCTAGCCGGAGTGTTTATGGACATATTCAATCTCTCCCTATCCCAGTCTGCTGTCCCCATTTGGTTCAATATGTCCACCATTGTTCCTGTTCCCGAGAAAGAAAAGGTAACTGAACTAAGTGATTATTGCCCCAAAGCACTCACTTCTGTCATCGCTAAGTGCTTTGAGAGGCTAATTAAGGATCATCTCATGTTCACCTTACCTGACACTCTAGACCCACTTCAATTTGCACAACGCCCCAATAGATCCACAGACGATGCACTGCAATGCACAATGCCCTATCCCATCTGGACAAGAGGAAAACCTATGTAAGCATGCAGCATGCATTCAAGCATGCAGCATTCATTTCCAACAGCTCAGTTTTCAACACCATAGTACTCTCCAAGATCATCATTAAGCTCGGGGCCCGTGGCCACGCATGCTTCCAACTCAATCATCAAGTTTGCAGAAGACACAATACTAGTAGGCCTGATTACCAACAATGATGAGACAGCCTACAGGAAGGAGGTGAGTGCCCTCGCGGAGTGGTGCCAGGAAAATAAGGAGCTGATTGCGGACTTCAGGAGACAGCAGAGGGAGCATCCACAACGACGGGGCCACATTAGAGAAGGTAAAAAGCTCCTCGGTGTACACATCACTGACAATCTGAAATTGTCCACCCAGACAGACAGTGTGGTGAAGAAGGAAGCCTCAGGAGGCTTAAAGAAATTCAGTTTGGCCTCTAAGACCCACAAACTTTTAGAGATGCACCATTGACAGCCTCCTGTCGGGCTGTATCCCTGCCTGATACGGCAACTGCATCACCCACAAACGCAGGGCTCTCCAGAGGCTGGTACGCTCTGCCCAATGCATTACCGGAGGCACAGTGCCTGCCCTCCAGGACACCTACAGCACCCGATGTCACAGGAAGGCCAAAAAGATCATCAAGGACATCAACCACCCGAGTAATGGCCTGTTCACCCCGCTATCATCCAGAAGGCGAGGTCAGTACAGGTGCATCAAAGCTGGGACCGAGAGACTGAAAACAGCTTCTATCTATCACTGGCCGACCTCCACCCAGTACACTGCCCTGAACTTAGTCACTGTCACTAGTCGGCTACCACCCTGTTACTCAACCCTGCACCTTAGAGGCTGCTGACCTATTTACATAGACATGGAATCACTGGTCACTTTAATAATGGAAACTGGTCACTTTAATAATGTTTACATACTGTTTACTCATTTCATATGTATATACTGTATTCTAGTTAATGCCATCCTATTCAACTATTGCTGTACATATACTATTCTGTCCTACGTATTCTACAGATATACAAAATATTCTATCCGCGTACTGTCCATAATGTCTATACATCCCATCCAGACACGCACGCACGCATCCACACACGCACGCACGCACACACACATGCACACATACAGTACCAGTCAAAAGTTTGGACCCACCTACTCATTCAAGGGTATTTCTTTATTTTAATGATTTTCTATTTTATGAAATAATTGTGAAGACATCAACACTATGAAACCCCCCCCAATTAAAAAAAAAAAAAAGGTTAAACAAATCAAGCCACCATTTAACTTGATGACTGCTTTGTGCACTCTTGGCATTCTCTCAACCACCTTCATGAGGAATGCTTTTCCCACAGACCTGCACAGCTATTTTCAGGTCTCTCGAGAGATGTTAGATCGGGTTCAAGTCCGGGCTCTGGCTGGGGCACCCAAGGACATTCAGAGACTTGTCCCGAAGCCACTCCTGCATTGTCTTGGCTGTGTGCTTAGGGTTGGTATTGGAAGGTTAACCTTCACCCCAGTCTGAGTTCCTGACTGCTCTGGAGCAGGCTTTCATCAATGATCGCTCTGTACTTTGCTCCATTCATCCGTCCTTCGATCCTGACTAGTCTCCCAGTCCTTGCCGCTGAAAAACATCCCCACAGCATGATGCTACCACCACCATGCTTCACCATAGGGATGGTGCCAGGTTTCCTCCAGACGTGACGCTTGGCATTCAGTCCAAAGAATTACATTTTGGTTTCATCAGACCAGAGAATTCTCATGGTCTCAGAGCCTTTTGGCAAACTCCAGGTGGGCTGTCATGCGTATTTTACTGAGGAGTGGTTTCCGTCTGGCCACTCTACCATAAATGCCTGATTGGTGGAGTGCTGCAGA
This sequence comes from Salvelinus alpinus, assembly GCF_045679555.1. Lineage (NCBI taxonomy): Eukaryota > Metazoa > Chordata > Actinopteri > Salmoniformes > Salmonidae > Salvelinus > Salvelinus alpinus. The sequence continues at coordinate 74,710,496 of NC_092093.1, forward strand.
GATGGTTGTCCTTCTGGAAGGTTCTCCCATCTCCACAGAGGAACTCAGGAGCTCTGTCAGAGTGACCATCGGGTTCTTGGTCACCTCCCTGACCATGGCCCTTCCCCCCCAATTGCTCAGTTTGGCCGGGCGGCAGCTCTAGGAAATGTCAAACTTCTTCCATTTAAGAATGATGGAGGCCACAGTGTTCATGGGGACCTTCAAAGCTGCAGACATTTTTTGGTACTGTGACTGACAAAATTAAGGAAAGCTTTGACTACGTACAGACTGATTGAACATAGCCTTGCTATTGAGAGAGGCCACCGTTGGCAGACCTAGCTTTTAAGAGAAGACAGGCTATGGCACACTGCCCACATAACTGAGCTGCACTTCCTAACCTCCTGCCAAATGTATGACCATATTAGAGACAGATATTTCCCTCAGACTACACAGACCCACAAAGAAATAGAAAACAAATCACATTTTTATAAACTCCCATATCTATTGGGTGAAATACCACAGTGTGCCATCACAGCAGCAAGATTTGTCACCTGTTGCCACAGGAAAAGGGCAACTAGTAAAGAACAAACACTATTGTAAATACACCCACATTTATGTTTATTTATTTTCCCTTTTGTACTTTAACTATTCGCACATCTTTCTAACACTGTACATAGCCATAATATGACATTTGAAAACTTTGAAACTTTTGTGAGTGTAATGTTTACTGTTCATTTTTGATTGTTTACATGTATTTCACTTTTGTTTATCTAATTTACCTGCATTGGCAATGTAAACATATGTTTCCCATGCCAAAAAAGCCCTTTGAATTGAATTAAATTGAGAGAGAGAGCGTGAGAGAGAGCGTGCGAGAGAGAGAGAGAGAGAGAGAGAGAGAGAGAGAGAGAGAGAGAGAGAGAGAGAGAGAGAGAGAGAGAGAGAGAGAGAGAGAGAGAGAGAGAGAGAGAGAGAGAGAGAGAGAGAGAGAGAAAGAAAGAGAGAAAGAGAGAGAAGGAGTTGGCATACTGTCCTACTTCCCAAATTGTTTCCAGCAGCTTCGAAGAGGAAATACCATTCTGGGAGCAAGATCCTTTTGACTGTGTAAAACATTATTGCCATTGTTTCTGTCTGAGGATTTTAAACTAAAACACCTGCCCGAAACAGAGGCCCAGGTTAGAGGAGACTGGAGGGTTTGATTTACTGTTGTATCTTTATTGGAGGTTTGCTTTCAAACCATGAAAGCCAAAGCCAAAATGTACTTCAAGAATGGCCCAGATTTGAACCTGTATGTGTGTGATTAGCGTTTAGCATAACTATTCACATTTGGAGGGAAAGCATGTTCATACTAACTGTTCATAGAAAAATAGCCAAATCGTACCAAAACACCCTATTCACTATACAGTGCACTACTTTTGACCAGGGTCCATAGAGAATAGGCTGTCATTTGGGACGCTTGTTCTTCTCTATGAATAGAATTTGCCTCTATCTCTCATCTTATTCTATCTCCACCTACCATGGCCATTTCATATTGCTCTTCACTCCCCTTCCATCTCTAATAAAGCTGTCTTCCCTTCTAAGAGCTCTGAGACATTGGCTCTGTTGAAAAGCCCAAGATATACTGTAGAATGCATATTTGTGGTAAAGAAGTATAGAAATGTGTGAAAATGTTTAAGCGTCCAAAGAATGCACGTCTGCATAGAGTGAAAGGAGATCAGTCAACCTGAATTTTTTTACATTTAGGCTGCGTCCCAAATAGCACCCTATTCCCATAGGGCTCTGGCCAAAAGGAATGGACTATGTAGGTAGAGTAGAGGGAGCCATTTGGGGCGCCGACATAGATACTTCCCATTCCAGTACCCAGACATAATGATCCAAAGGCATGTATGAAATAACAGCATATACTTTCACCTTAAAACCACATCACAGAATTGTTCAGTCTTGTCCTTACTGCAACTTATTTTTTCTTGGAAAGTATGTGTTGTATAATATAACTCGTATACGGCCGGAGTCTTATGGTTGCATCCTAAATGGCAACCCTGGTCAAATGTAGTGCACTACATAGGAAATAGGGTGCAATTTGGGACATAACTTAATATCTGTTTCATGTTGTTGAAGGCAACCAGAAGCAACAGATTGTCAAGTTGAGTACCTTAATGCACCATAATGTGGAGGCGAGAGAACATCTTCCCAGTGGACGAATTGAGAGGGAAAAACTGGCAGAAGAACCATCATCCTCTTCACTTTCCCAGCCAGACAGAACACGGTTGTTATTGTCACTGGAGAAAAGATAGAGATTGATCAGGAAGAGCGGTGACTCAGACTTGTGGAGAAGTTCCCTTAAGCTTTTAGAGAGGTGTCTAATTTAGGCCAATGAGTGAAGATATCACAGAACCCAAATCTCATGAGAGGAAGCATTTGGTAAAATCCACCCTATTAGGGCACTTGTTTTGACCAGAGCCTTACATCCTGTAGGGAATAGAGTGTCATTTGAGACTACATGTCATTCTAGAGTCAGAGGCATCTCATCTACAACCGGATTTGTGCACAGTTGAACGAGCAGCTCACAGAGTTTATTGAGTACACTACACGTTTACAACATACCGTGTAACTATATCATCATAATCCTGGCCCTTTGTATTAAGATACCAGATTTAATTCTGACAGATGACTCAGTTACTGAATACGACTATCGCCCAATATAGCCTCGGTGTCCTCTTGTTCACCCTCTTCACTAGTAGGCATAATAGAGCCTATTCTTCACTGTCCCATTAAACACATCAGCTCTATTGAATACAAGCCATTTGAAAGCGGCAGTACCCTTGAGCATAGCAATTAACCTAGTAGAGCTGCATCTTATATTCACTAATACATATATGAACACATAGTCCATGCCTACTGCCCTCTGCTAGATGGTGTGATAAGCCATTGAGTCCCATAATAATATCCCCATCGATCACAGTTGATCACCAAGACTGGAGTCCCAGGGGTGGCTTGGAATGCTTTACCAAGACTGGGAATTTAGAGGTTGAGAGGAGCATGGTTACTTTGCTTTGAGGCACTAATTTGTATCTATAAAGCTACAGCATTATCATTGAATCATATCTCTGAGGAAACCTAGGTAACATAGGTTACATGGGAGGGGGGGGGGGGGGGGTAAAGGGGAGAGAGAGAGAGAGAGAGAGAGAGAGAGAGAGAGAGAGAGAGAGGGAGAGACACAGAAGGAGAGAGAGACGAGGTGTCTATAGGTCAATAGTAACCTCATCAGAAATATGATGGCAGTAACGCAATGCTAAGACAGGGGCGTGTAGCGTATCTCTGCAGTGTAGTCATGTCAGTCATTGATTTAAGGCATGCTTGTCCTTGGACCTTGACATGAAGGTACTTCATTGTAAGTGTAGATCAATTGGCTAAGCTGACAAGGAGAAATACTGAAAGGTTTCTTGGTAGCCTTCATTTGTGTGTTAGACAACATAGATGTGTGACAAATAAAACACACTCCGTTCATTTCACAGAAAAGCCTTTCCAAGAAAAGTACAAGTGTATTCCGATACCTTGCTATGTAGTCTCTAACGACGACAAAACATAAATGTTACGCCTGTCATGAAACTGGGATTTGAAGGAGAATGTGGAACAACTCCTCCAGTGCGCTGGTTCTGCATCGATAGAACTTCGGAAGTGGGATGTGTACAACACATCAATAACCCCTACCACTATTATGATGCGTTTTTAGAGTTTCCTGAAGTTCATATGCAATAATCAATCCGCAGGCGATGATTTCCAACTTGATTTTTACGACACAATTGTCTCCGCTAGCTTCCATAAAATCTTCATGTCCTTTCATAACAAGTATCGGCCGGACTGCCGGTGTGTTATTATTTTAGTGATGATGTTAATGATGATAGAACATTGGAGCGTTTCCAACCACCATGGAAATTGCCTTCGGCGAAAAGATAGCAACCAAAGAGTTGAATGTCTTTTATAGCTTTGTTTTCATAGTGCAATTCAGTAATACAATGAGGTTGTTATGGTTCTCACTGGGTGGAGTGTCATCCTTAAAGTTTGTCTCAAAGCAGTGATCCATGGCAAATAGCTAGAGTCAAGAAGATCGTTGCGACAGGTTTATAATATAAATCAAACATTGGCCAAAAGGAAAGAGAAGATAAAAAATAATAGAGAACTGTGCAAACAGAAAATCTGCTGTTTCAAATGGCCCTCTTGATAATTTGCCAAACGAGAAAACTTTTTGGAGTTACTCGTCGTTTTTTTCCTGTTTCACTTTCACTGGTATCAACAGAATGTACACACAATGCCTAATGCAAGTCCACTGACTACAAGTTGCCACTTGAGCCAAATATGGTTTTGTGCAATGCTTGTTGTTATCACATTGATACAGAGGTTTGAATGTTCAATGCTGAAGTACAGTCCAGCGGCTAAGTGAAAAAAAAGGTATTTTGGGATAACCAACATTCTCCCACAGCTAGGGCATATCCAAAGAAGTATTTTTGGCTATAGTACCATCTCAGAATTTGTCTATTACCCCCTTAATTGTATTGAACTAAACTAAAAGTATTTGATTTCATCCACTCATACACAAAACTAATTTAGCACAATAAGCCCCTCCCTTATCATACCCTCTTATTTTGTTTTATTAATCGCCTATGTATTTTATGTTAATTCACATTTTATGTTCAACGTTGGTCGTTTGCCATTCCCCCATAACTGAAATTGCCTTTGTAGCCTGAGAGCATTTTTGCATTTCCTAATGTTTCAAATCATCTCTCTTTTGTAGTCTGATGTGATTGGGCTATAGCTCAACGTAGTGTATGATAGATTATAGAACACCTCTTTCTCAAGAGCCATAGTATTGCCATTGCCATCCATTTAAAAGCTTCACATTATTAAAAGCTGTTTACTGTATAGCAGACAGCAAGTCTACCTAAAGACTTAACTATAAAACGCACAACATCTATGGTCCGTGGAGACTGTGATACCACAGACCACGGAGCGCTATCTAATGTAAGACAATGGAGGTTTTCACTCATATCGTGTCAATGCCTCCCTGTAGAACTTCTCACTGGTACAGTACACATGCACATATAATTCTCTGGGGAGATCACTTCTAAATTCTATTGTGTAAAGAGCCTCAAGTCAATGCTTTTCTGAAAAGTGCAGCCATTGATCAAAATATATAGCTGTCCAACTCTAATACTGTTAAATGCAACAGTTCAGGGTATGCTTATTTTTTGGTTGTTGTTATAAAACTACCATCCCTGAAATGTTCTTCTTTAATTCGTTGAGATATATTTTTCGGTCATGTCCTCCTTGTAAAGTGGGCTACCAGCTGAGGCTGTGTGAACCCGGAGCAAGGATCCATCTGGATGCCCAAACGGGACGTAGGAGGAGGGGAGAGTCATAGAGAGAGGTGTGAAGAAGGGACCAGAGTTGGCCACTGACACAGCCTTCCTAAAAGTCAGTCAGTCAGTGCCATAATAAGAACAGATTGTGGTAGGAGGGATGGAGGGATGGAGGGATATGTCCCATTTCTAAAAGTGAGTAACACAGAGACCAGATGACAGCAAGCTCTGAAACTCAGTCAAACAGGCCATCAGAGAGCGAGAGAGAGAGAAAGAGAGAGAGCGAGAAAGAGGAGGTGTATAATTGGAAAGAGGATGATGATGATGATGATGATGAGCTCATTCACAGCCAAAATTGGTTTCACAATAACACCATGCACAGGGGAACACTTTCAAAACAACAAACATAAAACAACAAACTGTTTTGGTAGGATTTGGCCTATGATTACAGCTCATGAAGTCCTCCACTCAAAATTGAGACAGAAATGAATCTGAAATATTGGGTTGCTAAGGAAAAATAAGATGTTATCCTATTGTATAACCTGGCATATGGTGAAATAATGGATGGTGTGTGTGTGCGCGTGCGGCGTGTGGTCATGCTTGTGTGTGTGTGTTGTGTGCTTGTCTGCAGACTATATGTCTTGTCCTTCAACCCCCACTGGCACACATATGGTCCCCTGCCACCTCGCCATGTGTGCTGCAGGGTTTAGAGTACTGTACAGTTAGTATCCTGTTCTCTGAGTGGCGTCACTCTTGTTCCCTATGCCAAAGTCAATAACTGCACCACCCGTAATTGTAAATGGCAAGATTAGATCATTCAATTGATCCTGACTATACTCTACATTGATCCAACGAGCTGGATGTGTAAGGTTATAAGTAATTGATTTGAGAGCCTCTTGGAAACGCTATTATAGTTTAAAATAAAGCTTTTCTAGTTGGTGCAGAGCTTTACTCTATTTAGTGAAATATGATTATTTTCCACAATGCCCATTGGAATTTGATACTCAACCAGAAATATCAATCAAATGTATTTGTAAAGACATTTTCACATCAGCAGTTGACACAAAGTGATTTACAATAACCTGGCTCTAGACACCAAAATGCAAGCAGAAGCAAAATCATATTGTCCACAAATCATGTTAGTAAAAATGTGGCCTTACTGGTTGATAACATGTAGAGGGCAGACAGACTACACTGTACAGGTCCACGCTCAGCAGATTAAGACAATGAAAAAAGCCTGATATGGAAAAGGGCTTGGCCTCCGACAGAGAAACACAAAACCCAGAGACGTATCAAAGTCCGTCTGAAACGCGACGTTGATCGATGTTATCTGAGAAACGTGCGGCCATATTCTACTCCCCCCACTATCTCAACACGCACAACAATTCAGTTAGCGCTCCTCTCCCACTACACGTAACAAGATTAGCGCAGAGCGAGGAGCCACGGCGATACACATCTCTCCCCTCGCTCGCTCATGTTTCATTCCCGTTAGGAAATAAATAAATGAGGAGAAATAAAGCTTGGCTGTTAACAATGGGCCTTCCTTCCTTCATCTGTATTCAGAAGCGCTACCTATTGTTGATCACCTGAATTCTAGCGTGTTTGCTTATCTCGCCGACTCACTCCCGTGCCCTCTACACTGTATTCCTTGTGGCATTAGAATGTTGCAGGCTACATTTACTTTTAATAATCCAATTCAGTGTATCCAATGTGTTTATATTAGCTTTGAGCCACTTGTCATATCATTGACATTCACTTTGAATATCTAGCTACAGTCCGTCTTCCCTGAACACGTGTATTTGTTTCGGGAGACCTACTGTATGTCGATAATGGCTAGGTTATTGTAATGTCTCTGGCCTTAATAGTACTGACTGACTGTCATGTGTGTCATGGTTGTATGTAAAAGGTTTGCCTACTTTAATCGGCTTGACCTCAGAGTTAATGCGAGTATTAATGGTTAATAGGTAAGGCCAGGGGGTTTAATATATCATCAAATTATATTATATATCTGAGCTGACAATAGATCAGCTTGAAGAAACCATCGATTTTTGTGTGTGTGTGTGTGTGTGTGTGTGTGTGTGTGTGTGTGTGTGTGTGTGTGTGTGTGTGTGTGTGTGTGTGTGTGTGTGTGTGTGTGTGTGTGTGTGTGTGTGTGTGTGTGTGTGTGTGTGTGTGTGTGTGTGTGTGTGTGTGTGTGTGTGTGTGTGTGTGTGTGTGATATTAAAATAGGAAATCTAAACTAGAGACAGACAGAATATTTCCTCTCCCTCCTCCTGTCACCAAATCCTCTGATAATCCAACAACCTGTCTGTCGTTATGTAACGAAGGCAGGCTTCTTAAAATACGTTCCCACAGTCTTCCTGGTGATGGCCTGTTAAAACATGGTATAATCCCAGGATCCCCCTGGGTCTGTCATTACATGGTATAATCCAACGACCCCTCCCACCCCATCCTCCACCACCACGCGGTTCTGGTGCCATGGGTCTTGCCAGCTGCTACCAATTCTTATAATCTTCATCTACATCATGATTCTCTTCATGTGGTCCCTCCTTATAAGGATCAGCTAGAGTAGAAAACCTCCCATTTAGTCAAAACCCTCCCATAGAGTCAAAAACCTCCCATTTTGCAGCATTGGTTTCCCATGTTGGATCTTGGTTGCTTTTCACGTGTGATATGACTGTATTGTCTGTAATGTCCCAGGGATGTAACATACTACATGCCTGTCTTGTCCGTGTGTTGTGGTTTTTACCTCCATGTTGCATGGACAGAAATACAGTGATGTCATTGTGACTGTGTGTAATCTGTTTTCTCCGAGGGTGATCTGGCACCACCAGACCTCCACAGAGAGCCTGTACACATGTCACTTCCCCTCCCAGCAGCCCCCTGTGTAAACGTATCACAGGAAATGTGCCTTTTCTTGATAACCCTGACTCACTGACTAAACTGTGCCGTGCCAGTCAGAAAGTGCAGGTGAGGGAGTGTTATAGATGGGCCGCTAGATGGGCGAGCTGCAAAGTCAAAATTGGCTATATTGTAAAAATTCAGGAAAATAAAAATGTGCTTTTTGGTCTTCATTTAAGGTAAGGGCTAGGCAATAGGGTTAGTGGGGTGGTTAAGGTTAAAGTTAGGTTTAAATCAATTTTTATGACTTTGTGTGGTGCCAGCTAGTGACTATTCTGCAGAGCTGCCTACAGAAGTCGAATCATGACAATAAACACTAACCTGCCACTGTTAGCCTGAGATACAAACCCTCTGATGGAGCTGCTCCAGAATGAATCAGTGAAGTGAAACAACAGTGAAGTGGAGAGTTATTATACAATGTGGATTCCAGGCTATGACACTGGTTAGACACCATAATCACCAGCAAAGTAGACTCTTTTTCAGCAAGTACACTAGATCCACCAGGCTAGCCAACCCATTCACTACAACAGTCTGTGGATGTGGTTCTTATTGATGTTCACTTGAGGTCTTTACTCTTAAGGCTATGACACTAGTTGAACATGATACAGAGATGCACAGCCCAGCCGAAGACCCATCCATTTTCTCATTGTGTGCCCACCATTGCATATATGTCCTACTGGGCAATTCATTTTCTTGATGCATGTGAGACTCTATTTAGATAAATGGTGCAGATATCTGAATGGCAAACATTAAACCCTGACTGGTAGATTTATAGATCAATCTGCAAGCCTGCTGAAAACACCACGGATCAGCTCTTTCTTTCCCCTGCAAAGGTTCCTTTTCCTTCACCACAACGTTTTTAAAGAAAGATTACACTAATAATTAATAATATATTGGCGGCAATAAAACAGTGGGATTTATACTAGTAATTTTTTTCCTGAGTTTGTGGTGATGTGTACTTGATGATCTGATGTTATTAGCTCATTTTGAAATGTTTACAAGGCAATAATCCACACTGCACTCTTGTATGCTTTAAGTGAAGCGAGAAAAACTGCCCAACTGAGCATTTTGCTTTGGAGACTATGTTGGGCAGTAAGAGAGACCAGGGGAACAAAGTAATTGGGGTCACTTGTAACAGCTTAATAACTCAAATTAGAAACTACTTAGAAAGCTTTTATCCAGTGTGCTAATGCTTGGTTAGTGTCTCTTGAACTGACAGTTGATTTGCTATGGCTCTACTCATCAATCTAGCAAGAAGGCAATATTTGGAGTAATGTAGTCGTGCCCCCCCCCCCCCCCCCCCATAAATGGTAAATTGATTATTTATGTCTGGGAAAGAAAACCCATATGACCCAGTACATAATGCAAGTATAATAAACCATATACAAATATGATAATATTATAGTGAATTCATGACATGTGAATTAATTAGCCCTTTTCATGCTTTATAATGTCTATATATAGTTGCAATCAGTTTTAGCAACATCTACCCAAAATATTTCACGTTCTTTAGTACTTTACCCAAAATATCATGGCATTAGTGATAGTTAAAAAAGCTAGCTTTTTCTTGGTTCTACTGTGCTTACGTTTCCGGTGTAAAATAAAAAATGTTTTGGACTTCCACACAAAATAACTTCTTTATTTATCTTAGGTTTAGGGTAGTGTGTAGGTCACATTCTTTATCGTACAGCTATGAAAGTTATATATTTAGAATCACATCCTCGGTAGGAATCCAGCGATGGCTGTGTGACAGTGGGCATCAACCTTTTCTAAAGACGGCCCCTTTGAGGTGATGTGGCAAAGAGCTGACAAAATGGATTGTAATGACTCAGCCAAGAACTGGATAGAGCCAGAGACACGTTTATTCGACAGAGAAGCGTCTGCATGTCCTAGAGCAGTAGGTTTTTTGTGTTCTGACTTAGAAAACAGTGGGAAATGAATCAAATAAATAATGTAAACATATTAGAAGTAATTACCAGTAAATGTAATGTTTTATCGATAAAAAAAATGTGTTTTGAGACCCTAAAGTAAATATACACTTCCCTATGTATTTATTTGGACAGTGAAGCTAAGACTTTTAATTTGGCTGTATGCACCTGTCACGCCCTGACCTTAGTTCCTTTTTTATGTTTTCTATTTCTATGTGTTTGGCCTGGTGTGGTTCCCAATCAGAGGCAGCTGTCTATCGTTGTCTCTGATTGAGAACCATACTTAGGTAGCCTTTTCCCACCTGGTGTTTGTGGGTAGTTGTTTTCTGTTGTGTGTCTGCACCAGCCAGAACTGTTTCGGTCGTTCTCTTTGTTATTTTTGTTATTTCAGTGTTCATTTAATAAATATGGACACGTACCACGCTGCACCTTGGTCCTCTCCTTCCAACAGCCGTTACAGCACCAGCATTTTGGATTTGAGATCAAATGTTTTATAAGAGTCAAAATTACAGAATGTTACCTTTTATTTGAGTGTATTTTCATACGTCTCTCTTTTACCATTTAGAAATGAATGCACTGTATCTAGTCCCCCCATTTGAAGGTGTCATAAGTGTAATGGCTTTCGTCGGTAGAAGGAGAGGAGGACCAAAGCGCAGCGTGGTGCGTATCCATAATTTATTAGAATACTTCTCAATATGAACAAAAACAATAAACAGACGAAAAACCAACGAAGCTACAGTCCCGAACTAGTGAACACAGAAAAAAACAGCAACACAGGAACAGGAACAATCACCCACAAACCAACAGTGAAAACAGGCTACCTTAATATGGTTCCCAATCAGAGACAATGCAAAACACCTGCCTCTGATTGAGAACCATATCAGGCCAAATGACAAACCTCAACATAGAAACACATAACATAGACTGCCCACCCCAACTCCCGCCCTGACCATACTAACTAAAGACAAAAACAAAGGAAAATAAAGGTCAGAATGTGACAATGAGTAATTGTACAAATTCACTTACAGTGTATTACATTTTGTCAAAAGTTTAGTATTTGGTCCCATATTCCTAGCACGCAATGACTAAATCGAGCTTGTGACTCTACTACTTGTTGGATGCATTTGCAGTTTGTTTTGGTTGTATTTTAGATTATTTTGTTCCCAATTGAAATGAATGGTAAATAATATATTGTGTCATTTTGGAGTCACTTTTATTGTGAATAAGAGTAGAATATGTTTCTGAACACTTAATGTGGATGCTACCATGATGACGGATAATCCTGCATGAATCGTGAATAATGATGAGTGATTAAGTTACATGCACAAATATCATACCTCCAAGACATGCTAACCTCTCACAATTACAATAACAGGGGAGGGTAGCATTTTTGGGGGGGTATGATATTTAAGATTCTGCAACTTTCTCACTGGTAAATCAAATCATAACATTTTTCAATTACCCTTTTTTATTTTTTTTTACTATTGAAGACAATGTTACATTTAACCCCGTAGCCTGTTAATTTAACCACGCCTACCGGGTCAATTATAACATTTAGCTTCCGCTACTTTCGTTTGAATTGTAAACGACTTGTATGTCCTAGAAACCGTGTTGCTGTTTGTAATGGTGGCTGAGATGCATGTTGTTCGCATAAAAATATCATTAATCTAACTCGAATAATATTTTCATAAATAGCAAAAGGCTAAAATGTGTTCTTTAAAGCCCACATCTTCATTCCCACCATCTGGTTTGTATATCCAGTTATGGCAGGAGAAAATGGGAACTATCACTCACTGGGGTTGGTTATTCTGTGACTGTGTGCTATGCTATAAACAGATTTGGGATGGCAGCCGTCCTCCATATTTTCACAGACTTTGGGAGTCTTCAACAAAACTCTCTTGGTCACTCTGAGACACACTCGCCACAAGCACCAGCAGAACAGCATCCATAGCAATCGTCCCACTTCCAATTTAGGTGTGGATCAGATTGGAGAAAAGTGAGCAGTGAGCAAAGCGCTGCTGTATTGTAAGTATGTTTGTCACAGGAATGATAAAAAACGATGACATGCTGTGTGTTTCTCTGGGAGAAGAGCCAATTACCCGGGGTTTCCCTCTCCAAACTTCACCCCAGTGAGAGTGGACTTTCATCATCATCTTGTTGGTGGATAGTGTGGGTTAGGCCTGGGTGATGCTCCAATTACTATGACTCAAAGTGACTTTCTGAGAATAGCTAGCTGCTAGCCTCTCACTCTCAGGCTCTCTAGGGACTGTATCCATTATATCAACTCTAATTTCCAAGCAGTACAACCTAGAATAAAACACACACATGAACACACTTAAACACACACACATGAACACACACGCTGTACACGATCACAAACTCACACACCTTCAATTCTCACCACAGATGGCAGAGGCCCCATCACTTTCACAAACTCTAGCTGGTTTCTTGGAGAGTTGGCTCGTGTAAATCTGACTGCATGGTTAAGCTTATTATGTAAATACCCAGTCTGCTCACAGTGATGGGAACGTGTGGGCTGTAATCAGGTTATTTTTATACCATGCACTGCGATACTGTCTGTCTGTCTGTCCTACTCTCTCTGGCCAAGCCTAAACAGCCAAGCATCCTTTCCATTACTGATAGTTCTCAAGCTATGGTTAGAGTAACAGGCCGATCAGTGCAATGTCTTTTGTCTCCTTTCAAACTTCCTAGAAGTCCAATGACGTAACAGACGGTCAAATCATTCTGAGAGTCTCTGATATGTCAATTTCCTCTGTCAGCTGGTCTTGGATGTTGATTGGATGCTGATCCACCGGTTTATATGGCTTGTCTCTTCCTGGAAGACTTGACCAGTGGTGAGGGTGTAAACCAGTGGCGGTTCTAGCTTGTATTGCTCCCTGGGCGAACCCCCCCCCCTTCAGCGTCCTCCCCACCCCCACCCAAAAAACACCAATCTGCACTAACTGTCATTTTTATTCTGACATTTGGAACAACACAAATAAATAATCATAACATTTAAAACAATATAAATATTAAAACATTTAAAAAAAGGAACAAAGACATATGCTGATTTTGCACTCGAGCATCAATACATTACCCATCCCCCAACACTGTCAACCAAGAGTCAAGACTAAACCAATTCACCTTGGTAATGTGCAGACTGGTTTCATATTATTCTTAATGATTTCGCACAAACCAGAAAAAAAGTGTGGTTTATTTGGTAGCATTTCGTAGTGTGACTGATTTTACTAATTGCATTACTACTGCACAAAGTTAGAGGTGCGCTATTTGATAGATTCCCCCGCTCCCCCTACCTCGGGCTTCCAGTGGGGAGACCTGAGGTCAACCTACACCCGCTCCCCTCCCCATCTCGTACTTCAAAGTGGGAGACCTTCCCAGACAGTAGCCTGCCTAGCTCACAAACTAGAATCAGGGCGCCCACTCCGACAAGGTTAATTGACACACAGTCCCACACGGTGACATGATATCATTGACGTGACGTGCAAATGAGCGATAGAAAACCGATCGCGCAAATGTCACCATTCAGATTTTTTTGTGAGGGCGCCCCATGCCACCCCCGGCAAGATGCCGCCCTGGGTGGCTGCCCATGTCGCCTATACCTAAATCCGCCACTGGAGTAGCTGCACTGATTATGCTGGATGTTAGCCTCCAAGCTAATGTTCGTCTTACATCAGGCAGACGCCATCAGAATTACATGGACATTGTTTTTCTCTAATGTGGTTGCAAAACTTGTTGGATAAAGTCCCAATACATTTAGATCCATAGATCCTATGAGGGAGATATTGAACTGAGGAACTAGAGTGAAACAGACTGAAAAAAAAGAGAGAGGAGAGGGGTAGAGAAAGATAGAGAAAATGAGAAGGGACAAACAAATTCCAACTACAGAATGTGGTGCACCTATGAAGCCTACAGCAGGCTTCTGGGCTTTTTTCATTCATTTCTGGCCCTCAGAAAGAGGAGGAAGCAGAAGGAAGGCTTTGGAGCAGAGCTGCCAATATGACTAGGCTGGGTGAATGAAGAACAGATGCAGATATTACATGTAGAGTCACATTTGGAGAAGGATAGATGGAGGGAGAGCAGAAGAGAGGAAATGAGGCGGGGGGGGGGGGGGGGGAGAGATTGAAAGGACAGGAGGAGAGGGAGGTTGGAGGTTTGTGGGGCCCTGCCTAGCCCTGGCAGGACTGCACCGTGGGAGGAACAGGGAGAGTGGAGGAGAGGAGCAATGTGTTGGTGGTGGTGGTGGAGCAGGCTAAAGACTCCTCTGAAGATTACAGAGCAGGAAATTAAATGGGAAAAAATAGGATTTGAGAGAAAAGGAGAGACGGGGAAATAGGAGGAAAAGAGAGAGAGAGAGACTGGGAGAGAGGAAGTGGGGAATAGAGAGTAAGATGAAGAGGGAGAGAGAGATGAAGAGAGATAGAGAGAGAGCGAAAGACATAGAGAGAGTGTGAGAGAGAGAAAGACATAGAGAGAGTGTGAGAGAGAGCAAGAGAGAGAGAGAGAGAGAGAGAGAGAGAGAGAGAGAGAGAGAGAGAGAGAGAGAGAGAGAGAGAGAGAGAGAGAGAGAGAGAGAGAGAGAGAGAGAGAGAGAGAGAGACTAAAGGGGCCTGTGGTGCAGATGGCAGGTAAATTGACTGCTTGTGCTCTAGTTTTAGGATGCCGTGTGGCGTCACTGAACGTCTGGGACACAGACCAGACCATCCATGAGTCTGCTACACCTGTTCTCTGTTCTGCTGCCTGTGTGTATGTGTGTGTGTGTGTGTGTGTGTGTGTGTGTGTGTGTGTGTGTGTGTGTGTGTGTGTGTGTGTGTGTGTGTGTGTGTGTTCAATACCACCAGCTTGAGATAACATCAAAGACAAATGCACAACTAGAGCAAGCTACCCACTACAGTAAAGAATATGTTCAGTACACTGAACAAGAATAGTGTATAAATGCAACTTGCAACAATTTCCAAGATTTTACTGAGTTACAGTTTATATGAGGAAATCAATAAAATGCTATTGTGTTTGTTGTCCATAGCTTATTCCAGCCCATGCCATAACCCCACCGCCACCATGGGGCACTCTGTTTACAATGTTGACATCAACAATCCGCTCGCCCACACGACGCCATACACGTGATCTGCGGTTGTGAGGCCAGTTGGATGTACTGCCAAATTCTCTAAAACGATGTTGGAGTGGCCTGCTGGAGGTCATTTTGCAGGGCTCTGGCAGTGCTCCTCCTGCTCAAAGGCAGAGGTAGCGGTCCTGCTGCTGGGTTGTTGCCCTCCTACGGCCTCCTCCACGTTTTCTGATGTACTGGCCTGTCTCCTGGTAGCGCCTCCATGCTCTGGACACTACGCTGACAGACACAGCAAACCTTCTTGCCACAGCTCGCATTGATGTGCCATCCTGGATGAGCTGCACTACCTGAGCCACTTGTGTGGGTTGTAGACTCCGTCTCATGCTACCACTAGAGTGAGAGCACCGCCAGCATTCAAAAGTGACCAAAACATCAGCCAGGAAGCATAGGAACTGAGAAGTGGTCTGTGGTCACCACCTGCAGAATCACTCCTTTATTGGGGGTGTCTTGCTAATTGCCTATAATTTCCACCTTTTGTCTATTCCATTTGCACAACAGCATGTGAAATTTGTTGTCAATCAGTGTTGCTTCCTAAGTGGACAGTTTGATTTCACAGAAGTGTGATTGACTTGGAGTTACATTGTGTTGTTTAAGTGTTCCCTTTATTTTTTTGAGCAGTGTATGTTTGTCCGAATCGAGAACGAAGATAGTATAGCCAAGTTAGGGTTGGTCAAACATGATCTGTGCTACACCAAACAGTATCTGTAACTCCCAGTAATGGATACCAAAACTCTTCTGTTAAATCACATTGTCTGATGTAACAATCTGTAGTTATTCAGAAAGCAGCCTTTTCACTCAATATTTGCTATTGATTACAATTAGCATGGCAATCATGTAATTCAATCAACACAACAGACACAACAAGCAAATCTATAGCTTGCATTCCACATTCATCATTGCCTGTTTTCTGCTCATTAATTACACATACTGTAAAAACAAATATGACATTTCTAATGTTGCTTTAACAGTGGGGATTTTAGCATGTAAATATTGGTGGGGCAAACAGATTTTTTTTTTTTTAGATGCATGCCAGCAAAGCCACTACACAACACAACACTAAACAATACAGGAAATGCACTATAACGGTGACAAACGGTGCCCACAAACTGTTAGGGCCTACCAGCAGAGCTTTCTTTTCAGCACCATGGAGTGAATCCTTACGACCGCTACACTTGCTATCAGCCTTATCTGTTAGCAAAACAGTTCATTCAGACTCATTTACTGCCTTTAAAAAAAAAGCATTGCTGATATGGCTGACTTGTGGTTTCTACTGACAATTGAGATGTACAAACTATGGAATAAGGGAACGATGAGCGAATAAGAGGCAATCCGTAATTTCGATTAAAACATTAATGAGTGAGCTAAGAGGAACGTAGTCAATATAACAATTTGTTCAGCACTTTTGACATTTACAGCAACAGAATTCAGAACATGTGCCATTCATACAGTATTCTCCCTGTACACCAAGTCATAACCAATGATAAATAAAGGGGGCATATAAGCAGACAATGAAAGCTCTTACAATATTCGATGATGACATTTCACCACCAAGTCAGAACAGTAGGCTAAGTTATGAGGGGGAAAGGGACCAAACTATTAAGGTGAGGCATATGGGCTACTAACAGCTTACTACACAACATACATACTTTCTTAGCTACAGTATACATATCTTCCTGGCATATTGCATCATTTATGCAGCAGCATACAAGACATTTTTGGACTCACTTGAACAATTGTGGGCAATTTTTGTCATGAAACTTTGTCATCAAAGTCTGGCATTCTCTTGATTTATGGTGCTTTCAAAACAACTGGGAACTCTGAAATAAACAAGGTTGAATCATGACGTCAGGGATCTTCAGGTCGGAGCTCTAGAAAGTGGCCCGAGTTCCCGACTTGGAATTCCGAGTTGGATGACCGTTCAAAACGTATTATCCCAGTCGGCGCTAGTTTTTTTCAGAGATCCCAATTGTCTTGAACTCACAAAAGTCTAAGATTTCCCAGTTCCAAGTTTCCATTTGTTTTGAACACGGCAGAAGTTGTGCTTGGCCAATGTATTCAACCTTTTCTGGCACATGGTGTTGCGGGTGAATGTTTATCGTTAAACCCAGACTTGGACCACACACCCTTTCCACCAAATAGTAGGCAGGGGAAGCAAAATAGGGATTCCTTGGCAGCGCTTGCAGTTAGCCACTGATTCCTTCCAAACCACTCACTGTTGAATTTGCGATTTCCAACTTGTTGTGTAATGTTTATGTCCAATGGCCAATGAGCACCAATACGTTTTATCTATAACTTCTCTTCATATGACAAAGATTGAAAAGGATTTGCCAGTACTTTGTCGACGTGATTCATGGTGATGACTGCTTGTCAAGCTTGCTAGCTAAGACTTTGAAAGTATGATGTTGACATGATCAGTCCAATCAAAGCTACGGTAGATGTAATGTGATTTGATGTAATTTTATCTGTACCCAATGACCTTGAACCTTCTTGGATGGGCACATCTAACGTAAATCTATGGCAGCAACCAAGGGTGATTGAACTTTCAAGCTCTCCCTGTATATTTTGCAGTGACAGAACACTGAGCACAACTAGAGAAGATGACCAACCCCTACACTCTGTATTTTCCGCTGGCTACCCCTTCACCACAGAAAGCACTGATCTAGAATGAAACACCAGAATTTTGGAGCAAAACAGAGACCACGTTTGTGTGCGGCTTTATTAACTCAATTTATATATTTTTTAAACTTTGTTTGCACACTGATATGTGATACGTATTAATACCAAAACGATATGCAAAACAGGCAACAAATATATATGATTTTTTTTCATAGCTAAACAGGTGGGCCTCACAAGTTCTCAACTGGCAGCTTCATTAAATAGTATCCGCAAAACACCAGTCACAACGTCAACAGTGAAGAGGCGACTCCGGGTTCCTCTGTACAGTGTCTGTGTTCTTTTGCCCATCTTAATATTTTATTTTTATTGGCCAGTCTGAGATATGGCTTTCTCTTTGCAACTCTGCCTAGAAGGCCAGCATCCCGCCTCTTCACTGTTGACGTTGAGACTGGTGTTTTGCGTGTACTATTTAATGAAGCTGCCAGTTGAAGACTTGTGAGGCATCTGTTTCTCAAACTAGACACTCTAATGTATTTGTCCTCTTACTCAGTTGTGCACCGGGGCCTCCCACTCCTCTTTCTATTCTGGTTAGCAACAGTTTGTGCTGTTCTGTGAAGGGAGTAGTACACAGCGTTGTATGAGATCTTCAGTTTCTTTGTAATTTCTCACATAGAATAGCCTTCATTTCTCAGAACAAGAATAGACTGATGAGTTTCAGAAGAAAGTTATTTGTTTCTGGCCATTTTGAGCCTGTAATCGAACCCACAAATGCTGATGCTCCAGATACTCAACTGGTCTAAAGAAGGCCAGTTGTATTGCTTCTTTAATCAGGACAACAGTTTTCAGCTGTGCTAACATAATTGCAAAAGGGTTTTCTAATGATCAATTAGCATTTTAAAATTATAAACTGGCCTTCCGGGTGGCGCAGTGGTCTAGGGCACTGCATCGCAGCGCTAGCTGTGCCACCAGAGACTCTGGGTTCGCGCCCAGGCTCTGTCGCAGCCGGCCGCGACCGGGAGGTCCGTGGGGCGACGCACCATTGGCCTAGGGGGTTTGGGTTTGGCCGGTAGGGATATCCTTGTCTCATCGCGCACCAGCGACTCCTGTGGCGGGCCGGGCGCAGTGCGCGCTAACCAAGGCAGCTAGGTGCACGGTGTTTCCTCCGACACATTGGTGTGGCTGGCTTCCGGGTTGGAGGCGCGCTGTGTTAAGAAGCAGTGCGGCTTGGTTGGGTTGTGTTTCGGAGGACGCATGGCTTTCGACCTTCGTCTCTCCCGAGCCCGTACGGGAGTTGTAGCGGTGAGACAAGACAGTAATTACTAACAATTGGATACCACGAAAATTGGGGAGAAAAGGGGATAAAATAAATTTAAAATAAAAATAATAATAAACTTGGATTAGCTAACACAACGTGCCATTGGAACACAGGAGTGATGGTTGCTGATAATGGGCCTCTGTACGCCTATGTAGATATTGCATTAAAAATCAGCCATCTCCAGCTACAATAGTCATTCAGAACATTAACAATGTCTACACTGTATTTTATGTTATTTTGATGGATGAAAAATTTGCTTTTCTTTCAAAAACAGGGACATTTCTAAGTGACCCCAAACTTTTGAACGGTAGTGTATATTGTGTGCTACTCCAGCGATCACCAGCTGAAACCTTCAAAACAAGAATGTTATCTAATTGTATGCTCCTATGGCTCACCTGGTGAATTCGGTCTACTGTATTTGTGGGTTCTTTAGATGGTGTATGGATAATTCTCTATGTAGACAAACACTGGGTGGAGACCGATTACCCGTTAGTAGATTTCATGAAGAACCAACTGACCACACTTACAGCCATTCATCAACTCACTGTCACGCCCTGACCTTAGAGATCCTTTTTATGTCTCTATTTTGGTTGGTCAGGGCGTGAGTTGGGGTGGGCATTCTATGTTTTTGTTCTATGTTGTCTATTTCTATGTGTTTGGCCGGGTGTGGTTCTCAATCAGAGGCAGCTGTCTATCGTTGTCTCTGATTGAGAACCATACTTAGGTAGCCTTTTCCCACCTGTGTTTTGTGGGTAGTTGTTTTCTGTTTTGTGTCTGCACCAGACAGGACTGTTTCGTTTGTTCCGTTTTGTTATTTTTTGTTCTAGTGTTCAGTGTTATTAAAAGTCATGAACACGTACCATGCTGAACCTTGGTCCTCTCCTTCTTCCTCAGACGAACGTCGTTACACTCACCTACTTCCTGTTCTCTTCCAACAATTAACTAACACCTGACCAATCGGAATAGAACAAAGTAGTTTGTAGGTATTGTAGATAATAAATTACCATTACAATTCCCAACAATTGATTCCTCGTATTTTAAAACCACACAGCAGTTACTTAGAAAGCAATAACATCTCCCATAAAATAAGTCTACACTACCATACGTATCTACATACAGCATATAATGATCATAAAAAAATAATTGCAGGCTATCCTGGTAAAGTTATACACCATTCAGTTACAGCGATTTCAACCATTGGCTCATTTGAAATCAGCAGCCTAATCTCTCAACACAATAACAAGGATGAAACAGCAATGTTATGCAGATGTTTGTGATGGCTGTAGATGGAGTCTCTCTGCCCATTTATTGCTGCTGCACACACACACACACACACACACACACACACACACACACACACACACACACACACACACACACACACACACACACACACACACACACACACACACACACACACACACACACACACACACTGTGTACAACAAGACCCCCAGGGGGGAGGCCAGGCAAATTGAAACCTCATCAACAGAACTAATGGTGTCGAGGCTCCCCTCGCCACCCTCTACCTACTCTCTGGTTGTTTTTCCCCCATCACATTTGACTCTAAGTGGAAAATCATTGGTCTGCTTCATTAAACTAGATTCAAATGAAAATGAAAAATCAAATCAAATGTATTTGTCACATGCGCCAAGTACAACAAGTGTAGACTTTACCGTGAAATGCTTACTTACAAGCCCTTTCCCAACAATGCAGAGTTAAAAAGTAAGACAAATTTGCTAATTAAAAAAGGAAATCGTAACACAATGAAATAACAATAACGAGGCTATTTACAAGGAGTACCGGTGCCGAGTCAATATGCAGGGGTACGAGGTAGTTGAGGTAATTTGTACATGTAGGTAAGGGTAAAAGTGACATGGCAATCAGGATAGATAATAAACAGAGTAGCAGCAGCATATGTGAAAGGTTTGAAAGAGTGTGGCATCAATATCAAATCAAATTGTATTAGTCATATGCGCCGAATACAACAGGTGTTGACCTTACCGTGAAATGCTTTCTTACGAGCCACTAACCAACAACGCAGTTTAAAAAAAGAATAAGAAATAAAAGTAACAAGTAATTTAAGAGCAGCAGTAAAATAACAATAGCGAGACTATATACAGGGGGTTACCGGTACAGAGTCAATGCGTGGGGGCACCGGTTAGTTGAGGTAATATGTACATGTAGGTAGAGTTATTAAAGTGACTATGCATAGATGATAACAACAGAGAGTAGCAGCGGTGTAAAAGAGGGGGGGGGGGGGGATGCAAATAGTCTGGGTAGCCATTTGATTAGGTGTTCATGAGTCTTATGGCTTGGGGGTAAAAGCTATTTAGAAGCCTCTTGGACCTAGACTTGGCGCTCCAGTACCGCTTGCCGTGCAGTAGCAGAGAGAACAGTCTATGACTAGGGTGGCTGGAGTCTTTGACAATTTTTAGGGCCTTCCTCTGACACCGCCTGGCATAGAGGTCCTGAATGGCAGAAAGCTTTGCCCCAGTGATGTACTGGGCCGGTTGCACTTCCATCTGTAGTGCCTTGCGGTCGGAGGCCGAGCAGTTGCCATACCAGGCAGTGATGCAACCAGTCAGGATGCTCTCGATGGTGCAGCTGTAGAGCCTTTTGAGGATCTGAGGACCCATGCCAAATCTTTTCAGTCTCTTGGGGGGAATAGGCTTTGTCGTGCCCTCTTCACGACTGTCTTGGTGTGCTTGGACCATGTTATTTTGTTGGTGATGTGGACACCAAGGAACGCTCTCAACCTGCTCCACTGCAGCCCCGTCGATGAGAATGGGGGTGTGCTCAGTCCTCTTTTCCTGTAGTCCACAATCATCTCCTTTGTCGTGATCACGTTGAGGGAGAGGTTGTTGTCCTTGCACAACACGGCCAGGTCTCTGACCTCCTCCCTATAGGCTGTCTCGTCGCTGTCGGTGATCAGGCCTACCACTGTTGTATATATGCATGTGTGTGTGTGTGTGTATTTTGTGTGTGTGAGTGTATGTAGTGTGTGAGTGTGTGTGATCGAGTGTCAGTGTAATATGTGTGAGTGTGTGGGTAGAGTCTCGTGAGTGTGCATAGAGCCAGTGCAATAGTCAGTTAAACAAAAGAAATGTCTCAATAGAAAATAGTCCGGGTAGCCATTTGATTAACTGTTCAGCAGTCTTATGGCTTGGGGGTAGAAGCTGTTCAGGAGCTTTCTGGTCCCAGACTTGGCGCTCCGGTACAGCTTGCCGTGCAGTAGCAGAGAGAACGGATAGACTTGGGTGGCTGGAGTCTTTGCCAATTTTTAGGGCCTTCTTCTGACACTGCCTAGTAAAGAGGTCCTGGATGGCAGGGAGCTTGGCCCCAGTAATGTACTGGGCGGTACACTACCTCCTGTAGCGTTTTGCGGTCGGATGCCAAGTAGTTGCCATACCAAGCGGTGATGCAGCCAGTCAGGATGCTCTCAACTGTACAGCTCTCAAACATTTGGAGGATTCCTTATCTATTATTTGAAGAGATGAGAGAGCCAGAGAGAGAGAAAGAGAGGGGGGGGGGGGGGCTTTTGGGTTGTATGGGAAAGGGATTGGGACATTAGTAATTTTAACTCCAATTAGATTGGTGTGTATATTTTCTTCTTCAATGCAAATATTGTACAAATCCATGGGACTGTGACATTGTGTGTTTGCATATACATAAATGTAACTATTGTACTGTACAGTAAGTAGTAAACTGACACGTTTCCTTTCATCTAATATCACATTTAGCTTGTCATTGCCCTCTGGTGGACTTGACAGACAACAACGTACAGTGCATTTCCTCTGCTTTTACCAAAGCCTACTACTGTACATTCACTGTTAATGCATCCCAAATGGCACCACTATTCCCTACATAGTGCACTACTTTTGACCAAACCATATGGCTCCTGGTCAAAAGTAGTGCACTATAAAGTGAATAAAGTGTCATTTCAAATACAACCACATATAAGATGTATATGCTGGGCTGTCACGGCCTATACGGAAGTCATTCAACAAGAAACATTTCAACATTAGCTATTAATAAAGTGTACAGAGAACATCTGAAATGAAAGTGTTGCTGCTTGACAGTAGCCTAGTGTTAAAATGTTAAAAACAGTTTTCTGTAAGAGCATCAATGGAACGGGCAACATGTAGGCTAATAACATGTAATAATGAGTGAAATAGGTCGTCTGTGCAATTATATAGGCTAATCATAATCGAAAGCTTCATCGTCATTATCATCATCATCAACAACCATCAGAAACCACCGATGTTATGGGCAACACAGATTCTGTCATACTAGCTTGGTTAAGGTAGCACGTTTGTGTTTGGCCCCAGGAATAACAACCTCGGGCTCCTTTATCCCCTCCCTTTTCCACTACTGTCCATAAGGTACGATATAGCGATGATATAGTTTGGTATATGATCCAAGATTCCGTGACGCTATGAGCCTCGCAGGCTCCAAAATGGGAGTGTTATAATATGCGGCTCTGATGGGGGTTCGGAGAGAGAGCGCAGGCGCAGTCATCCGAGTTATGGTTGAAAACTAGCAGCTATGCCGCGCAGTGTAGGACCCAAGCTAAATGTGTCTGACAACAGCATTAGATGTGGATCCACTGAGGAGAACTGAGCAGTGGACAAATAAAACGGAACATCTGAAAAACAATTGCGAATTATTGTCTTCTCCGGATAACTTCCTCTTCAACCCTCGACGAACCGAGGCGACGATCATTCCTTCCCCGGGCATGCGAGAGAGATACCGTCACCACCAATGTTCCTCCTAGCCTCCGCCTGAGACGCCAGGGATTTACTCCTTGTCCGTTTGTTTTTAGTGACTATTAATAAAACAAGCAGAAACAATTAAGGGGCTTCATTATGATTTTGTTAGCATTTCACACTAGAAGACGTTTGAATAGCTTTTATCTAGGGACGTTGTGCTTGCAATTCTTGCTGTGGATTTTATGTGCCGTGAATGGAGAGGAACAACCGTTCAGCGTAGAGGTAAGAATGGGAACGGGGTACTGCTAGCTTTTTTCACTGGTGGTGACCATTCATTGTTATTTCAATTTAAAAAATAGAAACATCTTGTGTTTTATG
The DNA here is from genome assembly GCF_045679555.1 of Salvelinus alpinus. Lineage (NCBI taxonomy): Eukaryota > Metazoa > Chordata > Actinopteri > Salmoniformes > Salmonidae > Salvelinus > Salvelinus alpinus. The sequence continues at coordinate 74,734,822 of NC_092093.1, forward strand.
CATAATAATTCCTAGTTACCAAGACAAATAGGATCATAATGCGTGTCAATTTATGCCTGGGGTTTGAATACGAACCGATATGAGCCCTCCATGCTTTAGGGATGGAGTTGAATTTAGCTTCAACAGTAGACCTCTTTGTGAGTGTTTACGAGGTGCGAACTAGAAAGGCTACAACAGTACTGTTCCATTCGGTCCACCTTTCCCTCACGCTATTACTCTTTTAGACGTGGAATGTGCCTATAGCCATATGTTAGGCAATTTTAGAAGCAAAGCATGCTTCTATGGTTCAATGGATGTTGTTAAATAAATCCACCTGATATATCTGGTCACTAACTTTGAACATTGATTGGAGTGGTATTATAATGAACTGAGATCTAATTTGTGATTATGTATCCTAATTCAAATATAACTTGTATTTTCATAACGTAGCACCATAGGCTATTGGCGCATTTGGTGATGCCATTACCTATACTGCAAGGATGGGAATTGGATTTGTGATGTCCCACACAACCCAAGACAAATGAGAATGGGATTTAGAGAACATTTATTTAAACTCCCCACTTTACAGATCAAGATCTTAATTTGATTTCCCTGTTGTAGGAGAAATGTCCTGCAATACAGGAAATGTTACATTTGTAGTATATTTGAGGTTTAAAAAGGCTTCTGAAGTTTGTAATTTCCACCTGAAATTTGAGACTTCATTTTCCCTTAAGAAAAATGTATCAACCCCAAAAATTATAATCCACATAATAATTCAGATTTTCAGTTGCTGCAGGATTATGTTCCTGCTGTAGCAAACAGGATACAATTATCATCCTACATCTGTAGCCTACATATCTAATTGTCAGAATGGTTCTCAACTATTTATCCATTGGTTTAACCGCTTGACACATTTGTCTGTAATATCTGGTGTTTCAAAATTTAACAAGGGAGTGCTTTGTGGATGCTGTAGCCTAATCATTTATTTCAACCTTATAACGTGATAATTAATTGTTATAACCGGTTTACAATAGGCTATAGGCCTACACAGCTTAGTTTATTTCTGATGTTACACAAATGTTTCTGCAAATAAAAAGAAATCAAATAAAAACAAAAACATAGACTTCTTTCAAAAGGTTCATGTCTCCCCATCCTGCACCGGGTACTCATAAAAAGTTCAAAATTATTACCCACTATCACTCAATATTCTGCCAAGTGGGCGGTGCCAGCTGAAGTTTGGCTCGCATTCCCTAAAATTAAAGGAGGGTGTGGTAAAGTCAAAGTCCGTGCCAAAAGTAGACTTTCTGCATAACATGTGTGCCAAAACTATAGAACATGTATAGAGTAAAATGTTAATAGTCAATTTTAGGGTGAGTGAACTAATGGCTCTGTCATTCCTTTGCAATTGAATGGACATAATCCCATTACCAAGCATTTACCCATATACTTACATATAGGATGAATTATATGATCTCTATGCATTTAGCATGTTAACACTGCTAATAGAAGGTTTATATCCACATGATTTGCAAGCCCAACATATACAAACCTGTGAAGATGAAAAACAGATGCTACAGGTCATGCAGTAATAGATGTCAAAGCCAACATGACAAGGGGGCTGCGGCCCTCCCTCTCCCCCACCTCATGACTGCATTCCAAATGGCACCCTACTCCCTACATAGGCCACCCCTCCCTATGGGCCCTGGTCGAAAGTGGTGCACTTTAAAGGGAATAGGGTGCCATTTAGGAAGCAGTCATGTCTTGGTGCACGGTCAAAAGCATAGCCAGGAGCCTGAAACTGAAGAACCTTGATCATTGTGATCTGGCTTCAGATCAGATCAGATGACTGAGAGCATATTGTAATGCAAATATGTTGAGCTTCCAGTCCCTTCTTTCTGCAGTCAATGCATGGAGAGAAGGCTAACAGATCAACTGCATTATAAAGCAGGAAGTGTTTGTCATTCCACAGCAAAATACATTTGTATGACCTTAAAAAGCTCAATAGGTATATTATTCTATTTGCTCTAAGATTAAACCTTTTCCTTTGTTGAAAATTCACAACACAATGAATGGGCATTGGAATAAAAGCTCATACAGTGTACAGTGTGTGGTGTTTAGTGTTACGCGAGGAAGTGAAAGAGAACCAGAATACTATGATTCATATCCCTAAATCCCTCTGATACTAAAAATAGTTGTTGGTTTGGAGTACTGTGGTGAATCTGTGTGGTTTGGCCAGTACAGGGTGGGTCTGGCAGCCTGTCTCTCCTGCAACTCTTTATACTCACAAACACACACACATATAGGTCACAGAGGACAATAAAAGATGACGGTTGACATAAACCTGCTGCTCTGTAATTGGTGGTCAGACTATTTTCAAGAGAAATCCTCACTGGCATTGGAGGAAAGTTTAATAATGGTCCCAACTTCCTGTATCTAGTTGGTTGTTAGTTGAGAGTCCTATAACCCCAGAGAGGCCTGAACTTGAACTTGCTTACTTCTTCTCCAATGCAGCAGGCATTGTACAGTATTTATTTTGCAGAGCATTTCTGAACATTTTCACTCTTTTGGTCCGTCTCCCACTCTGCTAAAAAGCAATTTCCCCCACATTAGTCTGCCCTTGTTATAATGGAAGAGAGAGAACCAAATGATGTCATTTATTTTATTATGGTTTCGTGTCTTTTCAAGTGGCATGTTTCCCATTGGATAATCAAAAATATGTGTGGAGGAGACATCATTAACGTTTGTGATGGACAAAGGAAGCCTTGGGTACTGTGTCTGTCAGTACAGCGACGTATCTAGTGGTACATTATTGTTATGCATGTAAACGAAACTAGAACTGTCGACACAAAGTAATTACAGTGAGACAATGGATTTTTAAGCTTATTTCCCTGTCTGTGTCTGGGACTGGTAAGGTAATAGACACGTATAAGAATCATTCCTCTGACTGTAGGCTACAGTACCACAGTGATGTTATCTGGGTTGTATTCACTAGGCACGAAACGGAAGCAAAAGGGCCAAAACGGGGCGGGACGACCTGAACTTGACCAATAACAAACGGTTGTTTTCATTTTCTGTTGCAAAGCGTTTTGCTACAGTGTCCAGTAATGAATATGACCGTGGTGGAGAGCGACTAAAAGGAATCAGAGTGTACTGATCCAACAAGCATACACGTCATTGCCTTACGTGAAACAACTTTACTACAAACTACTAGTAAGGTTCAACTAGTAAAGTTGAACTACTTTATGTTCAAGGTCTGTAGAGTAAATGGCAAAAAATCGAATTGCTGGCACGGTACTTGATATATTTTTGCCCTCTACTCTATGGTATATTTGTGTGTGTGTGTGTGTATATATACTGTATACATTGACAGAATCAAGTTCAAGGCAGCATTTCCATTCGCTCTCATTCAGCACTTGTTTCTTTACATTTTATGACTGTAGTCATACAAATAGACCCCATTTTTCCTGGAATTGAAGACGACATTATTCAATAACCACACCTGTAATAGTTACAGTCCCTCCGGTAAGTATTCAGACCCCTTGGCTTTTTCTACATTTTGTTAGGTTACAGACTTATTCTAAAATTGATTAAAAAACATGTTTTCCATCATCAATCTACACACAATACCCCATAATGACAAAGCAAAAACAGTCGTTTTTCCCCCGCTAATTTATTACAAATAAAAAACGGACATTTCACATTTACATAAGTATTCAGACCCTTTACTCAGTACTTTGTTCAAGTCCATTTGGCAGCAATTACAGCATTGAGTCTTCTTGGGTATGACGCTATAAGCTTGGCACACCTGTATTTGGGGAGTTTCTCCCATTCTTCTCTGCAGATCCTCTCAAGCTCTGCCAGGTTAGGTTGGGAGTGTTGCTGCACAGATATTTTCAGGTCTCTCCGGGGATGTTTGATCGGGTTCAAGTCTGTGCTCAGGCTGGGCCACTCAAGGACATTCAGAGACTTGTCCCGAAGCCACTCCTGTATTGTCTTGGCTGTATGCTTAGGATCGTTGTCCTGTTGGAAGGTGAACCTTCGCCCCAGTCTGAGGCGCTCTGGAGCAGGTTTTCATCAAGGATCTCTCTGTTGTTTGCTCCATTCATCTTTCCCTCGATCCTGACTAGTCTCCCAGTCCCTGCTGCTGAAAAACATTCCCACAGCATGATGCTGCCACCACCATGCTTCACCGGTTGGGATGGTGCCAGGTTTCCTCCAGACTTGACGCTTGGCATTCAGGCCAAAGAGTTCAATCTTGGTTTCATCAGACCAGAGAATCTTATTTCTCATGGTCTGAGAGTCTTTAGGTGCCTTTGGTCAAACTCCAAGTGGGCTGTCATGTGCCTTTTACTGAGGAGTGGCTTCCGTCTGGCCACTCTACCATAAAGGCCTGACTGGTGGAGTGCTGCAGAGATGGTTGTTCTTCTGGAAGGTTCTCCCATCTCCACAGAGGAACTCTAGAGCTCTGTCAGAGTGACCATCGGGTTCTTGGTCACCTCACTGACCAAGGCCCTTCTCCCCCGATTGTTCAGTTTGGACGGGCGGCCAGCTCTAGGAAGACTATTGGTGGTCCCAAACTTCTTCCATGTAAGAATGATGGAGGCCACTGTGTTCTTGGGGATTTAAATGCTGCAGAAAAGTTTTGGTACTCTTCTCCAGATCTGTGCCTCGACACAATCCTGTCTAGGAGCTCTACGGACAATTCCTTCCACCTCATGGCTTGGTTTTTGCTCTGACAACTGTGGGACCTTATATAGGCAGGTGTGTGTCTTTCCAAATCATATCCAATCAATTGAATTTACCACAGGTGGACTCCATCAAGTTGTAGAAACATCTTAAGGATGATCAATGGAAACAGGATGCACCTGAGCTCAATTTCGAGTCCCTTACCAAAGGGTCTGAATAAAGTATTTCTGTTTTTATTTTTTATACATTTCTAAACATTTCTAAATACCTGTTTAAGCTTTGTTATTATGGGGTATTGTGTGTAGATTGCTGAGGATTGTTCTTTTTGTTTTTTATCCATTTTAGAATAAGGCTGTAACATAACAAAATGTGGAAAAAGTCAAGGGGTATTTTCCGAAGGCACTTTATGCTTACAGACGTACACTGAGGCAATATAACCTTGTGAGCCCACTATCTGGCACTCCACATCTAGCACACAGTGAAGGTTTCCCCCAGCGGAGAAGCAGGTGTAAAACTGTTGCATGATTAGTCACAAAGGGTTTGAATTACACCAAGACATTAAACACAGAAATCACCCCAGAGAGAGAATATAATATAGAGATGAAGTATACCTACTGTATCTATACTGTACTATTTCTGATAGAAATAAACTATGAAATCAACAATGACCGTACACCTCAATACAATACCAAGTGTCTTTGAATACAACGCAATAATAAGCACAAACAGTTAGCTAGCTATTCCAATCTCAGTCCCAAATGCTAAATATCTAGCATGGGGTATGATGTGTTGTCACTAGGACTCACAACATAGGCACAAGTGTAACGACAGAGCCCATTCCTAACATGACTCATGTTACCAGTTGGCATACCCTGCCTGGGAGGCCTGGCTGACTGAATAATTGAAAGCGGGTGGTGTGTGTGTGGTGTGTGTCTCTGTGTGTGTGTCTCGTACTGCCAGCGGCCAACAGTGTTATGATGACTCCATGGTGGGACCGAGGCCAATGCTGAGGTCTGTACTAATGGCTGCTCAATGGTCAGGGCAGGGGCTGCTTGGTTTGTGTTTATTTGTCCAGTCCCATCACCACACCTCTCTCTCTCTCTCTCTCTCTCTCTCTCTCTCTCTCTCTCTCTCTCTCTCTCTCTCTCTCTCTCTCTCTCTCTCTCTCTCTCTCTCTCTGCCAGCCCCCCTTGCTCTCTCTCTGTCCCCCCCACCTCTCTCTACTTCCTGCTCAAACCTTTCTCTCTTTCATTATTCTCACTTCCATTATCTATCATCCTCTCTACTGCTCATACACGCTGCATCTCTCTGAGACTTCATAGGCATACATTGATCGAGGTTGTGGTTAGTAGCAGTTCTGTGAGCTATTAAATCTTTAATGAAACTGAAGTGTCCAGTGTTAGTTAGGGTAGAGTCACACTGTCACAGGCGAAGCTGTCTGTAGTCGTCACCAGCAGTAGGCCTGTCGTGTGTTTTCAGTACTATCCATTGTCGTGGGAACATGTCACTGGGAGACAGAGCCATTACGCCACAGATAGAACAAGGCGCCAGATGTTTCACCGGATGTATAAATCTGAAGCATCCGGTTGGAATTTCCACTCCCGACCAAATATGGTGATGAGAGGAAGCCCAGGTGCCGGCAGTGGGAGAGTATGTAGTGAGATGGAACTGGGCTGACATTCTGCACATTTTGGCATCTAAGAAAAGCCTGATCTCAATACAGTTTCCTGTTCCCAAAACTAGAATCTCTTACAAACAGAGAGCACTAAGTTTTGTAACTTTACCCTTTGCCAAAGTTTAAAAAAGTTGTTTACAAGGAGAGCAAGGGTGGATTGAGTTATCACACACGTGCACTTCACAGAGTAGGCGTTCCCTAGTGGAAATATGCAAATACATAATAGAACGCGCCAATAGGATCTCGCTAGCTCGTGCTTGGCTCTGCCCACCTCCTTGTTATGCCCACTATCATTTGCTCCCGTTGAAAACGACACAGATTAACTAGTTATAAAATATCTTTGATTACGCTGTTAGTTTGTTCTCTTTCTTGATTACACTATCATTTACTTAATAGTAGTTGGATTTGTGTGTCTACATTTAAAAAAAGAACAAAGCCTAGAATTTCAGAAGTGATCAGAGCGCTCTGTTCAGTCCAGGACGTAAACATTTAGTCACTATTTCAGAATGTCCACTTTCAAAGAGGAACAGGAAATAATCATTAGTATTGCTAGTATCATGACCACATTGTGCTATTTGTTGACATTTGTCCTAATAGGGCTACAGCCTAAGTACACGGAGTAGCGATCTCTTCAATGGGTGGCTGGTGGGTCAGGCTGTGCTGCCTTGGCGACCCTGGGTAAGGTTGGCACTACTTGCTGGTGGGTCAGCCTGTGTTGCCTTGGCGACCCTGGGTAAGGTTGGCACTACTTGCTGGTGGGTCAGGCTGTGCTGCCTTGGCGACCCTGGGTAAGGTTGGCACTACTTGCTGGTGGGTCAGGCTGTGTTGCCTTGGCGACCCTGGGTAAGGTTGGCACTACTTGCTGGTGGGTCAGGCTGTGTTGCCTTGGCGACCCTGGGTAAGGTTGGCACTACTTGCTGGTGGGTCAGGCTGTGTTGCCTTGGCGACCCTGGGTAAGGTTGGCACTACTTGCTGGTCGGTTGGCGTGTGTCCTACTGGATTATTCAAGCAGGCCGAGGCGAGGGTGAGAAATCGAGGAGCAGAGAGGTGACGTCAGCTACCCCAAGAGGCCGGTGTCATGTTCTGAATTGTCATTTGTTAAAAGGCAGTCTGCATGAGAATATCTGTTTACGATCTAAAGACGGGTCACAGCCACACGGCAAGCAAATCATCATCTCTCCTAGAGTCACACTATTGTTATTTTACTGCTACTTTTTCATTATTTGTTACTTTTATTTCTTATTCTTATTTTTTTTTGGGGGGGGGGTATTTTATAATTATCATTTTTTTGAAACTGCATTGTTGGTTAAGGGCTTGTAAGTAAGCATTTCACTGTAAGATCTACACCTGTTGTATTCGGAGCATGTGACAAATAGGATTTGATTTGATTTGATATACCAGCCATGTGCACCACTGTTTGTTGACAGCCACTGTCCCAGAAGCGTGTTGCTATGGCTACCTCCTCTTCTTGGAAGTGTGTGTCTCTTCTCTAATGAAGTATTCCCACTGCCTTAAAGGTTAGCCTTTGATTTCCTGGCCAGGCTAATTAGTGAGCCTGCATGATGTAGCGCTAGCTCGTTATCTAGCGATCCACTGACACTACCCAGCTGGGACAGGCACAGGAAGTTCATATGAGTTCACCACTGAGGTGACCAACACACAGACACTGACAGAGGAGCTACTGAGGTGACCAACACACAGACACTGACAGAGGAACTACTGAGGTGACCAACACACAGACACTGACAGAGGAGCTACTGAGGTGACCAACACACAGACACTGACAGAGGAACTACTGAGGTGACCAACACACAGACACTGACAGAGGAGCTGCTGAGGTGACCAACACACAGACACTGACAGAGGAACTACTGAGGTGACCAACACACAGACACTGACAGAGGAACTACTGAGGTGACCAACACACAGACACTGACAGAGGAGCTGCTGAGGTGACCAACACACAGACACTGACAGAGGAGCTACTGAGGTGACCAACACACAGACACTGACAGAGGAACTACTGAGGTGACCAACACACAGACACTGACAGAGGAGCTACTGAGGTGACCAACACACAGACACTGACAGAGGAGCTACTGAGGTGACCAACACACAGACACTGACAGAGGAGCTACTGAGGTGACCAACACACAGACACTGACAGAGGAACTACTGAGGTGACCAACACACAGACACTGACAGAGGAACTACTGAGGTGACCAACACACAGACACTGACAGAGGAACTACTGAGGTGACCAACACACAGACACTGACAGAGGAGCTACTGAGGTGACCAACACACAGACACTGACAGAGGAGCTACTGAGGTGACCAACACACAGACACTGACAGAGGAGCTACTGTAGTTCATTTTCATATTATACATTATTGTCTGTCACTAACTACCTGTAGCTAGGTGTATGTTGTCATTGTGTGTAGTTTGTGATGAATCTGTGTATAAGTGTAATCTCTGATTGGTACATGTTCTTTGTGTGACACTTTTAGGTTGCTCTTTTGTGCAGTTTTGTGACCTTTGAAAGAGTCCAAGTCATGTTGAGGTGATCCACAATGACAGAAGGCCAAGAGTTGCCCATTCCGATTCTATTGAACACAGTTGTTTGGGCCTACAAGCTTGATCATTATCGAGTTAGGAAGAGGAGGACAGGGAGAGAAATACTAGTATATTGAGTGGGAGCCTGTCTGACATGAAAAGCCAAACGCCTGTGCTTTAGTCCTGAACCCTTACATAGACAACGGTGCCAGGACACCAGATCAAGGGGAGAATGAATACTGTATATCAATGAGAAAGCGAAAGAGAGTGTCCACACTAGAGACACGCGTGTAACACTCATCATTTGCTCTCTCTGCATCTGCTCGTGCTCTTGCAAGATTCAAATAGTTGAAGTGGTGTCATAGCGTGACACGGACAGCCGTAAGTCACAGGCTGACAGACGAGAGACATGACTGGACGACTGTACAAAGGAACACTAAATGACTGACGGTGGGCTCCCGTATATCCAACCGTCTCCCCTCTCGCCACCCTCCATCCCCCTCCTTTTCCCTTCTAATGCTAAAGGGTTATGTGATTGTCATCGTTATTGTCCCACAGGGAGACGGGCAAACCACGACAGAGCTGATCCCTCTAAATCAATCTGTCTATGTTGATGGATCTGGCAGATGGCTGTAGAATGTAGCTGGTTTGATGGCTGGTTTGACAGGAACACAAGCTTTACGTGTACACATTTTACTTCCCTGATCTTTGTCCCAAATGGCACCCTAAGCACTGTACTCTTAGAAAGAAAGGTGGAATCTAGAATAGAGGTCGACCGATTAATCGGAATGGCCGATTAATTAGGGCCAATTTCAAGTTTTCATAACAATCGGTAATCGGCATTTTTGGACACCGATTATGGCCGATTATATTGCAATCCACGAGGAGACTGACCACCTGTTACGCGAGTGCAGGCAGCAAGGAGCCATGGTAAGGTGCTAGCTAGCATTAAACTTCTCTTATAAAAAACAATCAATCTTAACATAATCACTAGTTAACTACAAATGGTTGATGATATCACTTGTTTAACTAGCTTGTCCTGCGTTGCATATAATCAATGTGGTGTCTGAAATTGTGTCACTTCTCTTGCGTTCAGTGTAAGCAGAGTCAGGGTATATGCAGCAGTTTGGGCCGCCTGGCTCGTTGCGAACTGTGTGAAGACCACTTCTTCCTAACAAAGACCGTAAATAATTTGCCAGAATTTTACATAATTATGACATAATATTGAAGGTTTTGCAATGTAACAGCAATATTTACACCTACGGTTGCCACCTGTTTGATAAAATACGGAACAGTTCCGTATTTCACTGAAATAATAAATGTTTTTTTTCCCGAAATGATAGTTATTAATGACCTAAGGCTTGTATTTCTGTGTGTTTATTATGTTATCATTAAGTCTATGATTTGATATTTGATAGAGCAGTCTGACTGAGCGGTGGTAGGCAGCAGCAAGCTCGTAAGCATTTATTCAAACAGCACTTTCCTGCGTTTGCCAGCAGCTTTTCGCAATGCTTGAAGCACAGCGCTATTTATGAGCAAGCCTGGCAACTCCCGAGATTAGGCTGGCAATACTAAAGTGCCTATAAGAACATCCAATAGTCAAAGGTCTATGAAATACAAATGGTTTAGAGAGAAATATCCTATACTTCCTATAATAACTACAACCTAAAACTTCTTACCTGGGAATATTGAAGACTCGTGTTAAAAGGAACCACCAGCTTTCATATGTTCTCATGTTCTGAGCAAGGAACTGAAACGTTAGCTTTTTTACATGGCACATATTGCACTTTTACTTTCTTCTCTAACACTGTGTTTTTGCATTATTTAAATAAAATTGAACATGTTTCATAATTTATTTGAGACTAAATTGATTTTATTTATGTATTATATTAAGTTAAAATGAAAGTGTTCATTGTTCATTCAGTATTGTTGTAATTGTCATTATTACAAATACATATATATATAAATCGGCCGATTAATCGGTATCGGCTTTTTTGGTCCTCCAATAATCGGTATCGGTATCGCCGTTGAAAAATCATAATCGGCAGACCTCTAATCTGGAACCTAAAAGGGTTCTTCAGCTGTCCCTATAGGAGAACCCTTTGAAGAACCCTTTTTGGTTCCAGGTAGAACTATTTTTGTTCCAGGTAGAACCATTTACACAGAGGGTTCTACATGGAACCCAAAAGGCTTTTACAGGGAACTAAAAGGAGTTCTCCTATGGGGACAGTCGAAGAACAGTTTTTGAACCCTTTTTTCTAAGAGGCCCCTATGGGCCCTGGTCAAAGTTAGTGCACTAAATAGGGAACATGGTGTCATTTGGGACGCAAGCCTTGACTTCTGGCAAGATTTTTAAATAGGTTAATACTTAAGTAGCCTAATTAGGCTATCCTAGCCTAATTCAAAGACACAACTATCATAATGGAAATTGTTGTTTTTGTTGACAATGTGTTACTGTAATCCCTTGGGCTATATCATAATTGTGACTGTGAGCCCCAGTTTTCTAAAATACTAATTCAGCTTTCTGCAACACTTGTGCTTTTAGATAAGAAAGTTTGTTCTCATAGCCTGAAAGCACATTTTTCACAGTGCTAACGGCCTAGACTACACTTTAATTAGCTTCTGAACTGTGTTAGGGGACTTGATTTCATCCCAAAAGACATACTATTCCCTATTTAGTACACTACTTTTGACCAGGGCCCTATGGGTGCTGGTCAAAAGTAGTGCACAAAATCGGGAATAGAGTATAGAGTCATTTAGAGTCATTTGGGATGTAGATGCCTCACAATATATACAACTCCAACCCAGATGTTTGTTGTTTTGGTTTATTTATAGCTTTTACATTTGACATAATACTCCTCCACACAGAACACATTCTTCTGGAACAGCACATCGACAGTGGTACAACGTCATTTTTCAAATTCAAAGCGATTCCCTGCTTTTAACTGTGCTGAGCATTGAAATATATGTACATTTTAATTCCTAGCAAAACAATTGAGCCCCATTTGACTCACAGGAAACAATGTGATAACGCTTTTGAATAGTGGTGGCGTTGTTTACCTAATGTCTAAACGGTGCACTTTTCATCCTAATTTCTGTTATACCCCCCGAAGCACCAGAAAAGTGCTGGGACAGCACAATCATAGATAGTCTTTTACTGTAATAGCTTCCATGTCGTCCAGGAGCTGTGGTCGAAGGGCAGAGAGAGAGAGAGAGAGAGAGAGAGAGAGAGAGAGAGCGGGAGGGGGGGGAGGTGAAAGAAAGAAAGAAAGAGCGATAGGGAGACGGAGAGGGGGAGAGAAATAGGGATTAAGAGGGAGAGAGATATACAGAAGAAAAAGGACAGAGATAGAGAAAGAGAGATCCTCTATAGTACATTTCTCAGGGCCTGCAGATCCCTCATGTGTTTTTCTACAAGTTTACAGTGATGGATCAATCCTTGTCTCATGAGTGTATAATCTGCTGATTATCAAGTGTTCCTGAAAGCTGAGGGTTGTGGCTTTCCAATACACTAGCAAGTTATAAAATACAACGTTCACTGAACTCGATGATCAGTCTATTTGCGTAGTTTTCCTTATTGGGTATTGTACAGTACAGTGTGTCTGTTTCTGTGTATTTATAGGTGGTGTCTAGTGTCATTACCTGACTAGTTCACTAGGAATCACACTGGACTGTATCTAGCCTCTGTCCGCCCCAGGGGCCGTTTCAGCCCTGAGAATAACTGACACACGCCGTATGTGTTATCATCCCCTCGCATAGAGAGGGAAAGATGGAGAGAATAGGCGAGGTAAAAGATGAGGAGAGAAAGGCTCAAAGGACAGATGGAGAAGAGCGAGAGAGAGAGACACTTTAACAGCTCGCTGTATTTTAACCCTTGCATGGACAAATAAGAACATTACAGAAAATATCAAAAGAAAGAAAGAAAGAGGTTGTTTAAATAAAACAACATCTCCCTCTCCTCCATGCTTTTATGGGTCCTGGTCAAAAGGAGTGCAGTTAATAGGGAATATAGAATAGAGTGACATTTGGGACTCTATCCAGCAGGAAGAACACAGAGAGGTGATGAGGTGACGAGGTGCAGGGATGTGGAAGGACTGATGACATGTCTAGTTCACACTGAATCCTATCCTGAAAGGCTCCCTGTGTGTGTGTGTGTGTGTGTGTGTGTGTGTGTGTGTGTGTGTGTGTGTGTGTGTGTGTGTGTGTGTGTGTGTGTGTGTGTGTGTGTGTGTGTGTGTGTGTGTGTGTGTGTGTGTGTGTGTGTGTGTGTGTGTGTGTGTGTGTGTGTGTGTGTGTGTGTGTGTGTGTGTGTGTGTGTATGCAAGGGTGTGTGTGATTCAGGAGGAGCAGTGGGGCAGAATAAGCCCTCTCAACAGTTCAATGTCTGATGTAGTGAGTGCTCTGTGGAACGTAAACTAGCCTGCATACTTCACACTGTATTACAGATCACTACCGTCCTGAAGCATGGAGCAGTTGGCATTATCCCTCATGTTAGGTCTGGATCGAATAGAACAATATCATCGTGTGTGAGTCTTGCTACGGTCAGTAGTGGGTTGATGCAGGTTGAGAATGAATGTGAGGAGGATGACAATTGCTGGAGATCTGTCTCATTATCTGCCGCTCTTCGCTGGTCTCTCTGTCTTTCTGAATGTAAGTGTGGCGTTTGCATACGGTACAGTAGTAGTCTATGTGCTTTCCTGTGATGAATCAGAGCAATCACAAGGCTTTAACCTAGTCTTTGCTCTATTCCCCTGGCTCCTCTCCTCGTCTCTCCTCTTCTCACACCATTTCTCCACACAGCAGTTTGACACCTGCCATGTAGAAGACAGTCAAGTGACAAACTGTCACTGCCACTGTGTGTGGGACTCTCTTTACTTCACTCCCTACCCAGAGTCTTTTGGGATCAGGAAGTCAGTGCATCAAGGATCAGTCAACCTCCTGTACTGTTACGTGCCAATCACTATATCTGATTGAAATATGGGATGTCAATTTAGACGTCATACTGTAATACTACAATAGCTGTCTCCTTGGGTTTTTCTGCTGCGATGGCAGTATTTTCACATTTGCCCTCAATATACGAATATTGGACACGTTTCACACATGCCTGTATGTCAGGTTGTTTCCTTTCTACCACTAGGCCTGTCTGTGTTCCACTGTAGCCTGTTGGTTGTGTTGGTCGTACAAGAGTCTGTGTGAACACATTGCTGGAGTAATGAGACTCTCTGTTGGTGAGACTCTAATCCAAGCCTTTCTCTGTGCAGCTATCTTTCTCTCCCTCTCGATATCTCTCTCTCTCTCCCTCTCTCTTTCTCTCTGTGTCTTCCCCTCCCCCTCTCTCTGAGTGGAGTGGATATGGATTTGAGCTCCAGTATGTGTGAGATTGTGTTTTACTCCCAGGCAGGAGAGAAGATGAGAGGCGCAGGTCTTTTTCATGTGTAATGCAGTAATGCAGCCCCATAATAGCTCTGTAGGGAGGTGTGTGTTTATGCTCTGGTTATTCCCTGCTTCCAGCTCAGTGCTGTTGGCTTACTACTCTATGACTGTCCCAAATACACCTATTCCCTCTATTCTGCACTGCTTTTGACCAAGGCCCTCTCCTCTCCTCTCCTCTCCTCTCCTCTCCTCTCCTCTCCTCTCCTCTCCTCTCCTCTCCTCTCCTCGCCTCGCCTCGCCTCGCCTCGCCTCGCCTCGCCTCGCCTCTCCTCTCCTCGCCTCTCATCTCCTCTCTTCTCATCTCCTCTCTTCTCCTCCCTTGGTATAGCGATCTCCGGTTTTATTGGGTGCCCTGAAAGCTCCATTACATCAGAGTGCTTTCTGACAAGCAGACGATGTGATAATAGATAACATTCCCACGCTGAAAGGTCATCAGAGGATCTCTCTTTCTGTCTCTCTGCCTGTCTCCTCACTAACACTGTGGCTAGAGGCTGCTGTCTGGCTGCTGAAATCCTCCTGCCTGGATGGACACTTGACATTTTTAGCATGGGCACTTTTTGGAAATAATTTAAAGTGCCAACAACTACCAAAATTGAAAATGGCATTGCTTCCTCAACTAAGAGTTTTTTACATGCAGGGTTATGGTTGAATTTATAGTATATTACTTTTTCACTTTAATCATATTTGATGGCAGTGGTGGAAAAAGTACCCAATTGTCATACTTGAGTAAAGGTTAAGATACCTTAAAGAAAATGACTCAAGTATAAGTGAGTCACCCAGTAAAATATAAAAGTCTAAAAGTATTTAGTTTTAAATATATTTAAGTATCAAAAGTAAATGTAATTGCTAAAATATACTTAAGTGTCAAAAGTAAAATCATAAAACATTTCAAATTCCTTATATTAAGCAAACCAGACAGTACGATTTTCTTGTTTTTTAAATTTACAGATAGCCAGGGGAACACTCCAACACTCAGACATAATTTACAAACAAAGTAAATCAGAGGCAGTAGGGATGACCAGGGAGGTTCTCCTGATAAGTGCGTGAGTTGGACCATTTTTCTGTCCTGCTAAGCATTCGTAATGTAACCAATACTTTTGGGTGTCAGGGAAAATGTATGGAGTAAAAAGTACATAATTGTCTTTAGGATTGTAGTGGAGTAAAACTAAAAGTTTTCAGAAATATGAATAGTAAAGTACAGATACCCCAAAAAACTACTTCAGTAGTACTTTAAAGTATTTTTACTTAAGTACATTACACCACTGTTTCATGGTTGTGTGGGTTTCAATGCCTCTTATAAAGTACTATACGTAAAGCCTACCTTATTGGAATTGTACATTATTTGACCCATATTGACCATTTGCTGATAACTCACCTCTGTGTCCTTTCTCTCTCTCTCTCCCCCCTCCTTCCCCCTCTCCCCCCTTCAGACATGGCTCCAGAGGTATGGCTACCTTCCCCCAACAGACCCCAGGATGTCGGTCCTGCGGACGGCCCAGACCATGCAGTCTGCTATCGCTGCCATGCAGCGTCTCTATGGCCTCAACGTCACAGGATCGCTGGACAGGAACACTATAGAGTGAGTCTCACCACTTTGCATGTTGTAGGGCATCGGTGTGAGAAAGACGATGAACATAATTATTCATCTTGATCACAGAATGAGTAGTTATTTGGGATGCAAGGTGCTTTCTAAATCATTCATTCTCTGCAGTACAACTTCATTGTAGGTTGATGAACGTCCCTAAACGTCCAATAAAAAGTCACAGACCTTTATAAACATACCTGTAATGCTGCTCTGATTCGCTGCTTGACATTCCGGAAGGGAAGAGAACAGACAGGAGCGTTTCCCAGACAGAGAGTTAGCATCACACAGGTTAAGTGTCCCGTTTTAATGTGATCAAAGGGCTCTTTTACAACAGATACACCTACACCAGCAGATCAAAGTCAGGGTAAATGCCACAGTATTACTCTGAACCTAGAAGCCTAGAAAAGGGAATGACAGCTTCAGTCTTCCTGTCTGCCTGTCTGTCTCTCTGCTGCTCGTTGAACCAATCAACATGTGTAAGAGTCCCTAGGGTTGCATCCCAAACGGCACCCTGTTCCCTATATAGTGCACTACTCTTCTCCAGGGCTCATAGGGCTCTGGTTAAAAGTAGTGCACTAGTAGGGAATAGGGTGCCATTTGGGATGCACTAAAGGAGTCTAAGAAGCTGCAGTTTGGTTGTGTTAAAAGGATTAGAGAAACAAGTACCTTTTTTGCTGCTGAGATCAATTGTATGATGTGTGTATCAAATCAGTTACAATAATGTGGTGGAATTTGTGATGACTAACCTGCATGCTAAAGTCTAATTTTCTGTTTCTTTGTGCTTCGTATAATGATGTTAGCGATTACACAGTAAGGTGAGGCATATATCTTATTATGTCTATTTCTTTGCAGATGTGTGTGTGTTCACGAGCGTGTTTGTGTGTGTGTGTGACTTTGTGATAACTAGTATGTCTGTATTGGAAGTAATGACAGGATTACATTACATGGTTTGTTCAGCCAAGGCCAAGCATACATCCTGTTTTGACTAATGGTGTTCTCTGTTCTTCCTAGCTGGATGAAGAAACCCCGATGTGGTGTACCAGACCAGCTAGGAGGGGCGTCCAAATTCAGTGTCCGGAAAAAGCGGTACGCCCTAACGGGGCAGAAGTGGCAGCATAAACATATCACATACAGGTGAGTTGATTGGTTGCTTGGTTGCTTGGTGATTGGTTGGTTGGTGATTGGTTGGTTGGTGGTTGGTTGGTTGGTTGGTTGGTTGGTTGGTTGGTTGGTTGGTTGGTTTGTTATTAGTTGGTTGGTTGGTAGCATAAACATATCACATACAGGTGAGTTGATTGGTTGGTTGGTTGGATGGTTGGTTGGTTGGTGATTGGTTGATTAGGGATTTATTTTTGGTTAAAACAATTCATACAGTACTTTAAAACATGGGCTTTACTCTATGGGTCTGACATGTGCCTGAGGATGTGTCTAGGCTACATGTCTGTGTTCATGAGTCTAGATAAGAATGTCTTACTAGGTGAAGACATGTGACAACCTCTCAGCTAGGCTATATCTGAAAGGTCCTGTGTGGCCCAGTTGTTAAGATCGCGGCTCTAACAACACTAAGGTCATTGGGTTCAATACCTGCAAGGATCACATACTAAAAAGGGTTTCACTTGTTTTACTGTAAGTCGCGTTGGATTAAAAGCGACAGTTAAGTTACATGCACTGTATTATATTGTCGCTGTCTGATGAAACTTCTCAGGAAATGTTTTAAAACCGCCTTATTTTCCCATTAATGAACGTACAATTACGAAACGTCAAAAGCTATTTCGAATACAATATCTTGGGCCTAGAGTACTCGTACAGTATATTGAGTACATTGCTTTCAAAACATGTACAAAAATAAATACATTTGAGTTACATTTTTCATCAGACAGTGACTATACAGTATATTATATTATACAGTGCATTCGGAAAGTATTCAGACCCTTAGACTTTTTCCAAATGTTGTTACATTACAGCCTTATTTTAGAATTGATAAAATAAAAACAAAACCTCATTAATCTACGAACAATAATCCATAATGACAAAGAGAAAACAGTTTTTTAGAAATGTTTGCACACTTATTAAAAATTAAACAGAAATACCTTATTTACATAAATATTCAAATCCTTTGCTATGAGACTCGGAATTGAGCTCAGGTGCGTCCTGTTTCCATTGATCATCCTTGAGATGTTTCTACAACTTGAGTGAGGTGACCAAGATCCCGATCGTCACTTTGACAGAGTTCCAGAGTTCCTCTGTGGAGATGGGAGAACCTTCCAGAAGGACAACCATCTCTGCAGCACTCCACCAATCAGGCCTTTATGGTAGAGTGGCCAGACGGAAGCCACTCCTCAGTAAAAGGCACATGACAGCCCACTTGGAGTTTGCCAAAAGGCATCTAAAGACTCTCAGACCATGAGAAATAAGATTCTCTGGTCTGATGAAACCAAGATTGAACTCTTTGGCCTGAATGCCAAAACAACCCTGAGCACACAGCCAAGACAAGGCAGGAGTGGATTTGGGATAATTGTCTGAATGTCTTTGAGTGGCCCAGCCAGAGCCCAGACTTGAACCCGAACAAACATCTCTGGAGAGACCTGAAAATAGCTGTACAGCGATGCTCCCCATCCAACCTGACAGAGCTTGAGAGGATCTGCAGAGAAGAATGGGAGAAACTCCCCAAATACAGGTGTGCCAAGCTTGTAGCGTCATACCCAAGAAGACTTGAGACTGTAATCAATGCCAAAGGGGCTTCAACAAAGTACAGAGTAAAGGGTCTGAATACTTATGTAAATGTGATATTTCAGTTTTTTGGTTTTTATACATTTGCAAAAAAATCTAAAAACCTGCTTTTGCTTTGTCATTATTGTCACGCCCTGGCCATAGAGAGGCTTTTATTCTCTATTTTGGTTAGGCCAGGGTGTGACTAGGGTGGGCATTCTAGTTTCTTTATTTCTATGTTTTCTGTTTCTATGTTTTGGCCGGGTATGGTTCTCAATCAGGGACAGCTGTCTATCGTTGTCTCTGATTGGGAATCATACTTAGGCAGCCTGTTTTTCCACCTTAGTTGTGGGTAGTTGTCTTTGTTAGTGGCCTGTATAGCCGAAGTAAGCTTCACGGTCGTTTCCTTATTCTTTGTTTTGTTGGCGACATGTATAAATGAAAAGAGATGTACGCTCACCATGCTTCACCTTGGTCCGGTCATTTCCACCCTGACGACGATCGTGACAATTATGGGATATTGTGTGTAGATTGATGAGAAACAAAAACAATTAAATCAATTTTAGAATAAGGCTGTAACGTAACAAAATTTGGAAAAAGTCAAGGGGTCTGACTACTTTCAGAATGTACTGTATATATAGAAAAAGAACCCCAGAACCACAGTTGAGTTTTCCCCTAGCTACTAGCTATACATCTCCTGCGGGAACAAGTCCTACTGAAACCTGGCTAAACCAGAGGTAGAATACCCTCTCGTTTCCTCTCTACAAACTTAACTAGCAGCCTTACTCAACTCATTAGAAATTACATTCCTCCCTCTTTTTATACAACCGTCTGACTTGCATCCAGCCTTGTAGACAGACATAGAAACAAACATACAGGCAGACAGACAGAATGACAGACAGAAAAACAGACAGATGTACAGACAGAATGACAGACAAACAGACCGACAGAATAACAGAATGGCAGACAGACAGAATGACCGACAGACAGACATTAGAAGGGCAGCTGCCATGTAATTCTTCTTTAATCTGAACATTGAAGCCACTCCTCGTGGTCCTCTTTTCCTCCTTTTTTCACGCTCCTTTTATCTCTCTCTCTTTCATTCTTTCAACATCTTTGCTATGTTACTGAGGGGTACTGTTAGGCTGTGTCCACTCTACATCAGATAGGATTACACCCATGTCTCTACATATCATTACTCAATAACACATATCAGACTTTAAAGCTAAATATAAATATATATAAAAATTGTAATGTCGTTTTTGCAACAGATCAAATATAGGTCTCTGTCTGGCCCTAAATTTTTAAATATAACTGCCCCCATTTTTAAGAGTAACTGCGCCCAATCCCATACTTTATGGACTAAGCCTTGAGCTTCAGAATAAAAATGTATTTACATTTTTGTCTGCCTTGAAGGATAACTATGAACAGTATTACCGAAACCCTGATTATAATCTTGAATCTGTGACCCACTCATGAACTGTAGCGATGCCAGGAAGGAATGGAAGAAAGGAAGCCATTTTTGCGATAGGGCAAAAATAGAAATGGCTGTAGCGTGTGCAGTGCATTAAAAGGAATGGATGGAGATTGAAGAAAGGAGAGGTAAAGGAAGATGAGGGAGGGGAGAGTGCTGCAGTAGAAAGGGAAAGAGAGATTCAAGGAGAAGATGACATTTTTCACACTGTGTAATTCGTCAAGGCAACCACCACCAAAATGTGTGTTAATCTCTATACAGTTGAACATACCTGACCATTATATTAGATAATACAGAATATTAATATTAGTACTGTTATATTATATTTAATATACAGTATTATACAGTATGTGAAATCCTTTGTTAGTTTCAATGACCTGATGCTTATAGAACACTGAGAGAAAGAGAGCGAGAGGGAGATGGAGAGAGGGAGACAAAGAGAGAGACAGAGACAGTACTGAGAGAGACAGAGAGAAAGAGAGGCAGCGATACAGAGCGGAAAGCTGAGTCAGATGATGGTTATATAACGAGATACAACATTTTGGGAGAGGGAGTGGGTGAGGACGAGGGCAGGGGAGAGTGTGTGTGTGTGTGTGTGTGTGTGTGTGTGTGTGTGTGTGTGTGTGTGTGTGTGTGTGTGTGTGTGTGTGTGTGTGTGTGTGTGTGTGTGTGTGTGTGTGTGTGTGTGTGTGTGTGTGTGTGTGCACGTGTGTGTGTGTGTGGTTGTCTCCAGTAGCTGGCCTGGCCAGATGGGGATGAAGCTATTCCTCATGCCACATCCACCCTCTCTCTATCTACCATGTCCCATCATCATACCTATCCCAACCACTCCTGCTCTGCATTATTGCCTTGATGTTGTTCTATGAGAGAGAGGCTGTGTATCCATGTAACCTGAGTGGAAGTCTGGGTATTTGCCAGTTAAGGGATTGTGCCTCTCTCTGTTGGTACTGGACATGTGCATGCATTGACATACAGTAGACACATGCTGATGGTAGGGAGGCGATAATTAGCTCCAGCATCCCCATAACTCTCCCAGCATGGAGTATGGAGGTGGTGTACAGTCTTATAGCTCACCCTCATTAAAACAACATGCATCCATACACTACAGTACTGTTTCTCTCTCTCTCTCTCTCTCTCTCTCTCTCTCTCTCTCTCTCTCTCTCTCTCTCTCTCTCTCGCTCTCTCGCTCTCTCGCTCTCTCTCTCTCTCTCTCTCTCTCTTACTCTCTCTCTTTCCCCCTCTCTACTGTATGCTTCTGACTCCCAAGCAGTTTATTGTCAGCAGCAACGAACAAGTAGCTTGAACAAACTGAGTAGAGACAGTGGCAGTAACTCCTATTTGTTTGGCTCTTCTGTGCTGCACAAAACGCATACTGTATTACTAATTCAGGCTAAAGGGGTGAAACAGTTTTTTAACATTAAAGTGCACTTTCTCTTTGCCTTTTATTCTTTAAGTGGTCATAGCCGTACAGGTTTTATATTTTAAGTGAGGTGAGGTCAAATCAAATCAAATCAAATTTATTAGTCACATACACATGGTTAGCAGATGTTAATGCGAGTGTAGCGAAATGCTTGTGCTTCTAGTTCCGACAATGCAGTAATAACAACAAGTAATCTAACCTAACAATTCCGCAACTACTACCTTATACACGCAAGTGTAAAGGGATAAAGAATATGTACATAAAGATATATGAATGAGTGATGGTACAGACGGCATAGGCAAGGTGCAGTAGATGGTATAGAGTACGGTATATACCTATGAGATGAGTACTGTAGGGTATGTAAACATAAAGTGGCATAGTTTAAAGTGGCTAGTGGTCCATGTATTACATAAGATGGCAAGATGCAGTAGATGATATAGAGTACAGTATATACATATACATAAGAGATGTGTAATGTAGGGTATGTAAACATTATATTAGGTGGCATTGTTTAAAGTGGCTGGTGGTACATTTTTACATAATTTCCATCAATTCCCATTTTTAAGGTGGCTGGAGCTGAGTCAGTTTGTTGGCAGCGGCCGCTAAATGTTAGTGGTGGCTGTTTAACAGTCTGATGGCCTTGAGATAGAAGCTGTTTTTCAGTCTCTCGGTCCCTGCTTGGATGCACCTGTACTGACCTCGCCTTCTGGATGATAGCGGGGTGAACAGGTAGTGGCTTGGGTGGTTGTTGTCCTTGATGATCTTTATGGCCTTCCTGTGACATCGGGTGGTGTAGGTGTCCTGGAGGGCAGGTAGTTTGCCCCGGGTGATGCGTTCTGCCGACCTCACTACCCTCTGGAGAGCCTTACGGTTGTGTGCGGAGCAGTTGCCGTACCAGGCGGTGATACAGCCCGACAGGATGCTCTCGATTGTGCATCTGTAGAAGTTTGTGAGTGCTTTTGGTGACAAGCCGAATTTCTTCAGCCTCCTGAGGTTGAAGAGGCGCTGCTGCGCCTTCTTCACAACGCTGTCTGTGTGGGTGGACCAATTCAGTTTGTCCGTGATGTGTACACCGAGGAACTTAAAACTTTCCACCTTCTCCACTACTGACCCGTCGATGTGGATAGGGGGGAGCTCCCTCTGCTGTTTCCTGAAGTCCACAATCATCTCCTTTGTTTTGTTGACGTTGAGTGTGAGGTTATTTTCCTGACACCACACTCCGAGGGCCCTCACCTCCTCCCTGTAGGCCGTCTCGTCGTTGTTGGTAATCAAGCCTACCACTGTAGTGTCGTCCGCAAACTTGATGATTGAGTTGGAGGCGTGCATGGCCACGCAGTCGTGGGTGAACAGGGAGTACAGGAGAGGGCTCAGAACGCACCCTTGTGGGGCCCCAGTGTTGAGGATCAGCGGGGTGGAGATGTTGTTACCTACCCTCACCACCTGGGGGCGGCCCGTCAGGAAGTCCAGGACCCAGTTGCACAGGGCGGGGTCGAGGCCCAGGGTCTCGAGCTTGATGACGAGTTTGGAGGGTACTATGGTGTTAAATGCTGAGCTGTAGTCGATGAACAGCATTCTCACATAGGTATTCCTCTTGTCCAGATGGGTTAGGGCAGTGTGCAGTGTGGTTGCGATTGCGTCGTCTGTGGACCTATTGGGTCGGTAAGCAAATTGGAGTGGGTCTAGGGTGTCCGGTAGGGTGGAGGTGATATGGTCCTTGACTAGTCTCTCAAAGCACTTCATGATGACGGAAGTGAGTGCTACGGGGCGGTAGTCGTTTAGCTCAGTTACCTTAGCTTTCTTGGGAACAGGAACAATGGTGGCCCTCTTGAAGCATGTGGGAACAGCAGACTGGGCTAAGGATTGATTGAATATGTCCGTAAACACACCAGCCAGCTGGTCTGCGCATGCTCTGAGGACGCGGCTGGGAATGCCGTCTGGGCCTGCAGCCTTGCAAGGGTTAACACGTTTAAATGTTTTACTCACCTCGGCTGCAGTGAAGGAGAGCCCGCAGGTTTTGGTAGTGGGCCGTGTCAGTGGCACTGTATTATCCTCAAAGCGGGCAAAAAAGGTATTTAGCCTGTCTGGGAGCAAGACATCCTGATCCGCGACGGGGCTGCTTTTCTTTTTGTAATCCGTGATAGACTGTAGACCCTGCCACATACCCCTTGTGTCTGAGCTGTTGAATTGCGATTCAATTTTGTCTCTGTACTGGGACTTAGCCTGTTTGATAGCCTTGCGGAGAGAATAGCTACACTGTGTGTATTCGGTCATGTTTCCGGTCACCTTGCCCTGGTTAAAAGCAGTGGTTCGCGCTTTCAGTTTCACGCGAATGCTGCCGTTAATCCACGGTTTCTGGTTTGGGAATGTTTTAATCGTTGCTCTGGGTACGACATCGTCAATGCACTTCCTAATGAACTCGCTCACCGAATCTGCATATTCATCATTGTTGTTGTTGTGTAGGTGTAGGAGTCATTACGCTGTTAGACAAGGTTAAACAAGGACACTTAGCCTTTTCATGTCGACTGCGAAGCCGGAGACTTCTTACTTCTAATCTCTGTGTCCGTGAGAAAGTGGGCCCACAGTCGAGGTTTTATGATTACTCGATCAGCTGATATGTGTTTCAGTGACCTATTTTTCCCCGCTTGTTTGCCATACCTCGGAGTGCATCCAAATCTGATATACTGGAGATTCTAGAACAATGACCTTACTTCACAACTGTATAATTTCTGTTACATTCCAGTTATGGACCACTGATTCACAAACCACACTGCAATCAACACCCACAGTCTTCCACTAAGATCTGAGCTGAGAGAGCCACCCATCAAGTATACTAGTCATGGTGTTCATGCAATGGCACTGAACATGATGACACAATTCTGATGCTAACAGCCATCACTCATCAGAATGACACGTTTCTGACTGAAGCAACAAATCACGGGACACTCTGCCTGGGTAGTTGTGCTCCTCATAAGGACATCACGAGCGTGTGGCCTCAGAGTACCTCAGCATCAAGCTGTGCCTCAGAGAGCCCGGAGAGTCATCATGGGACGACAGACAGCTGCAGACAGTCAAAGTTCAATCCAACCAGCGGCGGATTAGGGAGACACCTTGGTGGCAAAGGTCCCCCTGGGAATTAATAAACAAGACTTAGAGTCCTTATTGGACGAGGACATCTTTCATTCTCAGTTAGAGTAACACCTTCTGACCTGAGTGACAGATGAAGAGAGCGGAAGAGAGAGAGAGAGAGAGAGAGAGAGAGAGAGAGAGCAAGAGAGCGAGGGAGAAGGAGATGGGGTGCTGTAAAATCAAAGATTTACTCGTCTTGTCATCTGTTAGGGTTTCTGTTGTATTTTGTGTGTTTACCGTCATAACACTGAGAGACAATAGACGATTATCAAGCTCCTCCAACAACAGCCTACTACCTTCTGCCTAACCAGAGTCCTCTCTGGAAGTCTGGGAACGTCTGGGGGAGACAGAGAGAGAGGATAGAGGTAGGGAGAGGGAGAGAGAGAGAAAGAGAGAGACATAGAAGCGGGAAGCATACACAGTCCAGCAGCTCTGTAAGAACATATAGCCATGAGGACTGTGAGTCTGGAGAGGAGAGATAGAGAGAGATGTCAAAGATCACCTTTGAGCTGCTGAGTCGTTAGCTCAGTTCTCAGCTTATACTATGCTGATACTGTAAACTCCCTAGGAGTAGATATAGAAGGAGCACAGGACAATAGATTCACCATATTTTTTATGTTTCCCAGAAGAATTAGAGAAAGAGGAAAAGAAAGAAGGGGACAAGAAACCGAGAGCAGGAGTGGAGAAGAGTAAACGCACCAGAGCCCAGATGAGAAAGAGAGACAGATAGACGGAGAGAAACAGATAGAGAGAAACCAAGAGAGAGAGAGAGAGAGCAGATCATCTCCAAAGAGGGGAAATGAAATGGGGTTTTTTCGAGGCAGGCATCACTTCAGAAGAGCAGATGAGTTGAACACTCAGTCAACGTTAACAGTTTAGATTCCTTCAGTAGAAGATAGCACACCACGACCTCCAGAGTACCTGCTAACTTCAGTAGAAATGTAGCGAGTGTCTGACTTTTCCACTTCACTCATCCACTTCTGCTCAAGAGAAGAACTGGGGATAAAGCCTGATGCTCAAGTGCAATGTTGAGAAGGAAAAATACGTTTAAATTCAAAGTGCCCCTCTTTCCCGTATTTTAGGCGTGACTAAAGTGTAGAGGGTATGGAGATTGGCCAAGCCAGACTGAGGCTTCGTCTCAAATTAAACCCTATCCCCTACATAGTGCACTACTTTTGACCAGAACGCTTTGGGCCCTGATCAAAAGTAGTGCACTAAATAGGGAGTAGGTTGGCATAGGGGATACAGATTGCTGGCGCTCTTGTGACGCAGTGAGCTGTGTATAATCCTTAATTAGAAAGTAAATTCCAGGGACAGGAAATCAGGAAATCCTCTAGTTCTTCTCTCAACACCTGGCTACAGCAGTTCAAGCAGCAGGAGAGGACTCAGCTGCATCTCTGGCTGCCTCCCAAATAGCACCATATTTCCTTTATAGTGCACTACTTTTGACCAGGGCCCATGGGTCATAGAGTGCCATTTGGGACGCACACTCTCTCTCAAAGCCCCTTTTTACACTTCACTTTTCGGTAGTACGACTTAGTGCATAATGGTGAGAGGTAATGGTATGTATGTTGCTGTATGCTATGGTACATTATAATATGTTACAACATGGAATGTGTGTGTTATGATATACTGTTATGATATACTATACACAGTATGTGTGGCCTGACCACTACCATCCTCTATCCTCTCCCCCTGCCACAGCATAAAGAACGTCACACCCAAGGTGGGCGCAGAGGAAACCCATGACGCCATCCGGCGGGCGTTCGATGTGTGGCAGAACGTGACGCCGCTGCGTTTCGAAGCCGTCCCCTACAGCGACCTGGAGCGTACCAAGAAGGACGTGGACATCACCATCATCTTTGCCTCGGGTTTCCACGGCGACAGTTCGCCCTTTGACGGAGAGGGGGGCTTCCTGGCCCACGCCTACTTCCCGGGCCCCGGAATCGGAGGGGACACACACTTTGACTCAGACGAACCCTGGACCCTGGGCAACCCCAACCACGACGGTAAGATGGGTAATGATAACCTTTAACATTAATATGGAAACAGACATTGATGCTTACATAACAATGATGTAGTCAACTAATATATGATTATGACATCACACTCCTCTGGACTAGTTGAGTGTTTGAAAGCTATCAAACATTATCAACTGTCACAGTATTTTTGAGTTGATATGTAAGTTGGGTTTACAATTTATGCCTGTACTCAGTGTGTTGTGTTCCTCTGGTCTGGGCTTGGATGTGCCTCTCTCTGTATAAACCCAACCTGAGCAGGCAAGGAGGGGAAGTTATGGTGAGCCACAGGGTCCGCCGGCAGGCCGGTCGATGCGCTCCGTTTAAGCTCACTATCTGACCTGTGACCTCCTGCATGCAGTCTGCAGCACTGTCTGAGTACATCCCATCTAGGATAAAACAACCAGGGTCATCATCGACCGAGAGAGAGGGGAAGAGGGAGAGGGAGAGAGAGAGGAAGAGGTAGAGAGAGTGATGGGGGTGAGAGATGAGAAAGATAGGGAAAGGAGGGAGGGACAGAGAGAGATAATGGGTGAGGGGTAGGGAAAGAGAGACAAAGATGGAAAAATATGGAGATATGAGCGAGAAAAAGTACAGAAGGACATGACAGAGGCGTGGGAGAGATGAGAGGGAGTTAGAGTGTCTGACTGTGAAGGGAAAGAGAAGATGAGAGAGAGGGATGAGAGAGAGTGGGATACCCAAAAGGAGGAAAAAGCAGCTGGAGAGGTAGACGAGGAGAAGAGGAGGATGAGAGGAGAGATGTAAGGTCAGGGAGAGGAGAAGAGTTCAGACAAGAGGTACTGGAGAGTTCCAGATTGTGAAGTAGGAAGTAAAGCGGATAGCTGATGGTTTAGGGTTAATGCAGCATATCCAGTGGAGGGGCGGGAGAGGGGAGAAATAGTCTGGGTATAGATGTAAGCTATTAAAGGACACATCTGAAGTGAGTCCTATGGGACATGCGCACGGACACACACACACACACACACACACACACACACACACACACACACACACACACACACACACACACACACACACACACACACACACACACATGCTAATGAGATGGAGAAGCAGCTGTCAGAGAAGCTAGTGATTCAGTGCCCCTCTCTCTCCTCGATGTAATATTGATGCGGCTTCTTTTTTCCAACACTGCCCACACATCAATGAAAACATTCAATTAAATGATATATTCACGAGCAGTAACGCATCCCACTGAATATAAACATGTGTTGCTTAAAGTAATCATGAAGACAGTCTAAGGTCTGGGTATCTTTATCAATACAATATCCTCTGTGTGTGTTATTTCAGTGTGTGTGCGTGTGTGCGTGCGTGTGTGTGCGTGCGCGCAGGTGTGTGGGTGCGCGTGGGTGTGTGTATGCATGTTGAAGGGAATGGCATGGAGTATCTACTGTGTCGAACGTTGTTACTTAGAGCTATGACACTTACCTAATAATAATAATAATATGAAGCTTTCTCCATAGCATTACTTAACCATAGGACCACTGTAGATTGGCATGAACAGAGTAATTCAGAACATGATCTTCAATTGACACTCAAATACAGTCGTTATTCACTGAGCTATGAGCTAGTTAGTGCTTTATAAAAGAAAAGATAACATACTGTATGTTGCCCTGATTTATTGATTCTATTCTAAATTATTTGACAACTCCATGACACACTTACAAATGTTTGTGTTTTAATCATGGTAATATGTACAGTAGGTATTAACTTGGAATTAGAACGCTGTTATAGTTAAACTACTTGTAGTGCTGTGGGGAAGAAGGGTTGCCCTAAATTCACTGTTGGCATTTCCAGTCTGATTCAGCCTGAGATATTCGAGGGTTTGAGACAGAGAGAGGGATAGAGAGAGGGTTAGATAGTGACAGAGAGAGAGAGAAAGAGAAAGAGAGAGAGAGAGAGAGAGAGAGAGAGAGAGAGAGAGAGAGACTAGTCTGTGGCTACCTAAATGCCAGAACTGGACAATAATCTGACACCGTCAGCACACAGGGGGACAAACACCTACCTGGAGACAACTACGACAACATAACCAACAAAAACGGGTCAATACTCCTGCAGCTCTGTCTTACTCCTGCCTACCATTGACTATGTATGTACACCTAGGTACACCTAGGTAGGTACACCTATAGCTCATCTCTTGGCAGTAGTACTGTAGACTACTTTATCACTGACCTCAACCCAGAGTCTCTCGGAGCATTCACAGTCAGCCCACTGACACCCCTATCAGATCACAGCAAAATCATAGTCTACTTGAAGAGAGCAATACTCAATCATGAGGCATCAAAGCCAAAATAACTTAATAATATTAGGAAATGCTATAGATGAAGGAAAGTAGTGTGGAAACCTACCAAAAAACTATTAGGCAACAACTAATTAAATCAGCTATATGTAATTGAAGAATCCATAGAATCTAACCACTTCTGGGAAAATTGGAACACACTAAACAAACAACAACACAAAGAGTTATCTATCCAAAACAGAGATGTATGGATAAACCACTTCTCCAATCTTTTGGCCCTATAACAAAGAACAAACAGCAAAAACGTAAACATGATCAAATACAAATCTTAGAATCAACTATTGAAGACTATTCCAATTACATTGAATGAACTATAGGACAAAATACAAACCCTCCAACCCAAAAGGCCTGTGTGAACTACAGTGCAATATACAAACCCTCCAACCCAAAAGGCCTGTGGTGCTGATGGTATCCTAAATGAAATGATAAAATATACAGACCACAAATTCCAATTGGCTATACTCAAACTCTTTAACATCATCCTCAGCTCTGGCATCTTCCACAATATTTGGAACCACCCCAATCCACAAAAATGGAGACAAATTTGACCCCAATAACTACCGTAAGATATATGTCAACAGCAACCTTGAAAATCCTCTGCATTATCATTAACAGCAGACTCTTAATTTCCTCAGTGAAAACAATGCATAATTGGCTTTTTACCAAATTACTGTACGACAGACCACATATTCACCCTGCACACCCTAATTGACAAACAAACAAACCAAAACAAAGGCAAAATCTTCACATGCCTTGTTGATTAAAATAATTAACATGAGGGTCTGCTATACAAATTGATGGAAAGCGGTGTTGGGGGAAAAACATACAACATTATAAAATCCATGAACACACACAGTAAGTGTGCGGTTAAAATTGGCAAAAAACACACACATTTCTTTCCACAGGTCCGTGAGGTGACACAGGGATGCAGCTTGAGCCCCACCATTAGAACCTAAGAACAGATATATCAATGAATTGGAGAGGGCACTAGAACTTTCTGCAGAACCCCTGGCCTCACCCTACTAGAAGCTGAAGTCAAATGTCTACTGTTTGCTGATGATCTAGATCTTCTGTACAGATTCTGTCAGACCTGGGCCCTGACAGTACATCTCAGTAAGACAAAAATAATGGTGTTCCAAAACAGGTCCAGTTGCCTGGACCACGAATTCAGATTCCTCCTAGACACTGTTGCACTAGAGCACACAAAAACCTTAACATACCTTTGCCTAAACATCATCGCCACAGGTAACTTCCACAAAGCTGTGAACGATCTGAGAGACAAGGCAAGAAGTGCCTTCTACGCCATCAAAGGAACATACATTTCGACATAGCAATTAGGATCTGGTGAAAAATACTTGAATCAGTTTTGAGGTCTGGGGTCCGCTCACTCACCAACCGAGTATTCACAAAATGGGACAAGTTGAAACTCTGCATGCAGAATTCTGCAAAAACATCCTCTGTGTACAATGTAAAACACCAAATAATGCATGCAGAGCAGAATTAGGTTGATATCCGCTAATTATCAAAATTCTACAACCACCTAAAAGGAAGCCATCAGCTACAGAGAGATGAACCTGGAGAAGAGTCCCTAAGCAAGCTGGTCCTGGGGCTCTGTTCACAAACACAAACAGAACCCACAGAGCCACAGGACAGCAACACAATTAGACCCAACCAAATCATGAGAAAACTAAAATATAATTACCTGACAAATTGGAAAGAATTAACAAGAAAACTGAGCAAACTAGAATGTTATTTGGCCCCAAACAGAGAGTCCACAGTGGCAAAATATCTGACCATTGTGACTGACCCAAAATTAAGGAAAGCTTTGACTATGTACAGACTGAGTGAACATAGCCTTGCTATTGAGAAAGGCCGCCGCAGGCAGAACAGGCTCTCAAGAGAAGACAGGCTATGTGCACACTGCCCACAAAATCAGGTGGATTTTTAACCTCCTACCAAATGTATAACCATATTAAAGACACATATATCCCTCAGATTACACAGACCCACAAAGAATTTAAAAACAAATCCAATTTTGATAAACTCCCATATCTATTGTGTGAAATACCACAGTGTGCCATCACAGCAGCAAGATTTGTGACCTGTTGCCACAAGAAAAACGGCAACCAGTGAAGAACAAACGCCATTGTAAATACAACCCATATTTATGTTTATTTATTTTCCCTTTTGTACTTTAACTATTCGCACATCGTTACAACACTGTATATAGCCATAATATGACATTTGAAACGTCTCTGTCTCTATAACCTTTGTGAATGTAATGTTCACTGTTCATTTTTGAGGGTTATTTCACTTTTGTTTATTATCTATTTAACCTGTTTTGGTAATGTAAACATCTGTTTCCCGTGCCAATAAAGCCCTGTGAATTGAATTGAACTGAGAACCGGGGGTGAATAACTCACTCACCCTGTAGCCTTTACATGCAGCAGGAGAGGTTACCAGGCTGTTGTTTCCTAGGGACCAGTTGTACTCTGTCATCTTATGACCTGTATCATACCCTCACACTAGTACATCATTCCTGTTTTCGCCTCCAAACACTCCATCAGCACATCACACATCCCTCTCTTTTCTTGTCCCTTCGCTACAACTATCGCTTCCTTCACACCATCGCTTCATCTCCCCGTCGCTCTACTCCACATGCTCTCTGTTCGTCTCCCCCACTCTAGCTTTCTCCCTACCTCGCCCTCTCTCTGTGTCATTCCCTCAGCTCTCCCTTTGTGTGTCTGTGTGTTTGTAGAGAACAGCTGTGGATGACGTCACAACTCTGCCTGTCACTTCTCTCCCCCTCTCTCTCTCTCTCTCTCTCTCTCTCTCTCTCTCTCTCTCTCTATATATATATATATATATATATTTTTTTTTTACATATATATATACAGTATATATGTATATATACAGTAATAATATATACATATATTTCTCTCTCATATTTCTGTACACGTGCTGACAGTCTAACCAACCCCTTAGTCTGCATGCACACATGCACGTACACACACTAGCAAGTTAGCAAACCAAATACACAGCTGGAGAGAGTTTTTTTGGCACATCTTAGCAGTTCACTTATTACTTATAAGACATATGGCTGGAAAACATTAGTAGTGAATTAGAAGTGTAACCCATCAATCATAAACAGTATATTTTATACATACTGTACCAGTTGACAGTACATTACAGTACAAGAACTACACCTTGTGTAGATCACAATGATTACATACAGAGCATACACCACTTATAATGGAGATCACAGCCCAACATTGTGGGTCATGTGATGTCAGGAACTAGGTCAAGTCGTTAATGAATAAAGCACTCTGTGACTGTCAGTGATGCAGAGAGCATAACGATGAATAGGTCACATTCAATAGGGCCCGGTAATATATTTTAGTCTCCGCTCTCTCTCTCTCTCTCTCTCTCTCTCTCTCTCTCTCTCTCTCTCTCTCTCTCTCTCTCTCTCTCTCTCTCTCTCTCTCTCTCTCTCTCTCTCTCTCTCTCTCTCTCTCTCTCTCTCTCTCTCTCTCTCTCTCTCTCTCTCTCTCTCTTCTCTCTCTCTCTCTCTCTCTCTTCTCTCTCTCTCTCTCTCTCTCTCTCTCACTATCTCCCTCTCTCTCTCACTATCTCTCCCTCACTATCTCTCCCTCTCTCTCTCTCTCGCTCTCTCCAACCCTCCTTCCCTCTCCCTCAAAACATTATCTATCTCCAGTGTCTTCAGCTCCCTGAGGTGCAGGAGGACAGACAGACAGAGAGAGGGAACAGTAACACCTGCCAGCGTCGTGCTAGCACAGGCGGTGGTGGGAGAGAGGAGAGAGCCAGAGAGGGGGTGATGTTCAGCTGCTGTAGCCAGAGTGAGGGTGGGAGGCCTGGGGGCTAGAACAGAGAGATCCATCCCCTCTTGTCCTGGAGCTCTGGAGCTACCAAGGCTGTTGCTGTGCTACACACACCCTAGGCAGTGTGGAGAGTTAGAGGACAGGGGAGGGAGGGGTTGCGATGGGAAACAGGGGAGTATTTTGGTCAGGGATGGATTATAGTTGAGCACCCTTTGGTTTGCTGAAATGTTTGTTATAACAAGGACCACATGTTAGGTGTTCAACCTCGTAGGTACTTAGAAAAACGTTGAAGTCGTGAAGTAACATTTGAAGTAACATTCACATCAAATGTAGTTGATCTGGTTGGTTGATCTCTAGCAGGGCTTGTACTCCTAGTTCCAAATGCACTTGCAATGTTGGTGTGTTGTATCTCGTATAGTGCGGAGAGCCTTAGCTCAGACATACTTAAAGAAAAAGTGAAATCTAAAAGCCAAGATTCCTTGACTATCTGGTACAGACCTGGCTACATGGCATGCTGTGTGATTATTTGTGGCCTTCTACAGGCCAAATCACCCTGTGAGCAGTCAGTCATATGAACTCCTAATCTTTGATGTTCAGTCGACTGGCAAAAGACTGGCACGATAACAGTCAAACTAGATAAAATGCCAAACTGGTATTTCCCATACTGATATCCCCATAGTGACTTATAAGGAGTGGTATGCTTTACAACCAGCGTTCATGTGGCGATAGCATCGACTAGCCTAACGCAGTGGAAACTATTTCAACTTAACATACATATTAGCTGATGTGCCTAACAGGAAATGAAGGTTCCACGGTGACAGTTCTTCACTCTGAACCTACGATGAATGTAGGGGTTAGCTAAACAATGCACTGGGAGATAGAATGTCAAGACCCATTCTACGTGGGTCACATCCTGCTGGGTTGGAGATCATATGGAATAACAGGAATAGGGTGGGGTTGCCCCTAGACCTTGGGTCAGTTCAGCATTTCCCCCACTAATGGTTAAGGCTAGGATTGGGGGAGGGGAAGCTGATCCTAGATCTGTAGTAACATGTTAGAGGATGGGCCATAGAGGGACGTGGGAGTTGATAGCCATTGACTCGTCGGTTTATTGATTGGTTGTCACACTGCAACATAACATGAGGCTTAAAACATTTCCATTGTTTGAATGAACTGCTAATTGTCTATTCCCAATCTGTTTTCCCTGTCGTTGAACTGATTCCTTATTCAGATGCCGGTAGCTAAAATACAGTCATTGTGTCTCATGAAAGACTCACAGGGATAACCTACTGTAGAACATGGTTCAACCCCGGTTCAGGCTTTGGTGTTGTGGATGTTGTAGATGTGGCAGTGAAGGAGGCTGTGTTGTGAAGGAGCATATGGTGTCCTTGTGGGTCTATTTTTAGGCCTGGATTCTCAGCACGCGGCCAGTGACGGGATGTGGAGCTTTGATAAGACGGAGCAGCCTTCAAACTGCAGCAGCAGAAAACAGTCATTTATACCCTGATGCTGCTCGGGCTGCCAGGGAACTGGGACTGATCTCTATCTCTTTACTGTGTGTGTGTGTGTGTGCGTGCGTGCGTGCGTGCGTGCGTGCGTGCGTGCGTGCGTGCGCAAACAGTTTGCTTCTACAAACACCCAGTGTGGTGACATTTGGAGAAGAGGTATTGATATTGATGACTGTCAGTGGTATACCTTGCTGGAGGCCAGCAGCAGGGACGGTTACTGTGAAGAGCTGAACACACAGAGAGGAACTGAGGAGGCTAGGGTACTGTACTGAGGGAACTGAGGAGGCTAGGGTACTGTACTGAGGGAACTGAGGAGGCTAGGGTACTGTACTGTACTGAGGGAACTGAGGAGGCTAGGGTACTGTACTGTACTGAGGGAACTGAGGAGGCTAGGGTACTGTACTGTACTGAGGGAACTGAGGAGGCTAGGGTACTGTACTGTACTGAGGGAACTGAGGAGGGTACTGTACTGTACTGTACTGAGGGAACTGAGGAGGCTAGGGTACTGTACTGTACTGAGGGAACTGAGGAGGGTACTGTACTGTACTGAGGGAACTGAGGAGGCTAGGGTACTGTACTGTACTGAGGGAACTGCGGAGGCTAGGGTACTGTACTGTACTGAGGGAACTGAGGAGGCTAGGGTACTGTACTGTACTGAGGGAACTGAGGAGGCTAGGGTACTGTGCTGTACTGGGGGAACTGAGGAGGCTAGGGTACTGTACTGAGGGAACTGAGGAGGCTAGGGTACTGTGCTGTACTGGGGGAACTGAGGAGGCTAGGGTACTGTACTGAGAGAACTGAGGAGGCTAGGGTACTGTACTGAGGGAACTGAGGAGGCTAGGGTACTGTACTGAGGGAACTGAGGAGGCTAGGGTACTGTACTGTACTGAGGGAACTGAGGAGGCTATGGTACTGTACTGTGGGAACTGAGGAGGCTAGGGTACTGTACTGTGGGAACTGAGGAGGCTAGGGTACTGTACTGAGGGAACTGCGGAGGCTAGGGTACTGTACTGTACTGAGGGAACTGAGGAGGCTAGGGTACTGTACTGTACTGAGGGAACTGAGGAGGCTAGGGTACTGTACTGTACTAAGGGAACTGAGGAGGCTAGGGTACTGTGCTGTACTGAGGGAACTGAGGAGGCTAGGGTACTGTACTGTACTGAGGGAACTGAGGAGGCTAGGGTACTGTACTGAGGGAACTGAGGAGGCTAGGGTACTGTGCTGTACTGAGGGAACTGAGGAGAGTACTGTACTGTACTGAGGGAACTGAGGAGAGTACTGTACTGTACTGAGGGAACTGAGGAGGCTAGGGTACTGTACTGTACTGAGGGAACTGAGGAGGCTAGGGTACTGTGCTGTACTGAGGGAACTGAGGAGGCTAGGGTACTGTACTGTACTGAGGGAACTGAGGAGGCTATGGTACTGTACTGTGGGAACTGAGGAGGCTAGGGTACTGTACTGTGGGAACTGAGGAGGCTAGGGTACTGTACTGAGGGAACTGAGGAGGCTAGGGTACTGTACTGTACTGAGGGAACTGAGGAGGCTAGGGTACTGTACTGTACTGAGGGAACTGAGGAGGGTACTGTACTGTACTGTACTGAGGGAACTGAGGAGGCTAGGGTACTGTACTGTACTGAGGGAACTGAGGAGGGTACTGTACTGTACTGAGGGAACTGAGGAGGCTAGGGTACTGTACTGTACTGAGGGAACTGAGGAGGCTAGGGTACTGTACTGTACTGAGGGAACTGAGGAGGCTAGGGTACTGTACTGTACTGAGGGAACTGAGGAGGCTAGGGTACTGTGCTGTACTGGGGGAACTGAGGAGGCTAGGGTACTGTACTGTACTGAGGGAACTGAGGAGGCTAGGGTACTGTCCTGTACTGGTGGAACTGAGGAGGCTAGGGTACTGTACTGAGAGAACTGAGGAGGCTAGGGTACTGTACTGAGGGAACTGAGGAGGCTAGGGTACTGTACTGAGGGAACTGAGGAGGCTAGGGTACTGTACTGTACTGAGGGAACTGAGGAGGCTATGGTACTGTACTGTGGGAACTGAGGAGGCTAGGGTACTGTACTGTGGGAACTGAGGAGGCTAGGGTACTGTACTGAGGGAACTGCGGAGGCTAGGGTACTGTACTGTACTGAGGGAACTGAGGAGGCTAGGGTACTGTACTGTACTGAGGGAACTGAGGAGGCTAGGGTACTGTACTGTACTGAGGGAACTGAGGAGGCTAGGGTACTGTGCTGTACTGAGGGAACTGAGGAGGCTAGGGTACTGTACTGAGGGAACTGAGGAGGCTAGGGTACTGTACTGAGGGAACTGAGGAGGCTAGGGTACTGTGCTGTACTGAGGGAACTGAGGAGAGTACTGTACTGTACTGAGGGAACTGAGGAGAGTACTGTACTGTACTGTACTGAGGGAACTGAGGAGGCTAGGGTACTGTACTGTACTGAGGGAACTGAGGAGGCTAGGGTACTGTGCTGTACTGAGGGAACTGAGGAGGCTAGGGTACTGTACTGTACTGAGGGAACTGAGGAGGCTATGGTACTGTACTGTGGGAACTGAGGAGGCTAGGGTACTGTACTGTGGGAACTGAGGAGGCTAGGGTACTGTACTGAGGGAACTGCGGAGGCTAGGGTACTGTACTGTACTGAGGGAACTGAGGAGGCTAGGGTACTGTACTGTACTGAGGGAACTGAGGAGGCTAGGGTACTGTACTGTACTGAGGGAACTGAGGAGGCTAGGGTACTGTACTGTACTGAGGGAACTGAAGAGGCTAGGGTACTGTGCTGTACTGAGGGAACTGAGGAGGCTAGGGTACTGTACTGTACTGAGGGAACTGAGGAGGCTAGGGTACTGTACTGAGGGAACTGAGGAGGCTAGGGTACTGTGCTGTACAGAGGGAACTGAGGAGGCTAGGGTACTGTACTTAGGGAACTGAGGAGGCTAGGGTACTGTACTGTACTGAGGGAACTGAGGAGGCTAGGGTACTGTACTGTACTGAGGGAACTGAGGAGGCCAGGATACTGTACTGTACTGAGGGAACTGAGGAGGCTAGGGTACTGTACTGTACTGAGGGAACTGAGGAGGCTAGGGTACTGTGCTGTACTGAGGGAACTGAGGAGAGTACTGTACTGTACTGAGGGAACTGAGGAGAGTACTGTACTGTACTGAGGGAACTGAGGAGGCTAGGGTACTGTACTGTACTGAGGGAACTGAGGAGGCTAGGGTACTGTGCTGTACTGGGGGAACTGAGGAGGCTAGGGTACTGTACTGAGGGAACTGAGGAGGCTAGGGTACTGTACTGAGGGAACTGAGGAGGCTAGGGTACTGTACTGAGGGAACTGAGGAGGCTAGGGTACTGTACTGTACTGAGGGAACTGAGGAGGCTAGGGTACTGTACTGTACTGAGGGAACTGAGGAGGCTAGGGTACTGTACTGAGGGAACTGCGGAGGCTAGGGTACTGTACTGTACTGAGGGAACTGAGGAGGCTAGGGTACTGTGCTGTACTGAGGGAACTGAGGCGGCTAGGGTACTGTACTGAGGGAACTGAGGAGGCTAGGGTACTGTACTGAGGGAACTGAGGAGGCTAGGGTACTGTACTGAGGGAACTGAGGAGGCTAGGGTACTGTACTGTACTGAGGGAACTGAGGAGGCTAGGGTACTGTACTGAGGGAACTGCGGAAGCTAGGGTACTGTGCTGTACTGAGGGAACTGAGGAGGCTAGGGTACTGTGCTGTACTGAGGGAACTGAGGAGGCTAGGGTACTGTGATGTACTGAGGGAACTGAGGAGGCTAGGGTACTGTGCTGTACTGAGGGAACTGAGGAGGCTAGGGTACTGTACTGAGGGAACTGAGGAGGCTAGGGTACTGTGCTGTACTGAGGGAACTGAGGAGGCTAGGGTACTGTGCTGTACTGAGGGAACTGAGGAGGCTAGGGTACTGTACTGTACTGAGGGAACTGGGGAGAGTACTGTACTGTACTGAGGGAACTGAGGAGGCTAGGGTACTGTGCTGTACTGAGGGAACTGAGGAGGCTAGGGTACTGTGCTGTACTGAGGGAACTGAGGAGGCTAGGGTACTGTCCCGAGGGAACTGAGGAGGCTCGGGTACTGTACTGAGGGAACTGAGGAGGCTAGGGTACTGTGCTGTACTGAGGGAACTGAGGAGGCTAGGGTACTGTACTGTACTGAGGGAACTGAGGAGGCTAGGGTACTGTGCTGTACTGAGGGAACTGAGGAGGCTAGGGTACTGTGCTGTACTGAGGGAACTGAGGAGGCTAGGGTACTGTACTGAGGGAACTGAGGAGGCTAGGGTACTGTGCTGTACTGAGGGAACTGAGGAGAGTACTGTACTGTACTGAGGGAACTGAGGAGAGTACTGTACTGTACTGAGGGAACTGAGGAGGCTAGGGTACTGTACTGTACTGAGGGAACTGAGGAGGCTAGGGTACTGTGCTGTACTGAGGGAACTGAGGAGGCTAGGGTACTGTACTGTACTGAGGGAACTGAGGAGGCTATGGTACTGTACTGTGGGAACTGAGGAGGCTAGGGTACTGTACTGTGGGAACTGAGGAGGCTAGGGTACTGTACTGAGGGAACTGCGGAGGCTAGGGTA
Source organism: Salvelinus alpinus (assembly GCF_045679555.1). Lineage (NCBI taxonomy): Eukaryota > Metazoa > Chordata > Actinopteri > Salmoniformes > Salmonidae > Salvelinus > Salvelinus alpinus. The sequence goes on from NC_092093.1 coordinate 74,773,766, forward strand.
CTGTACTGTACTGAGGGAACTGAGGAGGCTAGGGTACTGTACTGTACTGAGGGAACTGAGGAGGCTAGGGTACTGTACTGTACTGAGGGAACTGAGGAGGCTAGGGTACTGTACTGTACTGAGGGAACTGAGGAGGCTAGGGTACTGTGCTGTACTGAGGGAACTGAGGAGGCTAGGGTACTGTACTGTACTGAGGGAACTGAGGAGGCTAGGGTACTGTACTGAGGGAACTGAGGAGGCTAGGGTACTGTGCTGTACAGAGGGAACTGAGGAGGCTAGGGTACTGTACTTAGGGAACTGAGGAGGCTAGGGTACTGTACTGTACTGAGGGAACTGAGGAGGCTAGGGTACTGTACTGTACTGAGGGAACTGAGGAGGCCAGGATACTGTACTGTACTGAGGGAACTGAGGAGGCTAGGGTACTGTACTGTACTGAGGGAACTGAGGAGGCTAGGGTACTGTGCTGTACTGAGGGAACTGAGGAGAGTACTGTACTGTACTGAGGGAACTGAGGAGAGTACTGTACTGTACTGAGGGAACTGAGGAGGCTAGGGTACTGTACTGTACTGAGGGAACTGAGGAGGCTAGGGTACTGTGCTGTACTGGGGGAACTGAGGAGGCTAGGGTACTGTACTGAGGGAACTGAGGAGGCTAGGGTACTGTACTGAGGGAACTGAGGAGGCTAGGGTACTGTACTGAGGGAACTGAGGAGGCTAGGGTACTGTACTGTACTGAGGGAACTGAGGAGGCTAGGGTACTGTACTGTACTGAGGGAACTGAGGAGGCTAGGGTACTGTACTGAGGGAACTGCGGAGGCTAGGGTACTGTACTGTACTGAGGGAACTGAGGAGGCTAGGGTACTGTGCTGTACTGAGGGAACTGAGGCGGCTAGGGTACTGTACTGAGGGAACTGAGGAGGCTAGGGTACTGTACTGAGGGAACTGAGGAGGCTAGGGTACTGTACTGAGGGAACTGAGGAGGCTAGGGTACTGTACTGTACTGAGGGAACTGAGGAGGCTAGGGTACTGTACTGAGGGAACTGCGGAAGCTAGGGTACTGTGCTGTACTGAGGGAACTGAGGAGGCTAGGGTACTGTGCTGTACTGAGGGAACTGAGGAGGCTAGGGTACTGTGATGTACTGAGGGAACTGAGGAGGCTAGGGTACTGTGCTGTACTGAGGGAACTGAGGAGGCTAGGGTACTGTACTGAGGGAACTGAGGAGGCTAGGGTACTGTGCTGTACTGAGGGAACTGAGGAGGCTAGGGTACTGTGCTGTACTGAGGGAACTGAGGAGGCTAGGGTACTGTACTGTACTGAGGGAACTGGGGAGAGTACTGTACTGTACTGAGGGAACTGAGGAGGCTAGGGTACTGTGCTGTACTGAGGGAACTGAGGAGGCTAGGGTACTGTGCTGTACTGAGGGAACTGAGGAGGCTAGGGTACTGTCTGTACCGAGGGAACTGAGGAGGCTCGGGTACTGTACTGAGGGAACTGAGGAGGCTAGGGTACTGTGCTGTACTGAGGGAACTGAGGAGGCTAGGGTACTGTACTGTACTGAGGGAACTGAGGAGGCTAGGGTACTGTGCTGTACTGAGGGAACTGAGGAGGCTAGGGTACTGTGCTGTACTGAGGGAACTGAGGAGGCTAGGGTACTGTACTGTACTGAGGGAAAAGCAAACAAATACATGAACTAGCAGACAAAATAATTAGAAGAACTTGATTTTGAATGATTTTTCCAAATGTTTGTATAGCAATGAATCTATGCAGTGAGAAAGAACTTGATTTGTTTTATTAACACTGTGTGTGGCATAGAGAGAGAGAGAAAGAGAGAGAGAGAGGAGAGAGAGATAAGAGATAAGAGAGAGAGGTGAGAGAGATATATAAGAGAGAGAGAGACAGAGAGAAAGCTAGCACCATTCTCTACCCCACCAGGCTGCCTCTAGAAATAGACGCTCACCCACTGACACTAGCACTAGCTGCCATGTGGGTGGCATCAGCCTCTTCCGCCCTCACACACACACACACGCACGCACACACACACGCACGCACACACACACACACACACGCACGCACACACGCACACACAGACCTCATCTCACATGCCTCTTTCTGCCACAGCACTTCAGGCAGGGAGCCGGAAGTCAAACTCATAACCTCCCCATCAAGGCCATTAATTAAACAACCTCCATACACAGCCACTTCCCCTCTTTCCTTTCCTTTCTCCTCTTTCAGCTCTTTTGTAGAGGAGATAGATTCATTCAACACAATTGTGTTTTAACAGGAGATCACCGATAAGGTTTTGCGAAAGGGAATTGCGCTGAGAATCGCATTTTTCCGTTTTTTGTGTGATATACATTTTAAAGTGAATAATCGGAGTCTCAGCGTAATTCTGTAAGCATGGAATTTCCCCAAAGCAGAGAGCACAGGTATGCAGAATGGGGGCAGACAGAGTGAGAGAGAGTGTAAATCAGAGAGATAGAGAGATAATATTGTGGCGGGGTGCTGTAGTTTGGCTGCAGCCATAATGGCCAGTCTGTCTGTTCACACCCAAAAACCAGGCCAGGCGCAGCAAAAGAAACAGACCTTGAGCCCTGCTGGCAACAGCACAGGCAGGGGCACCAAGCTCCCAGACTACTCCTGGAATCTCAGCACTCAGCTACTCCTTCCCTCCCCTTTCTCCCTCCCTCGCCTTGCTCTCGTTCACTCTTTTCCTCTTCAGGTTTGCCTCTCCAGTTCGTATGCGCGACAAGTTATTGACAATGCAATGCTGTCAAAATATTGGGAATCACAGTTTTCCTTGTATTTCTTCAGCCTCTTTCTCATCTTTCTTCCGTTCCGTCTCTCTCCTCTCCCATTTCCTCTTCCTCCTCCCACTCACCTCCAGTCCTCTAGTACCACAACCAGTTGCTCGCACACACGCACGCCGGCGCACGCACTCACACCTCTCAGACGGCCGCTCTACTTTTTAGGGGCCTCGACCCAGGGAATTCTGGGTAGGAGGAAGACAATGGGAACATTTAGCTCCTCCAGGGACAAAGAAAGTGCTTATTCTCAGTGCTAAGACTCGGGCATAAACAACAACAGCAACAGCAAGCATGCAATAATAACACAGTTGTCAACACAAGTGTCAGGCCTTGAGTGGGGGAAGGCTGATGGGCGGCAGATCAGTCTTTCCTTGGGGAGCTCTGCTGGAGATGGGAGTGTTGTACTACATCGTTGGTAATTATATGGCATGTGGATGATGCAGTTCAATTGTTGTTGTTTGAGTTCCTACAGAAGATGCAGTGTCAGCCTTTTAATATCGTACAAACACCTCTTTCTGTCTCTGTTTCTGTCTCCCCCTCGCTCTCTCTCTCCCTCTCACTCCCTGTCTCCCCACCTCTCTCTCTCCCTCCTCTCCCTGTCTCCCCAGCTCTCTCTCTCCCTCCTCTCCCTGTCTCCCCACCTCTCTCTCTCTCTCTCCCTCCTCTCCCTGTCTCCCCACCTCTCTCTCCCCCTCCTCTCCCTCTCTCGCTTGCCCTTTCACAAACCCAGGATGAATTGAATGAGTAGAGAAATACAGAGCAACTGAAACAGCATTCATGACAAAAGCAATGATAAGCTTTTATTTTGTTAAGTTAGGAGCAGAAAGAGAGAGAGAGAGAGAGAGAGTATATTATCTACCTCACTTGCTTTGGCAATGTTAACACATGTTTCCCATGCCAATAAAGCCCCTTGAATTGAATTGAATTGAGAGAGAGAGAGAGAGAGAGAGAGAGTACAGTACAGTACGTAAAGAGGTAGAGCAGAGAAAGGTACAGTTAACCACGGTCAGTTCCATATGAATTTGTTTCTTGTCGAAGCAAAAGTTTATTGTGGTGAAATACTGTCGTGCCTCTCACTGTATGGGGGATAGGAGGTCGGAGTTACAACCACAGATAGAGGCCAGCACTGCCATGCAGAGCAATATAACTCCTGTGTGTCGAGAGCCCGAGATCTAGTGGGAAAACAGAGGACTCAGAGTCAGTCTGTTGAGTAAGAAACACAGTCAGACTGAGTCACGTGCGTCCCCAGGAGCAGCCCTGCACTGTGCCATGTGCAGCTAGCCACGTCACCAATCAATTATGAAGAAAGGGCAGATCCAGTAGAGCTCCAGGTTCCTAATCACAGCTCCTGTTTATTTTGCTGCTGCTGTGATAGAGAGAGAGCGAGAGAGAGAGAGAGAGAGAGGGGGCAGAGAGAGAGAGAGAGAGAGAGAGAGGGGGCAGAGAGAGAGAGATAGAGAGAGAGAGAGAGAGAGAGAGAGAGAGTTTATTGTTTATTTACTTTCCCTTTCAACTGCTTGCACGTTGTTACAACACTGTACATAGCCAATAATATAACCTTTGAAATGTCTTTATTCTTTTACATTTTTGCAAGTGTAATGTTTGTAATGTAATGTTTATTGTCTATTCCATTTGCTTTGGCAATGTAAACATATGTTTCCCATGTTAATAAAGCCCTTTGAATTGAATTCAATTGAGAGAGAGAGAGAGAGAAAGAGAGGGAGGGAGAGAGAGAGAGAGAGAGAGAGAGAGAGAGAGAGAGAGAGAGAGAGAGAGAGAGAGAGAGGGAGAGATATATAGAGAGAGAGGGGGCAGAGAGAGAGAGAGATAAAGAGAGGGAGAGAGAGAGAGAGAGAAAGGGGGCAGAGAGAGAGAATAGAAAATGAGATGGTGATCATAAATCTCCTGTGTCTTCCTCTCCCTCCCTCCCTCTCGCCCTCCCTCCCTCCCTATCTCTTCTCTCTGTGCGAGAGGGTTAGCTTCCTCCCTGCCTCATTTATAACAGTATGACCTCCAGTGTCTGTTTAGTAGGAGAGGACTGTAGTGGCAGAGAGAGGAGAGGAGAGGGGAGGCGAGGCGAGGAGAAAGGGGGAAAGAGGGAAGGAGAGGAGAAAGGGGGAGATAGGGAAGGAGAGGAGCGGAGAGGAGAAAGGGGGAGAGAGGGAAGGAGAGGAGAGGAGAAAGGGAGAGAGAGGAAGCAGAGGAGCGGAGAGGAGAAAGGGGGAGAGAGGGAAGGAGAGGAGAAAGGGGGAGAGAGAGAGGGAGAGGAGAAAGGGGGAGAGAGGGAAGGAGAGGAGAAAGGAGGAGAGATGGTAGGAGAGGAAAGGAGAGGAGAGAGGAAAGGACGGGAGAGTGGAGGAGAGGAGAGGTGAGAAAGGGGGTGAGATGGGAAAGGGGGAGAGATGAAAGGTAAAAGGGAGACATGGGGAGGAGAGGAGAGCTCCAGCAGGTTCCACAAGTGGTTCCCGGCATTACACCTAAAGCGGACATTGCCATCGGCTGCACATGAACAGAAATCCCATGCAGCCTTGTTTACGAGTTCTAACACTGGAATGAGAGATGTCATCTACACCTCTATTAGGATGATAGAAACCCTCATTATTTAATTTGATCATTTTTCTATTTGAGCGGCATTCTCTCTGTATAGCCTACACTTTCTCGTTCTGACTAATTAACAGAGTGGGACGGGTGTGGCTTTGTGACAATGGTCAAGAGCAGCTGCTCACTGATTTGACGGCTTCAATGAAGTTCCACCTCCGACACGGCCAAAACATCCGTCATGCGGCTGTCTGCTGGTTAACGCCGGATCTGATTGAATCCAGGCCTACATTGATTCCCAACTTTCACCTTGTTAATATTTAGCAACAGTGCTAAGAACCAGACAGCGCAAACAGCAAATGTCCCTGGAATCTGGCGGTAGAGAGGGACAGGAGAGCAAACAACAGTGGATAAAAGACTGGAACTATTACAATATCAACAGCCAGTGTGAGACAGACTTTCTGCACAGAGACAAACGGAGACTTATTGAGAGATTATAGTGAGACATTTGAGAAATGATGCTGGTGGTGCGTGACTGTTGTCCTGGGACTTCGCTCAGTGGGCGGCTCCCAGGTGGCCCCATCAACCTCTGCGGATCTCCTGAGTTCACTAGAGCAGCGCAGCCTCAACCAGACTCTGGGTAACTCTGCGTCCTTCTTGGGAGTTAATCCCTGTTGGTAACCAGAACAATCCACTTGACATCACCCAGTTCCATGATTTAAGAGGAACATGCTTCAGGATAATCTCTAACTTGACTCGCAAGCTTCACTGCTTGAACCCCTAATAATAATTAATGCCAAAAACAACAATGGGGTTTCTTGTAGCTTCTGTTACAATTGTTACAGGATTTTGTTTTTTAAGTTTCTAAATACCAGGGTCAACGGCATCATCGCATTTCGCGCTCCATGATGGGCATATGGACACATGGCAACGTCCGCTCACTGTTTTGCTGCACCCTAAAATAAAGCTTTGGTGATTAAGATTTGTTTCAAGGCGGTCTCAACTCTGTCCTCTGTTGGTCCACATGGGCCAGCTCAGGAGAACCACTTCCAACGATATCATCAGTCTCTCTCTCTCTCTCTCCTCACCTCACCTCTCTTCTCCTCACCTCTCTTCTCCTCACCTCTCCTCTCTTCTCCTCACCTCTCCTCTCCTCTCTTCTCCTCACCTCTCTTATCCCCACCTGTCCTCTCCTGTATTCTCCTCACCTCTTCTCTCTTCTCCTCTCTTCTCTTCTGCTCTCCATCAGGGAAATAGATTGGAGTAGACATCTCGCGCTCTTCATTTGCATAGCAATATGCCCCAATTTCCCAAGTGATTCTTAAACCATTGGACTCTCTCTCTCTTCTCGTTCTCTCTCTCTATCATTATTTATCTCATTCACCCTCATTATATTCTTGCAAAAAATCTTTTCTGTGATTGTTAGCATTTTGCTCACATTTTCATTTTGGTGTCAGCTAAACCATAACAGTCATTTACATAACAAAATACAGCTGGAATCATTTTTTACATGGCCTATTATAGCACTGTGAGACACTACCCACTGGGCACAGACGTCAATTCCACTTCTATTCCACTTTGGTTCAAAATAATTTCATTGAAATGCAGTAGAAACAATGTTGATTCAACCAGAGTGTGCCCAGTGGGTACTATATATTATTTTATACTGGCATCTCATTTATTTGCTGTATACACAAATCCAGACCCAGTCATTTGTGTGTCTGTCTATAGCAGCATACTTATTGAGAGAGCACATCTGGCCCGGAGTGGACGGGATCTGTTTTTCATGATACACATTCCTCTGTAGATAAGTGCTTCAAGTCAATGAGAACAGAATGAATAAACTATTGTCCTTTTGTCCATGCCGGGTGCTTCAGAAAGAGTGAGAGTGAGGGGTGAGTGAGAGGAAGAGGGAGGAAGAGAGAGGGAGACGGTAGGAGGAAGATATGGCGGGAGAGAGAGAGAGCGATAGACAGGGAGAGAAGAGAGGGGGGAGACAAAACGAGGAAGAGAGAGGGAGACGGTAGGAGGGAGAGAGGGGGAGAGATAGAGAGAGCGGAAAGAGAGAGCGGAAAGAGAGAGACTAATTGATAATGTGGCTTTCCGACTGTTCTCTATTCATTCTGGGTTTTCTGGTTCCTGTCCTCCTCTGTCCCAGTTAGTGAATGAATCTAAATCTACGTCCCAAATGGCATCATATTCCCTATGTAGTGCACTATATAGGGAATAGGGTGTCATTTGGGACGTACACTCTGACTGGGACACGGCTGGTTGCCACTGGAGCCTTCTGGGGTCAGAGTTCAACCCAGCGTAAAATCACCGGCTTACCCGCATAATTACAAAGGGGACCAGTGCTTCCCATGCTCTCACAGAAGGAAGACACTCCAGTTCATTTTGATCTGTGTGTGTGTGTGTGTGCGTGTGCGTGTGCGTGTGCGTGTGCGTGTGCGTGTGTGTGTGTGTGTGTGTGTGTGTGTGTGTTAAGACCATAATGGTTCCCATCAGTGGTAGTGGTTGTTTTTACTGCCTCATCCTTTCATTTGGGGAATCAATGGTGGATCACACACACTCTCTCAGACCCTGCTCTGATCCTGCCGACCCTGCTTTGACCCTACTCTGACCCTGCTCGCCTCTCACACACATATCACTCATCTCTTTCTGTGTGTGCATATTTAGCGATTGTGGCTTTCTCGGGTGTATAGTTAAACTCCCAAGAAAAGTTTCAGCATAAATTGCGCTGCAGATTATAATTCACACATCCTGTCCATTTGAAGTATGATGGTGTATTTACTCATAGGGATTGTATGTGTGCGAAAGGCAGATGTCACCCTTAGTGCTCTGATCTGATCTCACACTACACATGTCTCACACACATCTCTCTCTCTCTCTCTCTCTCTCTCTCTCTCTCTCTCTCTCTCTCTCTCTCTCTCTCTCTCTCTCTCTCTCTCTCTCTCTCTCTCTCTAGGTAATGATCTGTTCCTAGTGGCAGTCCATGAGCTGGGCCATGCCCTTGGTTTGGAACACTCCAACGATCCCACAGCCATCATGGCCCCCTTCTACCAGTACATGGACACAGAGAACTTCAAGCTGCCCCACGACGACCTCCAGGGAATCCAGAAGATCTACGGTAGTCTAGCCTTCCTCTCGTTTAATACAACCATCTGCTTCTATCATTAGTGTGCTGCCGGAGGGAGGGAGGGAGGGGCAGACCTGGGTACACCATCAAACCTCTCCTCGTCCTTCCTTCTTTTACTGTTCTTCCTCCTCCTCCACCCTTTCATTGTCATTTTGGTCTTCAAGGGAAGTGGGCAGGACTCTTATAAAGCAGATGGGTCTTAACCTTTCCCCTCTTCCTCCTCCTAAAATCAGGGTTGTATTGGAGAGAAGTGTGTGCGTAACAACATGAGAGTTTGCCGTCGTAAGGGATAGCATCGAGCGCAGATTCTATTTATGTTTATGGTGTGTGTGGTTCATCTCTCCATCGTTCTCGCTATCATTATATAATTGCAAAGTGCTTTGCCCCCACTAATCCAGGGTCTATTTCAAGAGATTTAATTCAGTCAATGAATACAATCCCTGTGGTGCTCCCAGGAAGCAGCTGATCAGTTCACTGTACTGACTGACTGGCATGATGATGATGATGATGATGATACCTAGTGGAGTAGCACTGTAATCTGCTGATCCTATGGGCCTACAATCCCCGGGGATGATTGCCTAAGGTCATGTGTTCGTCCATGTCTTCATTTGTTGGTTAGTTTGTCCGTTCATTCATTCATTTGTTTTTTGTTCATTCAGTCATTCACTCACTCACTAATGAATTTATTCACCCTCTCTTTCTCTATTTCCTAATGCTGTCACCTCTGTGTAATAGTCCTGTCACTGTTGTTGGCCCCAGCCTTGTTATCCGGCTGCATGATTGGCACCGGTCCTGTCCAAATGGGATTAATAATCATTTAATAACCCACAGCTATGGACAGACATCCATTATAGAATTTCAGCTGTTTATTTATATAAGCTAAATAAGTACACCAACACTGAACCCAAGCCGCTTAACATTCAATAATACTACTGAACTAATAATGTCAAAGAATCACAGTCAGTTCATTTAATAAGAACAAAGTTAGAAATGAGTCTGTTTGGATAGCAGGGCTAAGTCCCAAATGACACCCTATTCCCTGTAAAGTGCACTTCTTTTGACCAGAGCCATATGCACTATATCGGGAATAGGGTGTAATTTGTGATGCAGGCTAGGTCTCGTCTCCTTTTAATGGCTGTAGTCTAGCTGGGTTAACATTGGACTGTAATTGACGTGTTAATGATGACAGCGTGTCACGCTGTGTTCCTCTGTTCTTTATTACCAATCTAAATGACTATTACATTTGCTAAGCCAATTACACCACCTCTCTGTAACAGGTAGTTAGAGACGATTGAAGTGGAGTGTTCTGGTGGAACCCTGCGACACAAAGCTCCCAGGAGATTGACTTATGCGTGTCTGTGTCCTGTGTCTGTGGGCTATTGCGTTAGGACCAAAAGTTTCAGATACCCTTAGGTCCCCATCTCAAAAGGCAACCTATTCCTTTACTTACTTACTTACTTACTTTATTGTCCCCATGGGGAAATTTTGTTGCAGTGCACTACTACTTGAAAGTGCACTACTACTTTATAGAGCCCTATGGACATAACGTAGAGAATAGGCTGCAATTTGGGACTCATTATGAGAGTACAATGCTGTGTGGACCCCACCCCACCTTCTAGCTCTGAGTCTACTGATGGCTACGTTATTGAGGGAAAATGTACTTTCTTTACCTGTGATATGTGGTTGTCCCACCTAGTTATCTGAAGATGAATGTACTGTAAGTTGTTCTGGGTAAGAGCGTCTGCTAAATGACTCAAATGTACTGTAGTCTTTTGATTGTTTTTGTTAATTTGTTTGTTTGTTTAGTAATATTGTTGATGTTGTTTTCATTCAGGTCCACCAGATAAGGTTCCCCAGCCGACCAAGCCTTTACCAACAGCCCCCCCACACCGCTCACAACCCCCCTCGGACCCTCGCAAGCCTGACAGGCAGACGCGACCCCCCAGGATACCTACGGGGGACAAGCCCAGCCAGCCCAATGCCAAGCCTAACATCTGTGATGGAGGCTTCAACACCCTGGCCATTCTGAGACGAGAGATGTTCGTGTTCAAGGTAGGAAGTCACTGTGTTGAACCATCCACTACTTCAACTACATTCAAAAGAACTACCTGAGTGGCAATTACCTTTGGGCATGAGAGAGTTTGCAACAACAACAAGAAAAACAACAACATCATGACGGCATACAACAAACACACCACATATGACCAACACAGCAACTTCACAGCAAGATAGCACACCATCAACATGTCATGGTCCTGGGTGTGTGTGTGCATGTTCCTGGGTGTGTGTGTGCATGTTCCTGGGTGTGTGTGTGCATGCATACGTGTGTGTCTATCCAGCTCAAAGGACCAGGGCCCGGTTGCATAAAACACCTTCAGTTAATTTTCCCCTTATATTTTCACTTAAAGTTTCCTTAACTTTAAGTCAGTTGCACAAAACATTTTAATGTGAATTTCCCCCTTAAATTAAGTGAAAAATGTAAGTGTGCCCATGAGGTCCCTTAACGGTTTCATTCCGTATGGATATCAATTTAAACAGCATTTGTGGAGATTAATGTTGCTTTTATCTGCTCTGGTTACAAAATAAAAATGTCTTAGGTAAACAATGGAAGGTGCACGATTCATGGCTATAAAGCTAGCTGGCTAGTTAGCTATAGCTACTCTGTAAGCTAGCTTGACGTACTACAAAGTAATATAATGTAAGTTGAGAAAAAAGTAACCACAAGAAACGTGGTTTATTATCTTCTGAAGCAATATGGTTATCCTATCTTGATTGTAGAAGTTATTTTTTGTTATCTTACAAAATGAAAGCAACCTTTTTGACTAGTTGTTTAGTAAGGCCGTCTCCGTGGTAACAGATACTTGTTCTGCCATACATGCCTTCAAACTACCGTAAAACCCCTTAAGTTTGCCCTTATCTAGGGAAATATTTGCAATGCCCTTAAACCATTCCCTTAGGTAAGGTACGATTATTCCTTAACCCTTAAGGGAAACACTCTGTGGATCAGCCGCACACAAGGGTACTTTTAGGGTGTAGTATTGTTCCCGGTGGTACAAAAATATAAAAATACACATAATATATCTTCAGAGGCACACGTTTCTCACCTGGTACTTTTTAGCATACATGTGCTGATAATCTATTATAATGGTACCTTTTTGTACTTAATATTTTGAATATGAAGCTACAATCATCACACACTCTCAAAAACCATTCCCATTATTATAATATTTCCCAGCATGCTCTATTTCAGGTTGATTATTATTATTTTTTTCAACATGTGTGCACATTAATTGATTGATTGATCTTAAGCTACACAAAGATAAATTACATACATAACAAAACGAATCTGTTAGTAGTTGGATTTAATGCATCCGTTATTGAGATGGTTGTTTCCATGTAGATGGTTTAGGTAGTCTCATTTATCCATTTTCCTTACCTTGGCAGTCATTCTAACTGCAGGTTACAGGTGAATAGAAGTAAAAAAAATGTTTAAAAAAAAAAAGATATCTTAACTCTGGCTGGATTCCAATAAGAACTACATATTACTTTGCAAGCAGCATAATGTGACTTGCCCGATATGGCCAGACACCCTGGGAAATATTCAAATAAGGTTTTACACCCTACAGTGTTAAAACAACACCTAAAACCCATTTAAGACATACATTTTTGCCCCTTAAAAAGAAAAAAGGCAACAACTAAAAAAGGGAAACGTTTACCTTTTCCAAATGTATGCTTCTGTGGACTACATATAATGAGGTACTATCTCATCCCGTAAGGTACACTATTGGCTCTTTTAAGGTACGAACTGCAAGGGTACAATTATATACCTATAACTAAAGGTACAAACGACTACCTTACAGGATACCACTACAGTGACAAGCGTTTGTACCCCTTTAAGAACAAATATAAACCTTTATTTTGGAGAGTGTGCTTTCAGTTTGTCAGATCTCAGAGTCGAACTAATGGAAAGGCTCTGTGTGGGAGGGCTTCATATATGTGCCTAATATGTACTAATGTAGCCGATAAATGAAGCACTCTGGGTAGTGGGTATACCCGTAGTTATATATAGCTACAGAGTAGTCAGTGGTTTCTGTTGGTCAGGAGATTTCAAGCGTTATCATCATTGAAACTCAAGGGGACATGTGTACTGCACTGTAGCTCATGTAATTAGCACTTTAACATCTCTAAAATGTAACTCTCTTCCACATTCATTTTCTTAAGAGGAATTTAACAGACTGCACTGTATGATAGTCTACATATAGCACTTTATAGTGATTATGTAAGTGACTGAGTGACTCACACATTCTAAATGTGAGGTCTGTACGCTATGGCAGGGATGTGTTCCAAATGGCACCCTATTTCCTATATAGTGCACTACCTCTGACAAGGGCCCTGGTCAAAAGTAGTGCCGTAAATAGGAAGTAGGGTGCCATTTGGGACGCAAGCCCAGGACTTGTTTGAATATCTATTAGCTTACATAGAAATAACATCTAGTCCAGATGGAATATGGTGTTCTCTTCCCAAACAAACCCCACAGTAGTAAACTCATCTCAGTTCACCCAGAACAAAAATGGTGCATAATTTGGTTTATGTTTATGTTTCGTGGTCTGTCCACGAGAGATTATCCAGTAACAAACCCCACAGTAGCTTTCTGTCCAGTAACAAACCCCACAGTAGCTTTCTGTCAAGAGTCAGTGTGCAGCAGGTAGGACGGAGTCAGGCGCAGAACACAGAACTGAGTAAAAACGTACTTTACTCGGAAAATCAAACAAATTCCATACAGTTAAAAATATTCCAGCTCGACACAAACGAGCAACTACTTAACAAAGAACAAACACGCACAAAAACCATTTGGGAACCAGAGGGTTAAATAGGGAATAAATTATAACGTAATGGAAACCAGGTGTGTACAATCAAGACAAAACAAATGGAAAAAGAAACGTAGATCAGTGGCGGCTAGAAAGCCGGTTAGAAAGCGGCTAGAAAGCCAAACGCCGCCCGAACAAGGAGAGGCACCAACTTTGGCGGAAGTCGTGACACTTTCTGTCCAGTAACAAGCCCCACAGTAGCTTTCTGTCCAGTAACAAACCCCACAGTAGCTTTCTGTCCAGTAACAAACCCCACAGTAGATTTCTGTCCAGTAACAAGCCCCACAGTAGCTTTCTGTCCAATAACAAGCCCCACAGTAGCTTTCTGTCCAGTAACAAACCCCACAGTAGATTTCTGTCCAGTAACAGGCCCCACAGTAGCTTTCTGTCCAGTAACAAACCCCACAGTAGCTTTCTGTCCAGTAACAAACCCCACAGTTACTTTCTGTCCAGTAACAAACCCCACAGTAGATTTCTGTCCAGTAACAAGCCCCACAGTAGCTTTCTGTCCAGTAACAAGCCCCACAGTAGCTTTCTGTCCAGTAACAAACCCCACAGTAGCTTTCTGTCCAGTAACAAACCCCACAGTAGATTTCTGTCCAGTAACAAACCCCACAGTAGCTTTCTGTCCAGTAACAAGCCCCACAGTAGCTTTCTGTCCAGTAACAAGCCCCACAGTAGCTTTCTGTCCAGTAACAAGCCCCACAGTAGCTTTCTGTCCAGTAACAAACCCCACAGTAGCTTTCTGTCCAGTAACAAACCCCACAGTAGCTTTCTGTCCAGTAACAAGCCCCACAGTAGCTTTCTGTCCAGTAACAAACCCCACAGTAGCTTTCTGTCCAGTTTAACACAGAGTCGGGATGTGTCAATGCGTATGTATCCTCATCCAGAGACTCAGAGTCTCCGAGTACAAGGCCCTGGCAGCTCACAGTTAGCTAATGCACGCCCGCACACACATATACATATGCACACACACAGGAGAAAAGGGGAAAGCCCTCCAGGCAACACAAAGATCAGCTATGTTCTCCACCAAAGAGAAAGAGAGAGAGAGCGGCTGTTCTTTTGTGTGTATTTTTCAGGGGTTATAAATAGCTAGTATTCATTGGTTAAGTAGGCTAAGACACGTGGAACTCACTGGGGAAATACCCCTCTCATAGAATATTGCCAAACACATTTCACTGTGGTTTGGTTTATTTAATTTGAACAGTGATTCTACTTGTGTCTTACATTGCTTGGAATTCTCACTCGGCTTTCCAAAAAACAGTAACAGCCATTGCAGATTTGACTCTTCTCCTGTCTCAGTCCACTGTACTTAATCATGGAGACAAGACAAAAGGACACATGTATAATATTTGTGTGTAGGAAAAACCTTCAGACCAACAGTCTCAGTGACCTGTGTCTCCATGGAAATGTCTGCCTAAGAACCCCCCTCACATGGTTTCTCCCACCTCTCCCCTGGCAAAAGTTGGCTTGGAACCCGGCCTTGGTGATAGTCAGTAGTGGAGAGAGACATGAGATTTCAAGACAGAGCTAAGAAAGATAGATAGTACGTCAAATAGTGGCCCATAGGGCTCTTGACAAAAGTAGTGCACTATATAGGGAATAGGGTGCTATTAGGATGTACACAAAGGAACACAGGAAGTCTCAGTCTGATCGTTTATGAGTTTGGCACCTCAGGGATGGATGGATAGATTTCCACAATAACGACTCTGGATATGAATCAAAACACTGGCCAACTACTCACGATTCAGACCATGGATAGAGGTCATATTTAACTCGCAGATCAAAGAGAGCATTGGCCCGTTTTATTTTCTGGTTTGGTTTAGTGGTATTTCAACTCCAGAAAGAGTTGATTTCAAGGGCTATTGTTTTTTTGTTTTGTTTTTAGGCTGTCAATGAGCATATTTAACGACGCTAAAAAGAAAATAAATCACATTCCCTGTTCTAACCATCATCATTATCCCTCTCGTGAAGAGACAACACAAAATCACCTATTATGCAACTTCCTTTATGTATATGAATTGTGTTTCTAAGTTGTTTTTTACACTATGCGTTTGAGCCCATTGTAATTATAGTGTGTGGTTTGAATCCGGTTTTCAAGAGAAGCTCTCAGCTTGTCCATCATTTGCAACAAAAGCACAATGCATGTTTTCTCCCAAATCCAAATGTGCTCCGCATGGTCAAGACACATCTAAGCTAGGTATTATGAGAGAGAGAGAGGGTGTGGGGGATTCTATTAGCATCACTTAACCAGCAGCAGGGGAGATGAAGAGGAAGTTAGTGCTACTCTCTGACTGGCTCACAGCTACTCAGAGCCAATCACAATCCCTCCCACACACATCAGACAGGAAGCAGGACGCTGAGAGTATGGATGTTCTGTTCAGGGTAACTGAGGTTGTCATGGAGGAGACTGACTGGTCAAGAGTGGATGAATAACAACAGAGGGAGAGAGGGAGCGAGTTTGGGAGGGAGGGAGGGATACGTAAGTAGATAAAATACATGATGTGTAGAGATAAGCAGTTTCCTGAACAAATAAGTCCTCTAATTGAATAGCAATTTGGAAGGATGTTTATTACTCATACTTAGGGCTGTACTCTGCAATGTACATGAATTGGCTCCAGTAACAAGTAGAGTTGGAATCTTCATTAGTCTGTGTCTGTGGTATTTCCTCTGAAGCAGGTCTGTGTGCAGAGTGACAGTCTGTCTGGTTGATGGGTTACTGAGGAGGGAGGGAGGGAGTACGAGCGAGCTTTGGCTATTTTGGCTCACCTCATCCTCCAGTTGATTGTGTTGGAAGACACGTTGTCACTACCTGCCAAGTCATTAAAGATGAAATCTCCTCAGCCCTGAAAGACTGAAACACAGGTGGTCCCATAATGGGAAATAGGACTAGAGAGGATGGTGTGGTAGACCTACAATCGTTTCAGCTGTAAGTTATATGAAACCATGAAGGAATATCATACACTTCCATCAAACATCAAGAGATCCTTGAGGGAGTATCTCTCATCATAACTACAGTTGCAGTCTCAAACTCTGGGGCCTCTTCCGTACCCCCCTGCCTATCTGATGTACCACAGTGATGTATAACGGAGACTTTCTGCATTTAGAAGTTACCTTTCCTCCTCTCCGCTCTGCTTTCAACAGGAAGAGGAGGGAACGGGTGAAAGGAAAGCACATGCTGTTCAGTAGCTTTCCAGTGTCCTTGACGGAGCTCAGAGCCATACAGCCAAGTCTGGATTTACAGTTATTATGGCCCTGCCGTCTTCAGTGGTGGAGAGGAGGGGTTGAAGAGGGTCGGCAAGGTTTCAGAGAGAACAGTAAACTGTACAGACATGACATGTTGCGTCCAGCAATCACCACCACATGATACCGTACATGCCCCAAAAAATTGCACACTTCCTTATGCTACCCCTTGGCTCCCACCCACCTCCTCCTACCCCCTCCTCTCCCGTGCCCCTGCGTACAGGGATTGAGGGACACAGTCTCATGCGAGAGCCCGATTTAGACCAGAGCAGCAGAGAGACACTTCCTTCCTGTCCTGAATGTGTGAACAGATTTAGTGCTGGACTGGCTGGTCACACTAGGATGCAGTGGCAGAGCAGGAAGACCCATCTGATTCATCCCTCTATCCCTCCACCTTTCAATTTTTTTTTTTACTGTTACTACACCTTTTGTTTTGTAAATGGGGGTTGTTTCTCTTGTTCTCTCTCTTTCTCGCCTCCCACCCTCTTTTCCCTCCTTCCCTCCTTCTCTGCCCTCTCCTCACTGCTCCTCACTGTTTCCCCTCCTCTCTCCTCTTCAGTTGGGCTTGAAGAGAAGAGCGGGCGTCACTTAACTAAGTGTCTTTCACTCATCCATCCCCACCCATCTTTCTCCATTCTTCCCTTCCTCCTTGTCTTAACTAGAGTAGTGTGCTTGTCTCTAGTGCCTGACTTCCCCTCTCTGAGGCGGTAGGTAGCCTAGCATTTAAGAACGTTGGGCCAGTAACCGACAAGTCGCTGGTTTGAATCCCCGAGCCGACTAGGCGAAAAATCTGTCGTTGTGCCCTTAAGCAAGGCTCTTAACCCTAATGGCTCCTGTAAGTCGCTCTGGATCAGATCTTCTGTTAGATGTGCGTTGATGTACGGGGTCTACTAGGAAGTGGGTAACAAAGTGTGTGTATTATCTGTGCTTATCCCTCTGAGGCGAACCCAGGACCTGGCTTCTTTCATCTCCACTCCTTTCTCCCCACTGTCCTTTCACCTTAACACACACGCACATCAGATCAACCCCAATTGGCTTGTTTAGCCTCAACTGACCTCATTGTTGACCTCTGTCATGTTCAGTCTCTCAGGGATGCCCGTATGCTGCTTTATGGCTGTTCTGTGGCTAGGTGCTCTTACTTACAGCACTTTTAATGCAGATCATTTATAGATGTCAGTTGTTGACTTATAGCCCTACATGCATACCTGCAGTGATATTTGCACTACATTGAGGAACATCTGTGAACTCAAACATTCAGTGTTAAGAGTTTTTTATTTTGTTGTTGTTCTCTTTTACAGCTGTACCACTGTCTAAATGCATCATCAGTATTGCAAGGTAGCACTGTGATTCTGTTTGTCTGCATTTCTTCTCCATAATCTTCTGTTACAGAGGTTATAGTAGTTATTTTGATTAGTTTGGACATTTGGGTAATTCCAAGTGCCAGCAGAAATTGCCTACATCTCAGGTTGGCTCACTGTCCATATTTTCCGAGCAGGAGAAAGAGGGAGATTGGAACATTTTGTCTTCTACAGAGTCGAAAGGAATCAAATAGCTCCGATTTCACAGTTTGATCTGTTTTCAATTACCGGGCTGAGTCCCATACTGAAGAAAACGCTGAACAATTGAAATCAATCAGGGCTTAGTGTAGAGTGTAGGGGCCATGGGACACTGTGTGTGTGTGTGTGTGTGTGTGTGTGTGTGTGTGTGTGTGTGTGTGTGTGTGTGTGTGTGTGTGTGTGTGTGTGTGTGTGTGTGTGTGTGTGTGTGTGTGTGTGTGTGTGTGTGTGTGTGTGTGTGTGTGTGTGATGGTGTGTGAAAGTGTGTGTACATGTCCTCCACACGCACACACACACACACACACACACACACACACACACACACACACACACACACACACACACACACACACAGCGAGTTTGATAAATGGGCTGTGCACGTTTTAATGTGAATAAGGCGTGATGTTGTGATGATGCCAGTGATGAGGTATCTCTATCCTTCTCTCTTTCCCCCTCACTCCCCTCATCCTCTCTTTCTCTCTCTCCCTCTTTCGCCCCTGTCTTTCTCTCACTGTCTCTCTTTACCCTCTCTCTCTACCCCCCCCCCCCCTCTTCTCTGTCTCTCTCTCTTTCTCGCTCTCTCTGTCTCTACTTCTCCGAGGGCAGGTCACTGTGTGTTTGGCCTCTGTGGAAGGCTAGAGCGGCCATTCCGTGCCAAGGGTGTGGTGTCTTACTGAGCCATAATGTCTTTCTCAGCTGGGCCTGTGAGCTCTTTCCTCTAAGTTTTGGCCCAACTCTCTTATCTTCAGGTTACATCCAGCATCAAAAAGACAGGCACACCTTAAACTTGGCTATGTGCATTTTTCCTTTAGATTGTTTTATTTTTCCTCAAGTTTCTTTAAAAAACTGAGCCATTTGACCTGAATAGTTTAGCATGTTTACAGTACAGGTTACATACTAATAAGCCTAATGGATGTTGATGCAGAGTAATGGAATCATCTCTCGGTCATTAAGCTTCACAGCTGTTAAACTAACTAGCTGGGTTTTGATTTCCAACAACACATTTTAGCTTGTGTTGAAATGTTGGTATGCCAGTGTGTTAATGACCCTTTCTCTCTCCTCTCCTCTCTCTCCCTCCCTTTTCTCCTCTTCTCTCCTCTCAGGATCACTGGTTTTGGAGGGTACGGGACAACGCAGTGATGCCGGGGTACCCCATGCTCATCAATGTCTTCTGGAGAGGACTGCCCCCCAAGATAGACGCTGTCTACGAGAACAGCGAGGGGAAATTTGTCTTCTTCAAAGGTAAGGATGCCCACAGATGTATTATACATGATCTATATCAGGGATGGGTAACTGGCGGCCCGCGGGTCGCATGGCCCCCCTTTTGTAGTTTTTTTGGGGAGGGCTCATTCTTACTTACTGTTAAGAGTTAGAATAATAGTACACAAAGTGCAATTTCGAAATTTGATTGTGTATCAGCAGTTACTCAATTAGGCCATGTCAGCTAATTTTTGGGGGTTTGGTAAGTTAGTCTAGCGGCCAGCTATCTAAACTTGTAGTAAGCATGGTCGAATTACTGACCAGGGTGTGGACCATTGATCATCAGTTATCATATTAAAAGCTGAACGCATTTGCCTCCAACCTACAGTATAGCAACATGTGAAGAATTGCAGGAAATTAGCTGTAAAACTACACATTTTTCTCTTTTCCCCCGACCAATGTTGCCCATCCCTGATCTGCATAATCAGATAAATCCTGGACCAAAAAGCATGTTCAATAGGATACAGTAGGATGGGTCTTGCTCCTTATTCTTGGTTATGTGTGTGTGTATGCGTACGTGTGTGCATGGAGTGACGTTGCTGTAGTAGAAGGATTAACCAGAGGCTTATCTCTCCAGACTACGTGACTATAGACCCTGTACTTACTGTAACCCAGGCAATTTGCCTCTTAATCTCAGACAGTCAAAAGCAGTTTGTCCTTTGAAAATGTGTGTGTGCGTGTGCTTTCATGCATTGTCTCTTCCATAATCAGTCTATTTGAATGTATGACCTCACTAGCCCCACTGCAGCACAGATTAGTCTCTTCTCTGAACGTGTTTACATCATATAAACCTATAGCAGAAGAAGGGGATGTCTCAATATATACATTTACTGAAAGAGACAGCAAATAAACAAACAAACAGACTTGTATACTCCCATGAGAGAGGAAGGGAGGGATGTGGGGAAGAGAGGAGACGGGTGTAAATCTGGGTCTGTCTTGATAATAACTACAAATCACAGATGGTTCGCAAACACATTTCTATTTTTCACAGTTCCTCGAAAAACAGACTAGTTGTCCCCTGTGTCCCCGAGAGCTCCTGAAATCCCTTTTTTCTTTTTTTTTCTTTTCTGGTTGTAGCGTTGAGATTTCCATGAAATAAGAGGGTTTATTACTATGTCCTGTAAAAAAAAAACTGTGAGCTTTCAAACAGAAGAAAGTGACTCTATAGGTAACAATGTAGGCAACGCATATTCATGTAGGTGTCTGTGGAGATAAGCATTCATGAATGTTTATTAATTGACTTTGAATGCCTTATAAGGCAAAGCTTATAAATACGTTCTGACGTTGTTTGCAACAGACTCATGCAGACTCAAATGGCACCTCATTTCCTATTTAGGACATTACTTTTGACCAGGGAATATATATTTAGAATTTTTATATTTAACCTTTATTTAACTAGGCAAGTCAGTAAAGAATACATTCTTATTTACAATGACGGCCTACCCCAGCTGGGCCAATTGTGCACCGCCCTATGGGACTCCCAATCACGGCCAGATGTGATACAGCCTGGAATCGAACCAGGGACTGTAGTGCCATCTCTTGCACTGAGAGACAGTGCCTTAGACCACTGCGCCACTCAGGAGTCCTAATTTAGAGAAAAGGGTGCCATTTGTGACGCGGACTCCCTGTTTTTAAAGCTGTGTTATACAAACACTGAATCGGCATGTAAATTAGACCCTCATTTGAATAAATATGCATCGCTCATAACAACCTTGTTTCTTAGCTGTCTGCCTTTAGGACTAGGGGTGTATATGTTTGGAGAAATCTGCTCATAAAGAAAGTCATTGACTCAATAATGTCCACTCATACCCTGCTGACCTTTAAATGGGAGCAATGCGATAAGATAGAAAGTTATAGTATCAAAGTGCACTGACTATAAGGTTGCGTCCCAATTGCCACCCTATTCCCTATATACTGCACTACTTTTGAACAGAGCTCTATGGGTTTTTGTGAAGTGTAGTCCACTATAAAGGGAATAGGGTTCCTTTTGGGACTTAGACTAAATGTAGAAGAGCTACCAGAATAACTGCATCAACCCGTTAATTCGGTAGCACTGCATCCATGGTCTTTCTGATTAGCCCGACAGAAACACACACACACGCACACACACACACACACACACACACACACACACACACACACACACACACACACACACACACACACACAATGGGTATATCAATGCTTGGTTCTAAGAGAATTATGCATCTATACGATCTACCACTCGGGGGAGAGAGAGACAATTTAGCTACGTATACTGCTAGAGCCAATCAATGATTTATTTAGCTTGGCCTTGATTATATTTCATTTTTTATACAGAGAAAGCTAGCCTACAATGCATGCCCTGTGTTTTGTAATGTTTTGTGTGGTCACTATGTTAAAGAGTGTAGCGAAAGTGTGTGTGTGTGTGTGTGTGTGTGTGTGTGTGTGTGTGTGTGTGTGTGTGTGTGTGTGTGTGTGTGTGTGTGTGTGTGTGTGTGTGTGTGTGCGTGCGTGCGTGCGTGCGTGCGTGCGTGCGTGCGTGCGTGCGTGCGTGCGTGCGTGCGTGCGTGCGTGCGTGCGTGCGTGCGTGCGCGCGCGTGTGTGTGTGTGTGTGTTTGATCTGTTTTCAATTACTGGTCTGAGTCCCATACAGAATAAAATGTTGAACAATTGAAGTCAATCAGGGCTTAGGGTAGAGTGGAGGGGCCATGGGACCCTGTGTGTGTGTGTGTGGGTGGGTCTTTACGTAATGTGTGTGTGTGTATGTGTGTGTTTACGTAATGTGTGTGTGTGATCTACACACATATACATGTGTGTGTACAATACACTCTGTGTGGTCCATGTGGAGGAGGAAGGAGCCTGTTGTTCTTGGCACCTTGCCCAGACTCAATGATCACCATCCCCTGTACAACACTGTACAACACTGTTTAGACATTGTTAGGAGATAGCAGGAGATTAGCAGTGTTCACTGCGGGAGGAACATCTGAGCTAACATTAAATACTGACAGTTAAAGTTAAAAGATGTAGTCAGTCTAGTCTGAATCATTATTTACTCCCCAAATATCTCACCCTGGTGAGTTCTGAGAAGCCCCTTATGTCCAATATCCTTCACACCCGTCTTAACACACACACACACACACACACACCCCAATGCCCCCTGACCCAGTTTACCCAGACGTCCTTAGTGCCTGTGCCAGGGGGAGGGGCTTGGCAGGGCTGGAGTAACCGTGGTAACCATGCGCCTGCTATGTATGGAGCATGATAATAAAACAGGTGTAATGACAGGCATTTCCTGTCACATGGCCCTGTCACGAGAGCTAGGCTATACTCCTGCGACCTTCCCACCCCTTCCTCTTCCCCTAAAAACATCTCCCTCCTTCACACATCCCTATGTCCCACCCTCACTCCCTCTCCCTTCTTCCCTTCTTCCCTCCCTTCCTCCCACCACAATCACAGTTGCCCTTCTCTTCCATAGACATTAAAACCAGTTCATTTCCTCCCAGTCCTCCCCAGACCTATGCCAGTGAATAAAAAAAACACTTCCTGGGGTCACCAAGTCAAAACCGTGCCACAACCTAATTACCAGAAACATATCACTCCTCCTCCTATCTCTCCATCCCTCTCAACATCCCTCCTCTTTCTCCATCCCTCTCTTCCTCCCTCCATAACTCCCTCCTCAACTCCCTCCTCCTCCCTCCAATCTCTCCATCCCTCTCTACCTCCCTCCTCACCCTCCATCCCTCTCTACCTACCTCCATAACTCTCTCCTCCCCTCTCCACTCTCTCCATCCCTCTCTACCTCCCTCCTCCTCCAAGACAACACTTCCTCAAGTCTCGGCTTTGCACTTCTCGAACCTGATCATAATGAATAACACTATATGGACAGCACTCCTGCTTTGAGACACTTGTTGAATACAGGCCCTGGCATCTAGACTCTTAACGCATTGCCCCAAATGGCACCCTATCCCTGAGCCATGGTCAAGTGTAGCGCACTTTTTAGGGAATTGGGTGCCATTTGGGACTCTTGGTCTGCCTCTTGGTTTGTGAGAGGTAAAAAATCAACAACTGAAAAAACAAATATGCCACTTACCACTATTAGGCAACAATTAAGAGGTTGAACAGTATTAAACCTGCCTGGTAGAAGACCCAAGTGTATCTTGTCCCCACTAGCAGTGAGGAAGATGGTTCAGGAGGCAAAGAAAAGACCAAGGGCCACAGTTGGAGAATTACAGAACTTGGTTTTATCTTGGGGAGTCTAACAAATCTACAATTAGATGCCAACTCCATGCCAGTAGGCTATTTGGAAGTGTTGCCATAAAAAAGCCTTTATTTAGAGCAACCACCATATGTAAATGCCTGGAGTTTGCTTAAACCATTGCCACTTTGATTGGAACCGGGTGCTATGGCCAGATGAGGTGAAAATAGAGCTCTTTGGCCACGCACACCAGTGGTGGGTTTGGCCTCAAAATAAGGATGCATACAAGTAAACTTCATGCCTACTTTAAAATACGGTGGTGGATCTTTGATTTTATGGGGCTTTTTTACGTCCACTGGTCCTGGGGCCATTGTTAAGGTCAACGGCATCATGAACTCTACCAAATACGAGGCTGAAACTTGGCCACAAGTGGATCTTGAATGTTTGTTCCGCCTAAATGTCAAGTCAGACCAAATAATGCAAATATTAGACTAATGCTTAGATATTGTAGTTCCCTACTGAACCAGCATTTAATGTTATTGATTGTTCCAGAGAGAATGTTCTGTTCAATGATAAGGTGACTATTGCACCTAATATATTATCATGTGGTTATATATAACCAAAATTGAAAATGCTGCAACTCTTGTGCAATGTGATATGACTCTAACAACCTCACTGTACTGTAACATTCATGATCTCCAGTGATGTAGTAGTCTAGCAACACTACAGCTTCAGATACTGTATACCTTGGGGTTCTGAAACTGATTTGGTATGGCTCATGTTAGGCAGGCTGGATTATAGTTACCCTGCCTGGCCAACCAAATGTCATCCCCAGGTTTTAATAACCCCTCCTGGCCAACCAAATGTCATCCCTGGGTTAAATCCCCTCAGTGCTGGTGAGTGAGTGGATGCGTCCCAAATGGCACCCTATTCCTTGTATAGTCCAATACTTTTGACCAGAGCCCTATGGCAAAAGTAGTGCACTATGAAGGAAGTAGGGTGCCATTTGAGATGTGTAATGTCCCAGCAGTCCCTCTGAGCCCTGTTGTCCTTGTGTCTCTTCCAGGGAAGCAGTTCTGGGTATTCAAGGACACCATGCTCCAGCCCGGCTACCCCCAGGACATCTCTATGTTCGGCCACGGCATGCCAACCCAGAGCATCGAGACCGCCGTCTGGTGGGAGGACGTAGCCAAGACATACTTCTTCAAAGGGGACAGGTGTGTACACTGAGCTGAGCTGTGTGTGTGGGTGGAGTGGTGTGTGTGTGTGTGTGTGTGTGTGTGTGTGTGTGTGTGTGTGTGTGTGTGTGTGTGTGTGTGTGTGTGTGTGTGTGTGTGTGTGTGTGTGTGTGTGTGTGTGTGTGTGTGTGTGTGTGTGTGTGTGTGTGTGTGTGTGTGTGTTTCTAATGTATTGGGACTGGGATGCCTATGAAATTCTGAGATATGTGTTTTGATGTCTGATTATCCCACACCCTAATCCCCATGGCTGTCTGTTCAGGTACTGGCGCTACAATGAGGACATGAGGACAATGGACCCAGGCTACCCTAAATCCATCACTGTCTGGAAGGGCGTCCCAGACTCTCCACAAGGAGCCTTCGTAGACAAAGCCAATGGTATGTCCACCTATCTATCCCATAATACCATTATTACTAGACAGTAACATAATGACACTCACGTCTCCCTATCTATTAATCCTCTCCTTCCATCCGCTAGACAATAACACTCACATAATGTGTACCAAACATAGTCTTTACTTCAGGCTCTTAACTACACATTTGAATACCTTGTAGCTACAAGAAGCTATGATTTTAGTAGCCATGTTTTGACAGTATATTGTAAGACCCAGTTGGAATATGACAGGGAAGCAGAAAACAAAATACCACAGTCTGCTGCCCAATCCGGTTGAGGCCAGTTGGTCTGCACAGAGGGTGGGAAAGATTAGGTTTCTATTTTTTTTGTCAGGCCTGCGGGCTAGACTTATTAGACAAGTGGATCGTACAAAAAGCCTGGGAATGGCTCCTATTGGTTGGTAATGGCCAGCAGGGCGGGGTTTGAGCGGACCTGGCAGTGCCTCTATGGGAAAAAACAGGCCAGGTTGGGAGGCGGAGCACACTCATGCCATCTGTCCCCGTCCCTCTCAAGGGGAACTGCCCCATCCTACCTTCAGGCTATGCTCGAACCCTACACCCAAAACCGAGCACTCCGTTCTGCCACCTCTGGTCTCTTGGCTGTCACAACCCTACTGGAGGACTGCTCCCACTCAGCTCAGTCAAAGCTCTTCTCTGTCCTGGCACCCCAATGGTGAAACCAGCTTCCCCCTGAAGCTCAGACAGCAGAGTCCCTGCCCATCTTCTGAAAATGTCTGAAACCCAGGTAAACGTCTGGTACCATGGTAAACGTCTGAAACCCAGGTAAACGTCTGGTACCATGGTAAACGTCTGAAACCCAGGTAAACGTCTGGTACCATGGTAAACGTCTGAAACCCAGGTAAACGTCTGGTACCATGGTATTTTCCTAGCAGCACTGACTTAGCTGATAACTGCTTTATTGAGGGAAGGTAAATTCCACGATAACGGAATTGAGCTTTGATTCAGATTTTTCACTTTAAAATGTATGCCAAACAAAAACCATTGATTTCAAAGTTTAACAAACCATACAACTCTATGCACAAGGACTATTTTGAACATTTTACAAAAACACATTTACTGGAAAACTGCAGATGTGAAGTTTGTAACAGAATTATGGTAAACTCTTCATCAGATTTTTATGTGACCACATTTTCCTAAAACAATGTTAAATATCTGCTCTGAATTAAGATTCAAAGATGTTGTTAGGAGTGTGTATTGGAGGCGAAGTCAGGTGCAGGAGAGCAGAGTGTAGTGAACAGGCACACTTTTTATTCCGGTCAAAATGACAGCACAAAGTAACATAAAATGTGCCCAAAACACGGAACATAGAACAAAAAGTAATGTAACAATATCCACAATTTCAAAATACACGTAACACAAACAATCCTACACAAAGACATGATGGGGAACAGAGGAATAAATACATATGAAATGATTGGGGAATGAAAACCAGGTGTGCAGGGAACAAGACAAAACAAATGGATACATGATAAATGGAGCGGCGATGGCTAGAAAGCCGGTGACGTCGACCGCCGAACGCCGCACGAACAAGGAGAGGAGCCGTCTTCGGCGGAAGTCGTGACAGATGTCTGCATAAAGACTGGGGTGTCAGCTATGCCATGACACCTTGGGTTTGAAAAATGTATTTTGGTTATTGACCTACATTAGGTGAAGTGGATTGTAGAACTAAGAACAGATATAGCCCTTGGTTCACTCCAGACTTTGACCAGCACAAAAATACCCTGTGACGTACTGCACTAGCATCGAAATTTGCATCCTGCAGCACTAATTCCAAAAAGTTTTGGGACACAGTAAAGTCCATGGAGAATAAGAATACCTCCTCCCAGCTGCCCACTGCACTGAGACTAGGAAGCAGTCACCACTGATAAATCCACGATAATCGAGAATTTCAATAAGCATTTCTCTATGGCTGGCCATGCTTTCCACCTGGCTACCCCAACCCCGGCCAACAGCTCTGCACCCCCTGCAGCAACTGGAGCCTCCAACACTTTACTCAGCAAATTAGATGCAGTCTATCACAGTGCCATCCGTTTTGTCACCAAAGCCACATATACTACCCACCACAGCAACCTGTATGCTCTCGTTGGCTGGTCCTCGCTACATATTCATTCCCTAACCCACTGGCTCCAGGTCATCTATAAGTCTTTGCTAGGTAAAGCTCCGCCTTCTCTCAGCTCACTGGTCACCATAGCAACACCCACCCGTAGCACGCGCTCCAGCAGGTATATTTCACTGGTCATCCCCAAAGCCAACACCTCATTTGGCCGCCTTTCCTTTCAGTTCTCTGCTGCCAATGACTGGAACGAATTGCAAAAAACACTAACGTTGGAGACTTATATCTCCCTCACTCTTTAAGCGTCAGCTGTCAGAGCAGCTTACCGATCGCTGCAGCTGTACATAGCCCATCTGTAAATAGCCCATCTAACCAACTACCTACCTCATCCCCATATTTGTTTTTGTTTTTCTGCTCTTTTGCACACCAGTATTTCTACTTGCACATCCTCATCTGCACATATATCACTCCAGTGTAAATTGCTAAATTGTAATTTCTTCGCCACTATTGGCCTATTTTTTGCCTTACCTCCTTACTTCATTTGCGCACACTGTATACAGATTTTTCTACTGTGTTATTGACTGTACGTTTGTTTATCCCAGGTGTAACACTGTGTTGTTTTTGTCGCACTGCTTTGCTTTATCTTGGCCAGGTCGCAGTTGTAAATGAGAACTTGTTCTCAACCGGCCTACCTGGTTAAATAAAGGTGAAATAAATAAGAAAAATAATCAAATACTGTGCTCTACTGTACTGTACTGTACTGTGCTCTACTGTGCTGTACTGTGCTCTACTGTACTGTACTGTGCTGCCTAAACTTGTGAAACATAGATGACTATGAATGGTTCAGATTTGGTCCGGCCGGACTGAGCAAATTTCAACTTCTTTTCAACGTCAATGGACATCCGGTGTGGTCAGTGCTCAGTGGGTGAGGATACAGCTTGTTACAGTAAATGGAAAGAGGATAGGTGGTAGGTGTCATGGTAGGTGTCAGTAAGAGCCAGTAGAGGTGACATTAACTGGAGAGAGAGAACATGGAGAGAGCGGCAGAGAGAGAGATAGTGTCTAAGACCCCTTTTCCATCTGTTTGACCAGAAATCAAAACCTTTGCTTATTTCCACATTTTTAAGATGGGAAATGGTTGAAAAATGTATATATGCCTTAATTTCTCAAAAATATATGCTCTTAGCTTTCATTTGACACCCAATTTGACATGCTCCTATGAACTTCTCACGTTGGTGCTCATGGGTCCTTTCACATGGAAAATGCCCAGAAAATGGACCTGCAACAATATGTGGTTGTCTCACCCAGCTATCTTAAGATGAATGTACTAATTGTGATTAGCTCTGGATAGCGTCTGATAAAATGACTGAAATGTAAATGTAATGACGATGTGGGAAAACAAGTCACCTCGAAAATGTACCCTGATCATCAACCATTATCAGGTCAGGTGACAGTAGGGTAGGCTATACTCCACTGTTTATAGATGTTTGGTTGGGTCATTGTGACTGGGATCTGGGATGCTTGAACAGAGGTGTGTGTTGTAACACTCATCCGCTCCTACACACACCTTCACACAGTGCTCGGTCTTATAGTGGGATTATTTGTCTCTCTGAAATGAAACCATGAAGTGATAGATTTTAAACAATACATGTCTGTCATTGAACAACTGGGCCATGATTAGATAGTGAAAAAACACACCAATCTCTTCTATAATTTCTTTAAACAATAAAAGCTAATTTACCAACATTTCTGAAAATGGATATGGAAAATGGGTTTTGGATATAGGGGTATAGGGTATAGGGTTTTGGATATTAAACTCTTCTTTTGCCCACACCAGTCAGAGCTCAACTAAAAGCCAAGTCTCTCCCTCTCTTCTTTCCCAAGATGAATCTTTCAGGACACTGCTCTCTCTCTCGCTCGCGCGCTCTCTCACTCCCTGGGTTGCTAACCGTAAACAACTCAGCTGCCCATGTGATTTAGAACCCCATTCTCTCTGTTTCTCTCGCACTCTCTCTCGCTCTCTCTCTCTCTTTCTCTCTCTCTCTTCCCTTCTAAAGAACTCCTCCTCTCCTCTGTGCACTTGGAAATAGAGCGCATATCTCATCTATTCTTCTCTCTCTCTTTTCTTAGAAGAATTCATGAATAATGCAGAGATGTATAGAGGAGAGGAGAGGAGAGGTGGGGAGTTTAGCCAGGTTGTCATGCTGGGGATATGTCACTGGTTTACAGTGTGTTTGTGGTCCAGTGTTTCAGGTCCTCCAGAGAGGAGTAAGCACTTGTCTTTATCACTGCCAGGGCTTTATTCTACTGGCCTGTAAACCCCAGGGATATATTGGGCCCCTGGAATAAAGAGAGAATTACAAACTACATGGAAACAAGTTCTTTACCAACCTCAGATTAACATCCAAATGAATCCTGTGGAGACCATATTAGAAGACTTAGACTGTGAACAGATTGTACTTAATTGTATTATCTTTCTCTCTCTCTGTCTCTCTGTCTCTCTCTCTCATCCCCCTCTGTCGCTTTCTCTCCATCACTTTATCTCTCCAGGTTTCACCTACTTCTACAAAGGGAAGGAGTACTGGAAGTTCAACAATCAGAGGTTGCGAGTCGAACCCGGTTACCCCCGCTCCATCCTGAAGGACTTCATGGGCTGCGACCTGACCCCCATCGACCCCGAGTGGCCGCCCACGGAAGACGTCGACATTGTCATTGAGCTGGAAAACGAGGCCAACACAGTGAAGGCCATTGCCATCGTGATCCCCTGTGTCCTGGCGCTCTGTCTTCTTGTCCTGGTCTACACCGTCTTCCAGTTTAAGAGGAAGGGAACGCCCAGACACATACTGTACTGCAAACGCTCCATGCAGGAGTGGGTGTGATGACTCTGGGTGACACACAGGGGTCCGCTAGTTGGACCAATATGACTTTATTATACCCTCCAGTATAATGGAATCAATGGTCCGGAAATTACATCCAGACAGAGGTGGTGGCGGTTGTAGTACGCCGGTGACTCCACTATGATCTGATCTAATTTTAGGCCTACTCCCAAGACTCCCCCGTCTTTTTAAATGGGAGCGGGAGAGGGTGTGGCCTTTGCCTAGATACCCCTCCACCCTGAGATTGAACAGAGGGTACTGTTATTTTGTATCCCATCAACCCCCATTCCTAGCCCTGCCCTTTTAGGACGGCGCCTGGTGCAACCGCTCTTAAACGGGGAAGAACTTTCATGTGGCTTTCAACTCTTCCCATGGTGCACTGCGTCAGTCATCTTCCTGTTGTCATATCAGGCTGTCGCCCAATCAGAGGAACACAGCCAGTTCTTATCTACAGTATCTTAGGTCTTATCCCCTACTGCACGTGCTCAGAAAGACAAAAGACCCCCAATAACAACTGTTGCTGAAGTTAACCACCCAGTTACCAACTCCTGTCTCTTTTTATAGTTTTTTTCCTTCAAAATATAATTTATTTTTAAAAAATGAACGTTTTTACAGTCCCGTTAAAAACAGTCCTGAAGAAAAGTACAACCCAAACCAAATAAATACTTTTTTCTCTCTAAAGAGGATGCTTTTTTTTCATAATCATTTTTGCTATCACTTTCTTTTTCTTTTCTTTTTTCTCTCCCTGCTCTTCTTGATCCTTTATGCAGCGGAAACTTTGACTGTTGTGGCAGTCTGTCTCAAAAACAGGGGCCAAAATATTTTGCAATATTTTTAATCGCCTTAATTAAAGATCAATTGTGTTCTTCTTGTGTTTCATTTTCTTGTTTTTTGCTATTTTGTATACTGCTTTGTTTGTTTATTTGTTTACTTGTTTCTTGAAAGAGCTGTTGGTTGCTATCCAAGATAAATAGTCATGGGTTAAACAGGGTCGCGTGCCAAATGACACCCTATTCCCTAGATACTAGTAGTATATAATATCTAGGGAGTAGGGTGCCATTTGGGACGCAACCTATGTTCTATTGCCCAGATGCCTCAGCGCTGGTTTTCCAGACCACCAGAACAGGGGAAAGATTCTGCCTGTATATAGAGTTTAAGATATTAGTCAAAATAGGGAGGATGAAGGTTCTTGAAAAAAGCCGCTAAAGTTGAGTGTTATGGTATTGTTATGGTATCTGACTTGATATATATATACAGTATATCAGTTTGATAGGAAAGACTGATAAATGAAAGAGATTAAAATGCTGTTACACTATAGATTTGCTTATTGTTTGGTCCTGTCAACCGACACTTACCCCTCTGAAATGGTAGTTCTGTATTGGTTAAGTTTGCATCCCAAAAGAATTGTATGGTCTTTGTAAACGTACGGACAGACCGTGTTTAATCTTCTTGACTGCCTTGTTGAGAGAGTTCTACTTAAGTCACAGACGCCTACTACCCATGATGCACTTGTCTCTCGACCGAGGACCAATAGGAGTGACAGTGACGTCAATCAAGACAATGCAGTGTCTTCTCCTGTGTGCAAGTGCATGCAAGCATCCACATCCACTTTGGACTGCTCAGAAAACCTCTAGGAAAATAAAACAGAAGAAGTGAAAACAAACAATATGGACAAACCGGATTCACAGATACAGCAGTTTGTTCCTCCAGTGCTTGAAAACAGGTTGCAGTTACAGTTTGGTGGAACATACCTGCAGGTTCCTTGTATGCGAATAGAACGCACCATGTGGCATGCAGCTTGACTAGTGGTTCTGCCCAAAGCTTACAGAAGGACTTGATGATGATGCTCAAACTCTTGAATATACCTTGTTTGCATCTATTTGTTAATGTTTCATGGCTGCGGGTTCCCTTTCTGGTACTATGAAAACAAAAGAGTCATTGGAACCTCACGATTCAAATGGAAAATATCTCACCTGAGCTATAGGAAGCAGGCATTTAGGTCATTTCTTGGTAATTGGCGAGTTAGGTTAGGTTGGCCAGAGGAAACTTGATTTGATTTGGTCACCGAATCCTAAAAAAGTAACTCGTGTCATTGCTTCATGGTGAGCAGTGTTTGAATGTGTGTCTGTTTCATGATAATGGTTTCCTACTTTCTTTCTTTTTGCAAAAACAAATGCGACATCCTTCTTCCTTCTCCGTGTAAGACAGATTGGGACAATGGAAAATGTCCTGACAGAATTAATAAATTGATCAGTATATGATTAAAAAATTATGCCTTGAAACTCATTGTTTATATTTATATATACATGATATACCCAATGAAGTTGTGGAGTAAGGGTGTGTTATGTGAAAAGTTTGAGGTGGGATTTGACATGTTTTCGCTATGTGTGTAAGCTCTCCCCTTGCCCCTCGCTGTGTTCTTAATGGTAAATCCTCACCAAATCTAAACTACTTCTGCTCACAATCCATTTCTCTCAGAAGAGATGAACTCACACATGTCTGATGTCTAGAAAACAACTCGATTGGTTTGAGATGTCAGACACAGTACAGTGCTCTCAATAGACATGTACTTAAACCTTATTTACCAGACACTCAGCAAGTATACCGCAGCCAGGACAAATAAAGCAAACTCTAAATATATTCTCCAAACTCCTTAGTCTAATCCGACCACAAAAGGAAAAATGACAACATTTATATTTCAGAGTTAAACCATGTTGATGTTTATGTGGGAAATACCAAGACTGAAAGCTCAACATCCTTCTAACTGGTATTATGTGTCACATTAAGTCGCGTGATAAAAATCAGACCTTTTAAAGATATGCAGGCATTTAAAGGCCCACTCTGTGATTTTTACAGCTGTTTTTGATCATTTAAAAGCATGCTGGATAGCAGGCTACAGGGGCAGACGCCAGACAGTAGTGTTTATTCTACTGCCACTGCACTCCAGTCCAGACGGTAACTAACTGCCATCAACAAAGAGGTCGACCCAGTTCACTTACTTGGGCTTTGGTTGTGGTCATGAACACACATACGGTAGTAAGACGATAGCCCTTCTGTGGCTAGAGAGTTCACTGTTCCCCCGTCACAATACAACTCAGCTGCAAAATGGCGTCTGTGCTGTGAGTCTGACTTAGACAATGGTATAATGGTTACAGTTATGTTTAGAGCACAATCCAGCCATGGCTTTCTTCTAGGGCTTTTTTTCTTCTGTTTGCACTTTTTACCACTTACCCAGTGATGCAAATACACTCCTGTTTCTTTTCAAATGCCCGTGTGTGTCTATGTGTGTGTGCGGGCGTGTTTGCTGCCTGCGTGTCTGCCTTTTAACTCTCTAGCATTACTTACCACTGGCTGTGTGCTTATTCACAAATGTATGTCTGGGTCTCTGTCTACATGTCAGTCAGTGTGTGTGTATCTACGTCTGTATCTGGGTCTGTAGCTCGAGACTGGAGCCTGCACTATCCCTTGGAGACGTGTTGCTCTGGGAGGCAGGCTGAAACATTGGTGCTAACCGAACCTACAGAACACTAGCCAGGGCTGGAGCTATGGTCGTGCAGGGCTAGTTTTATGGTGCTGTTTTTCTTCTTCTTTTTTTCCTATTCTGTCATTGACTTAAACTTGAGTGATCACAACGTGAACAAGAGTAATACATTTTCATTTAACACAAGTCGTTACGGTGCAGTGTTTAATGGCTGTAGGTAAATGGAAAGCATATATCATCCTGGTGGTTGTTAATGTAATGTATCCCAGCAGCCACTCTGCTGAGAGACCAGGGTCGCTACTAAAAGGTCACAGGGTCAAATAGTCACCCAGACCCAGTGGTGTATAGCCTGCATCCCAAATGGTACCCTATTCCCTTTATAGTGCTCTGTGGGCTCTGGTCAAAAGTAGGACACTATAAAGGGAATAGGGTGCCATTTGGTACGCTCCCATAGCTTACAAGGTCTGATGGTATGGAGGGAGGAAAGAAAGAAAGGAGGGATCAAGAAATTGAAAAGGTGAAGGTTATTTATGTTTCACTATAATACACCTGCGATTGGAAGCGGGTTGGAAATACAGGTTGATCCTCTGTTTTCTGGAATAGCTAAGAAATATAAATAATTGTTCAACCATCTTCTTACCTCTTCTCACCATCGTCCACACCTGTTATCACCTTGTGTATCAGACAGAGAGTGGAGGGGTTAACAGTGATAACCACAGGACGTGTGTGTGTGTGTGTACTGAGTCAGATGTATGCTGTTTCATTGTATATGTGTGTGTACAGTATGTGTGTATCAAGGGGACTGACCCCCCCCCCCCCCCCCCCCTCATACACACACAAACACTATGCTATGTCTTAATATTCCTGTATTCATGTCATTACATTTGGGGAAGGGTCTTATTAAGATAAATAAGAAACATAATGAAATACACATTAACCATCTTTTGTATACTATTTTCCATCTTACATACATGCTGAGCATCATTCTCTACATTGTGTTGTATCAATGGAGCCTGGATCCATCTTGTTGATCAATAAAGACATTTTAAAAATGTCCTCATTTGCGTTTTGTCATGTTCATGCAAGTGTGATACTAACACATCTTTTCCATGTCAAGTTTCAGTTAGTTTTCCATTGATGTTCACTAATATTCATTCAACCTCAGCAATATAAAATAAGTTAAATCAATTGGCTGTGACATTTCAGCTGTGTTTCACTGTCATGAGCCAGGTCTTACTATGGCTGCAGTAGAGTGTATATCAAGGCAGGAAAGCATTTGAACTATTTCCTCCATGGATGGTTTGGTCAATTAACTATTTTTACATCTTCATTATTGCTCTATCCATACACTACCACCCCAGGGGTCATGTTAAGTCAAATATCTTCCCACAGCACCTCAGTACTTTTACTGACCCTCCCACAAGGATAAAACCATTATAGGAAGGAAGTGACAGGTGAGAGGTTCCTCCCATATAGAAACAAAATACAGTACATTGACTTCCATTCCATATATAAACTACATTCAAGTTCCTTTCCGTACAGTACATTCCTCTCCAGCTGTGGTAAAGTAAAGGTCTGATGCAGAAATAAGGCTGGTGTCCCAGATGGCACTCTATTCCCTATATAGTGCATTACGTTTGACTAGGGCCCATGGTCGAAGTATTGCACTAAATAGGGAATAGGTAGCCATTTGGGACATAGCCCTAGTCTAACGCCTGGCTGTATCCCTTGGCCTCCAATAAGGTGTTCAGAATGCACTGGACGGACAGCTGTTTTCAATTTCTATCAACGGTTCCAAAGTTTCCCCCATTTCAATGGTACTTGCTAAAATGTACTTAGAACAACATCTAGTGGGGTATGAAAACATATTTAAGACGTGTTATATGTTCCAGACACTCAAATGAGATCGATCACTTAAAGGATTCCTGACTGTACAGTACTTTAGCTGTTTTAATCACTGACCCATGATTCAGTGTTTCCCAGGTGTTGCTTGAGACCTGAAGTCTGGTGTTAGCTCTCCGAGAGAATGCCTAGGCTTTAGCGCAGTGGGCAAACATAGTCTTACAGGAGACCCAAACTAAAACCACAGTTATACTCTCTAGTGGGTCTCAGTCCTAGATGGGTACATACACACTGAGAAACGACAACTTGGCTATGTACACGGGGTACCAGTGTACATTGAGGTAGATATGTACATATAGGTAGGGATAAAATGACTAGGCAACAGGATGGAAAATATACTATAGCAGCACCGTATGTGAGGAGTCAAAAGAGTTAGTGCAAAAAGGGTCAACTATTTGAACCAGTCTTGTTGATGTGTATGGGGGTGTGCTTGGCTTCCATTTCCTGTTGTCCACAATCAGGTCCTTTGTCTTGCTCACATTGAGGGAGAAGTTGTTGTCCTGGCACCACACTGCCAGGTCACTAACCTCCTCCCTATAGGCTGTCCTAATGATGGTGTTGGAGTTGTGCACGGCCACGCAGTTGTGGGTGAACAGGGAGTACAGGACACTGCCAGGTCACTAACCTCCTCCCTATAGGCTGTCTTAATGATGGTGTTGGAGTCGTGCACGGCCACGAAGTTGTGGGTGAACAGGGAGTACAGGACACTGCCAGGTCACTAACCTCCTCCCTATAGGCTGTCTTAATGATGGTGTTGGAGTCGTGCACGGCCACGCAGTTGTGGGTGAACAGGGAGTACAGGACACTGCCAGGTCACTAACCTCCTCCCTATAGGCTGTCTTAATGATGGTGTTGGAGTCGTGCACGGCCACGCAGTTGTGGGTGAACAGGGAGTACAGAACACTGCCAGGTCACTAACCTCCTCCCTATAGGCTGTCTTAATGATGGTGTTGGAGTCGTGCACGGCCACGCAGTTGTGGATGAACAGGGAGTACAGAACACTGCCAGGTCACTAACCTCCTCCCTATAGGCTGTCTTAATGATGGTGTTGGAGTCGTGCACGGCCACGCAGTTGTGGGTGAACAGGGAGTACAGAACACTGCCAGGTCACTAACCTCCTCCCTATAGGCTGTCTTAATGATGGTGTTGGAGTCGTGCACGGCCACGCAGTTGTGGATGAACAGGGAGTACAGGAGGGGACTAAGCGTGCACCCCTGAGGGGCCCCCGTGTTGAGGGTCAGAGTGATGTGTTTCTTGTTGCCTAGCGTCACCACGTGGGGGCTTCCCGTCAGGAAGTCCAGAATCGAGTTGCAAAGGGAGGTGTTTAGTCCCAGGGTCTTTAGCTTAGTGATGAGCTTGGAGGGCACACAGGGACTAAGGTGGTCTGCTTGAAACTGGGTCAGGGAGAGGTTGAACATGTCAGTGAAGACACTTGCCAGCTGATCGTTAGTGATCGCTGTTCTGATGTCCAGAAGCTGTTTTCGGTCATAGGAAATGATGGCGGAAACATTATATGAAGAAAAGTTAAGATCAGCGTAAATAAATTGGTCAGGAGCCAGTAAAACAGCAGCTATCCACTGCAGCGCCATCTTCATTTTCAATTCTACGCTTATTCCACGTTGGTTCAACGTCATTTCATTGAAATGGTGTAGAAACAATGTGGATTCAACCAGTGTGTGCCCAGTGGGAAAATAATTACAAAGAAGAAATTGAAAAGGAAAGAGTGAGAGAGGACAAGAGAGGACAGGAGAAGACTAGAGAGGAAAGGAGAGGACAGATGCATAGTGTGAGACTAGCCCAACACTCCCAGGCTGGCTATACGACTGGTCATACAGTACAATGCACTATACATCCATGTTTAAAACTCATTAGTAGAGAGGTTTCATAGGGTCGTACAGGAGGAGACAGAGACCAGAACCCAAGCTAAGGTAACCGGCGACTGAATGATTGGAGGTAGTTATTGGTTTGAGACTTTCCCTACATTACACTTCTCTGTGCATTCAAAGAGACAAAGCTAAGGTAATGATTGGAGGTAGTTATTGGTTTGAGACTTTCCCTACATTACACTTCTCTGTGCATTCAAAGAGACAAAGCTAAGGTAATGATTGGAGCATCCAGGTGAAATTAGTTCCATTTATCACTCCATTGATTCCACTACCATTCCACTACCCAGCATGCTGTGCTTTGTGCCCCGCCTGCCTGCCCTTCTACAGTCCCTTCTTGCCCTCCCTCTCTTCCTCTCCTCTCTCCTCTCTTTCACAATCCAGCTACTGGAAGGATATGGGAACTGAAACTAGTTCAAAGTATATGTCAAGAGTGAGGAAAAATACTTTGAAATTTGAAATGGTTTGTGTTTTCCTATTTGCAGAAATAGATCTGCAATCAATAACTGTCGTCATTTAGATTAAGTATCTGGCCTGAAAACGTTCCCATTCTTTGTTCATTCGCAGGAGACTCTCAACTATAATTTGTCCCCAAACACTTCTCATTTCATCTTTCAAGAGAGCTCTCAGCCAGAGTCAGATCCAACACCAGAGACTATTATTTTTTTCAGAGACCATTAACTGCTCTCATTTTGAGGGGCCAAACTTTTGGGTGAGAAAGATTTATATCTGATTGATGTATCGCATTTCCTATCTTTCAGAGGAATACACTGTTACCATGGTGCTTGTGTGTGTCTGAGAGAAATAGAAATACTCCATAGTTGTCTTCTGAACCAATTGAGCGTTCACACCGGCGACTCACACCACTGACTCCGGCTTACAACTGAATAATAGTTGTGGGCCCTGGTCAAAAGTAGTGCACTACTTAGGAAATAAGGTACCATTTGGGACGGAGTCAGTGAGAATTCAAGCATGGACTTAAGGCGAAAGGTAACAATAGTTTCTGCTGAATATGATACGTTATCTCCTTTGTCTGAGAGGTGGGACGTGGTTGGATGATCATCAGACGCTAATGCGTGGATTCACCTGTGTTTTGTTACCGTTGTCATGGGGATCTCCTGTCTAAAGACGTGCGGTCAGCCAGGCTAAATGATGTGGTGATATCGATCTTATCCATCTATCCTCTCACCTGCTCTCGCTCTCCTCTCTCGCCCTCTCTCCTTCTCCCTCCCTGTCTCTCACGCTCCCTCTCTCCATGAGAAAAAAGAACAGTAGATGGGATTTCCATTTATGTGTTTTCCCATCCCTGCTTTAGTCTTTGAAGAAGAGACCAAGGGAAATTATGTTTCTGGTCTCAGTCATGAGAATGAGAGAGGAGGAAGAGAAAACGAAAGGCTGGGAGAGAATGAAGAGAAAAAAAGGACTGAGTGGGAGAGGAGAGACGTTCCCTGAAAACTGGCAGGGGTGGATGAGGTCAGTGATGACTGCAGCAGATGTTTCAGCTGCCACTGATCATGACAGGATACAACATTGCCATGTACACTAGTTATTTATTTCACTGCCAACAGAAATATCTTATTTTACAGACCTCTTGAATAAAGTCCCAAACCTTTTTTTTGGGGGGGGGGGGTTATTAAGTACACATAGGCCTATTGTTGAGATACATATTTTTACTGTACAACATAGTCCTAAGGGCAATTCTATTTCTGAATTTCTGTGGTTCTGTAATCTCCATAGAAATATAAGAAAGTAACCTAACCACTCTGTCAACATTGACTTTTTGACAATGTACAGAAGTCAAATAGCCCATTTCCAAAAATCCATATATTGAATGAATGCAGCTGTTAGTCCTGTGAATTCTTTCTGCGTTCAGAAACTGTGACGTTTTTTTCGATTGTTCTCAAAAGAAGACATGAGAGGGACACGGGCTAGCTAGTCTACAGCCCCACATGTGATCTTTTGCACCATTCTGAATACCTCAGCAACACGTTTTTTAAGCAGACATAGCCACAGACATTTTTCCTTTTCTTTCTCTCCACTGCTCATTTATTTTCTCATGGGTTCCTTGTGGAAACACAGGTTTAGGAAATGTAACGCATTCATTTCAAAAACTGAAAAACACCGGCTACTCGTTAGTCGGCAGTCTGATATATTTACTTTCCATTTATTTGTGTTGTGTCTAGCCTTGTGAAGTTAATTGGGTCTTTGCTCCAGTTATTTTTGTGTTGGGGAGCCTATTGGCAACAATGTTAGCCTCATATCCACTTACACTGTTGAGGTTCGGCTCCCTAGATCTACAAGTGTACAGTATAGCTCTAACAGACCATCATGTTTAGTTTAGTGTTTCGTGTTTAGCAATTATTTTTTGCTGAAAGTTTTACACTCAGCAAGTTTCATACTCAGTGAATGAGTGATCCATCATTTTTACAATAGCAAACCAAAGTCTACATTAGTTCTCACGGAAAAACTGTCTCAGCTTTTTGCTCACAAATCTTCTTTTGTCCTGTCCAGGGGACAGTCTGGAGAGTGTGTCCCTGGCTCTGGTCCTACTGAGCTGTGTCCTCGTGGCAATCTGCTGCACCAAAATGTATCCCAAATGGCACCCTATTCCCTTTATAGTGCACTAATAATTTCGCATTTTTCAAACAGATGAAACAGTTTTTTCCTGCAATCTAGAGACATAATCATTATGCCTAATTATATGTCAAATATATTAAATATATATATTAAAAAATTTCTGCAAAGGTTATCTAAGCATACCTCTTTACCGGTTCAATTGTCATTTTAATGACAGGGTCACGCTGCCTGTTGTAAATAACACATGTCAATATACTGCACTAACATGCATAGGCTATTACATCCAAATTACAACACAGTACATGGAATCATAGCACACATCATCAATACAGGCACATATCATGGCATCGGAATTAATACACAAATACCATTATATTATCATAAGGTGCTAGATTACATTGAAACCAAGTATTTTTCTTCATATCTAGCATACCTCTTGAGCTGTCTGTATCTTCCTGAACCTTCGTTTTTTTAAATAAACTAAATATCTCTGCATCTCTGCAAAAAATCTGGGGAAATGATTGAAAGGAATGTGAGTCTTATTCAGTACATTTACTAATTGCTTGCTTTTCTAAAGTCTAGCAAACTTGCCAGCAGACATGCCAGCTAAAATGATTGATAGCCTGAAATGGCTTGGTAGCTAGGTATGAGGTTGGGAGATTAGGAACCTATCTAGCTGGCTACCTAAAGCCAACTTCATAACATTTCTACGTGGCTGGTATTACAGAGAAACAAAACATTTGAAGTATTATTTATTCATCAAGAAGGAATAGGCTACATAGCTTGATCAAATTAATTTACAAACATACTGTACCTCCTGCGAGTCCTGCCAATCACCGGCAGCTAAAATGAAATCAAATGCTGTGTGTCACTCTGCACTCTCACTCTTGCTCTGTGGTACACCTTGGAAGAAACCACTTACTAGCCCCATATTACCAACATGTGACTAGAAAATAATATATTATATTTGTTCTTCTGACATTGGGACACTTTGTTAAAGTATAGGTACACAACAAATTAGATGCTCAAAACATGTACATATTCACATGAGCTATCATTCCAAGGTGTTTACTAAATGGTTTCCTGAATGGAGAGCTGAGAGTAAGGATGGTTTGTTCCTCTAAGTGGTATTTTTCCTCCACCATCTGTTTGAACCATCACTTCTTGTCCCTGTTCTCCCTGCTCCCTCCCTCTCTCCCTCTCAGGGGTAATCAAAACATCTCTGCTTAATTAAGCCTGCCGTGAAGGAATAGAGGGAAGACAGGGGAAGAGAGAGCGAGAGAGCGAGAGAGAGAGCGAGAGAGCGAGAGAGAGAGCGAGAGAGCGAGAGAGCGAGAGAGAGAGAGAGAGAGAGAGAGAGAGAGAGAGAGAGAGAGAGAGAGAGAGAGAGAGAGAGAGAGAGAGAGAGAGAGAGAGAGAGAGAGAGAGAGAGAGAGAGAGAGACAGACAGACAGACAGACAGACAGACAGACAGACAGACAGACAGACAGACAGACAGACAGACAGACAGACAGACAGACAGACAGACGATGATGATGCCTGGCTGCTGTGGAGGAAGAGAGGATGCTGATATAGACTCTACAGCAAGAATGGGGATGGGGGGAAATTTGAGAGAGAGAGAGAGAGAGAGATAAAGAGAGCACTCAACATAGACAGGTCCAAGGTGTGTGTATCTGTGTGTAAGTGAGAGGACTCAGCTCAGTGGAAGATGACTGCAGTGATCCAACAGAGCAGTTAAGTGCTCTGTTGGTCAGACAGACGGACGGACGGACAGCAGAGTTTCTTTCTCCATCTCTCTGCCCTGAGGCCTGTATGTATGATTCATGCTGCTGGACTCTAAACCAGGTCAGTCCTCAGCCATCATGTCACAACCACCACTGAGCCTAACTAACATCACCATGGAGACCTGAGACCCTAGCATCTCAAACTGGGGGGGGGGTATGTGTGTCTAGACATATCTTTTTTTATCCACCGGAAAGTATCAACATTACAGTACATTAATATTCTTGTGAATATTTATTGTATTAGAGATTTCACAAATGATGTATACTGAGTGTGTGTGCATTCTCAAGACAATGGGTTTGTATACAGTACCCTTACTGAAAAAACACCTACTTTTAACATTTAATCACATGTGAAATTAATGTGATAACATGTGACAACATGTAAAAGCAATGTGATAACATGAAACTACACATATGAAAACATTGAGCACATGTGAAAACATTGAGCACATGTGAAAACGCGATCTCATATGAAATAAATCTGACAACACGGGGATGCAAAATTTCAACAATTGATACCATGAAACTACACGTGACAACATTTAAAAGTCTTTCGCATGTGAAAATGCAAATTTGAAAAAAAGATGACATTTTCCTCACATGTGAAAAGGTGGTGTTAACATGTGAACAACTGACCTCACACGTGTCTCTTTTCTTTTGTTTTGAAAGTGTCAGCTCAACATGAAAACGGCTATTTCACGTGTTCTATTGGAAGGGACGTAGCATTAAACACTTTGAAACTTGACGTTTGGAACAATTTCGAATTTTGATGTTTGAGAAACATGGATGAATGTCTAATTCTGACGTGAGACTGTGAGAGCTTGT
This sequence comes from Salvelinus alpinus, assembly GCF_045679555.1. Lineage (NCBI taxonomy): Eukaryota > Metazoa > Chordata > Actinopteri > Salmoniformes > Salmonidae > Salvelinus > Salvelinus alpinus. Next base: position 74,816,378 of record NC_092093.1, read on the forward strand.
AGGAAGAGAGAGCTTCATGTCTATGAGAGCTTCAAGCTCTTGAACCCCCCCCCCCTCCCCCCTATATATAGTCTCACTATTGTTATTTTACTGCTGCTCTTTAATTGTTACTTTTATTTATTTTTCTTATCCGTATTTTTTTTAACTGCATTGTTGGTTAGGGGCTCATAAGTAAGCATTTCACCTGTTGTATTCGGCGCATGTGACTAATACAATTTGATTTGAAATGGTATGGGGGTTTAAGGTAAGTGGCAGTGTAAACATCTTTAAACAATATGATTATATGTGACCTGATCACTTAGTACTGACTTTTCACTATGACCCAACCTGGGATTTGAACTCACAACCTCTGGATTTAGAATACACTGATCTTTCTGCTGAGCCACAAAGTCTGTAGCACTTTCAGAAGTCCATAACATTTACATTACATTTACATTTAAGTCATTTAGCAGACGCTCTTATCCAGAGCGACTTACAAATTGGTGCATTCACCTTATGATATCCAGTGGAACAACCACTTTACAATAGTGCATCTAACTCTTTTAAGGGGGGGGGGGGGGGTTAGAAGGATTACTTTATCCTATCCTAGGTATTCCTTAAAGAGGTGGGGTTTTAGGTGTCTCCGGAAGGTGGTGATTGACTCCGCTGACCTGGCGTCGTGAGGGAGTTTGTTCCACCATTGGGGTGCCAGAGCAGCGAACAGTTTTGACTGGGCTGAGCGGGAACTGTACTTCCTCAGAGGTAGGGAGGCGAGCAGGCCAGAGGTGGATGAACGCAGTGCCCTTGTTTGGGTGTAGGGCCTGATCAGAGCCTGAAGGTACAGAGGTGCCGTTCCCCTCACAGCTCCGTAGGCAAGCACCATGGTCTTGTAGCGGATGCGAGCTTCAACTGGAAGCCAGTGGAGAGAGCGGAGGAGCGGGGTGACGTGAGAGAACTTGGGAAAGTTGAACACCAGACGGGCTGCGGCGTTCTGGATGAGTTGTAGGGGTTTAATGGCACAGGCAGGGAGCCCAGCCAACAGCGAGTTGCAGTAATCCAGACGGGAGATGACAAGTGCCTGGATTAGGACCTGCGCCGCTTCCTGCGTGAGGCAGGGTCGTACTCTGCGAATGTTGTAGAGCATGAACCTACAGGAACGGGTCACCGCCTTGATGTTAGTTGAGAACGACAGGGTGTTGTCCAGGATCACGCCAAGGTTCTTAGCACTCTGGGAGGAGGACACAATGGAGTTGTCAACCGTGATGGCGAGATCATGGAACGGGCAGTCCTTCCCCGGGAGGAAGAGCAGCTCCGTCTTGCCGAGGTTCAGCTTGAGGTGGTGATCCGTCATCCACACTGATATGTCTGCCAGACATGCAGAGATGCGATTCACCACCTGGTTATCAGAGGGGGGAAAGGAGAAGATTAATTGTGTGTCGTCTGCATAGCAATGATAGGAGAGACCATGTGAGGATATGACAGAGCCAAGTGACTTGGTGTATAGCGAGAATAGGAGAGGGCCTAGAACAGAGCCCTGGGGGACACCAGTGGTGAGAGCACGTGGTGCGGAGACAGATTCTCGCCACGCCACCTGGTAGGAGCGACCTGTCAGGTAGGACGCAATCCAAGCGTGGGCCGCGCCGGAGATGCCCAGCTCGGAGAGGGTGGAGAGGAGGATCTGATGGTTCACAGTATCAAAGGCAGCCGATAGGTCTAGAAGGATGAGAGCAGAGGATACATAACAGATGTATTACCTATAATACATCTCTGCACTTAGAAATCCCAGGTGAGGACATGTTGAATAATAATTACTGTATAAATTAACATACACAATGTACTCATGTATAGTGCATTCGAAAAGTATTCAGACCCCTTCCCTTTTTCCACGTTTTTTTAATTTTTTTTATGTCCTCATCAATCTACACACAATACCCCATAATGACAAAGCAGCAAAACCATTTCATCTTTGTTTTTGCAAATGTATTTATGTATATACTGTATATGTTTTTTTTCAACTTTATTTACATAAGTATTCAGACCCTTTGCTATGAGACTCGAAATTGAGCTCAGGTGCATCCTGTTTCCATAGATCATCCTTGAGATGTTTCTACAACTTGATTGGAGTCCACCTGTGGTAAATTCAATTGATTGGACAGGATTTGGAAAGGCACACATCTGTCTATATAAGGTCCCACAGTTGACAGTGCATGTCAGAGCATAAACCAAGCCATGAGGTCGAAGCAATTGTCCGTAGAGCTCAGAGACACGATTGTGTCGAGGCACAGATCTGGGGAAGGGTAGAACATTTTTTATGTAGCATTGAAGGTCCCCAAAAACACTGTGGACTCTCAGACCATGAGAAACAAGATTCTCTGGTCTGATGAAACCAAGATTCAACTCTTTGGCCTGCATGACAAGAGTCACGTCTGGAGGAAACCAGGCACCATCCCTACGGTGAAGCATGGGGGTGACAGCATCATGCTGTGGGGATGTTTTCACTAGCAAGGATTGGGAGACTAGTCAGAATTGAGGAGAAAATGCCAGAACCCAGACTTGAACCTGTTCGAACATCTCTGGATAGACCTGAAAATAGCTGTGCAGTGATGCTCCCCATCCAACATGACAGAGCTTGAGAGGATTTTCAGAGAAGAATGGGAGAAACTCCTCAAATTCTATTTTATTTAACCAGGCCAGTCAATTAAGTACAATTGTGCGCAGCTCTATGGTACTCCCGATCAAACCAAGGTCTGTAGTGATGCCTCTAGCACTGAGATGCATTGCCTTAGATCGCTGCGCCACTCGGGAGTCCAAATACAGGTGTGCCAAGCTTGTAGCGTCATACCCAAGAAGACCCAAGGCTGTAATCGCTGCCAAAAGTGCTTCAACAAAGTACTGAGTAAAGGGTCTGAATACTTATGTAAATGCGATTTAAGTTTTTATTTTTAATACATTTGAAAACATTTAAAAAAAAAACGTTTTTGCTTTGTAATTATGGTCTATTGTGTGTAGATTGATGAGGAAAATAAACACATTTAATCCATTTTAGAATAAGGCTGTAATGTAACAAAATGTGGAAAAAGGTTCCGAATACTTTCCGAATGCACTGTATGTCGAATATGTAAGCTGAACTCTGACTGCGTAATGTTCCGGGGACATCCTAATGACACATTTTGGTTTGCAGGGCATCACCTGTGAAAAATATCCACGTGAAACTTCTTGTGAAATTACATCACATGTAAAAGTGTTCAAAAACCACAAGTGAAATCATGTGGTTTTTCATGAAGGTATACACATAAGATGGGCTATGTTCAACTATTTATGAAATGCTGGTTGCCTTTCACACAGCTCTGCCATCTGAGAGTGCAGGAACATGTAAGCTCAAGTAGAGTATCTGTCTCCATAAGCCTGCAGTTTGTCCCTTGACCTGCTTGTACAGTCCAAAGAGCAAACCCACAATGTAAATGAAAAGGTCTTTGAAAGGAAAACCAAGTCCAAGTCTACATAAATATTTGTAATACAATGGGGAATAAAAATGTAATGGAAATCAGGGGCTGTAGACATGGGTGAGTGTGGGTGGACACAGGCCCACCCACTGGGGAGCCAGGCCCTGCAAAGGCCCACAATCAGATTGAGCAAAAAACAAATAACTATATATGATTCTTTTTTTAAATACTCCTCAGTCCCCCCTCCCGCCGAATTTTGGTCTATGCCCCTGAAATGGAAAATGGATTGCTCTTAAAAGGGCAGCTGAACTAAAATGTATCTGGTTGAAAACGCTTATGATTCTAGTGTAAACAGGGCATAAGGGAACGATGAGCAGATAAAAGGCAATCCGTAACTTTGATTAAGACATTAATGAGCGTGCTAAGACAGACGTAGTCAATATAACTATTTGTTCAGCACTTTTGACATTTACAGCGACAGAATTCAGAACATGGGCCGTTCTTACAGTATTCTCCCTGTACACCAAGTCAGAACAGTAGGATAAATAAAGGGGGCATATAAGCAGACAATGAAAGCTCTTACAATATTCAATGATGACATTTCTCTATAACAGGCTATAGGCTACATGTACACCAGCAAGTCAGAGCAGTAGGCTAAGTTATGAGGGGAAAGGGACCAAATTATTAGGGTGAGGCACATGGGCAACTAGCAGCTTACTAAACAACATACACTTAGTATTACTTTCTTAGCTACAGTATACATATCTCCTTGGCATATTACATCATTTATGCAGCAGCATACAATACATTTTTGGACTCACCGTTGTGCTGTTCTCACTTGAACAGGAAGGTGGTGCAGCAGTCCTTCTTGTGGGCAAATTATGTCATGAAACTTTGTCATCAAAGTCTGAAATTCTCTGGATTTATTGTACAGAATAAACAAGGTTGAATCATGAGGTCAGTGATCTTCAGGTCAGAGCTCTAGAAAGATGCCAGAGTTCCCGACTTGGAATTTTGAATTGGATGACCGTTCAAAACATATTTTTCCAGTCAGAGCTAGTTTTTTCCCGAGTTCCCAGTTGTCTGGAACTCACTGAAGTCTGAGATTTCCCAGTACCGAGTTTCCAGTTGATTTGAACGCGGCAGGTGTCATGCTGGATTGACAGCATGGCCAATGTATTCAACCTTTTCTGGCCCATGGTTTTGCGAGTGAATGTTTATCCTTTTATGCTTGGTAAAGAGACCCTTAAACCCAGACTTGGACCCTTTACACCGAATAGCAGGGGAAGTAAAATAATGATTGCTTTGCAACACTAGCCACTGATTCCTTCCAAACCACTCAAACCACTCATTGTTGAATTTGCGATTTCCAACTTCTTGTGTAATTTTTATGTCAAATGGCCGATGAGCACCGATACGTTTTATCTATAATTTCTCTTCATATGAAAAGGATTGAAAAGGTTTTGCCAGTATATTGTCGACGTGATTCATGATGATGACTGCTTGTCTAGCTTGCTAGCTAAGATTTTGAAGGTATGATGTTGACATGATCAGTCCATTCAGAGCTACGGTAGATATAACGTGATTTGACGTAATTTTATCTGTGGCCAATTACCTTGAGCCTTCTTGGATGGACACTTCTAATGTAAATCTCTATGGCAGCACCCAAGGGGGCTTGAACTTTGAAGCTCTCTCTGTAGATTTTGCGGTGACGTAGTGTCCCCATGAGTGACAGAACACTGAGCCAATCACTAGAGAAGATTACCAACCCCTACGCTTTGTATTTTTTGCTGACTGCCCCTCCACCACAGAAAGCACAGAGCTAGGCTGAAACACCTGCATTTTGCAGCTGCAAAACTCAAGAAACCAAAAAAGAGACCATGTTTGTATGCTGTTTTAATAACTCAATAATTTTTTTGTTTTCAAACTGATATGTGACACGTATTAATGCCAAAATAACATGCAAAACAGGCAAGAAAAAAAGATCAATTGCTAAACAGGTAGGGCTCAAAACAGGTGGGGCTCTGCCTCACATGCGCTGAATGATGGGTCGCCACTGCGCCTGCGGAGAATTGTCATGTACGCTCTATCCAATCGTATGGCAGACAGACCTGCCCACATTATGCAGAACCTCAGACAACACTCACCAATGTTATGTTAGAACAACACTTGGCCCCTAAGCTCTTTATCGAGCGGCTACTTGCTGATATGTTTGATAGTCATCACTCAAGTCTACCACTATTTTGTGCAAAGGGAGATTTTGAGAAGGCGCACACTTGCATCCTAACTGCCACTTGACAATATTCCAAAATTCAAAACCTATTCTTGTGCTCATGATTCGCTATGAAACAATATTAGACAAACGCACACTCTGGTAATAGATTGTGAGAAAGTTGTAAAAACGAGACCAAAGCACTTTGCCACTTGCCTGTGACTTGGTAAGCTGATTTACAGTAGCTAACGTGGACTGTCTGCTCAATGTGCCAGCTTCATTGACAAACACAGAGATGGAGCTTAGCTGGCTAGTGATTCTGTGCACTGATAAAGAGAGTGTACCTTGTGCTTTAGAGTATTGAAGATAGTTTAACAGCTTGCTGATGAAGTTGTTGACATGTTCTCAGAAATCTTTCCTGGGCAGCAGCAGCTGACTCGATACGGTCTGCAGTCATGCCCATTTTTTTACTTGAGAAATACCGCACCAAACACTTTAGCTAGATGTTCAGTTGTGACTCGAGGCATCAGCATGCTTCAGTTCGGCTGGCGCCTATCCGAGCTTGCATACTCCCTTAAAACCTCTTAGATGTAAGGTCTGTGGGAGGATTTTCCAGTCATCTGATGATTCTCAGTAACTATACTGTTCTCTTTGAAGTAGAAAGAATAATCAATATAAGTTCAAATATTAGACATTTCTAAGCAGAATGAAGGCTGAAGTCCATGTGAGTGTACAAAGCTGCATTAACATCAAGTTAACCATTAGACATGTAAAAAAACAGAACGTAAGCAGAATCTGTGTGGATTAGGCAAGGTAAACCAACCAGACTTGTCTGGTCTGGGCCATGTCTGATCTTGTGAAGGCTACTGGACACGCACATGGGTTAATCATACATAGACAACATCGGTCTGAACTTGTGAAGACCTTTGGTCAGGAAGCTAATCAGTGATAGGCAACAGTAGGAGTATGCATGTCACGCCACCATTAGAATCTATGCCCCAATGTCTGAGCCAATAAGAGAATGGAAACTATGTAAGACAACAAGATTCGTAAAGTGTGATGATGTTATGTAAGGGTACGACTGTATAAAAGCCAAGTACTAAGAATGAAGAGTTGGTTCTTCCATGGAATTGCTCGGCTTTGTTACTCTCTGTAATAAAGTCTATTTGAATTCACAAGCTCCGGTATCTGAGAAGTATTTGATTCAATATTTTCCACCACAGGTCCCCTATTTTGGGGACCAGCATGGTTCTGGTACTGGTACCAGCTCTGACCGACATTTTCACTTATCGGTCTGTGGACACAGTAGATCGAAATGGCTTGCATTGAGCGATAGCCGTGGTTCCCACAATCACAGTAGTATTTTTTTCTGAGACTGTGTAGGATGTGAAATCTGAAACCACTTGAAGCTGGGATGTCCCTCCTACAATTTATTTTGCTTTTCCAACTTTTCATCAACTCCTGGCTGAACCCTACATTGCAGCCACTGACAAAGCACATGCCTGCAATCGTTACATAGTAGCGCAGCAGGAGAGAGGGGTTTCATCACGGTAGCACAATCAGAGATCGATTGATAGCCATTAATCAAAAATAATTAATAGATTGTAAACAAAAAACACTTTCTGTTTGTCATAGACAAATGTTCACAGTGACGAGACGTTCACAGCGATGGGGGCCAACGTTATGATCAAGAAAGACCGTCATTAAATATGCACATTTTCTCTAACACTAAACATACAAATATGTATTTTTACAGTTATAACGAAGGTGAAATCTTATAGTCATTTTATAAATTGATTATGCTATATTTAGAAAGCATATAAGTAATGTCCAGCCTTAATTCATACAGTTTTGCTGAATAGGAAAAACATCATATAAAATAGTTCATATTTGTATCATATTTTGTATTGTGTACTTGAGCTTGTGTCCTCAAACTCAGCAATTTAAAACTATGTTTACCAGAAAGGTGATTTGAACCTTTCTTTGACTATGCAGTATTATTCATTATTGTTTATGGCCCTCTCAATTTAAATAATTCCTTTTGGGGTTTACGTAGATGACATTTTCGATTACATTTAATTATATTTAAGTGGTTAAAAGACCTACGCTTGAAAACTAGAAAAAAGCAGCAATAGTACTGTTTGTCCATTTAGAGATGCCGTCGCCACTATAAACTTCCTAGGTAACTCAAGTAACTCAATAAATCTGTCATTAATGATGTTTTTGCCGAAGAGATCTTAGTCGCGCAATTTTACTTGCAACTAAGATGTTTGGTGCAGTACTTCTCAGTGAAAGAATTTGCATGAAAACGAGTCATCTCTCGTTGAATGACAACAAAGACTTTATTGAAGAATCCCTACTGATGACCAATCACAGATGAAGGGGCATAGACTTCGGCTATCGACTTTGGCTTGCCTCTAGAATTTTTTTTTTTCCCGAATAGTTGAAAAAACCCTCACCGAAGTCCAAGACAAAAAACAAAAACACAAAATATTGTCATAATATATGCACAAACTCTTCCAAACTGTTTTGGCTCGGAAGGATGCGGACACCGTAAGATCTCCTTGGCAAAAACGTCAACATTAATTACAGATTTCTTGATTTATCTTATATTAATATATTAATATATATATTAATTCAGACTATTTTGAGGGCAAAATGTTGCTACCGTGACTCAAGAGAGACAAACAACAATGACTGCCAGGTTACAATTTAGCCAACATAACACACCCACATTGAAACACACTCTCAAGACGCAAATCTTTTTTTTCTTAATGAGCATCAGAAAATCACATGCGGAAACAGTGAGTTCAGCCGCCCTTTAACTATTCAATATCTATTTTCTACCAAAATAATTGTGAATTCCCTTTCCGTAACAAACAATGCTGGGTGGTTCCACCATTGTGGTGCCTTTTGAGAAGTTTAACTTGGTCAAAAAAAGGTTTGACTTCACCAACTTTTTTAATTCTCTCATCAAGAGCTGGGCACAGATGTCAATTCAACATCTATTCCACATTACATTGAAATTACATGAAAACAATGTTGACTCAACCATTGTGTGCACAGTGGGTATGTTCCACTTCATACATTTTTTTTTCACATCTCAAGAGGTTAAATAAAAAATTACTATAGTAAGTGCCTAAAGTGCGCCAAATAAAGTAACAGGGTTGACAGTAACATGGTTGACAATTTCATCTTACATTACCCATAAATCCCCTCGTGACAGTGGGAATGGAAGCTTGTTGTGTACAACAGGGAGTTTCCTAAAAAAAACAGTAATTGCCAAAACATTTCTAGCCTGTCTATTTATGGGTAACAGGGTTGACGTCGTATGCTTGACCCGCTGAGTTTCACACCCCAAAACACCACAAAAATTTCCAAAAAGAGTAGAACCAGCTCACCTATTTTTAAACTATGATTTGAACAGTAGGATTAAGAGTTAGGATTTCATTTGGATCCCCGTTAGCCGTTGCTAAAGCAGCAGCTACTCTATCTGGGGTCCACACAAAACATAAAACATAACGTAATTCAGAACAATAATAGACAAGACCAGGTCAAGGATAGAGATACTATATTATTAGATGTTCGATGTTAAAACGAGGGACAGACGTAAATGAATCACTAATCACGTGAAATAAATAATCATCTTCAGAAATGACTTTGTCAAAGCAACAAAATAACTAGGGCTTTACAATGATGGTGAAATTTTGAGAATTTTGGGAATTAAGTGGGTTGAAATCTTCCTAGAAATGACACGGGGTTGACAGAGGGACATTAGCACTTTAGCAAGCCTTTATTCATAAGGCTCAGTGTACACAGCAGAGAGAGAGAGAGAGAGAGAGAGAGAGAGCAATGACGTTGTGCACATACAGCATCTGCACATACACTATGTAACGTAGTATGCAATTTTCAGGGACCATTTTTGGCTTGTAAGTGCTACTTTCAGAACTACTGGCTAAAAAGTATTAAAAAAGTACCAGAGAATCTCATTAAAGGGCACTTAATTTAATATAACAGGCTTTTAAAATGTTATATTGGTGAACAATTTCTACTTAAAATATCAAAGGGATGCAGTAGGCACCCTTTTCGTGGAACAACCCAGCTGGGCTCTCTCAAACAATGGGCCTGCAGCCTAATTCAAAATGGCACCTGTGGGTTGGACACACCTCCAACCAGACCCATACCTGCAGCCTTAAAGGACTACTGCTTATTAGGTAATTATCAGTAAAATAGTGTTGGTCGAGTCCATACAATAACACATTATTTTCATATATATATTTTTTTAGGGGCCGTGTTTCATTTAATTTTCATTTTATGCTTTCATTTAGCGAGAGAAGGAAGAGTGAGAGAGAAAGAGGGAGACAGACCATACAAAGTCTGAGATAAAAAGACCCATGGTCCCATTCCTAAGGGGATTTTAGAACACCTCAGGGATTCATGATGGACACCTCCCAAATCCCCAAAGCCTGTCATTTCAGAGTGGTGGCAGCGTAGCCTTGCTGCTGACCTCATTGAGGTTGACCAATCAGGTTCACCACAGACAACCACAGATACAGTAGACCGCAGCCTGTCGTTTCGAATGGGAACAGATGAGTCATAGTGGGCAGAACAAGCAAGGAGGGGGTCAGAGCAAAGCACGAGCTAGTGAGATCTTATTGGCCCGTTCTAGCATATATCTGCATATTTCCATTTGGGAACGCCTACTCTGTGAAATGCACGTGTGCAATAACTCAATTCGACTTTGCACACCTTCTAAACAATGAGATTTTTTAAAACTTTGGCAAAGGCTAATGTCCACTCTGTTCATAACAGATTCTAGTTTAGGGAACAGATAACTGTATTGAGATCAAACGTTTTATTGATGAGAAAATATAGAATGTAGGCCAAAATCCATCTTGTTCAATCTTCCACCCCTTCCCGCCAGTGCGCTTCCTCTCACTACCATATTTGGTAGTGAGTGGAAACACCAAGCAGATGCTTCATATTTATACATCCAGTGAAATATCTGTCTCATTGTTCTATCTGTGCTATACGTGGCTCAGCCAACACAACCGGGGGCCATTTTAAATGACCAAGGTCTTCCTCCTAAAATAAACACACATAAAACATCTGTCTAAGAATGTAATATCAGAAGCATTCAATTTCATATCACATTCAACAGTGTACAGGTATAAGCAAGCTACTGAAGTTTACTTTTTTTTGGAACCAATCAATACCCAACCCGAACTGTCCGTCCCTCTGCCCAGGTTACAGTTGACTTTAGGCTTTACACAATAGTGCTTGATGATTATATAATGAGTTGAATTATGTAAAGTATAACCTTGTGTTAGATCCTTTTCCTCCATCTCCTTCGCCACGTGTCAAGAGAGTCCAATTTGTGAAAGTTGTACAGTATTTTTATATTACTGTCTATTCCAATAAAACCTTGAGGATAATATTAGAAGTTTCTATGCCATTATCTCTCTAGGGCTTCCCTTAAACTGGTGGCTGTAATAGTCTAAAATAGGAATATAACGACAGTACAGAGACTTCTCTTGGCCTTACAAATCGCTCTTACAAAACCCTGCTAATTAAAATCGGCCTTAAGTCCACGTTTATATCTGATCTACCATGATCTGCTACGTGTTGTGTCAAAAGCAATTAATGGCCCTCAATCGCCTCCGCTCAGCTTTTTGTTCCTTCAGAAACTTTAATTAGATTGCTGAGTGAATGTCTTCAGAAAAACGAGGACATACAAGTTCTTCAGATAGAAGCCGGAGACAAAAAAATGGCTTGTTCTGTTCTTCTTCAGCTATTCAATAAACAATAGGCGTGTTAAATCATGATTCATTTTGACTGGGGAAATATGAAATCTCTTATGTCCCTTTTACTCTAGCACTGCTAATGTCCTTTTAAAAATGTGTTTTTAAACTCTTGTACATAATTCTAACAGCTGGAGCCTCATTCAATAAACAAGGACAGTACAACATCCATCAAGTACTCTGCAAGCCAGGGACCAATACTGGAAGAATCAAACCACAGCCCTTTTACATATTCCTATAAGGGCACAGGGCGAGACCCAGATGCAGAAACGGGAGGCAGATGGTTCGAGTCTCTGATATTCATTAGTATCCAAGGGGCAGGCAAGAGAATGGCGGTGGACAGGCAAAAGATCATAACAAGGTCAGAGTCCAGGAGGTACAGAGTGGCAGGCAGGCTCGAGGTCAGGGCAGGCAGTATGGTCAGGCAGGTGGGTTCAGTCAAGGCAGGCAAGGGTCAAAACCAGGAGGGCTAGCAAAATACAGAATAGAAAAAGCAGACACACAGGAAATAAATGCTGGTTGACTTGACAAGACAAACTGGCACAAAGAGACAGGAAACACAGGGATGAATACACTGGGGAAAATAAGCGACACCTGGAAGGGGTGGAGACAATCACAGGGACAGGTGAAACAGATCAGGGCGTGACAGTCCATCTCTGATCAAATCATGTAGCTACAGTAGCCTGATCCAGACTAATATCCTGTTAGTCTCTGTCTGTCTATTACCCCACATGAGTGTCCTTGAATCCTAAGTGGTGTCCCATATTCCCATTACTCCCAGTCTTTTCCATGGATTCAATAATTCTGATTTTCAGATTGATTCCTGGAGGCTCAGGTCACAGTGGCCATGAAGTGGCTTAACATAAATAATTATTCCCATTGTGACTTGTAACTGGAGACAAGGCAAGGCACATGGGGCTGCATGAGGAGACAGGGTGTGTGTGTGTGTGTGTGTGTGTGTGTGTGTGTGTGTGTGTGTGTGTGTGTGTGTGTGTGTGTGTGTGTGTGTGTGTGTGTGTGTGTGTGTGTGTGTGTGTGTGTGTGTGTGTGTGTGTGTGTGTGTGTGTGTGTGTGTGTGTGTGTGTGTGTGTGTGTGTGTGTGTGTGTGTGTGTGTGTGTGTGTGTAAAGCTTTCATCAAGGCAAAGGGTGGCTACTTTGAAGAATATATTTTGATTTGTTTAACACGTTTTTGGTTACTACATGAATCCATATGTGTTATTTCATAGCCTTCACTATTATTCTACAATGTTGAAAATAGTAACTGGTACTATTTCCACTGTGTGTGTTATTCTCTCCACCTTTTGGATTAGAAAGACAATGCAAAATCTTCCATTCCAAATACTGTAGCGGCCCCACCAGTTAAACTTTGTGTTAACCATTTAGGAGTGAAAAACACTTAATGGTCTTGTCTCACATGCAATTACAGAAGTGATTTGAGGAAGCACCCAAGTGACGCAGCAGTCTAAGGCACTGCACCTCAGTGCTAGAGGCGTCACTACAGACCCTGGTTCAACTCCAGGCTGTATCACAACCGGTTGTGATTGGGAGTCCCATAGGGCGGCGCACAATTGGCCCAGTGTTGTTAGGGTTTGGCTGGGGTAGGCCGTCATTGTAAATAAGAATTTGTTCTTAACTGGCATAGTTAAATAAAAATAAATAAAGCAGAGGTAGGTATACATAAGAAACTAGGATTCGTATGTAGTAGTTTAATTTACACATTTTAATACAAACATTTCTACGATACAATTATTTTCCATTTGAGCTCATTCTGACTGTCTGACTCCTGTTTTAGAGATGATCTTGAAAGAGAAAACAAGAGGTAGCAAACAGACAGAGAGCAGGCTGATGGTCCCTGGGAGAGAGATGCTAGCAGAGCTGCCATGGCCACCGGTCGGTGTTGTGTTTATAGAGATCACTCCATTGATATCCCTCAGGTCTTGTTATAAAGGAGAGGAGAAAGAAAGAGAAAGACAGGGAAAAAGACAGAGGAAAGTGACAGATAATAAGCCAATTCAATATCAGTACACCAACACATGGGATAATAACTAGAAGGTGTGTGCAGTTAGCTTGATCGCAGTGCCTGTGACTTGCTCTGCTGTGCATGCTTGTCTGGGTGCATGCGTGTGTGACATTGCCCAGTACAGTCCTTCTGCCATGATAATAAAGGATTTATAGGGTGTATAAGTCATGAATAAAAATATTAATGATGTTATTTTAGAGAACACTCCAATAGTTATTGGGGTGAAAGGATAAAGTAAGTAACCTCAGACATATAGAAAATATTTTATCCTATCTCTTTGTTGTTAACTACAGGATAAAACAAGGCTCAGTGCTGTTATCCTTGCAAGGGGAGGGTGCCTAAGTATTAAAAACAGAGGTGGCAATAAAAAAAAAATACTTGATAAACAAAATCTCTTTCTCTGAGCAAATGTATTAGTATAAAATAATATAACTTTCCAACTTTTTTTTGTATATAATATAGCTCAGTATTTGTATTATTTATTTTATACAGTCTTTTTTGCTCATCTTTATCAAGGGTGCCAATAATTTAGGTCGTGACTGTACAGTATGTCCAGTAATGCAGAGATTGGCCTCTCATCCCTGTTGAGCGGTTATCTGGCCAGAGGCCTCCATTGGTAATTAACACAGAGAGAACACCCTTCAGTTATTAAGCCTTACATTCAGGCACGTACAAAAAACACACACACAGGAGGAGGCTGGTGGGAGGAGCTATAGGAGGACAGGCTCATTGTAATGGCTGGAATGGAATAAATGGAACGGTATCAAACACATCAAACATATAGAAACCACGTTTAACTCTGTACCATTAATTCCATTCCAGCCATTACAATGAGCCCACCCTCCTATAGCTCCTCCCACCATCCTCGACTGACACACACACACACACACACACACACACACACACACACACACACACACACACACACACACACACACACACACACACACACACACACACACACACACACACACACACACACACACACACACACACACACTCTAAAGATAGATGGCATCCCCCCTCCAATCTCAATGATACAGAACGTGTTAGTGGTTTATAGCATCCTCTCCCTCTTCAGTCCACCAACCCTCACCCCAGGGGTCAACAATAATCTACATTTCAATGAAAGTGGAAAACAGGGTTTAAAGATGCTCAATGAATGATGATAATGCTCTGTCCCGGGGTGCAGGAGGTTTCAACTGCTGCGCTGAGGAAAAGTGGACTGCTGCGTTTAGGCATAATTATTTCATTATCTGAAATCCTGCTAACACTGGAGCAGTGGCACAGTGAGACTACAGATTAGCCCAAACCACAATTATTATTACAATTAGAATTGGAATAGCAGACCCAGAAACTTGGCCTTGGGAAAATGTGAATGTCAATGACTGCAATGAAAGTGTGGAGAAGGAGAAAAAGCAAGTGACAGGAGTTTGAGAGTAAATATTGTGTGAGTTTGGGGGAGTTTGTTTGTCTCACCGCTGATTGGTTGAGATTGTTTTGACATGGATGGCTGTTGTGATGGATAAGGGTTGTCTGGGAGAGACAAGTATGTCAGGTGTCACAGGTGAAACGTGTAGGCCCGCATAGTAGTGCAAGAACTCATAATGCCATTTCCTGCATGGGAAAAACATTATTCTTGAGGTCAATCCAAAGAGGCAAGTATGTCTAGGCTACAATTCAACATCAGTACACCAACACATAACTATAACTAGGTGTGTGCAGTTTGCAATGCCTGCGATTTGTTCTACTGTGCATGCTTGTCTGTGTAAACATTTCCCAGTATGGGCCTTCAGCTATGATAATAAAGAATTTATAGAGGGTGTATAAGTCGTTAATAAAAACATTTCATGATGTTCTTTTGGAGAACACTCCAATAGTTATTGGGGTGAAAGGATAAATTTAGTAACCTCAGACATATAGAAAATATGTTTTTCTTGTGTGTTGTTAACTACAGGATAAAACGAGGCTCAGTGCTGTTATCCTCGCAATTCGAGTGTGCCGGAGTATTACATTTGACATAATAAAATAGAACCCAGCTGCAACATGCGGTCATGTTAAACCAATCATCAGAAAACACAAGACAAACGCATATTTAGTGGTAAATATCTTTGAACATAAGTTCATACAGGAAAGTGAGAGAGAGAACACATGTCGACATTTGAACAGGGGGATTTCCACACGTCCTAACATTTCAATGTTTTTTAACAATCTCATTCTGATGAGACAAAGTTTATGGTATTAGCTGTCAGCGGCGCTGCTATGGTAACGGCGGTAAAGAATGGCTCCGTTATAGGCCATAATTACTACCAGTTCTGCTGAGGTCATGACCGGACTGTGAGAAAACCTGTCATACTGAAACAAAGGAAAGTCTAATAGCGTATCACATTTCCAGCAGCATACCACCCTACATCCCACTGCTGGCTTGTATCTGAAGCTAAGCAGCGTTAGTCCTGGTCTGTCCCTGGATGGGAGAATAGATGCTGCTGGAAGTGGTGTTGGAGAGCCCAGAGGGACTTTTTCCTCTGGTCAAAAAATATGTATATCCCAATGCGCCAGGGCAAGGGGGCTGTCTTTTGGATGGAATGTTAAACGGGTGTCCTGACTCTCTGTGCTCACTAAATATTCCATGGCACTTATCGTAAGAGTAGGGGTGTTAACCCCGGTGTCCTGGCTAAATTCCCAATCTGTCCCTCATACCATCGTGGCCACCTAATCATCGGCAGCTTCCAATTGGCTCATTCATCCCCCTCCTCTCCCCTGTAACTATTCCCCAGGTTATTGTTGTAAATGAGAACGTGTTCTCAGTCAACTTACCTAGTAAACATTTTTATAAAATATTCACTGAATCCATACAGTACATACTGTATTTATCCATTTCCCACTTCAGCAAACACCCCTGGCTCTCCAAGGACACTTGGTGAAAGATAATGTATCAACAATTCAGTAAGTTATGATGTTTTAAGTCTGTCCCAGGGAAAGTCAGAAAAATGTAATGTATTGGATAATCATATAGACAAAGTGAAAAAAATCACACTGACTGATGGTAAAATCACATCTTAGTATTATGGTATCATAAGCAAAGACAAAATATTAATCAACCTGTAACGGCAGCCTTCCTCCTCTTCAAGAGAAGAGAAGGTGTAGCAGGGATCGGACCAACACGCAGCGTAGCCAGTGCTCAACATGTTTAAATAAAACGATAACAGTGAACACTTACAACAATACAAAATAACAAAAATGTGGCAAACCGATACAGCCCTATCTGGTGCAGAGAAAACACAAAGACAGGAAACAACCACCCACAAACCCCAACACAAAACAAGCCACCTATATATGATTCCCAATCAGAGACAACACAAAACACTTGCCTCTGATTGAGAACCATATTAGGCCAAACATAGAAACAGACAAACTAGACACACAACATAGAATGCCCACCCAGCTCACGTCCTGACCAACAATAAAACAAGCAAAACACACAAGAACTATGGTCAGAACGTGACCATACACATATACATTCCATTATTCCTATATCCCAGATGGTTTTGTCAAATTGAGCTCGACTTACTATTGAAGAGGTTTCGTTGCACACACAAGTAATACAGTCATCATCCCTTCACATAAACGGGCATTAGCCATACTTTACAGGATAACTGAAAAGCCATTAAAGCTGGGCAGCTTCGCTCAGAGTAGAGGCGAGGAGAGGATCAACTAGAGAGGCATTAGCTGGTGGAAATAATTGGGTATTGGAATAGGTCATCATCAAACTAATGACTGAGGCTTTAGTGGACCCAGGTCAAACATTCCCTTTCTTCAAAGTTGTTATGAAATGGCACCCTATTCCCTATTTAGTGCGCTACTTTTACCCGGGGCCCATGGTCAAAATAACTATTTGGGACACAAGGAGCATGGACTAAAGGAGGGTGCATATACAGTGCATTCGGAAAGTATTCATACCCCTTGACTTTTTCCACATTTTGTTACGTTACAGCCTTATTCTAAAATTGATTAAATCATTTTTTTCACTCATCAATCTACACATAATACCCCATAATGACAGAGCAAAAACAGGTTTTTAGACATTTTTGCAAATGTATTAAAAATACAAAACTTAAATATCACATTTACATAAGTATTCAGACCCTTTACTCAGTACTTTGTTGAAGCACCTTTGGCAGCGATTACAGCCTTGAGTCTTCTTGGGTATGACGCTACAAACTTGGCACACCTGTATTTGGGAAGTTTCTCACATTCTTCTCTGCAGATCCTCTCATTCTCTGTCAGGTTGGATGGGGAGTGTCGTTGCACAGCTATTTTCAGGTCTCTCCAGAGATGTTCGATCGGTTTCAAGTCTGGGCTCTGGCTGGGCCACTCGAGGACATGCAGAGACTTGTCCCGAAGCCACTCCTGCAGTTGATTGGTTGTGTGCTTAGGATCATTGTCCTGTTTTTTTTCTTCTTTTTTTCTTAAGGGTGAATCAGCTTAATATTGCGGATAGATTGTTGCTTCCATCAATGTAATTGTCTGCATCATTTCCAATCCCCCATATATTTTTGGGGTAAATATATATATCCATATACATACACATATGCATACATATACACATATATACAGTGGAGAGAACAAGTATTTGATACACTGCCGATTTGGCAGGTTTTCCTACTTACAAAGCATGTAGAGGTCTGTAATTTTTATCATAGGTACACTTCAACTGTGAGAGACGGAATCTAAAACAAAAATCCAGAAAATCACATTGTATGATTTTTAAGTAATTAATTTGCATTTTATTGCATGACATAAGTATTTGATCACCTACCAACCAGTAAGAATTCCGGCTCTCACAGACCTGTTAGTTTTTCTTTAAGAAGCCCTCCTGTTCTCCACTCATTACCTGTATTAACTGCACCTGTTTGAACTCGTTACCTGTATAAAAGACACCTGTCCACACACTCAATCAAACAGACTCCAACCTCTCCACAATGGTCAAGACCAGAGAGCTGTGTAAGGACATCAGGGATACAATTGTATACCTGCACATGGCTGGGATGGGCTACAGGACAATAGGCAAGCAGCTTGGTGGAAGGCAACAACTGTTGGCGCAATTATTAGATCTCACCTCGTGGGGCATCAATGATCATGAGGAAGGTGAGGGATCAGCCCAGAACTACACAGCAGGACCTGGTCAATGACCTGAAGAGAGCTGGGACCACAGTCTCAAAGAAAACAATTAGTAACACACTACGCCGTCATGGATTAAAATCCTGCAGCGCACGCAAGGTCCCCCTGCTCAAGCCAGCGCATGTCCAGGCCCGTCTGAAGTTTGCCAATGACCATCTGGATGATCCAGAGGAGGAATGGGAGAAGGTCATGTGGTCTGATGAGACAAAAATAGAGCTTTTTGGTCTAAACTCCACTCGCCGTGTTTGGAGGAAGAAGAAGGATGAGTACAACCCCAAGAACACCATCCCAACCGTGAAGCATGGAGGTGGAAACATCATTCTTTAGGGATGCTTTTCTGCAAAGGGGACAGGACGACTGTACCGTATTGAGGGGAGGATGGATGGGGCCATGTATTGCGTGATCTTGGCCAACAACCTCCTTCCCTCAGTAAGAGCATTGAAGATGGGTCGTGGCTGGGTCTTCCAGCATGACAACGACCCGAAACACACAGCCAGGGCAACTAAGGAGTGGCTCCGTAAGAAGCATCTCAAGGTCCTGGAGTGGCCTAGCCAGTCTCCAGACCTGAACCCAATAGAAAATCTTTGGAGGGAGCTGAAAGTCCGTATTGCCCAGCGACAGCCCCGAAATCTGAAGGATCTGGAGAAGGTCTGTATGGAGGAGTGGGCCAAAATCCCTGCTGCGGTGTGTGCAAACCTGGTCAAGAACTACAGGAAATGTATGATCTCTGTAATTGCAAACAAAGGTTTCTGTACCAAATATTAAGTTCTGCTTTTCTGATGTATCAAATACTTATGTCATGCAATAAAATGCAAATTAATTACTTAAAAATCATACAATGTGATTTTCTGGATTTTTGTTTTAGATTCTGTCTCTCACAGTTGTAGTGTACCTATGATACAAATTACAGACCTCTACATGCTTTGTAAGTAGGAAAACCTGCAAAATCGGCAGTGTATCAAATACTTGTTCTCCCCACTGTACATACACATACCTATATAGATATACATACTTTTTTAAGAATATACCTTTATTATTCCCCGCAAACCCTACCACCCTTCCCCCAATTGGAGTAAACTAATAAACACTTAGGCTTCTACCTTCAATTTATACATCTTATACACATTATACAGACACAATCTATTTTACAATAGTTATATTTTGTTTGTTTTTAGTCCTTCCTCTATTTCTGACGTCCATCCAGTTTCATTTTCATTTTCCTGTTGGAAGGTGAACCTTCGCCCCAGTCTGAGGTCCTGAGTGCTCTGAAGCAGGCTTCTATCAAGGATCTCTCTGTACCAGTGGAGGCTGGTGACTTGAACAATTGAGGAGGATGGGAGACTCACGGTATACAGTAGGTGTGTTTCAAAAATCATCAAAGACGAATTATTTTAACCTAAGTCATTTAAGACATTTATAGTACAGTATTATGGGGAAGGGGAATGAGAGGGCTACTTACACAGTGTTGGAAATGGATCACAGCAATGATTGAATGAGGGTATGAGGCATGAGTTGAGGTGTTCAGAGGTTTGACCAGTGCAGGACAGGATTTTACTGGTAAGACAAAAAACAATAACACAAGACACTACACAGTTAGACAAAATAGCTAAGAATGAGTTAGTCCAAGCAAGGAGTAAAATCATTGCTGTGTAATAATGTGATTGTGTATGTGATTGACTCTACATACAGTAATGAGAGAAAATTGATAGGAGTACTCACAGTGCTTGGAAAGGAAACATTCAATGTGCCAGTGAATGAGCGGGCACATGAGACGTGGCTTCAGTTCATGTCAGGAGAAAGTTGACAATGGTAGTGGAGTGGAGTGGTCATCACCTCTTAATCAGGGAACAGGAGGGGACTTAGCTGTATATACAAATAGCGGATACATTCCATTACA
This sequence comes from Salvelinus alpinus, assembly GCF_045679555.1. Lineage (NCBI taxonomy): Eukaryota > Metazoa > Chordata > Actinopteri > Salmoniformes > Salmonidae > Salvelinus > Salvelinus alpinus. The sequence continues at coordinate 74,836,912 of NC_092093.1, forward strand.
GCTGCGCCATCGTAGGTTTGGACAACGAGTTTCTCTATGAAGTTCAACTCAGACATCTCAAAGTTCATAAAGTTAAACACAGACCGCGCATCTCGCCCACTTGACACATAAAAGTAGCCCAAGAAACGTTCCTGAATAAAGCCCTGATCATCCACATACTTGACGATAACTGACAACTGCAAGCAGACTGGTGGCACCATAGATCCCAGAGCGGTGTGGCAATTTTTACCCCCTGGGGCCTGGAGTTTTCGTTATATGTTAACCGAACTAGGAAAACTCTGGACCCTATAAGGTATGACAGTGATTCATCATAAAAATGTTTTATATGGGCTATGATGGGACCAGTTTTTCATAATCAAGTCACATGGTTTAAAAAAAAGAGTTCCTCTGAGAGTTCCTCTGTACAGTGTCTGTGTTCTTTTTCCCATCTTAATCTTTTATTTTTATTGGCCAGTCTGAGATATGGCTTTTTCTTTGCAACTCTGCCTAGAATGCCACCATCCCGGAGTCGCCTCTTCACTGTTCACGTTGAGACTGGTGTTTTGCAGGTACTATTTAATGAAGCTGCCAGTTGCAAACTTGTGAGGCGTCTGTTTCTCAAACTAGACACTCGAATGTACATGTTCTCTTGCTCAGTTGTGCACCAGGGCCTCCCACTCTTCGTTCTATTCTGGTTAGAGACAGTTTGTGCTGTTTTTTGAAGGGAGTAGTACACAGCGAGATCTTCGGTTTCTTGGCAATTTCTCGCATGGAATATCCTTAATTTCTCAGAACAAGAATAGACTGATGAGTTTCAGAAAAAAGTTATTTGTTTCTGCCAATTTTGAGCCTGTAATCGAACCCACAAATGCTGATGCTCCAGATACTCAACTAGTCTAAAGAGGGTCAGTTTTATTGCTTCTTTAATCAGGACAACAGTTTTCACCTGTGCTAACATAATTGCAAAAGGGTTTTATAATGATCAATTAGCCTTTTAAATTATAAACTGGGATTAGCTAACACAACGCGCCATTGGAACACATGAGTGATGGTTGCTGATAATGGGCCTCTGTACGCCTATGCTGATATTCCATAAAAAATCAGCTGTTTCCAGCTACAATAATCATTTACAACATTAACAATGTCCACATTGTATTTCTGATCAATTTAATGTTATTTGAATGGACAAAAAAAGTGTTTTTCTACTACAGGTTATAGTCAATAATATCAAATGTTGCACTGAAATCTAACAGTACAGCTCGCACAATCTACTTATTATCAATTTCTTTCAACTAATCATCAGTAATTTGTGTCAGTGCAGTACATGTTGAGTGCCCTTCTCTATAAGCATGCTGAACATCTGTTAATTTGTTTACAAAGAAATAGCATTGTATTTGGTCTAACATTTTTTTCCAACATTTTGCTAAAAGCTGGCAGAAAGCTTATAGGTGTGCTGTTGGAACCAGTAAAGGCCGTTTTACCACTCTTGGTAGCGGAATTACTGTGGCTTCCCTCCAGGCTTGAGGACAAAGACATTCCTCTAGGCTCAGATTAAAGATGTGACAGATAGGAGTGGCTATAGAGTCAGCTACCATCCACAGTAGCTTTCCATCTAAGTTGTCAATGCCAGGAGTGTCACGCCCTGGCCTTAGTTATCTTTGTTCTCTTTATTATTTTGGTTAGGTCAGGGTGTGACGAGGGTGGTTTGTGTGTTTTTGTCTCGTCTAGGGTGTTTGTACTGTTTAGTTTTTTTTTGTAGATTTATGGGGTCGTGTTCATTCTAGGTGTTTATGTAAGTCTATGGTTGCCTAGATTGGTTCTCAATTAGAGGCAGGTGTTTATCGTTGTCTCTGATTGGGAACCATATTTAGGCAGCCATGTTCTTTTGGTATTTTGTGGGTGATTGTTTCCTGTGTCAGTGTTTGTGCCACACGGGACTGTTTCGGTTTGTTCACGTTGTCACGTTCCTGACCTTATTTTCCTTTGTTTAACTTTGTTTAGTTGGTCAGGACGTGAGCTGGGTGGGTAGTCTATGTTATGTGTTTCTATGTTGGGTTAAATGTGTTGCCTGATATGGTTCTCAATTAGGGGCAGGTGTTTGACGTTTCTTCTGATTGAGAACCATATTAAGGTAGGCTGTTCTCACTGTTTGTTTGTGGGTGATTGTTGCTGTGTCTGTGTTTGTTACACCACACGGTACTGTCTCGTCTCGATCGTTCGTTCTTTCCTGTTCGTGCGTTCATTGTTTTTTTATGTTCACAAGTTCAGGTCTGTTTAACGTTGTTTGTTGTTTTTGTAGTTTATTCAAGTGTTCTTCGTGTTTCGTCTTCATTTAATAAATCATTATGTCTACATACCTCGCTGCGTGTTGGTCCGATCCATGCTCCTCCTCGTCTGAGGAGGAGAACGAATATGAAAGTCGTTACACACGTTTATTGTTTTTGTATTTGTGTTCATGTTCAGTTTTCCCTATTAAAACATGGACACCTACCACGCTGCGTATTGGTCCGATCCTTGCTACACCTCTTCAGAGGAAGAAGAGGACGACAGCCGTTACAGAATCACCCACCAACAAAGGACCAAGCAGCGTGGTAAAAGGCAGCAGCAGCGATCGCAGGACTCATGGACTTGGGAGGAAATTCTGGACGGCGGAGGACCCTGGGCACAATCTGGAGAATATCGCCACCCTCGTGAAGAGCTGGAGGCAGCTAAAGCCGAGAGGCGGTGGTATGAGGAGGCAGCACGGAAGCGCGGCTGGAAGCCAGAGAGGCAGCCCCAAAAATTTCTTGGGGGGGGGGCTCTCGGGGAGTGTGGCGAAGTTAGGTAGGAAACCTGCGCCAACTCCCTGTGCTTACTGTGGAGAGCGAGAGTACGGGCAAACACCGTGTTATGCGGAAGAGCGCACGGTGTCTCCTGTACGTGTGCGTAGCCCGGTGCGGTACATGCCAGCTCCTCGTATCGGCCGGGCTAGAGTGGGCATCGAGCCAGGTGCCATGAAGCCGGCTCAACGCATTTGGTCTCCAGTGCGTCTCCTCGGGCCGGTGTACATGGCACCAGCCTTACGCATGGTGTCCCCGGTTCGCCAGCACAGCCCAGTGCGGGCTATTCCACCTCGCCGCACTGGCCGGGCTAAGGGGAGTACTCAACCAGGTAAGGTTGGGCAGGCTCGGTGCTCAAGAGCTCCAGTACGCCTTCACGGTCCGGTCTATCCGGTGCCACCTCCTCGCCCCAGCCCAGTACCACCAGTGCCAACACCACGCACCAGGCTTCCAGTGCGTCTCCAGAGCCCTGTTCCTCCTCCACGCACTCGCCCTGTGATGCGTGTCTCCAGCCCGGTTCCACCAGTTCCGGCACCACGCACCAAGCCTCCTGTGCGTCTCCAGAGCCCTGTACGCCCTGTTGCTGCTCCCCGCACTAGCCTTGAGGTGCGTGTATTTCGCCCGGTACCACCAGTTCCGGGACCACGCACCAGGACTACTGTGCGCCTCAGCAGGCCAGAGTCTGCCGTCTGCCCAGCGCCGCCTGCGCTGCCCGTCTGCCCAGCGCCGTCTGAGCCGCCCATCTGTCCTGAGCCGTCAGAGCCGCCCGTCTGTCCTGAGCCGCTAGAGTCGTCCGTCAGTCAGGAGCCGCTAGAGCCGTCCGTCAGTCAGGAGCAGCCAGAGCCGCCCGTCTGTCCTGAGCCGTCAAAGCCGCCCGTCTGTCCTGAGCCGCTAGAGCCGTCCGTCAGTCAGGAGCCGCCCGCCAGTCAGGAGCCGCCAGAGCCGCCCGCCAGTCAGGAGCCGCCAGAGCCGCCCGCCAGTCAGGAGCCGCCAGAGCCGCCCGCCAGTCAGGAGCCGCCAGAGCCGCCCGCCAGTCAGGAGCCGCCAGAGCCGCCCGCCAGTCAGGAGCCGCCAGAGCCGCCCGCCAGTCAGGAGCTGCCAGAGCCGCCTGCCAGTCATGAGCTGCCCTCCAGTCATGAGCTGCCTTCCAGTCATGAGCTGCCTTCCAGTCATGAGCTGCCCTCCAGTCATGAGCTACCCCTCGGTCATGAGCTACTTCTCAGTCATGAGCTGCCTCTCGGTCCGGAGCTGTCCCTCAGTCCGGAGGAGTTTCCTCAGTCTAGTGGGGCCCGTTGTTAGGGTTCCTAGGCCAAGGTCGGCGGCGAGGGTCGCCACTCAAAGGACGCTAGGGAGGTGGACAAAGACAATGGTGGAGTGGGGTCCTCGTCCAGCGCCAGAGCCGCCACCGCGGAGAGATGCCCACCCAGACCCTCCCCTATAGGTTTAGGTTTTGCGGTCGGAGTCCGCACCTTGGGGGGGGGGGTACTGTCACGTTCTGACCATAGTTCTTGTGTGTTTTTCCTTGTTTTGTGTTGGTCAGGACGTGAGCTGGGTGGGCATTCTATGTTTTGTGTTTCTATGTGGGGATTGTCAATTGGCCTGATGTGGTTCTCAATCAGAGGCAGGTGTTTGTCATTGTCTCTGATTGGGAACCATATTAAGGTAGCCTGTTTTGTGTTGGGATTTGTGGGTGGTTGTTTCCTGTCTTTGTGTTCATTTCACCAGAGATGACTGTTTCGGTTTGCCACATTTGTCATTTTTGTATTTTGTAAGTGTTCACGTTATCGTCTTTAGTAAATCATGTTGAGCACAAACTACGCTGCGTCTTGGTCCGATCCCTGCTACACCTCCTCTTCAGACGAAGAGGAGGAAGGCTGCCGTTACACACGTTTATTGTATTTGTATTTGTGTTCACGTTCAGTTTTCCCTATTAAAACTTCTTCTTAATAGGGGGCGCTATTTTCACTTTGGGAAAAAATCGTGCCCAAATTAAACTGCCTCGTACTCTGTTCTAGATCATACAATATGCATATTATTATTACTATTGGATAGAAAACACTCTGAAGTTTCTAAAACTGTTTGAATTATATCTGTGAGTAAAACAGAACTCATTTGGCAGCAAACATCCAAACAGGAAGTGAAAATTATTTATGGATCTGTATGCACTTCATACGCCTTCCACTAGATGTCAACAGGCAGTAGAATGTTGAATGGGGTGTCTAGCTTGATGTGAGACCGAATGAGAGCTTTTGGAGTGACAGGTCCGCTCTTTTGTCAGTATTCAACTGCGCACCAGGGAACCTCACATTGTCTTCTGAAATGCGTTAGGTATACACGACGAAATGCTCCGGCTCTGATTTATACATATGGATACATATGAGAAAAACATCATAAAGTAGGATTTTCAACCGAGTTTGACAAGTTTATTCAACGTTTATTGGGACTTTTGGAATTTTTCGTTCCATACGCTAAGATTTCTTGGACATGTGCCCTCCACATGGCTAGCCAAAGTTGCTAATTCGACAGAAGAAATGGACATTCTAAAACAAAACAACGATTTATTCTGGAACTAGGACTCCTTGCACAACATTCTGATGGAAGATCATCAAAAGTAAGATAATATTTATGATGTTATTTCGTATTTTTTGGTTTGTGTTGGCTCCAACAAGGCGGAGAATTGTTGGGCGCTGTCTCACAATATTGCATGCTGTACGTTGTACTAAAGTTATTTTTTTTAATCTAACACAGCGGTTGCATTAAGAACCAGTGTATCTTCCATTTGCTGTACAACATGTATTTCTTAGTAAAGTTTATGATGAGTTTTTTGGTTAGATTACGTGACTGTCCAAAATTTCTCCGGACAATTTGGTGCATCATGGCTACGTATTCACAATGTAAAACCACGATTTGTACCTCTAAATATGCACATTTTCGAACAAAACATAAATGTATTGTATAACATGATGTTATAAGACTGTCATCTGATGAAGTTGTTCAAAGGTTAGTGATTCATTTTATCTCTATTTGTGGATTTTGTGAAAGCTATGTTGGCGGTGAATAAATGGCGTTGTGTGTTTGGCTATTGTGGTGAGCTAATATAAATATATATTGTGTTTTCGCTGTAAAACATTTTAAAAATTGGAAATGATGGCTGGATTCACAAGATGTTTATCTTTCATTTGCTGTATTGGACTTGTGATTTCATGAAATTATATTATATGATATCCCTGTCGCGTTAGGCTTTTTTGATGAGGAGGATCCCGGATCCGGGAGAGAGAAGCGGTAGAGGATTTATAACATGGACACTTACCACGCTGCGTATTGGTCTGATCCTTGCTACACCTCTTCAGAGGAAGAAGAGGACGACAGCCGTTATAAGGAGGTTTGTCATTATATATCGATAACAACAATTCTCCCACTCTAACTTTACAAAATTCAAACTTTCTTTCATTATTTGTTTTGTTATGCATGAGTACGATGGCTCACTGTTCTTTTTTGGCATTTCCTGCCTAAGTGTGTCCACTTTGCCAATGAAGTAACCATTCAAATATTTGGCAACATCAAATGGTTTTGTGATGAATAAGTTGTAATGGGAATTTTAATGTTTGTGCTTTTCTGACAACTCATTTCTGTGTTCTATTCATGTGCTGTTCTAATAACCAATTTCCGTGGTCATGCAAGTGACTGATTTAACAAATCCTCACTTATCAGTATCTTCAATTTGGCAGTACGCCCAGACTTTATTTTGAGAATGAAAGAAGATATCTGTCACACCTGCTCCCGTTCCTCCTCCCTGGCACTCGATGGCGCCAGGCTCCCCAGCATTACGCACTCCTACCACCATCATTACGCACACCTGCCTTTCCCCTGTTACGCGTATCAGCGATTATTGGACTCACCCGGACTCAATCACCTCTGTCATTACCTCCCCTATATCTGTCTGGTTCCCCGCTCTGTTCCCTGCTTCAGCATTAATTGTCGTTTGTCGTTGTTTACCTGTGTTCCTGTTTTGTTATCTGTCTGTTCCTGAATAAATGTTGACTCTCCGTACTTGCTTCTCATCTCCGGCGTCGGCCGTTACAATATCTCAGTTTCAAGGTCTCAGCTTAGAGAGAAGAAGCCTAGTGATATATTGGTCTGTCACATGTTATGAACCATATTGGTCGGTCACATGAATAAAACAAAATGGTAATTATTAATTAATTATGCTAAATCTTGCAAATATGACGTTTTCTGTGTATAGCTGTATATAAGACAACTGCTGGGACTGCCCAGGCAGAGCTCCTGATTGACATGTGTACTATGGTGCATTGAGTTGGTTGGAACCTCTCCAGCGCACTGACAAATAAAGGATGATTCATTTAAGATTGACTTTGAGTGTCCTTGTGTAAGAATTTCCACAACAAAGCCATCTGATTCGATGAAAGATGGAGTTGAATGTCTTTCTGCCCATAATTTCATTTAAAGTACTCCAAAGTTTTTTCCCATCATTCTTTATATCATTGATCTTGGCTTCATATTACAGTTTCTTCTTATTTTTGTTAAGTTTAGTCACATACAGTAATTTCTCAATTTGCAGTTAAGTCAGCCAGTCAGATGTACAGCCAGACTTATTAGCCACTCCTTTTGCCCTATCTCTTTCATCCATAAAGTTTTTCAATTCCTCATCAATCCATGGAGCCTTAACAGTTTTATCAGTTAGTTTCTTAACAGGTGAATGTTTATCAATAATTGGAAGAAGCAATTTCATAAATTCATCAAGTGCAGGGTCTGGATGCTCCTTATCAATCACATCAGTGTCTCAGCAAATCTTTTGTATGATCTCTTATACACAATTTTAGGCCCAGCTTTCAGAACGTTGGCTTTCCTGAATATAGCTACTACATTGTGATCACTGCATCCAATGGGTACGGATACAGCTTTAGAACAAAGTTCTACAGTATTAGTAAAAATGTGATCGATACATGTGGATGATCTTGTTCCTGTAGTGTGTGTAAACACCCTAGTGGGTTGATTAATAACCTGAACCAGATTACATGCATGTCACACCCTGATCTGTTTCACCTGTCTTTGTGATTGTCCCCACCCCGCTCCAGGTGTCGCCCATTTCCCCCATTATCCCCTGTGTATTTATACCTGTGTTTCGTCTTGTTTGTTCAAGCCTACCAGCGTTTTGTCTCAGCTCCTGCTTTTCCCCAGTCTCTCCTTTTCCTCGCCCTCCTGGTTTTGACAATTGCCTCTCCTGTCTCTGAGCCTGCCTGCCTGACCACTCTGCCTGAGCCTGCCTGCTGTCCTGTACCTTTGCCATACCTCTGGATTACCGATCTCTGCCTGACCTGAGCCTGCCTGCCGCCCTGTACCTCTCCCTCACTTCTCTGGACTATTGACCCTTGTCTGCCTTGACCTGTCTATTTGCCTGCCCCTTTGGGATCATTAAACTATTGGTTATCCGACGTGGTCTGCATCTGGGTCTTACCTTCATACCTGACAAGGCACTGGTTACGGTGAGAAGCTTCCTCTTGAAAGGACAGCTTGAAGAAAACCAGTCAATATTGAGGTCCCCAAGAAGGTAGACCGCTCTGTTAACATCACATACACTGTCAAGCATTTCACACACATTATTTAGATACAGACTATTAGCACTTGGTGGCCTATAGAAAAACCACAAAAGAAAATTCTTTAGATGTGCCAAGTGAACCTGCAATCACAACACTTCAATAACACTTGACAAGATCTTCTCTAAGCATTACAGGGATATGGCTCTGAATATATACAGCAACACCTCCCCCATAAGCATTTCTGTCTCTTCTGTAGATGTTATATCCTCGTATTGCTACTGCCCTATCATCAAATTAATTATCTATGTGAGTCTCAGAAATTGATAATATATGAATACATACAGTGGGGAGAACAAGTATTTGATACACTGCCGATTTTGCAGGGTTTCCTACTTACAAAGCATGTAGAGGTCTGTAATTTTTATTATTAGGTGAGATCTTGCATGGAGCCCCAGACCGAGGGTGATTGACCATCATCTTGAACTTCTTCCATTTTCTAATAATTGCGCCAACAGTTGTTGCCTTCTCACCAAGCTGCTTGCCTATTGTCCTGTAGCCCATCCCAGCCTTGTGCAGGTCTACAATTTTATCCCTGATTTCCTTACACAGCTCTCTGGTCTTGGCCATTGTGGAGAGGTTGGAGTCTGTTTGATTGAGTGTGTGGACAGGTGTTTTTTATACAGGTAGCGAGTTCAAACAGGTGCAGTTAATACAGGTAATGAGTGGAGAACAGGAGGGCTTCTTAAAGAAAAACTAACAGGTCTGTGAGTGCCGGAATTCTTACTGGTTGGTAGGTGATCAAATACTTATGTCATGCAATAAAATGCAAATTAATTACTTAAAAATCATACAATGTGATTTTCTGGATTTTTGTTTTAGATTCCGTCTCTCACAGTTGAAGTGTACCTATGATAAAAATCACAGACCTCTACATGCTTTGTAATACTTCTTCTCCCCACTCTATATTAATATATATATTAATATGGGCTATTGGCCTGGGACTGTCACCTGGGCCGGTGGTGGGTTTTCCAGTACTGTGGGTGCGCTCCACCTCAATCTTCCTGTGGTTAATCTTCAATTTCTTTAACTTTGTCCATCCAGGTCTCAATTGGAGATTCTGTAATTCCGTCCACACCAATGTTATTCCGCCTTGAATATCCCTCTGATTTCTCCGTCATTGTAATCATGGATTCACACACAGAACTGATGTCCTCTCTCAATGACTTACAGATTGCTTTCATCTTGCCATTCTCCTGTTTCAACTCATCGAGCTGACCCTGGGAGAACTGCAAGCTGTTCTTCAAGTCCTGGACCTCTCTGGTCAGGCCGTCCATTATTTTATAAGTTGAATCCACCAGTATTGTTGTAACAGCTGTTGTTGTAACATCCTTCACCTGTGATAGAGAGACCCCACTGTCCTCAACGGTACTCCCGCCGGCTTTGGTCTTTGTCATGGTTGCTAGCAACGTAGGTAACACTGTTACTCCTCACAGTACCAGACAGGGCAGGTCACAGAGAAGATTGAAAACAACAAACAGCAGGTATCTAAACAGCCACCAACCCGGGACAATCCGCAGTCCCAGCCACCCACAATGGCTAACTGTGTCGCGGGCTGCGTTCAAGCCCACAAGAAACCCTGCTAGCTTGGTAGGCAGCTAGCAAGCAGCTAGGCTACCTGCTATGCCAAATAACTCCTCAGACCCGGCCTTGGTTGACAGGATCACGGGACAGAGAGCAGCAGTCCCAGCAACTGATGCAAACTGCGTCGCGGGATCCAAAATAAAATGTTAGCTAGCTACTAAAAAACTTTCCAAAACAACACACCGAGCTCTCCCTCATTCTGCATTCAACAGGAAGTCAATTGAATTTACCACAGGTGGACTCCAAGTTGTAGAAACATCTCAAGGATGATCAATGGAAACAGGATGTACCTGAGCTCAATTTCGAGTCTCATAGCAAAGCGTCTGAATACTTATGTTAATGTGGTATTTCATTTTTTAAATATATTTTATGCATTTGCAAACATTTCTAAATCTTTTTGCTTCGTCATTATGGGGTATTGTGAGTAGATTGATGAGGAAAAAAGTAATAAAGCAGAGACAGTAAAGGAGTTAATGGGGAGATTGGAGGAGAGAGTTATGAGGGATTTGCTGGTTTGGTGCATGAGGCACGACATCCGCCCGACGGAGCATGTCGGGGATTTGATGTCACCTGAGTCACCAGCTCTCCATACTCGTCCTGAGGTGCGTGCTAGCCGTCTGGTGAAGACTGTCCCAGCCCCACGCACCAGGCCTCCTGTGCGCCTCCCTAGCCCTGCACGTCCTGTGCCAGCTCAGCGTACTAGCTCTCCTGTGGCAGCCCCATGCACCAGCCCTCCGGTGCCGGCGCCACGTACCAGGCCTCCAGTTCCAGCACCCCGCACTCGCCTTGAGGTGTGTGTCCTCAGCCCATTACCACCAGTGCCAACACCACGCACCAGGCTTCCTGTGCGTCTCCAGAGCCCTGTGGGTCCTTTTCCTCCTCCCCGCACTCGCCCAGTGGTGCGTGTCTTCAGCCCGGTACCTCCAGTTCCGGCACCACGCGCCAGGCCTATTGTGCGCCTCCAGGGTCCAGTATGCCCTGTTCCTGCTCCCGCACTCGCCCAGTGGTGCGTGTCCCCAGTCCGGTACCACCAGTTCCGGCACCACGCACCAAGCCTCCTGTGCGTCTCCAGAGCCCTGTACGCCCTGTTCCTGCTCCCCGCACTCGCCCAGTGGTGCGTGTCCCCAGCCCGGTACCACCAGTTCCGGCACCACGCACCAGGCCTACTGTGCGCCTCAGCAGGCCAGAGTCTTCCGTCTGCCCAGCGCCGCCTGAGCTGCCCGTTTGCCCAGCGCCGTCTGAGCTGCCCGTCTGCCCAGCGCCATCTGAGCTGCCCGTCTGCACAGCCCCATCTGAGCTGCCCGTCTGCCCAGCGCCATCTGAGCTGCCCGTCTGCCCAGCGCCATCTGAGCTGCCCGTCTGCCCAGCGCCGTCTGAGCTGCCCGTCTGCCCAGCGCCATCTGAGCCGCCCGTCTGTCCAACGCCATCTGAGCCGCCCGTCTGTCCTGAGCCGCTAGAGCCGTCAGTCAGTCAGGAGCCGCTAGAGCCGTCCGTCCGTCAGGAGCCGCCAGAGCCGCCCGCCAGTCAGGAGCTGCCAGAGCCGCCCGCCAGTCAGGAGCCGCCAGAGCCGCCCGCCAGTCAGGAGCCGCCAGAGCCGCCCGCCAGTCAGGAGCCGCCAGAGCCGCCCGCCAGTCAGGAGCTGCCAGAGCCGCCCGCCAGTCAGGAGCTGCCCACCAGTCAGGAGCTGCCCTTCAGTCCAGAGCTGCCCTTCAGTCCGGAGCTGCCCTTCAGTCCGGAGCTGTCCCTCAGTCATGAGCTACCTCTCAGTCATGAGCTACCTCTCAGTCATGAGCTACCCCTCAGTCATGAGCTACCCCTCAGTCATGAGCCACCCCTCAGTCCTGAGCTACCCCTCAGTCCTGAGCTACCCCTCAGTCCTGAGCTGCCCCTCAGTCCGGAGCTGCCCCTCAGTCCGGAGCTGCCCCTCAGTCCGGAGGATTTTCTTCAGTCCAGAGGCGTCTTTCAGTCCAGAAGTGTCCCTCAGTCCTGAGGGCCCATTTATTAGGGTTCCCAGGCCAGGGTCGGCGGTCAAAGGACGTCACTGAAGCGGACAAAGACTATGGTGGAGTGGGGTCCACGTCCAGCGCCAGAGCCGCCACCACGGACAGATGCCCACCCAGACCCTCCCCTATAGGTTCAGGTTTTGTGGCCAGAGTCCGCACCTTGGGGTGTGGGGGTACTGTCACGTTCTGACCATAGTTCTTTTGTGTTTTCTTTGTTTTAGAGTTGGTCAGGACGTGAGCTGAGTGGGCATTCTATATTGTGTGTCTAGTTTTCCCGTTTCTATGTTTGGCCTGATATGGTTCTCAATCAGAGGCAGGTGTTAGTCATTGTCTCTGATTGGGAACCATATTTAGGTAGCCTGTTTTGTGTTGGGTTTGTGGGTGGTTGTCTTCAGTCTTTGTGTGTCTGCACCAGACAGAACTGTTTCGTTTCGATTCTCATTATTTTGTTTGTTTGTTGACGTATTCGATTAAAATGGATACTTTTCAAGCTGCGCCTTGGTCCTCCTCTCTTCCTCCATACGACGAACGTTACAAACAACATGGAAAAAGTCAAGGAGTCTGAATTATTTCAGAATGCACTGTATCTAGGAGGTAGGGGGTGACATTCAGACACAGCAGGAGAATGTCTAGTAGTCATTTCTGATATTGTTTCTCTCTTTCAGGGAAAATGGAAGGATACCAAATCTCAGCTGCTGCTGGCTATTTGCTGTTTCTGCCTCTTTGGTCCATGCAGGAATACAGGTCATAATCATAACATTAGCCCTTAAGTGTTATGATGTTCTGAGAAGGGCTAATGGTTAATGGGAAGTTAATGACTATGGGTGTGGGAGGTGTGGAGGAGTGTGGGGTTCTGGAATGCTAAGTAGTGTCGTAGCTGAATCAGAATTATTTAGGTAACATAGATAAATAAGATGTTTTATTTACTTTCATAATATGCAGAATATCAGAAAGGGAGAAGGGCTCCACTATGTCTGTACGCTAGTCACTCCCTTCTTTTCCCATTGGGGGGAGGAGTATGGCAGTGTCTGGAATCATTGTATTACCCCTCTGATGTTGTATGAATCTTGACCTGGTATATGACCTAGAGAATCACTCCTCTTTCTGAGCTTGTCCAGGAGGGGGTGTATTTGAGATGGGAGTATCTAGAATTGACAATTGATATATGCCATTGGATGAGGTAATGTTTTGGTCCTAAGTGGTACCAAGAACAAGATTAGAATCTCGTCTATGCTATCTGGATGGGATACTCCTCTTTCAAGTAAAAAGTTATTTGTAATGTTCCTAAGATCTGTTGTTCGTCATGTGAGTTGACAGGGGTGTATCTTGGCTATAAAAGATACTAAGTATTCTTTTATAGACACTGAATTGATCTGAGAGTCAAAAGGGCTATGGTGAAGCTCATATAATTAAAGATGGACTTTATAATATAACTCTGACTTGTGTGTGGTTTGCTCTCTCATCACGTAGTAATACAGGAAATTACCACGACAGCAGTTCCATTCGAGAACATGTGACAGTAGAGGAGGGTCTCATGATATAATGGGGGGCAAGATGGGATTGTACTGGGGGCTGAGGGGGCTGTGTGTGCCCCTCTCTTGAGCTATGATGGAACTGACATATCTAACCTCTCTAGGGAGAGTTCCATAATTACTGATTCATCATAGAGCTCCTTCCTCTGCTTAAGAGGCCGGATCAGGTTACCTCTCCAACAGGTGCAAGCAACGATATTCCCCAACTCTTCTGAGAGAGACAGACTGTTGACAGTTTCAAAGAGCAAGATACAGAGCAATACTGGGTCTGGGAGACTAATAGAAAAGATAGGGGAAATCCAAACTGAAGGCTTAAATGCTAAAATATAAATGAGTTATTAAGGCATACATATTAGGCTGGGACATCACACTTTACTATCAGTGGAGGCTGCTGAGGGGAGGACGGTTTATAATAATGAGTGAATGGAATGGTATCATAAACATCTGCTGGATACCATTCCAGTCATTCCACTCCAGCCATTAAACTCCACTCCAGCCATTATTATGAGCCGTTCTAACATGTATAAGTGTAACATGTATAAGTGTAACTAGCATGTTACATTTCTGTTTCCCTCTGTCTGCCTGTCCCTCCCTCCCTCCCTCTTAATCTGTAAATTAAACTGTCAGTAGCAGTCAGTCTTTAGCGTCATCAGTGTCGTGCGGCACTGCTGTGTCCTTGCGGAAATCAACACTAAGATAATCAAGCTGTGCAGGTTAGGGGGTGCGGTAGGAGCAGAGGCAGGAAGTTGTGTTTATAGGCCGCTTAGGAGCGCCATTCTGATTGGCTCTTGTCTCCATGGACTCTTGTCTCCATATCACACACACACACACGCACGCACGCACGCACGCACGCACGCACGCACGCACGCACGCACGCACGCACGCACGCACGCACGCACGCACGCACGCACGCACGCACGCACGCACGCACGCACGCACACACACACACACACACACACACACACACACACACACACACACACACACACACACACACACACACACACACACACACACACACACACACACACACACACACACAAACACAGGGGCGGATTGTCCATCTGGCAATTCTGGCAAATGCCAGATGGGCTGGACCATTTTTTTGTCGTGTGGGCTGGTTGAAATTGACACACACACTTTTATATATATATATATATATAGAAATAAAACAATGAAAAATATAAAATAGGCCAGCGGCCCATGTGCCTGTTAAAATGTGTTTTCACGTAATAGATTTTTGAACAACTTCTCTGTTATACTAATCTATAATGAGCCTTTGGCTGATCCGTGGGCAACAACCAGTCCCCTTCCAAGATGGGCCGCCATGGTTTTCTGATGACACAAACTCACATTCAAAGTCAAAGAGACCTGCTCCGACTTTGTCATCAGTTAGATCATGGATTGGAAAAAACAGAAAAGGTGCCTATAACTGTAGAAAGACCACATTTTACATTGTCACCTCATAACCCTAGACCAAACCCCTTCCCTCCACACCTGTTACCACTCCCTTTATCACCTCTCCTCTACCTCTCATATGTTACCCCATTTAATCTGCACAGGATCAGTTTATGCTTGGTGATGCCATGGGGCAGCTCAATTCTTCCTCCTTCCATTGTGTGCGATATGATCAAGTGCCCTTTGTTATTATACTGTTAGCAGAATGTCCTAAATAATATATATATATACAGTACCAGTCAAAAGTTTGAACACAACTACTCATTCAAGGGTTTTTCTTTATTTGTACTATTTTCTACATTGTAGAATAATAGTGAAGATATCAAAACTATGAAAGAACACATATAGAATCATGTAGTAACCAAAAAAGTGTAAACCTCTTTGGGGTAGGGGGCAGTATTTTGACATCCGGATGAAAAGCGTGCCCAAAGTAAACTGCCTGTTACTCAGGCCCAGAAGCTAGGATATGCATATAATTGGTAGATTTAGATAGAAAACACTAAAGTTTCTAAAACTGTTAAAATGATGTCTGTGAGTTTAACAGAACTGATATGGCAGGCGAAACCCCGAGGACAAACCATCCCCCCCCAAAACAAATTCAGCTTACCACTATTTTCAATGGCTAGTACTATAATTATAAGCCCAAGTCCTCCCAAATTGCAGTTCCTAGGGCTTCCACTAGATGTCAACAGTCTTTAGAAAGAGTTTCAGGCTGGTTTTTGGAAAAATGACACAGAAATTGTAGTTTTTCTAGGTGGCTTCCATTTTGGCTGTAGTGTTTCCAAGCGCGTGGAGGAAAGTCTGTTCTTTGTTATTTATCTCCGGTAATGAACATACTATTCTCCGTCTTAAATTTGATCGTTTATTTGCGTATTAGGATACCTAAGGTTTGATTATAAACGTTGTTTGACTTGTTTGGAAAAGTTTATTAGTAACATTTGGGATTCATTTTGTATGCATTTTGATGGAGGGAAACTGAGTGGATTATTGACTGAAGCGCGCCAGCTAAACTGAGAAGGACATTATCGAACAAAAGGACCATTTGTGATGTAACTGGGACCTTTTGGAGTGCCAACCTGACAGAGCTTGAGAGGATCTGCAGAGAAGAATGGGAGAAACTCCTCAAATACAGCTGTGCCAAGCTTGTAGCGTCATACCCACGAAGACTCAAGGCTGTAATCGCTGTCAAAGTACTTCAACGAAGTACTGAGTAAAGGGTCTGAATACTTATGTAAATGTATCAGTTATTTATTTATTTTGCAATAAAATCGAACTGTTATTGCTTTGTCATTATGAGGCATTTTGTGTAGATTGAAATATGTAATTCATTTTAGAATAAGGCTGTAACCTAACAAAATGTGGAAAAAGTCAAAGAGTCTGAATACTTTCCGAAGGTACTGTATGTGTGTGTATGTGTGTATATATACATATAAATATACACACATATATATATACACACATATATATATACATATATATATATATATATATATATGTGTGTGTTATGTCATAGTTTTGATGTCTTCACTATTATTATACAATGTAGAAAATAGTACAAATAAAGAAAAACCCTTGCATGAGTATGTGTGTCCAAACTTTTGACTGGTACTGTACAGTATATATAATTTGTTGCCCTACGTTATATCTATGTCCTCAGTTTGATTATGCTAATTCCCCGTTATGGCAGCTTCCTTAGTTTGTAGCTATATGTTAAGTCCATTCCCCTGAACCTTTATGTTGTGTGCCTAATGTTTCCCTTTTGTATTTCCCTTCCAGACCACCACATCCTAAAACACATCCTTCCTAAAACCACCACATTCTATCTCCATGGCCTTACAAGCCACAACTCGTAACTCATCCTTCCTCACCTTCCTCTGTTCCTTCCTGTGTGTGTGTGTGTGAAATTATATTCCTTCTCCATATCCTCATTTGCATTCTGATCGATGCTCAGGGGTTGGGTTAAATGCGGAAGACACTTTTCAGTTGAATACATTCAGTTGGACTAGGGATCCCCCTTTCTATTTCCCTTTCCATGGTGGCAGCAACAGTCCTGAACCTAGCTTGCAGTCCGTCCTTTCTTCAAGTCTATTTATTATACTTAATAAAGCACTGACTTCATAAGATGAATAATCAAAGTCATGGGCTGGTTCCACTAACTAAAAGTTAGTGACACCAGGGGAAAGTGTTAGTCTACATTCCGGTAATGGTAATTAACACCCAGGGTAGGTTTTGATTCTGGGGAACACAAATGACAGGGCAGGCACTTATTCAACAGTGTTGTAGCCTAAGTTTTATAACATGAGGCTTAAAGGGTAGGTAGCATAAACGTAACATGTGGATTTGCATTAGTATATGCATAAAAATTCCCAATGCAAAGTTACATCTCACTTTTATATTTAGAGATATTTTATAAAACTGATCAGAATGCCGAAGTAATGTCGGGAAAAACACATGGGGTGTAATGTAATATGGAGGACCCGGCAAGCCAGCCTATTCTCTATGATTTAAACTCCAACAAATCAAAAGAAATCAGTCAAGACCTCAGGAGTGGTTTTTTTAAACCAACACGAATCTGGTTCATCCTTGTGTGCAATTTCCAAATGCCTGAAGGTACCACATTCACCTTTACAAACAATCGTATGCAAGTGTAAATACCATGGGACCATGCAGCCGTCATACCGCTCAGGAAGGAGACGCGTTCTGTCTCCTAGAGATGAACGTACTTTGGTGTGAAAAGTGCAAATCAATCCCAGAGCAGGTACAAAAGTATCTATATCCACAGTAAAATAAGTCACTCAGCAAGGAAGAAGCCACTGCTCCAAAACCGCCATAAAAAAGCTAGACTACGGTTTGCAACTGCACATGGGGAGAAAGATCATACTTTTTGGAGAAATTACCTCTGGTCTGATGAAACAAAAATAGAACGGTTTGGTCATAATGACCATCGTTATGTTTGGCGGAAAAAGTGGGAGGCTTGCAAGCCAAAGAACACCATCCCAACCGTGAAGCACGGAGGTGGCAGCAACATGTTGTGGGGGTGCTTTGCTACAGGGACTGGTGCACTTCACAAAATAGATGGCGTCATGAGGTAGGGAAATTATGTGGATATATTGAAGCAACATCTCAAGACATCAGTCAGGAAGTTAAAGCTCTGTCGCAAATGGGTCTTCCAAATGGGCAATGACCCCAAGCATACTTCCAAAATTGGTAAGATGGCTTAAGGACAACAAAGTCAAGGTATTGGAGTGGCCATCACAAAGCCCTGACCTCAATCTTATAGAACATTTGTGGGCATAACTGAAAAAGCGTGTGCGAGCAAGGATGCCTACAAACCTGACTCAGTTTCACCAGCTCTGTCAGGAGGGATGGGCCAAAATTCACCCAACTTATTGTGGGAAGCTTGTGGAAGTCTACCGAAACATTTTACCCAAGTTAAATAATTTAAAAGCAATGATACCAAAAACTAATTGAGTGTATATAAACTTCTGACCCACTGGGAATGTGATGAAAGAAATAAAAGTTTAAATAAATCATTCTCTCGACTATTATTCTGACATTTCACATTCTTAAAGTAAAGTGGTGATCCTAGCTGACCTAAGACAGGGAATTTTTACTGGGATTAAATGTCAGGAATTGTGAAAAACTGAGTTTAATTGTATTTGGCTAAGGTGTATGTAAACTTCCGACTTCAACTGTATGTGCAGTTTTTAGCTAGCAAACTAGCCAGCAAAAAAAAAAGAAGCTCACCAGCCAGCTAACGTTAGCTATTTAGCCAACTAACATTAGCTATTAGTCTAGCAAGCCTAGCAAACCAGCATGGCTATGGTCGGCACGCTAGAGCCCAACTACTGGAGTCCAGTTAGAACACAACTAACACATAACCGCAGATGAAAAGAGCAGAGATTTACAAATTGTCGGCTGGAGGCCAATCCAATTGCTGTAGAGAAAAATCCAAAGTAGATTGCAGATGTCAGTCAGTTAGCGTGCTAGCACTAAGACAAGTTGCTTTTGGAGTTTTTCTGATGTAGGCTGAAAAGTTGACAAAACAAAACGGACAACAGACAAGGTACCGCCGTTAGAGAAAGCAGGTATGATTTTTTTCTCTCGTTTTGAGCCCATTGCAAGAAGACACCAGCGCCTGCAGTGCTAACGCGTTCCCAATAGATAAAAATGAAGAGCATGAGGTGTGGCTAACATTAACAAGCTTGAGCTAGCTTGTAGTTATAGGTAACCAGATCGTGACTACAACTAAGTTACTAAGTCTATGACCACACTGTTGTTACTTTGGTGATTCAAAATCATGCTTCCTTTAAGCAAGCAGGCAGGCAGGCAGGCAGGCAGGCAGGCAGGCAGGCAGGCAGGCAGGCAGGCAGGCAGGCAGGGCAGGCAGGCAGGCAGGCAGGCAGGCAGGCAGGCAGGCAGGCAGACAGACAGACAGACAGACAGACAGACAGACAGACAGACAGACAGACAGACAGACAGACAGACAGACAGAACAAGAGTGATGTGGGCTGGTGTGGATAACATTTCAGGGCCGAATTCTTGTCCCAGTCCACACCTGCCTACACACACACAGCTATACTTTATGTAGAAATCACTCCTACCTCACCTCGTTAATAGGACTGGGGCTAATTGCTAATTACCGATTCCTAACGAAGGAACGGAGTGCGTACAGCAGGAAGGAGCTGATGAATCAGAGGTGTGTCAAACGAACATGAACGTCCCCTCCTTCCCTCGCCCCTGAACGCACCCCTGAATCACCCAAATCATTTCTAAATTAGCCAAGACTAAACAGAGATACACTCACTCAAAGACATGCTGTGCACCATGAAAATGGGAAGATTATAAGGGAAAATAGAGAAAGAAAGACCTGTCGAACAATTATATAATGTAGACGCTAACCTTTCAAGAACTATTACCTTTTCAGTTTGACTGTTCATTATCTTTTGGAAGTTAATCTGAATAGGTTAGCGCCCTATATGTTTTTATTTAACAGTGTTGCTTTAAACCAAGGCAACCAACTATGGTTGCTGAGGTGCATAGAGTTGCATAGAAAAAGGGCACATCTTTCTAATAAACTCTATGGCTATGTCTCCTTTATCTCTCCTTCCTCCCAAAGTGTGCTTTTGTTTATTTCCCTTCACTGATATGAAAGTAATTGACATAAATATGATGGAAACCCACACTAGCTCATACCTCCACCAATCCAATGCTTTAAGATTTGTGGGAAGTGGTGAACGAGTGCACACTTCAGGAGAAAGGAGACATTATTGGGATGAACCCCTTGATTTAAACCAAAGATGGTTGATAAATGAAGAGTTCACTCAGGCTTTTTACTATAGCAAAAAAATGGTCAGTTCCTGTCTGCTTAACGGGGTGGCTCTCCTATAAAGATCAATGCGATAGCATCTGGGTCTGGTATATTTAGTTCATTGACTTCAATTGAAACACAAATAACCAGAAAAAAACTGCGAGGGGGGTGTCTCGCTTCCTCTACCGTCTCTGTTTCAAATGCTATCTTCCATCCATTGTCACTTCCTGTTACTGACACTTGTTGCCTCAATGAAGGAAGGACTAAATTACTAACCTTGAGAATCAAAATGCAAATGAAGGAAATCACTCTTCCTGTTGTTAATTCCTGTATATTTAACATGCAAGCTTTCTCCTGTTGGCTTGCAGCTAGGTAATTACCTGTAAGTCCCAGCGATATGGATTTACATTGCAAATCACATAGCTTTCCTTTTTTCTACCCCACAACAGGCACTCAAAAGATGGGCAGGTCATAAAACAGCATGCGCTCTCCAAGTATGATGTGAGAGTCATCGATTCTTACAGTACATTCCGGAAAATAGATTTTTTTTTCTCTCATAATAAATTTGTCATGATAATGAAAGCCCTGAGTGGGCTATACTAAAAGAGCATATCCTAATCTCCAGAATGGAAGTCAGTTAGCCATACAAGTACACTGTTCAGTACACCTCTCCTCTTTCGATCAACTATACACGCACACAGCGCACATAGCGCACACAACGCGCGCGCGCGCGCACGCACGCACGCACGCACGCACGCACGCACGCACACACGCACGCACGCACGCACGCACGCACGCACACACACACACACACACACACACACACACACACACACACACACACACACACACACACACACACACACACACACACACACACACACACACACACACACACACGCACACACGCATACACCCAAATGGGGACATCAGTTCTTAGTGGGGCCATTGCACAGCAGCCTCATCAGGCAGAGTGCCACACAGTGCAGATGAATACGTCTCATGGACATTCACGGGAGCCCAGGGGCTGTTAGGGGATTTATTGGCAATGACAGTAATGCACTGACTCAGCAGTCAACTCATGTCTTGCCCGGGACGTCCTCACACACACGCATGCGCACACACACACTGAACGTTTGATAACAAACAATGTCCGAACAAGCAAACGTTGAATGTGAAAAGCATACTGTTCTCTTTCACCAGCAATTCACACATTCCACAGGTAAACCTACATTCATTCCACTAATTCTTACACAAGCTTCTCTTTCCTTTCCCCTATCCCAATTCCACTTACATGGTGTGCATCCCAAATGGCACCATATTCCCTTTTTACTGCACTTTAGGGCTCTGGAAACAAAGTAGTGCACTGTCGAGTATACAGAATATGTTGCCATTTGGGAGACACCCACCTTTCCTTTACCTCTCCTGATTCCATTCAAATAGCCAGCCTACTCTGGTGAAATAACTGTCTTCATCGTGTAGAAATATGGTCCCAGACAATAGAGTAGAGCTGCAGCTTAGAGAGACTCTGGGGGGACCAGAGTGAGAGTACTGCAGCTGTCGTCTAAACAATGATAAATGGAGGAACGACAGGTTGAGATTGTTTTTCTTTGTTTTCCTAGGCCCTGCCACATCAACATCAATTGTCCCCCTGAGCAACGTGATCATAATCCCTTTAATGCCTCAATCTCCATCAACTTCAATAGGAAAAGAAGGGTGGAGGGACGAGAAACGAGGAGGAATTCCCCTGCCGACCAGCTCCTCCTTCTCCTCCATATGGCTCCTCTCCTCGCCACAACTCCCTGGGTCTCCCCCATCCCATCCTGATGTCATCCCTCTCATCTTTTTATTATTTGTTCCACCACGCGCTCAATTGATGTTCTAACCCGCCTAAACGAAGTCATGAGCCAACATCTCTCTCTCTCCCTACCTTAAACCTTTCCCGTTTCCAAAAGCACCACGGTGGAAGAAAAGATGTCATCGATTCGTAACTCAGTGAACGGTGGGTCACAGGAGACAGGAAATGGTCCCGATTGACCTCTCACAGGGAGCCAGAGAGACAGTAAAAGTCATCTGTGTTTGTATACACGGCTGAAGGCAGACCTTGTGTACACAGCCGTGGAGTGCACCAATAATATTTTCCAAAGGAGATGATTCTGTTTTTCTTTTTGTGGTGTCCCTCAGAGACTTCGTTTTGCTGAATTAACAGAAACCAGAGCGGATATGTATTGTTACTGCTGGCGTTAAAGGTCAACGCCATTTTGGAAAGTGTGATGATTGAGTCTGACAGACAGAGGGACAGACGGAAGCTTGGACAGTCATGTAAAATGACGAGTGAAACTTTCCATTAGGCCAGCCCACAACCCATTGTGTTTCAGCTCAGATTGTTGCCCTAGATACGTTTATTTACCCTTTACTGCGTCATTGGTCTGTGTGGCTCGTGTGGAACAAGAAAACTGGGGAAACGTGATTGAAAGTCAATACATAGAATGAGAGCCATTGATCAATGTAGATGGTGACAGTGGGAATCCAGACGGAGCCTGACAACCCAAGCCCATTTAATTGTAATGTGTAAAGCCAGGGTATTGAATCTCCTTCTACAGACATCAATACTGGATGGTCCCTACAGGATCAAATGGCCTGCACTGACAATCAGCTTACTCCTGCAATAGACTAATACCACTGAAACAGACTAACACCACTGAAATGAAGGTTTACAATCTCACAGCTGACTGTTACCATTTAATAGGAAGGGTCAATTGCAGAGGACTGTCTACACAAACATGTCAGCTGAACATTAACAGATCCTTAATCTCAATAGAATGTTTGTAATTGTTTATGGAAGTAGGTCTTGGACGCATGCAATGTGTATCCGGAAAGAAAGTTACACAAATAAAAGTACGCTCAACAGGAAATAGCAGGAGGTCAAACTAATTTCCAATGTGAAGGAAATTAGATAAACCAATTGAGTAGTGTCCATCTTCCGTTTCACCCACCATCTGCTTGTGTTTCGTAGAAGTAATGTGATGATCTACTGTGAGGACCTCCAGAATGGTGGAGGTAGAGCTCATATATGTGATTACTTGTTGGTGTCTTGGGCTCAAAGATAAAGCAACAACTCACTGGAAAGTTTGGGAAATTCCCTGATGTGACAGCATGTACCAAGGAAATTCCCTGATGTGACAGCATGTACCAAGGAAATTCCCTGATGTGACAGCATGTACCAAGGAAATTCCCTGATGTGACAGCATGTACCAAGGAAGGACACAAGGTTGACTGTTGTTTCAGGCCTACAGTATCACCATAGAAACATTATAACATTGGTCAAGGAGATGCAGTAGATATCAGCTATAACAACATGGATAACACAAAAACAAGAGGATGGCTTTGGATCCCAAGCTAGCAGTGAGTCTGAACCACCCACAGTGATTCGTCAAGCCTGTCAGTGGGTCCTTGTGAATGTCTTCAATGACAGATCCATCCACCCAAAGACAATCTCCCCACTGTCTGTCCTGTCTGTGGAGCCGGTTCATATTTCCAGGAGCCCTCAATTCCCCTAAACTGACATCAAAGAAGAGGAGAGAGGCAAGGTCTGGAGGCCACATTTCATTACAGATGGGAGTGAAGGGAGCTGGTGAGAACTAAGAGCTGATTCTCCTCACTGAATATGCATCACAAATGGCACCCTATTCCCTATATAGTACACAACTTTTGACCAGGGCCCATTTGACTCTGGTCAAAAGTAGTGCACTAAAGAGGGAATAGGGTGCAATTTGGTACGTAAGAGCGGAGCGGTTGGCTGGTTGGCTGAGTTACAGCGTTCCTTCCTGCATCTCCCTGAATGGGCCTCCCTTATTGGTCTAATAGTCTTAAAATGAGCAGGTGCTGAAAGGCCCCAGTGATTAATAGATCATTCTGAGGAGAGATGAATAAGGGGGCGACCATGAAAACAAGACATCTTATTCAGTGAACTTGCCTTCGTCAAAGCCATAACATTATATGGCCATTTTACAACCCAAGGCAAAGGTGAGGGGTAACGGTCAAACTGCTATGACTTTAGATTTGGTCTGAGAATAAGATTCCCAAGTTAGGTCTAATACACACACATACAGCGATACTTTGTCCCATAAAACACAACTCAACACAACACACTTCACCTCAAATTGAGCATGCCCCCCCCCCCCGGTCCATCTGGTGTGGGAGTGCCAGCTCCTGTCACTAGTGGCCGTCTGAAGCCTCCTCAGAAAGCCCGGCCAGATGTATCCCATTATATGGACATGGTTCCAAAAAAATTGTCTTTCATGGCGGCAGACATCACGGTAAAGTCGAGCTGCCTGGTCTGCGCTGAGACGGCGCAGCACTACCGCTCACCCCACACACACAAACACCAGCTGGTGCACATTTAACAGTCCATTGGGTCCTGAGGCGCACCATGAACCCCAACGCTGTCGAAACACTATGATGGAACATTGGGTATCAAAGAGACAGACAGAGAAGGACACTCATATCTCCTTCTCCTCTTCTTCCTCCGTCTCCTCATCCTTCTCCTCTTCAGTGTCTGCACTCTGTACAGGGACAGGAAATGAAGGGGGAGGGGGAACACTTTAACATTTGGCAACTGGAAAATATGATGAAGAGAGTTTGTATCGACTAACCTTGGAGCCATTTCAGAATTGTTGCAGCGCCTATATGTCTTCATGACTGCTGCCTTGGAAAATAACCAAATTTACAAACAAATAAACACATTTGAATAGCAGAGGCGTAGACCAAGACTTTGTATGTTGTAAGATATAAATCCCTGCTTAGCTTTATGGAGAGCCAACAACACATTAAAACACTCATCAACTGTTCAGATGCAACATGGCAGTGAACTGAACATGGGCTCTATTTCAATGGGAACACAGGCTCTATGTCCATACTACCATTCTACTTACACTGAACTACTGTATTTGTCATACATTGTACGCTAGTATGGATGTTGAAACTACAGGAAAGAAAAAAGACCCTGTATGCATCCTAAATGACACTCTATTCCCTATATGGGCCCCTATGGGCCCTGGTCAAAAGTAGTGTAAAATGGTGTCATTTGGGATGCAAGCCCTGTCCATTTTGTTATATTTCTCTTTTTATCTTCTCCGAGAATTAATGTTCACCTCTTCCACAGACGTCCTATAAAAAGCAGCGGTGTAATGTTGTGGAACCAACAAAGCTTTCCCATGCTACTTGTGCATCACACAGTATTGTCTGGTCAATCTACCATTGCTTCAGACTGGCAGGAGAATATATCACACAGATAAAGTTAGCCAGCGGCTGAAAGTAAACAGGGGGACAACAAAGCATTTCTCCTTTCTCTCTCTCTCTGCTCTCTTTCTTTCCCTCTTCCTTTCATAAAGTAGTAGGTAAACTACAAACTACAAAATCTGGCTGCATTTAGAACCAATCACCTGGTGGGAAATCTCTCACTTCCTTTCTTTTAGAGGAAGGCTACAAAACCTGGCTGCATTTAGCACTTAGTAACCTGCTGGCTATATACCACCCAATTTAGCTGAAGATGTGTTACTGATGCATAAAAAAAAGTGAGAAATCCACAGCGCTAAAGAGATGGTGAAAGATGCAGCGCCATGTGGGCCAGGAAACAGCATAGCTGGCAATAAAAATTGTTGAAGAATACAAAATAAACAAGACTTTTTACGGCATCACATTAAAATGATAGGATATCTTATAAAATATCATTTGTATCCCATTGAGGGTGATTTTTATTTCTTGCCAGATGTGTAAGGAGTTAGGCCTGTTGCTGTTAGCTGCAGGGGTATCGCCCTTGCAGCTCTATACTAAGGCCAAACATGAGCTCAGCTATAGAGGTTCTGGATGCATCCCAAATTGCACCCTACTCCATATGTAGTGCATTACTTTTGACTAGGGCCTGGGTCTCTGGTCAAATTAGTGCACTAAATAGGGAAAAGGGTGCCATTTGGGATGCAACCTCTGAGGAGAATTAGGGTGGAGGGGAGAAGGATGTTCTGGCTGGCTGCTGGGACCCAGAGGGAGAACAATCTGGAACAGTAACAGGTGTTTAATGTTGTTTTACCAACAAGGCCTCCCAACACCACTCCTTCCTTCCGCCAAGCTGCCAACTCCCCTCCACCTCCCTGATAGATAATGTCCCTTTCTTCCATCTGTAATACAATGAGAAAATTGACTAGCTGTATCCTGTTCCAATCCCCTTATTCCCTCCTCTCATTATTCAACTAATTACAGTCACATAATTCACTGGTTCTTCCTTCTCTAACACGTGTGACTAAGCATTAAGCTATCAGCAGAAGGGAGGTTTTACACTGACAGAATGATGAACATTTGTTTGGAGTAAAAAGACATTTGGATAGATTCGATGGATAAGAGCAGTAGCGCAGTTCTCCCATCAAAGTTAAGGAAAAAGTTTTGTCTAAATAGCCTTAGACTAGCGCTTGAAGTAATTTTGTGTGTGTGTGTGTGTGTGTGTGTGTGTGTGTGTGTGTGTGTGTGTGTGTGTGTGTGTGTGTGTGTGTGTGTGTGTGTGTGTGTGTGTGTGTGTGTGTGTGTGTGTGTGTGTTGAAGCATGCAAGTGTAACCGCCGAGTATATACAGGTATATACAGTGCATTCGGAAAGTATTCAGACCCCTTAACTTTTTCCATATTTTGTTATTTTACAGCCTTATTCAAAAAAGGATTAAGTAGTTTTTTCCCCTCATTAATCTACACACAATACCGCATAATGACAAAGCAAAAACTGTTTTTTAGAAATGTTTGCACATATATATATACTGTATATACAGTGGGGAGAACAAGTATTGGATACACTGCCGATTTTGCAGGTTTTCCTACTTACAAAGCATGTAGAGGTCTGTAATTTTTATCATAGGTACACTTCAACTGTGAGAGACAGAATCTAAAACAAAAATCCAGAAAATCACATTGTATGATTTTTAAG
This sequence comes from Salvelinus alpinus, assembly GCF_045679555.1. Classification (NCBI taxonomy): domain Eukaryota; kingdom Metazoa; phylum Chordata; class Actinopteri; order Salmoniformes; family Salmonidae; genus Salvelinus; species Salvelinus alpinus. The sequence goes on from NC_092093.1 coordinate 74,864,181, forward strand.
TAATTAATTTGCATTTTATTGCATGACATAAGTATTAAAACTGAAAGGCTCCGGACTGTGGCCTGTCGTAGGAGGTTCCGGACTGTGGCCCGTCGTAGGAGGTTCCGGACTGTGGCCCGTCGTTGGAGGTTCCGGACTGTGGCCCGTCGTTGGAGGTTCCCGACTGTGGCCCGTCGTTGGAGGTTCCGGACTGTGGCCCGTCGTTGGAGGTTCCGGACTGTGGCCCGTCGTTGGAGGTTCCGGACTGTGGCCCGTCGTTGGAGGTTCCGGACTGTGGCCCGTCGTTGGAGGTTCCGGACTGTGGCCCGTCGTAGGAGGTTCCGGACTGTGGCCCGTCGTAGGAGGTTCCGGACTGTGGCCCGTCGTTGGAGGTTCCCGACTGTGGCCCGTCGTTGGAGGTTCCGGACTGTGGCCCGTCGTAGGAGGTTCCGGACTGTGGCCCGTCGTAGGAGGTTCCGGACTGTGGCCCGTCGTAGGAGGTTCCGGACTGTGGCCCGTCGTTGGAGGTTCCCGACTGTGGCCCGTCGTTGGAGGTTCCCGACTGTGGCCCGTCGTTGGAGGTTCCGGACTGTGGCCCGTCGTTGGAGGTTCCGGACTGTGGCCCGTCGTTGGAGTTTCCGGACTGTGAAACGTCGCCGGAAGCTCTGGACTGGGTACTGTCGCCGGAAGCTCTGGACTGGGTACTGTCGCCGGAAGCTCTGGACTGGGTACTGTCGCCGGAAGCTCTGGACTGGGTACTGTCGCCGGAAGCTCTGGACTGGGTACTGTCGCCGGAAGCTCTGGACTATGGAAGCGCACTGGTGGCCTGATGCGTGGTGCCGGAACTGGTGGTACCGGGCTGAGGACACGCACCTCAGGGCGAGTGCGGTGAAGAGGCACAGGCTGTACTGGACTGTGGAAGCGCACTGGAGGCCTGATGCGTGGTGCCGGAACTGGTGGTACCGGGCTGGGGACACGCACCTCAGGGCGAGTGCGGGGAGGAGGAACAGGACGTACTGGACTCTGGAGGCGCACTGGAGATCTGCAGCGTAGAGCTGGCACAATGCTTCCTGGCTGGATGCTCACTTGAGCCTGGCAAGTGCGGGTCGCTAGCACAGGACGCACTGGGCTGTGCAGACGCACCCTAGACCCAGTACGCAGAGCTGGTGCAGGATATCCTGGTCCAAGGAGGTATACTGCAGACCAGGAGCGCTGAGCCGGCACCATCCGTCCTGGCTGGATGCCCATTCCAGCCCGGAAACTGCGAGGAGCTGGAATAGAGCGCACCGGGCTAAGATTGCGAACTGGAGACACCGTGCGCATCTCCGCATAACACGGTGCCTGACCAGTCACACGCCCCCCTCGGGAAGCACGAGGAGTTGGCTCATGTCTCCAACCTGACTCAGCCAATCTCCTCGTGTGCTCCCTCCCCAAAAAATGATTAGGGCTGCCTCTCGTGCTTGCCATGTTTGTATTTTGTCCTCATAGTATCGCCGTTCCGCTTTAGCTGCCTCAATTTCCTCCTTCGGAAGGCAATACTCCCCCGGCTGCGTCCAGGGTCCTGCTCCATCCAGTATCTCCTCCCAGGTCCATTTCTCCATCAAACGCTGCTCCTCCTTTTCACGCTGCTTGGTCCTTTTATGGTGGGTTCTTCTGTCACGGCTGTCGTAGGGAGGAGACCAAGGCGCAGCATTGTATGCGTACATTCTCTTTATTATAAGAATGAACACTGAACAAAACTAACAAAACAACAAAACAAACCGTGACGCTATACAAAGAGTGCTGAACAGGCAACTACACATAGACAAGAACCCACGATACCAAAAGGGAAAAAGGAAACCTAAATAGGATCCCCAATCAGAGACAACGATAAACAGCTGCCTCTGATTGGGAACCAATTCAGGCCACCATAGACCTACAAAAACCCTAGACAAGACAAAACAAGCATACCCACCCTCGTCACACCCTGACCTAACCAAAATAATAAAGAAAACATAGATAACTAATGTCAGGTGTGACAATAGGTCATACAATAAGTTTTGTTGTGATATTTGTTGGTATGTGGTGTGTAATGAGGAGCAACCAGACAGTGCATTTGAGACATTTCTGACATTGCTTATTCCTATTACTAATAAGCATGCACCCATTAAGAAAATGACTGTAAAAACTGTTAAATCCCTGTGGTTGATGAGGAATTGAAAAATGGTATGGTTGAGAGGGATGAGGCTAAAGGAATGGCAAATAAGTCTGGCTGCACAACCGATTGGCAAACTTACTGCAAATTGAGAAATTGTGACTAAACTGAGTAAAAAGAAGAAACTACACCATGAAACAAAAAAAAATTATATAAAGAATGATAGCAAAAAGCTCTGAAGCACCTTAAATGAAATGTTGGGCAAAAAGGCAAACTCAGCTCCATCATTCATTGAATCAGATGGCTCATTCATCACAAAACCCACTGATATTGTCAATTACCTTAATGATTTTTTCATTGGCAAGATTAGCACACTTAGGCATGACATACCAGCAACAAACACTGACACTACACATCCAAGTATAACTGATCAAATGATGAAAGACAAGCATTGTAATTTCGAATTACGTAAAGTGAGTGTGGAAGAGTACATTTTTTGTCTATCAACAATGACAAGCCACCGGGGTCTGACAACTTACTGTGGATAATAGCAGACGATATTGCCACTCCTATTTGCCATATCTTCCATTTAAGCCTACTAGAAAGTGTGTGCCCTCAGGCCTGGAGGGAAGCAAAAGTAAATCCGCTACCTAAGAATAGTAAAGCCCCCTTTCCTTGCTCAAATAGCTGACTAATCAGCCTGTTACCAACCCTTAGTAAGCTTTTGGAAAGAATTGTGTTTGACCAGATACAATGCTATTTTACAGTAAACTAATTGACAACAGACTTTCAGGACAGTTATAGGGAAGGACATTCAACAAGCACAATACTTACACAAATGACGGATGATCGGCTGAGAGAAAATTATGATAAAAAGATTGTGGGGGCTGTTTAGTTTGACTTCCGTGCAGCTTTTGACATTATTGATCACAGTCTGCTGCTGGAAAAACATATGTGTTATGGCTTTACACCCCCTGCTATATTGTGGATAAAGAGTTACCTGTCTAACAGAACACAGAGGGTGTTCTTTAATGGAAGCCTCTTCAAAATAATCCAGGTAGAATTCCTCAGGGCAGCTGTCTAGGCTAATGGGGATCCCTACTAAATAAAAAAATACAAATACCACTTTTCCATGTGGTTTCTTTGTTCACAGACTCCATGAAATGATGACCTCTTCCTAAATATTTGGTCAAATTACTAATTTTGTGTATGGTTTCCTAGAAACAAGGGCAGCTCAACTTACCCCTTTGGTTCAACTTACCCCATTCTCCCCTACTTAGAATCTCCCACCTTAACTGAGGCAAATAAATCAAGTCAAATCAAATGTTATTTGTCACATACACATGGTTAGCAGATGTTAATGCGAGTGTAGCGAAATGCTTGTGCTTCTAGTTCCGACAATGCAGTAATAACCAACGAGTAATCTCACCTAACAATTTCACAACAACTACCTTATACACACAAGTGTAAAGGGATGAAGAATATGTACATAAAAATATATGAATGAGTGATGGTACAGAACGGCATAGGCAAGGTGCAGTAGATGGTATAGAGTACAGTATATACATATGAGATGAGTAATGTAGGGTATGTAAACATATAAAAGTGGCATTGTTTAAGTGGCTAGCGAATGCACAATCATATTCACATCATTCACCTTTATGACGCCTGGCAACAAGGGGGCATTCAACTTGTTGCGATTATTTTCCTACTTCCGTCCCATTCACAAATAAGCAAAACATTGTTAAATATGAATTACATTTGTAAAAACTCTGAAATAATGTGCACAGAATTTTAAAGATATGTTAATTTAATGTTGAGAAAAATTACTGAAAAAATGTAAACCTTTGTTAGCTAGTTAGCTTTGTAGAACAACAATTATCTTAATGTTCATATACACATTTTGGCACAAGTTTTTTGTCATTGATATTCTGTGTCTAACAACATTGTAATTTCAAGCATAGATCTTTGATTGAAAAGGGATAGGCCTACAGCCTGTATGGATAACAACCATTATAAACAGCTTAATATGCTAGCTAGCTAACCCACCCAGTCAAATTGTATGACAATTCTAATGCTATAAAAGGTCGGCGTTCCGAGTGTTAATACTTCATGAAAATATTATACTTCGTGAAACTATTCAACTATTCTAAAGTGGGGTCATATTAGTTTGTAGCCCAAACAGTTTGTACGCTACAGACCAAAGTTGGCACATCAGCGTTACCGACGTCAGACGAGTCCTGTAGGGCTTGTGTGGGTCGTAGAGAAAAACGGAGAACACCATCGTGTCCGTGAGACTCTTCCCCTTTCTATAAAGTGGTCATATTAGTTTTTGTGAGAAGACTGATTTTCGTGATGTCTCCTGGTTTAACAAACAGCGCTGTAGCAGATGTGGAAGGACTACAGAGGCGGATGCGGTGCCCATGCAAAATGTATTTTATTTTATTATGTTACTTAATAGACTCTATTAATAGTTTTGACAAATGTAATTCATATTAACAATGTTTTGCTTGTTTGTGAATGTGCGAAAGTAGGAAAGCAATCATGTTCGATCAGGAACTGGCTCAAGTGGGCGGGGCATCATGAAGTGAATAAGTAAAGTTGTACCTGGTTGACATTGGGATAGAGAATCCACTTAAAGAAAACTCTGAATTAGCTCAGAGATATCAAAACACCTCCCCCTCCTCTGATGGAGTGTTTAAAGTTCCCTGAGGTCTAACTTAAGATCCTTCAATGTAATTTCCCCATATGGCTAATGACATCATAAATAATTAGTAACCAGACCACTACATATATATATATATGAGAGAGAGAGAGAGAGAGAGAGAGAGAGAGAGAGAGAGAGAGAGAGAGAGAGAGAGAGAGAGAGAGAGAGAGAGAGAGAGAGAGAGAGAGAGAGAGAGAGAGAGAGAGAGAGAGAGAGAGATGCATCTTCATGACAGTAGACTGCATCGAGATGACAGTATAACCGATGTGGTGTCCAGGCCAGAGGGTGCCAGAGAAATGAACCATGCTCGTCCTTTATATTGTAGATAATGATAAGAAACGACAATGCAGACAGTCATAAAATCAGTGAGTAAATGAATCCCTGATCTGAGTATTAATATGGTAGTTTGTAGCTGGCAACAGAAATGTTAGATAGAGTAAATATTGGTTTATAAAAGACAAGATTGGATATTGGTTTATAGAAGACAAGATTGGATAGTAGTGTATGTGTCAAAGGATGACATAAGCGTCTTTAATCGATTCTTTAAAAAAAGAGTGAAACACCAAAGAACTGTCGAGGCAAAGTGTGAGATATGTCACTGTACGTAGCTGCACCATAGGCTCCTGTTTGGTTTTGACAACGCTCCTGACAGAATGCAATTTGGTTTATTGTAGTTTTCTTGCCACCTAATCAAGCCACAATACAAATGGCTTTTTACCTGACATGTAATCTGCTTGAAATGCTTCTTCTTGACAATGAAGTAATGTCATGAGCTGTGCAGTGTAGTATAAATGAATAAGGTAGCTTCTATAAGACAGAGGACACAGCGGAGACAGAATCATTCCACTGACCACTGCTTTGAGGCTAGTCTGGCTTCCACCTCTAAGAATGAAATGAAAAGTGTTGTTTTTTCATTATATTTTAGGATTAGTGCTTAGGGCTGTAATCAGTGGTATGACCAAATCTGTCTGCCTGCATAATTTCCAACTCGGCAACGCTAAATTATTGTTGAATATGAATCGTCATAACTCCAAAAACAATAGTGAAGCAAGTAGCCTATCTTAGGCATATAGGAATATTTAGGCCAGTTTAAATGCCAAATGTGATGCCATGCAATCCATCATTTGGATCACTGTCTATAATCTAAAACTACTGGAGCTGACGACAGAGGGCCTCTCTCTCTCTCAAAGCTGACCTTTCTGCTCTGGGATCCAAATGGAGATAGATGTACTGTAGGAGAAGGAATGATGCAGATCAAGCTTTTCTCAGACTCAATTTCACACACGTCTCATTTGCTTAAGCCCCCAGAAGCTCTCCACCATCCATCAACAATTGAGATGAAAACAGGTTTCAATGATATGACATCCATTTACTTATTCTATTGTGAAGTCAGAGGAAGAGGAGGAGGAAGGGGGGGTGCACATGTTAAGAACTCTGAGAATACATGTCTCAGTATTAACTGTACCAAAACCAACAGACTCTTCAGAGAAGCTTTAACCTCAGACAGTGTGACTGGAACCAATGTTTTACAGTGGTTGCAAAATGACACCCTATTCTCTATGTAGTGCACTACTTTTGTCCAATACGGTCAAAAGTAGTGCACTATAAAAGGAAGGGTGTCATTTAAGACACAGCCAGTGTCTCCTGGGCATGGATACAGACTACAAACTCACCACTACCGGAGGAGGATCAAACTGGAGCGTGGTCTGAAGATACCACAACGAGACATATTACCCTCTGACCACAGAACATTACAGTATTAGGCTACACCAACTAATAGGCACTTTTTCTAAAAATAACTCTTTACTTTGATGAGGTCATCTCAATTAGGGCTGCCGAATTCTGGTAACTCCTAAAATACCCAGGTTACCAGAAATCCTGGTTGGAAGATTCCTGGAGTAAGGAGGAAATAAACTGGGAATCCAGGGATTCTCCAACCGTGATTTCTGTAAAACCTGGAAAATTTGGGAAAGTTATCCAACCTTAATCTCTGATGTCTGATGACAACCATCTTTGTTTATATCCGTCAGATGACTCTCACCAAGTTGAATGAGTGATTACCATAGAAGTTCTGATGAAAATGTTTTAATAGTATTCCATTCAATGTTAAGAGCAATCCATACTGCATTACACGGACAACAGACAATAGTGGCTCCTTGGAATCATTTCTGCTTAGACTATGAATTTGTATGCAATCATTCATCTTTTACATCATCAGAACCAAATTGAAATGTAAATAAAACACATTAGGCACAGCCAAAAATCATATCCATCCCTTTCTTTGAAAGTGCTCTAAACCAGAAATACACTAAAGCATTTGACTCCCGTCTGGAAGGAGTCACCACACCAAACGGCTGTATTTGTTGGTTTGGACGACTGAACAGGGACGCTGCTTCCTACCATATGGTTCCACTTTCCAACAGAGCCAATGCCCTAAAGGCTACCCACTTTTTTTGTTTTGGACTTTCTTCCTTTCTCAACCGTACATTCTCGATTTAGAAACAGATTTAATAGAACCCAGTGTGAGTCTCAACTGGCACCATATTCCCTACATAGTGGACTACTTTTAGCCCAGATCCCTATGGCCTATAGGGAATAGGGGGCCATTTAGGATGCCGCCCCAGACTCACTTGACCTCCCCCATCTGGTACAGGCAACAGTTAAGTGTGTGTTCTTACCGCCATTGTTTGTATGTCTACATTTCTTTTATACAATAGGTGTAATATGCAGGAGTATCTCTGTTCACATATTAAAGCTCTAATGCAGGTGTTTTTATGTCAATATCAAATCATTTATGGGTAACAATAATTATGTACCTTACTTTGATGGTTTCCAATTAAAATGATCAAAAAGAAACAAAAACAGGCTGTTAGCAAAATGGCATTTCTTAAGCAAGATTTTTGCTAGGACTGTCTGGGAGTGGTTTGAGAGAGGGGTCTAATTGGAGGAGCCTAATGGGAGGGATGTGTAACCTGAAAACTAGCTGTTATTGGCAGAGAGGAGGGAAAACTCTCTTTGTTATTTGTGTATTAACTTATACTGCCTGGCCGTTCTGAGGGCAAAAAGGGGGACTGGTGGTGCAACTCAATATTAGGAAGGTGTTCCTGATGTTTGATATACTCAGTGTATATAAAACATAGGGAAATCATGTTTTTGACTGCACTGCCCTTTTAACAAAATAATATACTTATTCTGAAAAACCTGAACTGAACGTTTGTTCTGACGAAATGTACTCTTTTGTACATCAACCTGACTCAAACCTGCCTTTGCCTTTAATGCCACAGAGTTGAGGTACACAAAATAGATGCATCAAATCACATCAAAAAGACTGTTCAAGACATGCATTAACCAACATCACAACATTGTCTTACACCAGATAGCGCATTGACTTTGCGTCATGTTGGAGTGACGCCACCTGTCAGAAGACAATAACATCACAGATACCAATCTAATCTATGATAGGAAATGAATTTGAGGTGCCTGCTTCTGAGGGGATGTGGAGCATGTCCCATATGGTTTAACTAGCTACCTCTCAGTCTGTGTCCCAAATGGCAACATATTCCCTATGCACTACCCTATGGGCCCTGGTCAAAAGTAGTGCACCATATAGGAAATAGGGTGCAACTTGGGACGCAGACTCTGTCTGCCGATGTAGGAAACAATGAGAAGGGCATCCTTATTTCCCCTGGGGTTGGTCCTCTGTGACACTGCATTGACAACAGACAGAGACATAGTAGTGCTAAATGGAAACCACGAGTTATGGAAGAGAGATCCCATTGAGATGTGAGATGTAGGTTACAGAGACACAGACAACACAACACTACATAGCAGACATTAGGCCTGAACATGAGTCATGACTCAGTTCGCTTAGTGTAACCTTGTGTTATGAAAGTCTGTGTGTGTAGGTGGAAGAGAATTGATGTCCACATACAGTACGGAAGATTTGCCTTCAACTAAACAATATCTGACATTCTCCCATGCACTTAGGGTATATCTGGAACGATGACAAGTCTTGACACTACTTTATATAAAACAGGAATGGAAAATTATCAAAATACTTGAAGATCCGATAGCTAGACAAACAATTTGCCATCTAACAACCAGGAAACGTGGATTTCGAATTCCCAGCCAAACAGCACAAATAAGCCCCCCTGCATTTTTGGGGGGGGGAAATCAGTTGCTATTTGTTTCGTCTTGCTATAGAACAACTTGAGTGCTTTTTCCTACTTGGGGACAGACAGCAGAGAGAGCCTCGATAGATTATGCCCTCGACTTCAGGGGTTAGAGTTCATTATGAAGAAGACAAAACTCTGTGCCAGGATAATTGGCTGTGTTTATCTATTACGGTTTCCTTTCTCAGAGTAGAGAAACAATGGTTGATGTCAATGGGTGCAGATTCACTGACACAGCCAGGCAGACAACTCCCATACAGTATGTGTGATGTGTATATCCTTGGGAAGAGCTCCAGCCTCTCTACTGCTTAATAAACAAGAAATTAACAGGTCAGCAGCAGCTATGATGGATCACCTTGACAGGCCCAAGACAGTGGGTGTCTCCCAAATGGCACCCTATTCCCTAGTACAATACGTTTGACCAGGCCATAAGGGCTCTATTTAAAAGTAGTGCACTACATAGGGAATAGGGTGCCATTTAGGTCTATCCCATGTTCCATATAGTCTACACTGTGTTTATTATAACATGTTGTATGAAATCCCAGGGGAAATAAATGCCAGGAGAATTAAATTCCCAAAGACAGGGGAAATAAATGCAGAGTGTAATTGAACAAGATATGCACCAGTCATTTTTGGAATAATCATCTGATCTGACCAATCAATTATCTGACAAGTATTCTGTTATTTTACAGATAAGAGAAAGCTAAATGAAAACTCCACAATGCGTGGCTATTAACATTTTTATATACACGTGGTGAAATGCCCAGGAGTCCAGTGAAGGGTTGTGTCCTGTTGTGAGGTCATGGGAAGTGAATGGGATATTTCAGGCTTCATCACCTCGTTTCCTAATAACACCCCCTACCGTGACTGTGTCACACCACACCTAGTGACACCTCTCCTCTCGCCTTGGAGACACATGCAACACCTCTCCTCTAGCCTTGGACTACATTCTCACAGGGCCTTGTTCAAACAAAGGAAACAGCTTTGTCATTTCCCCCTGCACCTTGAGGGAAAACATCTCACCTCACCAACCTAACCTCCCAAACATTGTATTGAAAGCAGCTCTTGGACTGTGTGAAATGACCGTGTGTGCGCGCGCTTATGTGTGTGGACAAAACCACTTGAAAGCATAATTCATCTTACTTGTGTCAATGTTAAGGGTTAAGAGCCTCAACTCATCTTTGAAATGAGCTATTTGTTTGAGTTTCTGAAATCTCTGCTAACATGAAGGAACACTTTTTAGCGGGGATAAAATATTAACCAATGAACAGAGACAAAATTGCTAAATGTATTTCTATTCAGGTAAAATTTCCATAACACACACGCACAAAACCATTTAATCAAATTAGGCTTATGCAGACGAGGAGATACAATATTTGCTACAATAAAACCATATCATTTACCACAGCTCGTTTCAAGCCCATTCTCATCTCAAATCATTCTCCAGACTGAGGGACAATCTCAGTAGGTCATTTCAGTACAGAACTGTCATCTGAGGAGAAAACAAAAATATATACAAAGAAGCAATAAAGAGCTATTTTCCTTTGGGAATGTGAAACAGTCTCTGTCAAGGTCAGTTACGGTCTCAAATCTAAACAAACACCATGTATTTTAAGGTCTGTGTTTCTGTTTCCATACAGATTCCAGCAATCTAAAAAGTCTATGTCTCGACCCAAATATTTAGACATAAAACTAATTATACGGTCAAATGTCATTTCAGTTTCTCTACGATACGGTTCAGTATTTTCTCTTTCATAAAGAATTGTTTTCCGTTCTCTACAGTATTCACAGTGTCTGCGCAACAAGATGTTGTGTTGGGCTCTGTATGTCATTGCAGACTTGTTGTATGTCTTACCCAACACTGTTTCACACAAGTATAAGATCCAATAAGGCTGTGTTGTTTTGGCCTGTGTTGGGGGTGTATGGTTATGGTGGGTTGTTTTGGGCTGGGTCAGGCTCTGTATTTGCACACGTAGGACATGTCTGGTTAGGTTATACTAAGTGGGTGAAAGACAACATGATGTGTCACTGTCCTCAGAGTTCCTCTGGCCCTGGCAGGGATATAGGAAGCACTGCAGTGAACGCTGCTAGCTGATTGACAATAACTGCCTCTTATTTGAAAGGCTTTGAGTGAGAGTGAAAGCTGGGGAGAATAACAGTTTATTTTCTTTGATGCTATATTAGTGTACATCTGGAGTGGTCACTGTACGTTGAGTCCAAAGATACAGGCAGAGAACAAAAGTGTATGTGGCGGGATATTGGAGGGTGTGGTGTCAGAAGTTGGATTGGAGCATGGGACTGGAGTTATACTTTTAAACAGCAAATTAGGGTTTGGCAATGTCAGTTCCTGTGTTTTCTTGCGTTGTTGTTGTAACATCTGGAGTCAAAGCAGGCAGTACACGCTGGGGTGTTTGTGTGTAAGCTGTGTTTATTGGAAGGGGCTGCTCTTGTCCACAGATCTTCTTCCACCTCCCCTAGTGAAGGTCCACTTCCCGTTCCCCTGCTGGATCCCGTTGTAGAGCAGGGCATCAGACAACACTCTCTTCTGTGGAGGAAATAAGAGACAAAACATGAGATTAAAATACACACTTATTATGAGCATTACAGGATGTCACACTGCATTGCAGTACAGAGGCGTCATGCCCATAAGGGGCACAGGGGTACGTGCTCCCTCAGAATTGTCCAGTAAAAAAAACAATATTATAATAATACAAATTGTAATTACACATTTGTTTTCCTTCTGTAATACTACTAGCGACTTAGCAATTTTAGGAAGTTGGCTTTAGCTAGCCCAGATGGTTTCCCAATTTCCCAACCTTAAACAGTGGGGCAAAAAAGTATTTAGTCAGCCACCAATTGTGCAAGTTCTCCCACTTAAAAAGATGAGAGAGGCCTGTAATTTTCATCATAGGTACACTTCAACTATGACAGACAAAATGAGGAAAAAAAATCCAGAAAATCACATTGTAGGATTTTTAATGAATTTATTTGCAAATTATGGTGGAAAATAAGTATTTGGTCACCTACAAACAAGCAAGATTTCTGGCTCTCACAGACCTGTAACTTATTCTTTAAGAGGCTCCTCTGTCCTCCACTCGTTACCTGTATTAATGGCACCTGTTTGAACTTGTTATCAGTATAAAAGACACCTGTCCACAACCTCAAACAGTCACACTCCAAACTCCACTATGGCCAAGACCAAAGAGCTGTCAAAGGACACCAGAAACAAAATTGTAGACCTGCACCAGGCTGGGAAGACTGAATCTGCAATAGGTAAGCAGCTCGGTTTGAAGAAATCAACTGTGGGAGCAATTATTAGGAAATGGAAGACATACAAGACCACTGATAATCTCCCTCGATCTGGGGCTCCACGCAAGATTTCACCCCGTGGGGTCAAAATGATCACAAGAACGGTGAGCAAAAATCCCAGAACCACACGGGGGGACCTAGTGAATGACCTGCAGAGAGCTGGGACCAAAGTAACAAAGCCTACCATTAGTAACACACTATGCCGCCAGGGACTCAAATCCTGCAGTGCCAGACGTGTCCCCCTGCTTAAGCCAGTACATGTCCAGGCCCGTCTGAAGTTTGCTAGAGAGCATTTGGATGATCCAGAAGAAGATTGGGAGAATGTCATATGGTCAGATGAAACCAAAATATAACTTTTTGGGAAAAACTCAACTCGTCGTGTTTGGAGGACAAAGAATGCTGAGTTGCATCCAAAGGACACCATACCTACTGTGAAGCATGGGGGTGGAAACATCATGCTTTGGGGCTGTTTTTCTGCAAAGGGACCAGGACGACTGATCCGTGTAAAGGAAAGAATGAATGGGGCCATGTATCGTGAGATTTTGAGTGAAAACCTCCTTCCATCAGCAAGGGCATTGAAGATGAAACGTGGCTGGGTCTTTCAGCATGATAATGATCCCAAACACACCGCCCGGGCAACGAAGGAGTGGCTTCGTAAGAAGCATTTCAAGGTCCTGGAGTGGCCTAGCCAGTCTCCAGATCTCAACCCCATAGAAAATCTTTGGAGGGAGTTGAAAGTCCGTGTTGCCCAGCAACAGCCCCAAAACATCACTGCTCTAGAGGAGATCTGCATGGAGGAATGGGCCAAAATACCAGCAACAGTGTGTGAAAACCTTGTGAAGACTTACAGAAAACGTTTGACCTCGGTCATTGCCAACAAAGGGTATATAACAAAGTATTGAGATAAACTTTTGTTATTGACCAAATACTTATTTTCCACCATAATTTGCAAATAAATTCATTAAAAATCCTACAATGTGATTTTCAGGATTTTTTCCCCTCATTTTGTCTGTCATAGTTGAAGTGTACCTATGATGAATATTACAGGCCTCTCTCATATTTTTAAGTGGGAGAACTTGCACAATTGGTGGCTGACTAAATACTTTTTTGCCCCACTGTAAATAGCTACCAAGAAGCCATTTCAGGCAATCAATCTAGTTAGAGTAGCTAGCTTGTCTATCTTAGCTGACATGCCTGCTGGCAAGGTTGGTAGACTTTAGAAAAGCAATCAATAACTAAATGTACAAATAACACTCAAATTCCTTTGAATCTTTTACCCAGATTTTAGCAGAGAAGCATATTTTATTTCTTTAAGAAAATAACCACCAGTCAGAAGGAGAGAGCTCAAGAGGTATGCTTCGATATGCAGAAAAACTTTTTTTTACATAGAATTAAGCATAAAGATTATGGCTGTAGATAGCAGGAAAAGGCTATTTCATGTGTTTGAAAAATGCTAAATTCTCAAACTTCCGAACGGGGAGCCTAGCGCCCCTACGGACCACCCTTCAGCCATCCTCACATACTTTGTGCCTCCTGCCAGTATATCACACTGTGCATGATGCCCCTGCCAGTATATCACACTGTATGCCCAGTGCTAAAGATCAGAAGCACCAATCAATGGAGCGTTATTACATTGGTCTTTGGCATCCCACACAACATGGGTCTGATTATAGGAAACAGATAACCAATCATAGAGTACCAGTCAAAAGTTTGGACACACCTATTCATTCAAGAGTTTTTATTTATTTTTACTATTTTCTACATTGTAGAATAATAGTGAAGACATCACAACTATGAAATAACACATATGGAATCATGTAGTAACCAAAACAAGTGTTAAACAAATCAACATATATTTTATATTTCAGATTCTTCAAAGGAGCCACACTTTGCCTTGATGACAGCTTTGCATGCTCTCAACCAGCTTCACTTGGAATGCTTTTCCAACAGTTTTGAAGGAGTTCCCACATATGCTGAGCACTTGTTGGCTGCTTTTCCTTCACCCTGCGATCCATCTCATCCCAAACCATTTCAGTTGGGTTGAGGTTTGGTGATTGTGGAGGCCAGGTCATCTGATGCAGCACTCCATCACTCTCCATCTTTGTCAAATAGCCCTTACACAGCCTGGAGGTGTGTTGGGTCATTGTCCTGTTGAAAAACAAATGATAGTCCCACTAAGCACAAACCAGATGGGATGATCGCTGCAAAATGCTGTGGTAGCCATGCTGGTTAAGTGTGCCTTGAATTTTAAATAAATCTCTGACAGTGTCACCAGGAAAGCACCCCCCCCCCCACCATCACATCTCCTCCTCCATGCTTCATGGCGGGAACCACACATGTGGAGATCATCCATTCACCTACCCTGCGTCTCACAAAGACACGGCGGTTGGAATTTGGACTCATCAGACCAAAGGACAGATTTCCACCTGTCTAAAGTCCATTGCTCGTGTTTCTTGGCCCAAGCAAGTCTCTTCGTCTTATTGGTGTCCTTTAGTAGTGGTTTCTTTGCAGCAATTCGACCCTGAAGGCCTGATTCACGCAGTCTCCTCTGAACAGTTGATGCTGAGATGTGGCTGTTACTTGAACTCTGTGAAGCCTTTATTTGGGCTGCAGTCTAAACAGATGTATGAACACACAAATCACAGATCAATATCAATTTGTTTATGAACACACATTTTCAAAGGGCCATCATGTTTAAAGTTTGCAATGATTAAAGTGAATGCATTCTGTCTGTGGATGAATTGTGTCTTTCTGACACCTTTTCTCTTGCTCGACACACACACACACACACACACACACACACACACACACACACACACACACACACACACACACACACACACACACACACACACACACACACACACACACACACACACACACACACACACACACACACACACACACACACACACACACACACACTCTCTCCCACTATATAGCACTGGTTATAAGTGAAGCATTCAACACAATCATCATCATCCTACATATCAGTGTGGCTAAGATGTAACATCAGGACCATTTTCATATTCCGCTGCAGAATTTTATCTTGCCCAAACACTCTCTTGCAAACTGGTGCTCTGTATTCAGTCTGGTCAGATATTGATTGGTTCAATTCAGATGGTTCTGTCTGAGAAATTAATTCATGCAGTTCCTCAGTATGAAACAATCACATAACGGTTAGAACTTGTTATTTTGGGGAATGTTAAGAATTTCTTGAACAAAAGGCTTTGCTCATTATTATTTTCCTATTAGACAATCATGTATTTGTTAGGATTTTTTCTTTTGTGTGGCTTGAGTGATATTTTGAGGGACTCAAAACCTTTAATAAGAAAATGTAAATTGGCACATTCTGAAAGGAAAAGCTGATGAACATTTTGTCGTTGTCTGGTGAAATTTCTAAGTCATTTCTTTTTGGAGTGATCCGTCCATATTCTCAAGGACATGACACTTGCAATCATGGTAGTGTACCTCAAGACTGTTTAGCGATCTGAGCCAGAAACTGGGCGTTAGCTCCGGGGTCTAATAGAAGTCTTCAGGTCTCAAGCAAGGTTACTCATCAAGTGAGCATTGTTCACTATCTTTGTTACCTAGGAGTACAGTGCGTTTCAAACGCTGTCTGTTTGTGACTCGGGGAGCTAATTCAAGTCATTAGGTCTCAGACAAGGTTACACAAGTAAGGAATAATAGTCACTGTCTGTCTGTTTGCGTTTTTTTCCCCCACCACACCAACATTCATGTCTGTAGATGTCTGTAGTAAGAGTGACCAGAGTCTAAATAAACCAGGAAGACACAGAACCTCTTCTCCAACCCATATTTAGAACCTACCGTCTGACGTAAAACTCCACCGCCCAAAATGACACACACTCAGCCTAGATTACTGAGCATAACATAGGAATAACACATCATTTATAGGTGATTCACCCTTGTCCCAATACTTTGGAAACTCTTAACTCCTAAATCTATTTCAAAGGCAAAAAAAAGAGTTCCGATGTTTGGCTAAAAATGGGGTGTTGCGTCAGAAACGTGAACAATCACAGTCGTATTAATCATAGCCACTCTGGGTTCTCCATATGAGAGCATAAACAAACAAATCTGTCCTTATTCTGGAGCTGAAAAATACAGCCTGACAGCAAACAAACGCTGTGACTGTTGTCATTCGTCAGCTCAACAGTAAGATTAGCAATCAAACAGGCATAATAACTGCCCGTCTCAATCAAAGAGAGGCTACAGTCGTTTTTCGAGCTCTGTGCTCCTGCTACAGATCGTAAATGATCTAACGCCATTTAGCGATGGCAGATGGAAAATGCCATCAGACGTAGCAAGAACGAAAGGTTTCAATAGACACATATCTTTTGTTTCTGTTTAGGTTCATCAGTGTCCATTTGTCAGACTGCGTAATTGCGATAAACAAGCATGACATACAAGCAAGCACTGACACTGGAGCTTTAAATGTCTTTTAAACGGCATGAACTGGCATGAACCACAGTTCAAAAGGCATTTAACATGAGAAGGAGACGTATCTGTCTCCATGCAGAGAGAGGCTGCATTAACCTGATAGGTTGTATAGAGAACTCCCATGATCTTGGAAATACAGCACAAGCAGATCTGGGATCAGGAAAAGGCTGCATATAAGAGAGAAGCTACAGTGGTGCTACAGAGGCCTCCCTGTAGAACAACGAGCCGATTCATACCAGTGCAGAACAGCTGACCATATACTGTACAACAACATACTGTTTGAAACAACTAGCTACACCTGTCTGTCTTAGTCTCTAAGTGTTAGCTAGGATGACAACACTCAACACCTTGCCCCCACTGAGCTCTATGTCACTATCAGAACACTGTTTATGACAGTTGATTGTTACGGTAACGGTTTGCTTTGTGAGGCTTTCATCGGTCAAGATCCTCCTCTCTCATTGGCCGTGGGACACTGCATGTCGGTTCCCACCACACCCCAACAGGCCGGGGCTCCCAACCTCCAACGCCTCCTGTCTGTTCAGCCGAGAAAGCTTGGCAGCGAGACCCAGATCCAGACCACACACACTAAACCAAACCAAACCATGACAGAGGCAGACAGCTGGGGCTGATGATCACTTTAGCCTCCTGACAGACAAACTGTATAGTGTTCCTGACAAAATGCACAAAGAGACCCTTTCTATTGGCCTACAACCCAGAACTACATGGGAAGGGTCTGAAAGGTTATATTCCTGTGAAACAAGCAGCCAGAGAAAGGGAGGTTGGCCGGCCTGTCCGTCTGTCTTTATTACGTGGGAGATACACAAGCTGTAGCTGTAGAAAGGTACCTCAGAGAGGACTGCACTGGACCGGTTAGCCAGTTAGCCAGCGTCCATAATGAATTTCCTTCCAAGTAAGGATTTTGCCATGGCAATAACAGAGCAGAGCTACACAGTGGTGTAATCATCTATGGGAAACTGGCACGCATACCCGCATACACAAGCGAACATGCGCAAATATATACACACACACACACACACACACTGTTGGTTGAGAACAAAGGCAGACATTGGCACTCAGGCCTGGGAATTAGTTAGGGCTGGCTGCATGGCTGCTGATTCTCAGAAGAAACGTTGTGTTTGTGTTCTGGGTTTGGACAAGGCACAGGGATTATAACGTACTGTGCTGGGTATTCCATAAGAGCCTAAGACAGAGAGAGACCCTTTTCACACTACTGAGCCGAACCGTACTGTGCTGGCTTGTTATTTTCCCTTCACATTGTCCTTCACAGCACGGGTCCAGAAACTCTGGTGGATGCATAATCAGGCCAGTGTTGTACAGCTCTGTAATGTGAAAAGGCTTAGTAGAATGAAAAGGCTCATTAGTGAGAAAAGGAAAGAAAGTACTGTAACAATATGCTTTACTGACGTACTATACACTACACCTTTATGTGGTCCCACTCCTTGTGCCGCTCTTGTCTGATGTACTCCTTGTTAATCTCTTCCTGGAATAAGACAGGGACAAGTCATACAGAACCAAGTGGTCAACAGTATTCTAGGTGAATGCAACAGAATATTATTCACTATTCGAACCAGTGCTTTTCCACTTGTTCTATAGTATCAGGGTAAAGGGTGAATAATGTAAGGTTAATATGTTGGACAAATTGACTGCAGTACCTGACTCAACTTCCCGTAAGTCGGCTGTGCTGTTTGTAACATCAGTGCCGATGTCACTGAATCAAGTCCTAATCAAAATATGAACATAAATCAAATTAACGCACAGTAATCAACTCAGTTTTTATTTCCTTTCAAACATCCAACAGGAGATTGTATAGGCTACCAGATATGATATAAGAACATGTGACTAACCTTTCAGAGCATCTGGTTGGATGATCCCTACTTGCACTTCTGTCGCCGTGACGATGCTGCAGGGGGAGGGCTGATCAAGCAGGATGCTCACCTCACCGAACGATTCCATTGGTCCGAGCTTCCCCACGACAACAAACTTTATCCTGCTGCCCTGGAAATCAACAACCAATGAAGGAAAAATAGCCAAGGCCCAATCATTATCACAAATGACATGTTCCTGGAATTGATATTCCCATTTCTCGGTATAAAATGTAACACAATTATGGTAATCAGTCTTAACCATGTAATTAATATTCAAATCAAGTCCTGCTCTTTCACTCCTTGATTTAGACGAAGTGGTTTTTAATCAAACAGGGAACATGCAGCAGCCTGGAGTAAGGCCTACTGTTACAGTGTGATGTGTGTGTGTGTGTGTGCGCGCAGACTGACACCTTCTCCTGTGGGGTCCTCATCAGTGAGTTAATGTCCTGGAGGATGTTACACTCCCCCTCTCGGATGTAGGCCACAAAGGGACACACCTTACCTTCCTTCACCAGTACTACAGAAAGAAGAGAGAAGGAAAAGGAGGAGGAAATAGGGAAATAAGTTCTCTACCTGCATGCCTACTCAGATCAAGTAATGTTCTTCTGCTTCTTCAGGTCAGAGTGTGGGCTCCTTTATCATAGGATGGATGAGGTTATGAACCAGCATACAGTACGTGAGTAGTGTGGGTCGGTGTGTGTAACAGAGACCTTGTAAGTATGCTCTGTACTCAAATCAAAATGTTATTCATTACATGCTTTGAAAACAACAGGTGTAGACTAACAGTGACATTTTACTTACGGCCCTTCCCAACAATGCAGAGAGAAAAATTATAACATGGGGAATAAATACACACTGAGTGACGATAACTTGGCTATATACACGGGATATGTACCGAGTTGATGTGCAGTGGTATAAGGTAATTAAGGTAGAGTCAAAAGAGTTAGCGCAAAAAGGGTCAATGCAGATTAGAGGTCGACCGATTATGATTTTTCAACGCTGATACCGATAGCAATTATTGGAGGACCAAAAAAAGCCGATACCGATTAATCGGCCGATTTTTACATTTACAACAATACTGAATGAACACTTATTTTAACTTAATATAATACATCAATAAAATCAATTTAGTCTCAAATAAATAATGAAACATGTTCAATTTGGTTTAAATAATGCAAAAACAAAGTGTTGGAGAAGAAAGTAAAAGTGTAATATGTGCCATGTAAAAAAGCTAACTTTCAAGTTCCTTGCTCAGAACATGAGAACATATGATAGCTAGTGGTTCCTTTTAACATGATTCTTCAATATTCCCAGGTCAGAAGTTTTAGGTTGTAGTTATTATAGGAATTATAGGACTATTTCCCTCTATACCATTTGTATTTCATATACCATTGACACAATGCTTACGATCCTGCTGCTGCCTACCACCGCTCAGTCAGACTGCTCTATCAAATCATAAACTTAATTATAATATAATAACACACAGAAATACGAGCCTTAGGTCATTAATATGGTCAAATCCGGAAAAAATCATTTCGAAAACAAAACATTTATTCTTTCAGTGAAATACGGAAGCGTTACGTATTTTATCTAACGGGTGGCATCCCTAAGTCTAAATATTGCTGTTACATTGCACAACCTTCAATGTTATGTCATAATTATGTACAATATGTCATAATTATGTACAATGAATTACAGCCGTTGTTAGGAAGAAATGGTCTTCACACAGTTCGCAACGAGCCAGGCGGCCCAAGCTGCTGCATATACCCTGACTCTGCTTGCACAGAACGCAAGAGAAGTGACACAATTTCCCTAGTTAAAAGAAATTCATGTTAGCAGGCAATATTAACTAAATATGCAGGTTTAAAAATATATACTTGTGTATTGATTTTAAGAAAGGCATTGATGTTCATAGTTAGGTACACATTGGTGCAACGACAGTGCTTTTTCCCCGAATGCGCTTGTTAACTTCTTATGGCTGCAGTCCCGTTAACGGGATCGATATGACAACAGCCAGTCGAAGTGCAGGGCGCCAAATTCAAAAAACAGAAATCTCATAATTACAATTACACTCATAAATATAGATGATAATACAAGTTATACACATGGAATTATTGTAACGGCAGCCTTCCTCCTCTTCGTCTGAAGAGGAGGTGTAGCAGGGATCGGACCAATACGCAGCGTAGTTAGTGTTCAACATGTTTTAATAACAGACGATAAACGTGAACACTACAAATACAAAATAACAAATGTGGCAAAACCGAAACAGTCCTATCTGGTGCAATGAACACAAAGACTGAAGACAACCACCCACAAACCCCAACACAAAACAAGCTACCTAAATATGGTTCCCAATCAGAGACAATGACTAACACCTGCCTCTGATTGAGAACCATATCAGGCCATACATAGAAATGGACAAACTAGACACACAAAATAGAATGCCCACCCAGCTCACGTCCTGACCAACACTAAAACAAAGAAAACACAAAAGAACTATGGTCAGAACGTGACAATTATAGATATATCTCTCCTTAATGCAACCGCTGTGTCAGATTACAAAAAAACTTTACGGAAAAAGAAACCCACGCTATAATCTGAGACGGCGCTCAAAAGTAAAACACCACAGCCGCAAAGATGGCGTCAACATAAACAAGAAAATATATGATAAATATTCCCCTACCTTTGATGATCTACATCAGAAAGCACACCAGGAATGCAAGGTCCACAATAAATGTTTGTTTTGTTCGAAAAAATCCATTATTTATGTCCAAATACCTTCTTTTGTTAGCGCGTCTGGTTTACATATCCAAACGCTAATTCTGGTCAGCGTTATATCGGACAAAAACTTCAAAAAGTGATATTACCGGTCGAAGAAACATTTCAAACTACGTACAGAATCAATCATTAGGATGTTTTTAACATATAGCTTCAATAAAGTTCCAACCGGAGTATTCTTTCTTGTCTTCGTGAGCAATGGAACGCAAGTGAGTACCATGAGGAAAAAGCATGATCAGAAAATGGCTGCTTGATGGACACCTGACTGATTCTGCTATCATTCTCTCCCACAACATCATAGAAGTCTCATTATAATTTCTATTGATGGTTGACGTCGAGTGGAACCCATAGGCAGTGCACAATCATTCATATCTCAAGGGGATTTCATTAGGAACTCTGGTGAATACATACAAGCTCAGATTTCTGACTTCCTGTTTTGATTTCAACTCAGGATTTTGCCTGCCAATATGAGTTCTGTTACTCTCACAGACATAATTCAAACAGTTTTAGAAACTTTAGAGTGTTTTCTATCCAATACTAATAATAATATGCAAATATTAGCAACTATGACTGAGGAGCAGGCCGTTTGATATGGGCACCTTTCATCCAAGCTACTCAATACTGCCCCTTCAGCCATAAGACGTTAAACAGCTTGGAAAATTCCAGAAAATTATGTCATCAAGTTTAAGAGCAATTTCCAAACGCCTGAAGGTACCACGTTCATCTGTACAAACAATAGTATACAAGTATAAACACCATGGGACCACGCAGACGTCATACCGCTCAGGAAGGAGACGAGTTCTGTCTCCTAGAGATGAACGTACTATGGTGCGAAAAGTGCAAATCAATCCCAGAACAACAGCAAAGGACCTTGTGAAGATAATGGAGGAAACAGGTACTAAAGTATCTATATCCACAGTAAAATGAGTCCTATATCGACATAGCCTGAAAGGCCGCTCAGCAAGGAAGAAGCCACTGCTCCAAAACCGACGTAAAAAAGCCTGACTACGGTTTGCAACTGCACATGAAGACAAATATCGTACTTTTTGGAGAAATGACCTCTGGTCTGATGAAACAAAAATAGAAATGTTTGGCCATAATGACCATCGTTATGTTTGGAGGAAAAAGGGGGAGGCTTGCAAGCCGAAGAACACCGTCCCGACCGTGAAGCACGGGGGTGGCAGCATCATGTTGTGGTGGTGCTTTGCCGCAGGAGGGACTGGTGCACTTCACAAAATAGATGGCATCGTGAGGGAGGGAAATTATGTGGATGTATTGAAGCAACATCTCAAGACATCAGTCAGGAAGTTAAAGCTTGGACGCAAATGGGTCTTCCAAATGGACAATGACCCCAAGCATACTTCCAAAGTTGTGGCAAAATGGCTTAAGGACAACAAAGTCAAGGTATTGGAGTGGCCATCACAAAGCCCTGCCCTCAATCCTATAGAAAATGTGTGGGCAGAACTGAAAAAGCGTGTGCCCGCAAGGAGGCCTACAAACCTGACTAAGTTACACCAGCTCTGTCAGGAGGAATGGGCCAAAATTCACCCAACTTATTGTGGGAAGCTTGTGGGAGGCTACCCGAAATATTTGACCCAAGTTAAACAATTTAAAGGCAATGCTACCAAATACTAATTGAGTATGTGTAGACTTCTGACCCACTGGGAATGTGATGAAAGAAATAAAAGCTTAAATTAATCATTCTCTCTACTATTATTCTGACATTTCATTCTTAAAATAAAGTGGTGATCCTAACTGACCTAAGACAGGGCATTTTTACTAGGATTAAATGTCAGGAATTGTGAAAAACTGAGTTTAAATGTATTTGGCTAAGGTGTATGTAAACTTCCGACTTCAACTGTAAGTGTCCGGATTAGTGACCCGCTCCTTGAAAGCGGAAGCTCTAGCCTTTAGCTCAGTGAGGATGTTGCCTGTAATCCATGGATTCTGGTTAGGCTATGTACGTACGGTAACTGTGGGGACGATGCACTTATTAACGAAGCCGGTGACTAATGTGGTAAACTCTTCAACGTTATCGGATGAATCCTGGAATATTTTCCAGTCAGTGCTAGCGAAACGGTCCTGTAGCTTAGCTTCCGCTTCATCGGACCACTTCTGTAATTAGGGTGTCACTGGTACTTCCTGTTAGAGTTTTTGCTTGTAAGCAGGAATCAGGAGGATAGAGGATCATATTTGCCAAACAGAGGGCAAGGGAGAGCTTTGTATGTGTTTCTGTGTGTGGAGTAGAGGTGATCTAGAGTTTTGTACGTGTCTCTGTGTGTGGAGTAGAGGTGATTTAGAGTTTTGTACGTGTCTCTGTGTGTGGAGTAGAGGTGATCTAGAGTTTTGTACGTGTCTCTGTGTGTGGAGTAGAGGTGATCTAGAGTTTTGTATGTGTCTCTGTGTGTGGAGTAGAGGTGATCTAGAGTTTTGTATGTGTCTCTGTGTGTGGAGTAGAGGTGATCTAGAGTTTTGTATGTGTCTCTGTGTGTGGAGTAGAGGTGATCTAGAGTTTTGTATGTGTCTCTGTGTGTGGAGTAGAGGTGATCTAGAGTTTTGTATGTGTCTCTGTGTGTGGAGTAGAGGTGATCTAGAGTTTTGTATGTGTCTCTGTGTGTGGAGTAGAGGTGATCTAGAGTTTTGTACGTGTCTCTGTGTGTGGAGTAGAGGTGATCTAGAGTTTTGTACGTGTCTCTGTGTGTGGAGTAGAGGTGATCTAGAGTTTTGTACGTGTCTCTGTGTGTGGAGTAGAGGTGATCTAGAGTTTTGTACGTGTCTCTGTGTGTGGAGTAGAGGTGATCTAGAGTTTTGTATGTGTCTCTGTGTGTGGAGTAGAGGTGATCTAGAGTTTTGTATGTGTCTCTGTGTGTGGAGTAGAGGTGATCTAGAGTTTTGTATGTGTCTCTGTGTGTGGAGTAGAGGTGATCTAGAGTTTTGTATGTGTCTCTGTGTGTGGAGTAGAGGTGATCTAGAGTTTTGTATGTGTCTCTGTGTGTGGAGTAGAGGTGATCTAGAGTTTTGTATGTGTCTCTGTGTGTGGAGTAGAGGTGATCTAGAGTTTTGTATGTGTCTCTGTGTGTGGAGTAGAGGTGATCTAGAGTTTTGTATGTGTCTCTGTGTGTGGAGTAGAGGTGATCTAGAGTTTTGTATGTGTCTCTGTGTGTGGAGTAGAGGTGATCTAGAGTTTTGTACGTGTCTCTGTGTGTGGAGTAGAGGTGATCTAGAGTTTTGTATGTGTCTCTGTGTGTGGAGTAGAGGTGATCTAGAGTTTTGTACGTGTCTCTGTGTGTGGAGTAGAGGTGCTCTAGAGTTTTGTACGTGTCTCTGTGTGTGGAGTAGAGGTGCTCTAGAGTTTTGTATGTGTCTCTGTGTGTGGAGTAGAGGTGATCTAGAGTTTTGTATGTGTCTCTGTGTGTGGAGTAGAGGTGATCTAGAGTTTTGTCGCCTCTAGTTGCACAGGAGACATGCTGGTAAAAATGAGGTAAGACAGAATTCAGTTTCCCTGTATTAAAATCACCGGCCACTAGGAGCGCCACCTCTGGATGCGCATTTTATTTTTTGCTTATGGCCCTATACAGCTCTTTGAGTGCGGCCTTAGCTCGCTCAAGTAAACAGACTCCTACGTATGGTCTGCAGCTTATCATGAGGTATTCTAACTCAGGCGAGTAAAACCTTGAGACTTCCTTAGCATTAGAGATCGCTCACCAGCTGTAGTTAACAAAGAGACACACACCTCCCTCTTAACCTTACTTGAAGCTGTACTCTATGTGTCTATTCATCGCCTCGAACACTCTTGGGGTTACTGCGCGCACACACACAAGCACACACACACATCCTACTAACCCCCACAGCAACACCCAATCCACCGCTTCTTTGACTAATGCATCACAACCGACAAAATCTACCAAAAGTATTGTGAAAAGAAAGTAGGCTACACTGTAAATGACAGAAGAAGTCCTCTTGTTTTAGCAAGAGGCCCCAAAGTCTGTGCTGGAGGATTATTTTGTCATGTGACAAATCTTTGGTTTGTGTACATTGGGAGGTGAGCATTATATTGATTCACGGCCCTCTAGCCTTTAACGGCTAGGAGAAACACGGTATATTAGCGCTGACAGGTGTTTTTAAACGCTATCTCTATGTAGGGGAAAGTTGGACAAACGGGGCCCATTTGTTATGTGTGCTCCCCAGTACCGGGGGAGCCATGGTGTGTGTGTGTGTGTGTGTGTGTGTGTCATTCTAGGGCCTAATTTCATCCCGGCCTATTCCAATGAAATGCTTGGCAGCTTTTATTTAAGACCTCAGAACCTCAAGATCCCCTTTGACCTTTCTCACTCACTCAGGCCCCAGAATAATCAAACAGTTAACAGGGCCTCACCTGGGAAATTACCCAGTAGGATCCCCTGGACTGTGTCTGTCTGCTCCAACTCTCTGTCAAAGTCTGCGTTCCAAATATCACACTATACCCTAGTGCACTACTTTTGACCAGGACGCATAGGGCTCTGGTCAAAAATAGTGCACTTTATAGGGAACAGGGTATAATTTCTAACACAGTCATAGTCAATGTTCTCTCCAGAACAGGCTGGGGCCAAGGTTCACTCAAACTGCCGTCACATATTAAGTGAGAGGGCTGTTTTCCCCTGGCGATCAGGTTAATTTAGTGGCCATGTCTGTATTGTTATCATTTTTCACATAGAAAATGAAAAATAGGCAATGTGCAGGGTATTTAGGATAAACTGCTAGATGGCAGGGTTAGTGTGAGGTTGTCTTTGGTGTGATTTTCCCATACATCAGAGTGCATTGGTTGTGCTTACTATATCTCCAAGCATACAGCATCTACCGTGAAATCAAAACAACAAGCGTGCAGTCCATAATCTTTCCTGGAGCTGATAGTACCTCTTGACTGACAAGCCATATCGTCTCTAGCCTCCCTGTCCTCTCCCCTTAACGTTTAAGTTGCTGCCTGACAGACTTTTGATTGTCACAGAACTAATGGGTAGTTAATGCCAGTGTTTTTACTGGTGTGATGGGGGACAGCCAAACCCTCTCTCCTCTCCTCTGTGTGTGCATGTGCATTCATGCGCCAGACAGAGAAAGATTCGGAAGGGAGTTTTGTCCAAACACTGTGGTAGACCTCATTCACTGTATATAGGGACGGAGGGAGGAAATCCAAATAGGGGTTGAATTAGCCACTCTAATAGGGCCCTAATAGTCAGTTATTAGTCTGTTTGAGGCCCTCGTCTACAGTAATGAGCTCTCTGAAACAATAATCAGCCAATGATGGATAGTAGAGCCTTGCCACAGTTTGGAGAAGGGGAGGAGGGTGAGGTGGTTGAAGAAGGGGTGAGAAGGGCACAAAGATGACAGCTGAGAATTATTAAGAAGAGGAAATGCCTACAACGGAAGGAAAGGGATATTTTCTAAATTAACCGTTTTATTTTCTATTACCAGTATACGTCGAAATTGTCTTGGCTTCACCAGATTCCAGGAAGGGGAAAAGCATACTTATCTGCTTGTGATCAACCACTACTCTACCTGTCGGCCTCGGAGGCATTCGATGTACGTCATAAGGCAGAGCGGTCATATTCAATTAAGTGTAACAGGATACCTCGCTGAAGACGTATGCGAGTCTGTAAGACTAAGCTAAAGGCATGGTGAATCACTCAACTCTTTACAATACCCCGAAAACATGTGTTTCATTCATGCCATGCACCACTATGAAAATATCCATCAGCCACTTTACACACAAAGCGTAATGTAATCCATCTCTTGCTTGGATTAAGATACCGGCTGGATGTTTGATCCCCGTGAACAATCAATGTAAAACAATCTGCCAGACTATGTGCAGTGTGTGTGTTTGTACGCGCCCGCGTGTGTAAGAGGACTACATTCCAGAGGAGAGCTCTTGGACAAGCATGACCGTCTGGGATGGGGACACAGTATTCCCATACAGACAGTCTTGTCTATCGGACGTTCTGAAAAAGCCTCGCGTGGGAAAACGCCTTGGTCTCCAGCCAGACTGCTGTTTCTGTTGTGTTGGAGCCAGAAGGGAAACGAATGTACCCTTTTTACACTACCGAGCCAAGCCGAACCTGGCTTGGTTACACAACTACAGTTCCTTAGTTGCTTGAACCATGTTGGAAAGGACAATGTGAAACGCATAGTAATGTAAAAAGGGTACTGGATGGACCAGAGCCAGCCTGGAGAGCTGTTGGCGCAGTTAAAGCAACCAGCCAGCCAGTCGGCCAGTCAGTCAGTCAGCCGGCCAGGCAGCCTGTCCAACACATTCACTGTGACTGAGGTCATCTCATATAGACAAAGGATCAGTATGTGGAAACTTGAAGCAGCTACTGTAGGACAGTTGTGCCTGTGGTGACATGAAGTGTTAACACCAGAGTTAGACACACACCCCTCTGAGATGAAGAGTCCCACTGCAGTGGTGAGGCAATAGCCTTCTGTAACACTGCCTTTCTCCACTGACTTGTAAATGTCACCTATAGTACTGTATACAGGCGCTGACATAACAGATGTGAGGGAAGGGGTCATAGAGAGATTTAGGATGCATCAAAATGTTAAAATGGCTATTACTTTAACAGAGGTGCCCCAAATTGAGATGGCCCCAAATGTCATGGCCCGGCCTAACCTCCAGAGTTATTGTCTGTTCAGACAGTAGTTGAACGTCTCTATGGTGGCATCAGCAGATCACAGTCTTCATTCTGCTCTCACAAACCTTTACATTATCCCTCTCAAAGCCACTGAAGCATCAACATGGAGCCAATCAAGGTGATCAAGTAGCCTGTTGGGGATCGAGAGACAGGCTTAGGCGTCCGTATAGGTTAACATGGCAGGCAGGTAAGCCAGATGGTTAAGGTATCCTCTCCATGTCACAGGCCAAAGTACAGAGAGACAAATGGGGATATTGTGTTATAGGGTTGAATTACAAATGACACCCTATTCCCTATATAGTGCACCACCTTTGACCAAAGCCCTATGGGTAGTAGTGCACTAAATAGGTAATATGGTGCCATTTGGGAGGCAGACTAGGCCTCTGATGATAGGCAGCAGCATGTAAACAAGTCATTCATCTGTACAAACCTCAGGACAGGAGTCCTGCCCTCCAGGCAGACCGTTCATCTATCCAGGATACATAAACCCAGATCCAGCCAGATTCAGCCGGCTGGCTAGCTTCAGCTTCCCCACTAGGCAAATAGAGCTAGAGATCGGCCCTACAGCAATCAACGAACGGCACACACAGCACACACCACTCGCTCGGCTTATTCCAGCCTGCAATGAGATCCTATCGTTTGACAGTATGATACTATCCTATACCCCACCCTTACCCTCCAACCAACATATCCAATCACTAGCGGATACACGTATGCACATCCACCATTTTTTTTCTTTCACTCTCCCTCTGATAAAGGGAATGTATCATTGCATTCAGATGAAGGGGATGAAGAGGAAAATGGGGATGGAGGGAGCTGTAGGAAAGCCCTGGCTCTCTCTCTCCTTAAAAGACAAGAAGAAAGGTGAGAGAAGAGGGAGGGGATCAGTGATGATGACATGCACTACAAGTAGTGGAAAAGACAAGGTTCTGAGTTAAGTGTTTGATATAAAACATTTGGTACGGTGCCTTTAGCTGCACTGGGTAACGTCGCCATTCAACGTTCGCCATATGCTCTCCTGTCGCCTCGACTACATCTAAAGATGGAATAGGTAGAGGCTAGAGAGAAAGAAGAGAGAAAGACAGAGAGAGAGGCAGAAGTAGAGGATGGATCTAATTTGTTGTCCCCCCAAATTAAATTGGGGAGGGGACTGTGCATCTGTCTCTGTCCATTAGTACGTTAGTCACGCAATATCTCAGACAGCACTAGCCCGATTTTGACTAAACTTGGGTGAATGATGCATCTTGTCAGAGATCTGGCATTTACTGATTGGCCAGATGGTGGCGCTATAACAGGAGATTGAAAAAGCAAACTTTAAAAGGTCACGCCCCTCACCCCATTTGACCTAGTCATGAAATTTGGTACATAGGTCCCTCTTCTTACAAAGAACACATTTCCCTCAAGGACCCATAAGGTCCGCCATGATTGATTTTCTTCCATTTAAAATCTTGGGCAAAACGCTACTTTTCTGGCCCCGAATGACCAATCTGCACGAAACTTCATACGTGACATCTATGGACAAAGGTATCTCAATGCAATTTTTTTCCAGACTACTACCTTAAACAATTTGGCTGATATTGACGAATAAATATTCAAGCAGGCGTGCTCTAGCACATTAATAAATAGAAATTAGTCAAGGATATTCGTATTGTAACAAAATGTGGCACACATGTTGCAAACACTATCATCACTCAACATGTGCAAGAATATTAATATTGACCACCCGTTGTTGCTATAACTGGCAATTATTTATATCTCTTGATCTGTTTGACTCAGAGTGATGAAATTGGTGAATGATGCGTCTTGCCATAGTGATCCGGCATTTACAAAATGACATTGACTGTCCCAAGAGGACGAGAGAGATCCGCCATTTACACAAATTACACTGATTGGCCGAAGGGGGGCGCTGTATCATTTGTGGGGGACGACATGTTTACTGTCGCCTTGTTTGTGTTTGTTTGCTTGGCAGACGGCACAAACTAGGGCGGGGAAGTTAATGCATAAGCCGTTCATGTCGCTTTGACAATGTATTGAAGTTGTTAAGATCTAGTGGTATACGATAGTAACCTCTGTTTCATATGCAACCATCTGCGTCTAGGTCTAAGTCTGTCTTGTTTTCAATGAAGCATACAGCATCTGTCCCTAATTACTGCCAAATAAAGATGTAATAAAAAAACTGCCACACATTACAAAGACTTATTTCATAAATGATGTATCATATTTTCCCAGATAAAAAACAACAAAGGGATTTAATTTAACTCATACAGAGATAAATGTGTGGAAAAGAGAACATATTTTATTCATTACAGGAACACACAGCCTAACTCCCATGCACTATGGAATTACCATGTACTACCATGATTCGAATAAGGTAGTAGTACAGTATTACCATGATCGGCTGACTGTGAGGTGAGTATTAGCGTGATTGGCTCACTGAGGGTATTACTGTACCATAATTGGGTGACAGAAATGGGTTTACCGTGATTGGCTGACTGAGGGGAGGTTATTACTGAACTGTACCGTGTTTGGCTGGTAAGTTCTTCATCTGGATGAGGTTGGCCAGCCTATCGATGGAGAGCTTGGGCCAATGCAGGTAGAAGTGACAACCCTGGATCAGAGATTCCTTCAGAGCATAGTTCTGGGCCAAGATCTCCTACAACAAGAGACATACAGCACAATACAGATTCAAGACAGTGGGCAAGGACACATGTCTTAGTGTACAAATAAAGTTGAAAACATTAGGGGATGTCTAAAGACATTGAAACATATGGAAGTATAAGTAACTTGTATTTGTGGTTGATTAATACAGTCACATATGCTGGTATGCATATAAATCAGGTACGTAGCATATTCATTTTGGATAAATGTAGCTCCTTCACCTTCTTCAGCTTGGCGTAGCCTGAGTGGGAGATTTTCAGGATCTCGCAGGGTTCCTGTGTTAATGTACACTGGATGGTGATGCCTGCCTCAGTACCTGCAGGAGGTTCAAACGATCCAAAGCTGCCACCCACACCTATCTGAAACACGCAATCGATCACTCAATCAACCAACAAATCAATCAACTAACGAAAACTGTGAAAATACCTTAAAGCTTAAAGAATCCTTAATGGTGAAACAGCCACATTCGATTGCGAGATTACAACAGAGAAGTCACTGCAAACGACGAACACCGTTCTTTCCGCTTTTACCATGCTGCACGATGCTCCTCAGCTCGGCAACAAAAACGATAACAATGGTGGTGAGGCGGCCAGTGTCGCCGTTTCTCCCTACTGCAGATACCATCTTTAACACTCCGGAGTAACATTGTGGCAATGCCATGGTGTGGTTGCTTACCACTGAGCCCTTTGGATCAACAGCCTCCTTGGATCTTTCTTGAGTGTACGGAGCTACTGAACCTTTCAGGATGAGGAAGAATCCATTGTGTCCAAACACTGCAGGAGGAAAGGGATGTTAAAGTGTTATAAAAACTAAAAAAAGTTAAGAAATGCCTCTGTCCATCACATAGAGGAACATCACATAATCTGTCTGCATCCCAAATGGCACCCTATTCTCTATATAGTGCACTACTTTAGACCAGTACACTATAGTAGACAGAAACATCTCTCTCACAGCAAAACAATTATCCCAAATGCACCGGTCTCGTCTTTTCAGAACGTTTCAAATAGCTTATCACATCACACGTCTCAGACATTAAACCTTGCCATCATATTTTATATTTGAGATTCTTCAAAGTAGCCACCCTTTGCCTTGGTGATAGCTTTGCAAACTCTTGGCATTCTCTCAACCAGCTTCATGAGGTAGTCACCTGGAATGCATTTCAATTAACCGGTGTGCCTTCTTTCCTTCTTAATGCGTTTGAGCCAATCAGTTGTGTTGTGACAAAGTAGGGGTGGTATACAGAAGATAGCCCTATTTGGTAAAAGACCAAGTCCATATTATGGCAAGAACAGCTCAAATAAGCCAAGAGAAACGACAGTCCATCATTACTTTAAGACATGAAGGTCAGTCAATCTGGAAAATGTCAAGAACTTTGAAGGTTTTTTCAAGTGCAGTCGCAAAAACCATCAAGCACTATGATGAAACTGGCACTCATGAGGACCGCCACAGGAAAGGAAGACCCAGAGTTACCTCTGCTGCAGAGGATAGGTTCATTAGAGTTACCAGCCTCAGAAATTGCAGTCCAAATAATTGCTTCACAGAGTTCAAGTAACAGACATCTCAACATCAACTGTTCAGAGGAGACTGTGTGAATCAGGCCTTCATGGTCAAATTGCTGCAAAGAAACCACTACTAAAGAACACCAATAAGAAGATAATTTATTTAGAATTCAAGGCAAATTTAACCACACTTAACCAGCATGGCTACCACAGCATTCTGCAGTGATAAACCATCCCATCTGGTTTGCGCTTAAAAATAAAGAAAAACCCTAGAATGAGTAGGTGTGTCCAAACTTTTGACTGGTACTATATATATATATATATATATATATATATATATATATATATATATATATATATATATATATATACACTGTGTGTACATAAGCAGAGATCAATTTATTTAAAGTATTCATTTCCCTCTCTAGAATATAGAGTACTTCTCTCCCCTCATCAAAATCTACAAAAATATCAGCCTCCCGACTCAAGCTCCTGGGAAAGGTAACAGAAAAGCAATATCCAACCACCAAATCAAACATAACAGGAGAGGGGATTGAGTCTAAGCATTCCGTTGATAGTGCTGCCTGCCTCTATGGATGACAGTCATTTCAGAAGCCAAACTAGCTCGCAGAGTTTCATATACAAGCAGCTTCTATATTTCCCTGCGGTGCTCTGCTGCATATCTCACCACCACTTGTAGATGTTCTATCTCAGAGAGTAGCTAGAGGGGTTTCAATCTGCCCAAATCGGCGCACACACACACGGTGTACGCGCACACACGAGGGATGAATGATGAAAAGAAACGGACACAGATAAAACTGCTCTTGTGAAACCAGTCAGGCCTCACAGAAGGGAAGCAAAAAGACTCCATTTCAGTACTGTATGTTCACAGTCAGATGCACTGTGGGCAGGGGCGTGAAGGGAGCGATGTACTTCTTGGGGTGAAGGGGTGTGTTTTGGGGTGAGGCTGAAGGGTGTTTGTATGCGTGTGTGCGCATGAACATTATGCATAATGTATAACCGTGTGTGTGTATCAGCTTAGGCATGCGTGATGAGAGTTTGTTGTTTGTCTATCCCCACCAGCCTCCGCCAGTGAAATGTGATAGATAGAACAGCCTAGAAGCACGTGTGATGTACTCAGATTACTGTTGAATAGCATGAATAATAGATGGTGAATTTGGGATGATTGAGGTCTACAGCACTGGAATAGTGCTGTCTCAATCAATAACATCACCGCATGCACAGCCCTCCAGTACTTCTTAAGACAAACAGTAGCTATAACACCGACTGTGAGCTCTCTGACAGACAGCATCTCCTGTTAAAGACCATGGGAATGGACTAGAATGAATACCTGAGAACAAAATCAAGGCCTTATAAAAACCTGGATGAGTATTTCTCTCGGTGTTTGTGTGAGAAAACGCTCTAAATAAGGCTGTGTTCTTATGCATTTATGTGTCAACGCAGTATTCAGGAAAATGCAGGGAGTTTTCCAAAGACAAAATTATATATTGCCAATGCTATGCTAGAGCATGTTTAAGTTTACAATGCAAGAAATATATGGTGTGTGTGTGTGGGACTCACTGATCTGTGCCCTATCCCAGGTCTCTATGATGGCGATGGTGCTGATCTGCTGTAACTCATGTCTGGAGAGGTGGGCTGTCAGACACGGGAACACCTTCAGCATCTTATGGATAGAATGGTGCTCCAACTGGGACCGCTCTATAGGGCTAACACACACACACACAGAGAGAGAGAGAGAAAGCAACATTTTTCAATACTCCCCAAAAAATGACCACACACAGTGTATTTTTGCGTGTGCATGGGAGCACGGACGTGCACACGTGTGCATTAATTGATGATGATCGCTGGGTGTTTCTCTACTAATTTGGAGAGATGATGATGACCGGGCAATTAGGATGCAGACGTGTCAGTACGTCTGAGCCCAGAAAATGTTAGAACTATCAATCAAACAACCCCTTAAAACTGCCTGGTGTATGTGTGAGTGTGTGTACGTGTGTGTGCGTATACAGTGGCTTGCGAAAGTATTCACCCCCTTGGCACTTTTCCTATTTTGTTGCCTTACAACCAAGAATTAAAATGGATTTTTTGGGGGGTTGGGGATGAGGGGATGGGGATGAGGTAGTTGGGTGTGCTATTTACAGATTGCCCATGTACAGGTACAGTGATCGCTACTCTGACAGCTGATGCTTAAAAGTTAGAGGGAGATATAAGACTCCAGCTTCAGAGATTTTTGCAATTCGTTCCAGTCATTGGCAGCAGAGAACTGGAAGGAAAGGCGGCTTTGGGGATGAAAGTTTTGGCTTTGGGGATGACCAGGGAAATATACCTGCTGGAGCGCGTGCTACGGGTGGGTGTTTCAATGGTGACCAGTGAGCTGAGCTAAAGCGGGGCTTTACCTAGCAAAGACTTATAGATGACCTGGAGCCAGTGGGTTTGGTGACGGATATGTAGTGAGGGCCAGCCAACGAGAGCATACAGGTCGCAGTGGTGGGTAGTATATGGGGCTTTGGTGACAAAACAGATGGCACTGTGATAGACTACATCCAGTTTGCTGAGTAGAGTGTTGGGGGCTATTTTGTAAATGACATCGCCGAAGTCAAGGATCGGTAGGATAGTCAGTTTTACGAGGAATTGTTTGGCAGCATGAGTGAAGGAGGCTTTGTTGCGAAATAGATATCCGATTCTAGATTTCATTTTGGATTGGAGATGCTTAATGTGAGTCTGGAAGGAGAGTTTACAGTCTAACCAGACACCTAGGTATTTGTAGTTGTGCACATATTCTAGGTCAGAACCGTCCAGAATAGTGATGCTAGTCGGGCGGGAGGGTGCGGGCAGCAATTGGTTGAAGACCATGCACTTAGTTTTACTAGCATTTAAAAGCAGGAGGCGGCCACGGAAGGACTGTTGTATGGCATTGAAGCTCGTCTGGAGGTTTGTAAGCACAGTGTCCAAAGAAGGGCCAGATGTATACAGAATGGTGACGTCTGCGTGGAGGTGGATCAGAGAATCACCAGCAGCAAGAGCGACATCATTGATACATACAGAGAAAAGAGTCGGCCCGAGAATTTAACCCTGTGGCACCCCCATAGAGACTGCCAGAGGTCCGGGCAACTGGCCCTCCAATTTGACACACTGAACTCTATCTGAGAAGTAGTTGGTGAACCAGGCGAGGCAGTCATTTGAGAAGCCAAGGCTATTGAGTCTGCCGAGAAGAATGTGGTGATTGACAGAGTCAAAAGCCTTGGCCAGGTCAATGAAGACGGCTGCACAGTACTGTCTTTTATCGATGGCGGTTATGATATCGTTTAGGACCTTGAGCGTGGCTGAGGTGCACCCATGACCAGCTCAGAAACCAGATTGCATAGTGGAGAAGGTACGGTGGGATTCAAAATGGTGGGTGATCTGTTTATTAACTTGGCTTTCGAAGATTTTAGAAAGGCAGAGCAGGATGGATATAGGTCTATAACAGTTTGGGTCTAGTGTCTTCCCCTTTGAAGAGGGGGATAACCGCGGCAGCTTTCCAAACTTTGTGGATCTCAGACGATACGAAAGAGAGGTTGAATAGCCTAGTAATAGGGGTTGCAACAATTTCGGCGGATCATTTTAGAAAGAGAGGGTCCATATTGTCTAGCCCAGCTGATTTGTAGGGATCCAGATTTTGAAGCTCTTTTAGAACATCAGCTGTCTGGATTTGGGGGAAGGAGAAGCGAGGGGGGGGGGGCAAGTTGCTGCAAGGGGTGCTGAGATGTTGGCCGGGGTAGGGGTAGCCAGGTGGAAAGAATGGCCAGCCGTAGAAAAATGCTTATTGAAATGATTGATTATCGTAGATTTATCGGTGGTGACAGTGTTTCCTATCCTCAGTGCAGTGGGCAGCTGGGAGGAGGTGCTCTTATTCTGCATAGGCTTACAGTGTCCCAAAACTTTTTGGAATTAATGCTACAGGAAGCAAATTTCTGTTTGAAAAAGCTAGCCTTAGCTTTCCTAACTGACTGAGTATATTGGTTCCTGACTTCCCTGAAAAGTTGCAAATCGCGGGGGCTATTCGATGCTAATGCAGAACGCCACAGGATGTTTTTGTGCTGGTCAAGGGCAGTCAAGGGCTATATCTGTTCTTAGTTCATTTTTTTGATTTTAAGATGTAGAGGAAAGCACTTTTGAAGAGCAACCAGGCATCCTCTACTGACGGGATGAGGTCAATATCCTTCCAGGATACCGGGCCAGGTTAATTAGAAAGGCCTGCTCGCTGAAGTGTTTTATGGAGAGTTTGACAGTGACGAGGGGTGGTCGTTTGACTGCGTACCCATTACACACCCAGGCAATGAGGCAGTGATTGCTGAGATCCTGGTTGAAGACAGCAGAAGTGTATTTAGAGGGCAAGTTGGTCAGGATGCTATCTAAGATGGTGCCCATGGTTATGGATTTAGGGTTGGACCTGTTAAGTTCCTTGATAAATTGTGTGAGATTGAGGGCATCTAGCTTAGATTGTAGGACAGCCGGGGTGTGAAGCATGTCCCAGTTTAGGTCACATAACAGTACGAACTCTGAAGATAGATGGCGGGTGATCAATTCACATATGGTGTCCAGGGCAACGGTGAGAGACTTGTTTCTGAAAAGGTGGATTTTTAAAAGTAGTAGCTTGAATTGTTTGGGCACAGACCTGGAAAGTATGACAGAACTCTGCAGGCTATCTCTGCTGTAGATTGCAACTCCGCCCCCTTTGGTCTATCTTGTCAGAAAGTAGTTAGGGAAGGACATTTCAGGATTTTGGGAAATTTGAAGATGCAAAATATTTTTTATTGTGGAACAAACAAGAAACAAGACTAAAAAACAGAAAACTTTAGCGTGCATAACTATTCACCTCCCCAAAGGCAATACGTTGTAGAACCACCTTTTTCAGCAATTACAGTTGCAAGTCTCTTGGGGTATGTCACTATAAGCTTGGCACATCTAGCCACTGGGATTTTGGCCCATTCTTCAAGGCAAAATTGCTCCAGCTCCTTCAAGTTGGATGGGTTCTGCTGGTGTACAGCAATCTTTAAGTCATACCACAGATTCTCAAATTGGATTGAGGTCTGGGCTTTGACTAGGCCATTCCAAGACATTTAAATGTTTCCCCTTAAACCACTTGAGTGTTGCTTTATCAGTATGCTTAGGCTCATTGTCCTGCTGGAAGGTGAACCTCTGTCCCAGTCTCAAATCTCTGGAAGACTGAAACAGGTTTCCCTCAAGAACTTCCCTATATTTAGCGCCATCCATCATTCCTTAAACTCTGACCAGTTTCCCAGTTCCTGCCGATTAAAAAAATGGTGTTGATGGTGTTGTGATGAGAGGTGTTGGGTTTGTGCCAGACATAGCGTTTTCCTTGATGGACAAAAAGCTCAATTTTAGTCTCATCTGACCAGAGTACCTTCTTCCATATGTTTGGGGAGTCTCCCACATGCCTTTTGGCGAACACCAAACGTGTTTGCTTATTTTTTTCTTTAAGCAATGGCTTTTTTCTGGACACTCTTCTGTAAAGCCCAGCTCTGTGGAGTGTACGGCTTTAAGTAGTCCTATGAACAGATACTCCAATCTCCGCTGTGGAGCTTTGCAGCTCCTTCAGGGTTATCTTTGGTCTCTTTGTTGCATCTCTGATGAATGCCCTCCTTGCCTGGTCCATGAGTTTTGGTGGTCGGCCCTCTCTTGGCAGGTTTGTTGTGCTGCCATATTCTTTCCATTTTTCAATAATGGATTTAATGGTGCTCCGTGGCATATTCTATTTTTTTAGAACCTAACCCTGATCTGTTCTTCTCCACAACTTTGTCCCTGACCTGTTTGGAGAGCTCCTTGGTCTTCATGGTGCCGCTTGCTTGGTGGTGCCCCTTGGTGTTGCAGACTCTATATACTGAGATCATGTGACAGATCATGTGACACTTAGATTGCACACAGGTGGACTTTATTTAACATATGTGACTTCTGAAGGTAATTGGTTGCACTAGATCTAGATTTAGGGGCTTCATAGCAAAATGGCGTGAATACATACAGTGGGGAGAACAAGTATTACTTAAAGTATTACTTAAAAATCATACAATGTGATTTTCTGGATTTTTGTTTTAGATTCCGTCTCTCACAGTTGAAGTGTACCTATGATAAAAATGACAGACCTCTACATGCTTTGTAAGTAGGAAAACCTGCAAAATCGGCAGTGTATCAAATACTTGTTCTCCCCACTGTATGCACGCACCACTTTTCCGTTTTATTTTTAAGAATTCTTTTAAATAAGTAATTTTTTTCTAGTAGAAAGAAGAGGACGGGAAGCGCTACTAAGGTACACAATAGTCAATTTTGGTAGACTGAAGGTGCTCTTTGGTAAAAGGGGTGAATTGGTCATCTAAAAGAAAGGAGGACCGAGGCACTTCATATAATTCATTAAAATGCCTTTATTTGTATGGCATGTTCAATAGAAACAAAGTTTTAGGGTTATTAGGGCTAATTGGAAAAGCTGTTCAAAAGAGGACGTTATATTATTTCTTTGTACTCCCTGACGAAGGCCATGCAGCCGAAACGCGTCAGATTTTTAACACTTTGTTTCTATTGAACATGCCATACAAATAAAGGCATTTAAAATAATTATATGAAGTGTGCCTTGGTCCTTCTTTCTTTTTGATTTTTTTTTTTCCATTTCACTTCATCAATTTGGACTATTTTGTGTATGTCCAATACATATACATTTAAATTACAGGTTGTAATTCAACAAAATAGGAAAAACGCCAAGTGGGATGAATACTTCTGCAGGGCGGCAGGTAGCCTAGTGGTTAGAGTGTTGGGCCTGTAACCGAAAGGTTGCTGGATCGAATCCCCGAGCTGACAAGGTAAAAATCTGTCGTTCTGCGCCCAAACAAGGCAGTTAACCCATTATTCCCCTGGTAGGCCGTCATTGTAAATAAGAATTTGTTCTTAACTGACTTGTCTATTTAAATAGAGGTTACATTTTTTTTTTTTTTATGTTTAAATATTGTGGTCAGAGAGAGACGGCATGAGTGTGCATAGGAGAGCAGCAGGTTAAAAAACAAAGCAACTGTTCCCTCATCTCAGATTCAAGTCAATCACAACTGAGACGGACCGCTTGAGAGAGGAGACCGGGAAGGAAGCGACTTCACCCTCACTCTCCAGAAGGCAATGTTAAGATGGGTGCTATTGTGGTGTCTCCCTACCATGGTTCACATATACTTTGAGTCAGACTCTCTGAACTATGGAGAAACACACAACCTATTGAACGGCCAATGCACAAAAGTATCAAAACGATGAGAGACAGTTGTGTGATTGAAGATCGCACACATTCAGACGGAGACTTCTGACACCAGTCACTCATCTCTAGCCATACATGAACTATAACAATGTGAGATTCTTATTATTATCAGTTAAGTTCTTAAAACACTCATCTTCACGACAGATATAGAACACGTCTAAGATCTGAATTAGGTCCCTTTAGAGCTTAAAAAAGACAAACGTGACAAGCCAGCCAGTCACCTGCTTGCATGTAAAACGGGACTAGACAATCATTTGCGCCATATCCGTCCTGACGGGTCCGGGGTCATCTCCTTACCCATCCATTAAAAAGGGGAAATCTGCGATTGACACATGATATATACCCATTGATTCTTGAATAATATAACTTTTATACATGCTTCATGAGCTTACATCAACTGTCGTTCTCTATCAGAACCCAAAATATAAGCTTGTCTTATTCCAATGTTTGCAAACAATATACATCTAAACGAACACTGTATATAGCCTCAAAACATAGTTAAAACTATCATTTTAAAATCATGGATGGCAAGTCCTTGTATCCATAGCTGTCTATGCATTTGAGAGTGGTTACAATTTTCCAGCCCCATTCCTCAGCTTTTTACCAAAACAGAGGCGGGTGATGGCTTTGTTACGGTTTGAAACGGCAGATTGCTGCTTTAAGTTTTCAAACTGTATAGAAATTGTTCTAAATTTGTCACTGGGAATTCATTGTTCTTGTCCTTTTAAAACGTCTTTTAAATGTGTACATGATACTGCGACAACTTTTCCCTATACGGGAACAATAAAGTCAGTGGTGTAACCCACCCAGCATCCCGAGGGAGTCTCCTCTTTGATAGTAACGCGTGACTTATGCTGAGCTCTGGTTAATATCGCAGCATGCTATTTCAAGGTTCAGCAGCGATGAGCTAATAATTCTAAACACATCACATCTAAATCAATGCACATGCACACACTGTACAGCATACACTCAGTATACACTAAGCCCATGGGAAATATCAAGGGACTATGGGCATCTGTATTCCATTTCCTTACCATATAATGATTGCTATAGCAGCTGTTTAGGGGAAAAATATAAATTAACATGGGCGGGGTAGTGGTACTATCTATTCTGTCATCGGGAGAAAGGGGAGAGACTTGCAAGCAAATTACGCTTTGCATGTCGAAGCGGTGCAGCGCTAAATTCAACCTCATTGACTGTCTTTACAACAGGCCTATAGACGGGATGACCTAATGTCTGTGTAGGTGGAAGTGGTTCAGTGATCTACACTTGTGTGATGACTAGCCTTGTCTGAGACTTGAAAACTACTGGCATACAGATGTGGTCAAATATATTGGATTCACTTTTTCTTCTAAAATAAGTTGAAATTGAAAACACTGAAATTGAGAAATGTCAAAGACAAACAATGGCCTTGACTAAATTATTAAAAATAATTTAGTTGTAGGCAATGATTGTCATTTACTGTGCAATTTCACCTCTGGTAAGTTGCAGGTGCCTACAGGGCAAAAATAGCCATTCAACCAGTTTTGAAAAGAAAAAACAGAACATTCTGCTCCATTGCAAGAGTGCCAGTATATTTGACCACATCTGTAAAAATGTTACCCTCTCTTCCACATCAGCCATTGAGAGTACATACAGCACCCCTCCACCCTGCCTTCTCACTTCCGGGTACCCTTCCCGTGCCCCCAACATGACCTTTGACCCAGAGTTATGCACTTCCTGCTTGCTTGACGCAGCATCCATCAGACACATCTGAGGTTGGACGTTGGAATGCTTTGGTGTCTGAAATGTGTATACCACTGCCTTCCTTCCACACAATTATCCAGATACGTCCTATTAGAGCATCTCACAGCATCTGATTACATAT
Source organism: Salvelinus alpinus (assembly GCF_045679555.1). Classification (NCBI taxonomy): domain Eukaryota; kingdom Metazoa; phylum Chordata; class Actinopteri; order Salmoniformes; family Salmonidae; genus Salvelinus; species Salvelinus alpinus. The sequence goes on from NC_092093.1 coordinate 74,905,599, forward strand.
CTTAATTGTTAGCTCGTAGTGATGTCCTTAGAAATTCTAGGGCCACATTTACTACATGTTTACAGTATAGACATTACATCAGTAATTTTTTCCTTTCAACTTAATCCCGTCTAAAAAAAACATCAGTCCCTTAAATTGCAATGGTCCTCAGTCATATTCAGGAAAAATAGGTTAATTAAACAGTTAACTTGATTTACAACGTAGTAGCTTATAAGATACATGTATAATCAAAAGGTTGAACTATGAGGGTCACTTTGGTAATGTAAACATTTTTACACCACCAATTCCAAGACTTCCAGTTGACATTTCCATACGCTGGTATTAATCATAAATTCCCCAATGATAATAGTAATTGCTATCGCTAATCCCTTTCCATAAGTTTCTAATTAACTGGATGAAGGTTTATCATTGGAAGGACAGGGAAAGACTCATTTGTGTGAATAAGTCATTTCTGCAAACGTGAAGGATTTGTAGCCTCTAACACACACACAAGGTTCTTTCTCCCCATTTATTTTTCCCGCTCTCTCTCACAAACACACAGTGAGGAGCTGAGCAGACAGAAAGTGGTGGTTGTGTAAACAGAGTGGCAGATTAATTTGCGGGGTGCGGGGCTGAGGCAGTGTGTGTGTGTGTGTGTGTGTGTGTGTGTGTGTGACGAAGGGGGCTGCTGGCTACGCTGTACTAACCGTGGTGCTTAGAGGAGCTGAGAGAAGAGATCCTGTAGAGGACACACCAGAGGGTTTGTGGCTCAGAGAACAGCATGGGGGATTGAGAGGGAGAGAGATGCTCAGCTCAGTTTAGCTCAGGCCTGGAGGGATGCTGACACAGTCCATCCGCCTGCTCCACTCCTGACTCGCATTCTCTTTTTTCAATCTATCTAGCATTTGAGTCAAGCATTGGATCAAGCCGAATCCAAAGCACACATTGTTGTTCAAATAAAACAACAATGTTACTGCTGTGTTGGTAGTTACATGGACTCTTAACAATGTGATGAAATTGCTCCTTGCTGAAACAAATGCAGCAGCAGCACACAGAAATAGAATGAATAGAACAGGTTTGGAACCTCTAACCCTGGCAATTTTACTGGTAAACTCATGGGTATACTCGCAATGGCTGCCTGATATTGTGATGCAATAATTTCCATGATGATGTAGAATTTCTATTCAAATGATGTTAACTGATGTGGCTCATGCAATGGAATGTATTTCTTGTAATGTCAGTTGAGTTGAATCAACAAATCACAGCACATTTTTTAGCTCATATTTTACTTCCTGCTTTGCTATGGGTACACTCGCAATGTTTGCCAGTCCGCTCATTATGCCATCATTGACTTGAATGGGAATTACCGTTCTAGTCATTATATTTCTATTGCAGCACATGCAATCAGGAGTGGAAAAGAGGAGAAAATATGTAAAAAAACAAAATAAAATGCCATTCGAACGGTTATTACGGTGACCGCAGTCCTTTCGCTGGCCAATTACTGTCATCCAAAATTCCATGACCGTCACAGCCCTACTAAGCAGCACATTTCTAATTTCTCACGCTTTATACTAAATTAAAATAAAAAAACACAAATCTTCTACAACAGAGGTACTCAACTACTTTGAGAATGTACGGTCACACAAATTTCCTAAGTGGCAAAGGTCCGGATGGATATTGTTATTTTTCGCTGTACCAACCTCGCAACCCATGCGCCCCCAATCTGTTCAAACCCCTCTTGTTGGAGGACAGAAATGTTTGCAGATTTCCTGAAATTCTACCGAAAAATGTGTTGCCTTATGTGTTCAAATCATACCTAAGTGACTCAAATGAGGGACCCCTGGTGGTCGAGTCCCTGGGCACGTAAATCTAGACATATTAACTACACGAATTAGATAGGTAAATTAAACTAACCAGCAATATGGCTAACATGGGCTAGTAATTGATCAACTGGACATGTCTGACAGGTTATAAATAGCTCGAGGGTCTGTCAGTGAATGAAATAAGAGGAAAACTGCCCATGCACTTCCAAATGTTGAAATTGCACCTTGTGCACCCTGCTACCACAACCATCAACAGCAGCAAGTTCAAAGCCCAACGGAGCATTCAACTTGCGGTCCGCCAGTTGAGTATGGCTGGTCTACAAGGTCTTATCAGGACAAACGTTATTACCAAAGTTCAGGAAGCTCAGGAGAGAAGACACCCTGGCCTGCACTCTCCTTGGCTTACAGGCTTTTAAAGTGTCATCACCATCGAGAGCCTTTAGACAAGACGAAAGTCCTATCAGATCGGTTTCAACACTGGACCCTTGCTTTTAGGAGAGGAGAGGCAGCGAACACTTTTTTTCTTCTCACAAATAACTGTAATCAGCCTTATCTACAGCCTCCTACAGCCTGCTCCGGCCGCTCCATCACCATCTTATCGCCCCACCAAATACCTTCCTTTCCTCTCACCTATCACCAAAGGACGCTGGGGGAAAATTGCCCCTAAAGCGGACCCAGCCAGTGACATAAATCACAGGGAGAGAAGAGCTTGATAAGAGCTATCTGTCTGGAAGTTAGAGCCACAAGGCACTTTTCTTCAGATGGCCGGCCGGGGCAAAAAAAGAAAAAAATGCTGGCTAGGCTAGCCAACTTAATTCAAATTCAAAGTCCACTTTGAAGATAACAGGGGGGGACCTTCGAGGTAATCAATTTAATCAGGAAGACTCAAATCACAGCTCCGATGCCTCTGTTTCTTTTCTTCTTTTAATCTTTTCAACTGCACTTTTTCCGAAAATGGGAAAGAAAATTATAGGGGGGGAATTGGACACCCTTGTCTTTGACTGAGCACTCACACAATACACTTCCCATAGGAGGGGACGTAGAAAGGCAATGTCTTGGGGACCACAGTGATACGATGTGTGTTATACAGCAGTTTAGACCTTTATCAGAGATGGCTGATGCCTGCGGCCTGTGCAGAGCAAGGGAGCCAATCAATCTTTGGTTGGAGGGGAGAAGACAAGAGAGCCTTGAAACTTTCTGCCACTGTCTAATTCATTCTGAGGGAAAAACAAAGAGCCTTTGTGAACACATATAGATCACATATACTGTATTAATGTTCACACACATATGTAGCAGATGGGGATCTGTCCAACTCACTCCTCAGCCTGAAGTGTCGCCCCTTGCACAATTATCCTTTACAGTGGTGCTGCGACCCGGATCTGCACTTGCACTCAGCTCAACCGCTGGGGTCGCTGTGGAGTGAGTTCGGGGTGTGAATGTAGCAGACGGGGATCTCTGAAACTCACTCCTCAGTGAGTGTCGCCCCCTACGCAATTATAAATTGCCTTTTCCAATGGCCTGATGGGTTGGAAAACTTCACGAGGGCGGTCACGTGTGTTTGCGAGGCAAAGGTCCCGAGTCTCTGTATGAGCTGAATCAGGGGGAAGCGGTACTTGCTAAGCAAGCAGCGTGACTTCCTTTACACATAGTAGGGGTGTAACGGTACATGTATTCATACCGGGGACCACTCTTGGTCCACACTGTGAACCCGAATGACTACAGAAATAAATAAAAAATGAAAACAATAGGCTGGGGGAGGAATTGGACACCCTTGTTGAGTAAATTTGAGGTGAAAAAACATTAAAGAGCCTATGGTCACGTTGTAATATAAATTCAAATCTTAATTGCCGCATTTCAAACTGCCCTTTTGTGAGGCGCAGCCAGGAACTAGTTCTGTACGATGGCAAGTGGTGAGTGGTGGCGTCGATAAACCAGGAGAATTCTCCATCGTTTAAATCTTCAGTTTGGCTACATTTTGTCTTCCAAGTAGATTACAATGGCAATGGACAGAGAGAGCATGTCGCCACTGTTCAACGAGAATACCCTACGTACCCGACGTCGACCCAGTATTCCTACCACCGGAGCAAGACCGAAAGGCAAAAAAACAACACAACTTCGTCTCCCCTCTGCATTCAAGCAACCCTTCACAGTTGATTCTGACCGGGCAAAAAAAATTACAAGAGTGTAATCACTCCTCTTTCACCAAAACTGCCAAACTAACCCTAATTCAGAGGACCATCCTACCCATGCTAGATTACGGAGACGTAATCAAAGATCGTACTTTTTGGAGAAATGTCCTCTGGTCTGACATAACTGTTTGGCCACAATGCCCATCGTTATGTTTGGAGGGAAAAGGGGGAGGCTTGCAAGCCGAAGAACACCATCCCAACCGTGAAGCACAGGGGTGGCAGCATCATGTTGTGGGGGTGCTTTGCTGCAGGAGGGACTGGTGCACTTCACAAAATAGATGGCATCATGAGGGAGGAAAATTATGTGGATATATTGAAGCAACATCTCAAGACATCAGTCAGGAAGTTAAAGCTTGGACGCAAATGGGTCTTCCAAATGGACAATGACCCCAAGCATACTTCCAAAGTTGTGGCAAAGTGGCTTAAGTACAACAAAGTCAAGGTATTGGAGTGGCCATCACAAAGCCCTGACCTCAATCCTATAGAAAATGTGTGGGCAGAACTTAAAAAGCGTGTGAGAGAAAGGAGGCCTACAAACCTGACTCAGTTACACCAGCTCTGTCAGGAGGAATGGGCCAAAATTCACCCAACTTATTGTGGGAAGCTTGTTGAAGGCTACCCGAAACGTTTGACCCAAGTTAAACCATTTAAAGGCAATGCTACCAAATACAAATTGAGTGTATGTAAATTTCTGACTTACTGGGAATGTGATGAAAGAAATAAAAGCTGAAATAAATCACTCTCTCTACTATTATTCTGACATTTCACATTCTTAAAATAAAGTGGTGATCCTAACTGACCTAAGACAGGGAATTTTTACTAGGATTAAATGGCAGGAATTTTGAAAAACTGAGTTTAAATGTATTTGGCTAAGGTGTATGTCAACTTCCGACTTCAACTGTACATATTTGATTTCACGTGCATATTGCACTTTATTTTAGTGTTGAGTAATTGTGTGTTTTCATTTGTTGTAGAAAATACAAAGTGTTAGGATTCCTGATTGTGCTCTCATCAGGTATTATAGGACGCATGATCATATATGGAATTAGGAACACCAACGCTTTGTATTTTTTAACAAACATTAACTACAGTAACTGTCGGAATTTAACTTTCCTGCTGTACCGAAACCGAATCATGACCCCAAAAGCGCAAAACCGTGGGTTTGGTGAAACGTTACAGCCCTAACACAGATTCTAAAATGAGGCAGACACAGAAATCGTTATAGTCACAAGTGAACCATTTTCATCAAGGTAATATCATATCATTAAGAAATGTTCTGTATTGCATCAGCCACTGATAGTACTGCTAAAGCTCAGCAGTATGGCTGGAACCACCGACACCAGCTAGCTAGGCCTTGGCAGGGTAGCCGTGGCAGTGGAGATAGAGGTTAATTGTCTACCATCACCCAGTTTGGAGAGCATCCCGCCAGCCAGCCAAGCCATCTAACACTGGACATGATTAAATACCCTGTCTCCTGTTATTGTTTACATTCCTGGGGGAAAGAAAGGGGGGGGAAGGGCATTCAGAAGAGGAAGAAGTCATCCTTTTTTGTGGGTTTCCCCCCAAACCCAACCCAACAGCAGCTGTCAGAGAGAGAGAGATGGAACTGACTGGAGGCCAGGACAGACAGCTGGATCTGAGGTCATGTCCCTCTGTGTGCCAGAAAGAGTCTTGACAACGACAAAAAAAAAAAGATTAGAAAACTATTATAACTCAGTTTAAATCAGATTCCCAGGCCAATGTGTGTGTCATCAAATCTGGGGGAAGGTTTTCTGGACCACAGTCAGCTGGGAGACAGAGTAGAAATAAAAACTGGGCACCTTGCAACGACGAATGCAGAAATAGAGATATTTTGCAATAAGTGACAGACCGAAAAGGACAGATTGTATATTCTCCAAAAATATTGCTTAATCCCCCCTCTACTGAAAACGCCAATCAGATACGTGTCCTGCTGATATGAGTGGACTGCAATAACACAGCTTCAACAAAGCACTAGAGCGTTCCATGGCAGAGCCCAGTAGGTGTGGCAAGAGTGGCTGTTGCTCAGTCTTGTTTACATTTCAGCAATATCCATAACTGATCGTAATCTTGATCATACAGTAACATTACAGCATCGACACTCACACCGACGAGACGCAACATCAGAGTTCTTCTGTTTAGCTTGGGGACAGGAGGGACTGAGACCTATAGCTGTTTGTGTTATCTGCTGACTGGGGTAAAAACCTCTAAAAGTCTAAGCCTTTGGGGGGTTGAGGGTTCTACTAAGATGACGTGAAATTGTTTAAAGATGGTCATACCATGGATCATTTAGCTATTTCATTTAGAATTTTAGGACCACTGTAGTTATAAAAAGTACACTTTATATACAAAAGTATGTGGACACCCTTTCAAATTTGTGCATTCAGCTATTTCAGTTCCACCCGTTGCTAACAGATGTATAAGTCACTGGAGTGATGAATCACACTTGACCATCTGGCAGTCCGACAGACGGATCTAGGTTTGGCAGATGCCAGGAGAACGCTACCTGCCCAAATGCATAGTGCCAACTGTAAAGACTGGTGGAGGAGGAATAATGGTCTGGGACAGTTTTTCATGGTTCGGGCTAGGAAATCTTAACGCTACAGTACACAATGACATTCTAGACAGTTCTGTGCTTCCAACTTTGTGGCAACAGTTTGGGGAAGGCCCTTTCCTGTTTCAGCATGACAATGCCCCCGTACACAAAGCGAGATCCGTACAGAAATGGTTTGTCAAGATAGGTGTGGAAGAACTTGACTGGCCTGCCCACAGGCCTGACCTCAACCGCATTAAACACCTTTGGGATGAATTGGAACGCCGACTGCAAGCCAGGCCTAATCGCCCAACATCATTACCCGACCTCACTTATGCTCGTGGCTGAATGGAATCAAGTCCCGCCAGCAATGTTCCAACATCTAGTGGAAAGCCTTCCCAGAAGATTGGACGTTGTTATAGTAGCAAAGGGGGACCAACTCCATATTAATGCCCATGATTTTGGAATGATATGTTTTGACGAGCAGGTGTCCACATACTTTTGGTTATGTAGTGTATTTGATAAAATACTGAATTTGGCCTTTACTAATATAGCCCATAGAAACACATTGAATAATACATGGTAAAACAGACAGTCAAAACATAAATCATAAGGAATAAGGTTTTGAAGTGTCTGTCCTAAATCTAGGAGATATACAAAAGCTCATATTAGTTTGTATCCCAAACGGGTTGGACGCTACAGACAGAAGTTGGCACATCGGCGGTACCAACTTCAGACAAGTCCTGTAGCTCAGCCGCCTTCCACCGCAGATGCGGAAGGCCGACATAGGCGGATGCTGTGGATTGAGACGCAGCCCATGCAAAAAACAGATATCTCTAGCTTAAACTGACTGATTCTGATGGGGATTTCCTTATTATGTTACATTGATTGGCGCACGGGCGCATCAATAGACTTAAGGATTATTAATTAAATGGAAACTCAGAGAGACAGGTCCAACAATCCATCTCAACGTGGCCAGCCATCCCAGACCTGTCTGTCTCCAGTTTGACTTCTCCCCCTACTTTTTTTCCACAACCTAATGTACTCTGTACTTCTCTTCTCACATAGTTGGATGGTGTAGTGACTAGTCTCTCCATAGACAGACAGCTGGTGAAGAGTTCCTGCACTTGCAATCTGAAATGACACGCTACCTCCTTTGACCTTCCACTGTGTCAGGAAAATACATTTACCATAGGGTGACTCACTCTCACACACCAGACAGACCAGACAGGAACTTTCCCGTTTCTCTCCAACGACTCCCCTCGCCTGTGTTGATGTTTCCACAACAAGATGGACGCCTACTTGATATTTATGTTCCTAAGTCTTATTTTTCGTGGCCGGCGGATTGTCAGACAGATTGGGTGGAAAAAAGAGCAGAGAGTAATCTACAGGGACAGGGTATTTCAAGTCTTTTCCTACACTGTAGTTATGGATGGGAGATGGGTTTATCACCAGTGGTGGTGGGAGTGTGGTCCAGGCACCTGTCTAATACCAGAGAGTGATGAACAGGGCCAGTAGAGGTAATCACTTAATAATTCATGCGGAGGCAAGCATAGTGTTGGCTTGGCACCCCACATGCACACCCACGAGTACACCCCTATACACAATAATATAATATATGCCATTTATATGCCACTTTTATCGTGTATACATTTTACATATGGGTGGTCGCAGGAATCGAACTCACTACCCTGGCGTTACAAGCGCCATGCTCTACCAACTGAGCTATAAATGACCACTTCTCACTCTGTTACTCTAAACACATGTGGTGAATCCTTATGACTACTGCATATAACAGCCTGGTCATCCATAACACCACACATGGCAAACTACTGTTCTGTAGCCATGCTAGATCTCACATGGAGTGAAACATCGACATGGGGTCTGCTGCATGAGATGACGCATCGTTAGACTGCTGGCGTCAAACCTTCCCACTACATCCAATCCATCTGCTCAGTATTTGCAATGCAAATGACACCTCTGCATCCCAAATGGCACCCTATTGCCTATATAGTGTACTACTTTTGACCAGAGCCATAGTCAAAACACGTGCAATAAATAAGGAAAAGGGTAGTATTTGGTACACACACACTGGCTGTAGTGTATAAAACATGTTGCAGTCGTCAGCTTTGATTCATTTTGCGTACAAACCACATTAGGATCTGGATGTTAAACAGACATAATGGTTAAGCCATTTACTCATGAGGCATAGGCATCATGCGGTCCCACCCAGAAACACAAGCCTGCTGCCTACAGTTCTTGGGCCACATTCAATCTTTTAAATATTCTTTGCAATGATATTCTCAATATATACAGTGCATTCGGAAAGTATTCAGACCCCTTGACTTTTTCACATTTTGTTACATTACAGCCTTATTCTAAAATGTATTAAATCGTTTTTTACCCCCTCATCTACACACAATACCCCATAATGACAGAGCAAAAACAGGTTTAGACATTTTTGCAAATGTATTCAAGATATATAACTGAAATATCACATATACATAGTCTGGGATCTGGCTAGGCCACTCAAGGACATTCAGATGCTTGTCCAGAAGCCACTCCTGCGTTATCTTGGCTGTGTGCTTAGGGTCGTTGTCCTGATGGAACCGTTCTGGAGCAGGTTTTCATCAAGGATCTCTGTACTTTGCTCCGTTCATCTTTCCCTCGATCCTGACTAATCTCCCAGTGCCTGCCGCTGAAAAACATTCCCACAGCATGATGCTGCCACCGCCATGCTGCTGCCACCACCATGCTTCCCCGTAGGGATCGTGCCAGGTTTACTCCAGACGTGATGCTTGGTATTCAGGCCAAAAAGTTAAATCTTGGTTTCATCAGGCCTGATTGGTGGAGTGCTGCAAAGATGGTTGTCCTTCTGGAAGGTTCTCCCATCTCAACAGAGGAACTCTGGAGCTCTGTCAGAGTGACCATCAGGTTCTTGGTCACCTCCATGACCAAGGCCCTTCTCCCCCGATTACTCAGTTTGGTCGGGCGGCCAGCTCTAGGAAGAGTCTTGGTGTTTCCAAACTTCTTCCATTTAAGAATGATGGCTGCCACTGTGTTCTTGGGGACCTTCAATGCTGCATACATTTTTGTTGTACCTTTACCCAGATCTGTGCATCGACACAATCCTGTCTTGGAGCTCTACGGACAATTCTTTCGACCTCATGGCTTGGTTTTTGCCATGAAATGCTCTGTGGGACATTATATAGGCAGGTGTGTGCCTTTCCAAATCAGGTCCAATCAATTGAATTTACCACAGGTGGATTCCAATCAAGTTGTAGAAATATCTCAAGGATGATCAATGGAAACAGGATGCACTTGAGCTCAATTTCAAGTCTCATAGCAAAGGATTGGAAATACTTATGTAGTAAGGTATTTCAGTTTTTAATTTTCTATACATTTGCAAAATTTTCTAAAAACCTGTTGTTGCTTTGTCATTATGGTGTATTGTGTGTAGATTGATGAGGATTTTTTTTGTATTTAATACAAATTTAGAATAAGACTAACATAACAAAATGTGGAAAAGGGGTCTGAATACTTTCAGAATGCACTGTATATATAGTACCAGTCAAGAGTTTGGACATAACTACTCATTCCAGGATTTTTCTTTATTTTTACTATTTTCTACATTGTAGAATAATAGTGAAGACATCTAAACTATGAACTAACACATATAGAATCATGTAGTACCCAAAAAAGTGTAAAACAAATCAAAACATATTTAATTTGAGATTCTTCAAAGTAGCCACTCTTTCTCTTGATGACAAATTTGCAAACTCTTGGCATTCTCTCAACCAGCTTCGTGAGGTAGTCACCTGGAATTCATTTCAATTGACAGGTGTCCTTGGTTAAAATTTAATTTGTGGAATTTCTTTCCTTTTTAATGTGTTTGAGCCAATCAGTTGTGTTTGTGACAAGGTAGGGGTGATATACAGAAGATAGTCCTATCTGGTAAAAGACCAAGTCCATATTATGGTAAGAACAGCTCAGATAAGCAAAGAGAAACGACAGTCCATCATTAATTTAAGACAAAGGTCAGTCAAGCCGTACAATTTCAAGAACCAGCTTCATGAGGTAGTCACCTGGCTTTTCCAACAGTCTTGAAGGAATTCCCACATATGCTGAGCACTTGTTGGCTGCTTGTCCTTCACTCTGCGGTCCAACTCATCCCAAACCATCTCATTGGGTTGAGGCCGGGGGATTGTGGAGGCCAGGTCATCTGATGCAGCACTCCATCACTCTCCTTCTTGGTCAAATAGCCCTTACACAGCCTGGAGGTGTGTTTTGGGTCACTGTCCTGTTGAAAAACAAATGATAGTCCCACTAAGCGCAAACCAGATGGCATTTGATTTGGATATCTTTTAGTCCTGATTTGGACTAATCTTCCAAGAGTCCATAAACATTAAAATAGAATTTATAATATTGTCACATTTTCACATATAACACACTGTTGCAAAGAGACATAATACACTAACATATTGACCAGATAAATACTCTAACAGTCTAAAAAGATAGATTGATTCTTCATCGACCATAGTCCAGCACAACTTTCCTATGTATTATATTTAAATGGTTTTAAAGTATTGTTTGAATTTATATATTGAGAGGTTTCTGGTTTGCTCAGATAAATTATTATATTTCTTAATTGCTCCAAAACTAAATGTTCTTTGCCCATTTCTCTTTTTTGTCTGGATAACACATAGATGTTGGACAATCTATTCCAAGTATGTTACGGCTGTCCTCGCTGACAGAAGGTGTGGACCAAAACGCAGAGTGGTTAGTGTTCATTCTTTTAATGAAAGTCAACAAAACACTTCAAAATACAAAAACAACCAACGTGACAAAACCGAAACCGTCCTGTGTGGCAACAAGACCTCCACAGGAACAAACACCCACAAAACACAAGTGAAACCCTGGCTGCCTAAGTATGATTCTCAATCAGGGACAACGATTGACAGCTGTCTCTGATTGAGAATCATACCAGGCCGAACACAAAATCCCAACATAGAAAATCAACCATAGACAACCCACCCAACTCACGCCCTGACCAACTAAAATAAATACAAAACAAAGGAAAACAGGTCAGGAACGTGACAAAGTATTTACTGAATGTCTGTCCCTTACCAACTGAATACTGTTGTGAATATAGTTTTGCCGTTTTAAATGGTGTATATTATGAAATAAAATAAGCATGTGTTTTTCAATTATCTTGTCGATTGATGACCAACCAAGAGCACTGAGCATGACTACAACAGAAGAACCATATCTCCACCTTATAACATTCCTTGCTGCTTTGTGCTGTGCATTCTGCAGCCTCCTAATTTCACTAGCTGATGCATTTCCCCAGACCACAGAACAGGAGTTCACCTGACTCTCAATTAATGCTTGTGTTATTTGCTTAAGAATGTTTTCCGGTAAATATTTAGCTATGCTTCTGATCATGCATGCAGTTGTAATCCTTTTTTTTTTCTTCACATAGATTATTTATTTGAGACGACCATGATAATCGGTTGTCTAGATGCACTCCCTGTAGTTTGGTTTCTGCCACTTGCTGAATTTGTACTCCCCCCATACTTAATTGTATCCATTGCTGTGTTGGCCTTTTTCTGGTGAAACAGACCAACATAACTTTGGTTTTCTTGGTGTTTAAAAGTTTGTTCCGACAAACCCACTCCCTGATATTTTCCAAATCTACTTGTAGAGCTTGCTGTACCTGTTGAACCGATTGTCTTGCTGTATAAATTGTAGTATGGGATGGCATATCGCTGCAGAATGCTGTGGTAGCCATGCTGGTTAAGTGGGCCTTGAATTCTAAATAAATCACAGAGTGTCACCAGCAAAGCACCCCCATATCATCACACCTCCTCCTCCATGCTTCACGGTGGGAACCACACATGCAGAGATCATCCGTTCACCTACTCTGCATCTCACAGAGGTTGGAATTTGGACTCATCAGACCAAAGGACAGATTTCCACCATTGCTCGTGTTTCTTGGCCCAAGCAAGTCTCTTCTTCTTATTAGTGTCCTTTAGTAGTGGTTTCTTTGCAGCAATTTGACCATGAAGGCCTGAGTCACAGTATCTTCTAAACAGTTGATGTTGAGATGTGTCTGTTACTTAAACTCTGTGAGGTGCAATCGGAGGTGCAGTTAATTGTCGATATCTGAGGCTGGTAACTCTAAATGAACTTACCCTCTGTCTTCCTTTCCTGTTGCGATCCTCATGAGAGCCAGTTTCATCATAGCGCTTGATGGTTTTTGCGACTGTACAAGTTCTTGACATTTTCCGGTTTGACCTTCATATCTTAAAGTAATGATGGACTGTCGTTTCTCTTTGCATATTTGAGCTTTTCTTGCCGTAATATGGACTTGGTATTTTACCAAATAGGGCTATCTTCTGTATACCATCCCTACCTAGTCACAAACACAACTGATAGGCTCAAACACATTAAAAAGGAAAGAAATTCCACAAATTAACAAGGCACACCTGTTAATTGAAATGCATTCCAGGTGATTACCTCATGAAGCTGGTTGAAAGAATGCCAAGAGTGTGCAAAGCTGTCATCAAGGCAAAGGGTGGCTACTTTGAAGAATCTCAAATATAAAATATGTTTTTGTTTAACACTTTTTTGGTTAATACATGATTCCATAATGTGTTATTTCATAGTTTGGATGTCTTCACTATTATACTACAATGTAGATAATAGTAAAAATAAAGAAAAACCCTGGAATGAAAAATTAAGAGACCACTGCAAAATGATCAGTTTCTCTGGTTTTACTATTTATAGGTATGTGTTTGAGACCATCCATCTTCCCCTTGATCACATTCCAGAGGTTTTCAATGGGGTTCAGGTCTAGAAAAACCAGTCTCAATGTCAACAGTGAAGAGGTGACTCCGGGAGGCTGGCCTTCTGGTGTTTTGCGGGTACTATTTAATGAAGCTGCCAGTTGAGGACTTGTGAGGCGTCTGTTTCTCAAACTAGACACTCTAATGTACTTGTCCTCTTGCTCAGTTGTGCACCGGGGCCTCCCACTCCTCTTTCTATTCTGGTTAGAGCCAGTTTGCGCTGTTCTGTAAAGGGAGTAGCACACAGGGTTGTACGAGATCTTCAGTTTCTTGGCAATTTCTCGCATGGAATAACCTTAATTTCTCAGAACAAGAATCAACTGACGTGTTTCAGAAGAAAGTCTGCAATCGAACCCACAAATGCTGATGCTCCAGATACTTAACTAGTCTAAAGAAGGCCAGTTGAATTGCTTCTTTACAACAGTTTTCAGCTGTGCTAACATAATTGCAAAAGGGTTTTCTAATGATCAATAAATGTTATGTTATTTTAATGGACAAAAAATTGCTTTTCTTTCAAAAACAGACATTTCTAAGTGACCCCAAACTTTTGAACAGTAGTGTGTGGTTGTTTTGCCTACTTTAGTTGAATACACTTCAAATTAAGTCACTCTAGATAAGAGCCCCAAAAATGTAATGTAGATCTTAGTTCTCTAGTAAAACCCTGAGAAGACTTGATTTGCCTGGGCTGCATGTGATGGTTGGACCTGTGGTTTTAGACATCACGATAGTCGTCAAAGACACATTGTCTGATAAATACCTCTGAAGCATTCAGCCATACAAGTTTGCATCCTTGATACAGATCCCCACAGCATTGTATATCCCCTTTAGCTTGGAGTAAGACACCCTGTTATTACCCTCCATAAAGATGAAGAAATATATATATAATATATTTTTTATATATACACACACAGATTTACTGCAAGAGGTAATATTGGATAATGGTGTCTGCCAAATAGATGGATAATGATAATAGATGGGTTTCGGAACACCAACCCATCAGTAGAGGATGAATCAGGGAAATTAATAGCTGAAGGCATACAGCAACATTGATTTGCTGTGTTCTGAGAGTATATCACATAGAGGTAGATTCTAGGTCTGTCTGGCTCTTCTCTCTCTCTGTGTCTATTGTATTTGACTTATCTTATGAAATAGATTGAAAACGCCTAAATGTGCAGACAGACAGTATACTGAATGGTTTGAGTATCTCTCCCATCACTACCTCATAATGAGATGCTTATATCTGGGCTCCGGTGTTACAAGATTTTCTGGGATTTCTGGTTTGTTATGTCATTGTGCTATTGATATAAATCCTTCTAGGTACAATAATCTAGTCACAACACACATACACCATTCTAGGGTTGCAAAGAGAGGTTATATTACTGGTACCTTTTGAAGTTTAGAGGTAAACTACCAGGTTTTGGGGGACATTTTATAGCATGACATCTTTTGGGTACATCTGTAATAATCTCTGGCCCTCTGTGCTGCCTTATCACAGGTAAAATATAAAATAATAAAATAAGAGCCTGGGAAAGCTGTAAAACATTATGCTAAATGTAAACTATCAACTTAGTGAATACTATTGTGTTTAATATGAGCATGAAATCTCCTTTATATTTTTTTACACACTTATTTATTTTCCTGTGTCAATTTATTTGTTTTAAAAGTGTTGGTGCCAAACTGGTGAAAAATGTTTATAGTTGGGAGAATTGTAGAGCTTATTGAAAATAATGCCTAATCTCTCTTGAACCATATGGTCTATCCACTAGAAACTCATGGACAATATGGATACACAAAATTATAATACTATACATAAATACATGAACAAAGATACCATAGATTGCCTGTTAATTACCGAAAGTTCCTGTAACTTTGGTAAATTACCAGTAGGTTTTGCAACCCTACACCACGTGTAAATAAAGGAATACACACAGCACAATACATCTTTGCCCACAACCTGGTTGGATAGGATTACAGACAAGACAGACGGACAAAAGAAAAGTAGGTTACACCATTTTCCCCCAAACCAACCTATACCGGCATCACGTAGCTGAGGAAGCTCCCAACACTAGAACGGTTGGAAAGAGGAAATCCTTTCGGAATGGAAAGCATAGAGGAGTGGAGTGGGATGGGACAGAGCAGAGCAGGGCGCTGATTCATAAAGAAAAATAAATACATGAAATAAAACAAAAACAGAGTGAAAGTGCAGACAAAGCAGGTTGTGCGGGCCAGTTTCCTTCATAAAACAAGCCTATTTCTTCCTGCTGGCCAGAGCATCAGAGGCCCCCTTCTCCCTCGGACCATTACCCAGAAGCACCGGCGCTGAGGCCGTCGGCCTGGCTTGTCCATCGAGGCACGGGTGGGAAGGGGCAGGGTGGTTGCGAGGTACACACATACTTCCTGCCCCCAGTGCTAGCACACAGACGTGCAAGAGACTCGTGAGGACCTGAAATCCCCAAGTGTCCCCACAAGGATAGTAAAACAAGGAAAAGTCTCCCTCGTGGGGAGGGCTATTTTAAGCTTAGGGGTTAGGGTTAGGCAAAACAGGATTTTGAATTGAAAAACATTTTAGGTCCCCAAGAGGATAGAAGAACGAGTATGTGTGTCAGCACAGAATGTAGAAATCACACTGTGTGTGCAATACACATTCAGTGCCTTTAACTCCCATTTATCTGTTCATGACATCATGTTCAAAAGAAAAGTGTGAATCTATTTTCAAAAGATCAATAGGAAGCACAACATGCACCCTTTCACTGATGCCAATGTCTTTTGTTATTTCAACACGACTGTTGTATTTCTCTTTGAAGAGACTTGTGTAATACCGTAACTGGGCTACAGACAGATTATTCCCTTAACTCTATTTTGAGTATACATATTTCACAGGCAGAGAACTACAATAACTGCACTTGTTAGAATAGATTAAAACTATGCCTGACCCTCAACACAGGGGCCCCTCAGGGGTGCGTGCTTAGTACCCTCCTGTACTCCCTGTTCACCCAGGACTGCATGGCTGTGCACGACTCCAACGCCATTATTAAGTTTGCTGACGACACCACAGTGGTAGGCCTGATCCCTGATAACAATAAGACAGCCTATAGGAAGGAGGTCAGTGACCTGGCAGTGTGGTTCCCTCAACGTCAGCAAGACAATGGAGCTGATGGTGGACTATAGGAAATGGAGGCCCCCATCCACATCAACAGGGCTGTAGTGGAGCGGGTCAGGAGCTTCAAGTTCCTCGGTGTCCACATCACTAAAGAATTAACAACGTCCACACACACCAGCACAGTTGTGAAGAGGGCACGACAACGCCTCTTCCCCTTCAGGAGGCTGAAAAGATTTGGCCTGGGACCTCAGATCCTCAAAGAGTTATACAGTTGCACCATCAAGAGCATCTTGACTGACTGCATCACCGATTGGTATGAAAAATGCTTGGCATCCGACCGGAAGGCGCTGCAGAGTGTAGTGTGCATGGCCCAGTACACTACTGAGGCCGAGCTTCCTGCCATCCAGGACCTCTATACCAAGCGGTGTCAGAGGAAGGCCCTAAAAATTGTCAAAGACTCCAGCCACCCAAGTCATAGACTGTTCTCCCTGCTACCGCATGGCAAGCGGTGCCGATGCACCAAGTCTGGAACCAACAGGACCCTGAATAGGACCCTGAACAGTTAAATAGTTAACCAAATAGCTGCCCGGACTATCTGCATTGACCCCCCTTTGCACTAACTCTTGACTCGTCACATAGTGTTTATTATCTATCCTGTTGCCTAGTCACTACCTATGAGTACATATTTACCTCGTACCCCTGTCATTATCGTTATTCATTGTATATTTATTCCTCGTGTTATTACCTCTTATTTAAATAAATAAAATATGCGTTGTTGGAAGGGCCCTTAAGTAAGCACTTCACAGTTAGTCTACACCGGTTGTTTTACCAAGCATTTGAAAAATAACATTTGATTTGAACAACTAATAAATGTTTTAACATAGAAACAACCACAACCCTGGTTTCCTCATGCCAGAGCGCAGATCTTTTAGACAGACTTATTCTTAAACCTGACAGATTGATCTTTTAGACAGACTTATTCTTAAACCTGACAGATTGCAGTTGGCATCCACAGCCTAGATATGAAGATACCCCAGCCTAGTGCAAACAGTTTACAGAGAGGAAGTGAAAAACTAGGGAAGCAGCGAGGCAAGCAGGGCAGGAGCCTAGGGCCAAAACAGTGCAGGCAGGGCTTCATAGTCAGTCAGACCAGGCATATGGATGGGAGGAAAAGGATGGCGCTATCTGTAGTTCCATCTGTGTAGGCCAGGTGGCAGAGAGGAGAGAGAGATACCTTTCATTAACCTTGACCTTCCTCCTGTTGTTGCTGATGCTGACACACTGACCTCAGATCAGAAGATAAGCCGATGGTAAAACAACACACTGACAGAGCTTTAAAGTAAGAATAATACAGTAGCTTAATACTGCACAAAGGTTGGTGGAAGGTTGGTGCAGTTAGTTTTGTCTCTGATTGCTTCAGACAATGGATATTTCGAGGCAGGTGGGCAACATGGGTTTTGTACAAAACCCTGCCAAACCTGTGTGGCGCTTTTTCGGATTCAGAGCAATTCTGGGAGCCTTACCACAGTAATATAAAATGCTTTCTCTAAATCGTTTGTCTTTATTGAAGAGAGCACTGTGTCAGGAACATAGAGAAGACATGAGTTGGGGTCAATTCCATTTCAATTCCAGTCAATTCAGAAAGAAAACCAAATTAAAATTTCAAATTTTCCTAATTCAAAAGCATTCAATGGAATTGGAATTTCAGTGTACTTTCTGAATTGACTAATTGAAATGGTATTGATGTAATGTTTGAATAGAGAGTCGGTGATGACACTGAGGGGCTTCGTTCTAATAGTACTTCACACACCTACTATACAACACATTAGATCCCAATGATCCCCTCAATGAAATACTACAGCACTCTGAGGCCTCTCTCTCTGCACAGGTCCTGTCCTGTCCAACACTACCAGGCAAAGAGAAGCCAAAAACACCACATAATAATGCAACTTTGTAAAACCCACTGCCTCGATGAAAAGGAAAGATTAAATAAAAACACTAGGAATGTCAATGAATCAATTCTACACAGGCAGGCTGGAAACAGACACCCCAAATAGAAACATGAGGCCCAGGAGGATGTTGCTACCTTATTTCACCAGAGGGATGTCCATCTCAGCATCTGAAAGTGCACCCTATTCGCTATAGGAAGAAAGTAGTGCACTACAGAGCCTTCAGAAAGTATTCATACCCCTTGACGTTTTCCACATTTTGTTGTGTTACAAAGTGAGAATAAAATGAATTTCATTGCCATTTTTTGTCTACAATCTACACAAAATACTCTGTAATGTCAAAGTGGACATTTGTAAAAAAAAATATATATATTAAATCTATATCTTGATTAGATAAGTATTCATCCCCTCATCCTGAGTTAATACGTGTTAGAAACACTTTTGGCAGTGATTAAAGAGTTTTTCTGGAGAAGTCTAAGAGCTTTTTCACACTTGGATTGGGCAACATTTGCCCATTATTCTTTTCAAAATTCTTCAAGCTCTGTCAAATTGATCACCCAAACATTTTCAGGTCTTGACAAATATTTTCAAGCAGATTTAAGTAAAAACTGTAATTCGGCCACTCAGGAACATTCACTGTCATCTTGGTAAGCAACTCCAGTGTAGATTTGGCCTTGTGTTTTAGGTTATTGTCCTGCTGACAGGTGAATTCATCTCCCATTGTCTGGTGAAAAGAACCAGGTTTTCCTCTAGGATATTGCCTGTGCTTAGCTCCACTCTGTTTTTTATCATGAGGTCAAGCATACCCATAACATGATGCAGCCACATCAATACTTGAAAATATGAAGAGTGGTACTCAGTAATGTGTTGTATTGGATTTGCCCCAAACATACTATTTTCTATTCAGGATAAAAACTTAATTGCTTTGACATTTTTTTTTGCAGTTTTACTTTAGTGCCTTGTTACAAACAGGATGCATGTTTTGGAATATTTTTATTCTGTACAGTCTTCCTTTTTTCTCTGTCAATTAGGTTAGTATTGTGGAGTAACTACAATGTTGTTGATCCATCCTCAGTTTTCTCCTATCACAGCCATTAAACTCTGTTTTAAAGTCACCATTGGCCTCATGGTGACTGAGTTAGCAAGGACAAATGTATTTTTGTAGAGACTGGGTGTATTGACAACCCATCTAAAGTGTAATTAATAACTTCACCATGCTCAAAGGGATAGTCATGGTATGTTTTATTTTTATTTTTATCCATCTATCAATAGGTGTTTGAAATTCACTGCTCAACTGAGGGACCTTACAGATAATTGTATGTGTGGGTTAAAGAGATGAGGTAGGCATACAAAAAATACATGTAAAACACTATTGTTATACATAGTAAGTTGCATGGACTCTGTCTATGTGACTTGTTAAGCAAATATTATTCCTGAACTTATTTAGGCTTGCCATAACAAATGGGTTGATTACTTACAGTAGACTCAAGACATTTCAGCTTTTAATTTTTAATTTATTTATAAACATTTCTAAAAACATTTCCACTTTGACATTATGGGGTATTATGTGTAGATAAGGGACACAAAATCTAAATTGAATCTTTTTTAAACTCAGGCTGTAACACAACAAAATGTGGGGAAAGTAAAGGGGTGTGAATACTTTCTGAAGGCACTGCATGTTGGGATTAGGGTGCCATTTCAGACACAGCCTTTGTCACAATATGGCCAGGGAGGCCAAATAAACTCATTTACTGAACATGCTGGTCTGGGATAATCTCACAATGATTAACCATGATAGCAGGGAAATCAAAACATGAAGGCAAAAGGGCATACATAAACTGTCTGTCCCATCCAAATGAATCAAGGCTACAAGGAGCTTTGATCATTACAAGGTCTGGGGCTGGTATAGTGATTTGGTTTGTTTACTTTGAGACAGTTCCATGCGTAGTAGAGGCACCAAATGCTATTGATTTGACATTCTTAATATGTCATGCTGCTGGAGTTGTTGTTGTAGAACTCAGGGCTCTGACCCAAATGGCACCCTATTCCCTACAAAGTGCACTACTTTTGACCAGAGCCATATGGACCCCAGTCAAAAAGTGCACTGTATAGGGAAAAGGAATAGGGTGCCATTTGGGATGCAGCCAGAATGATCCTCGACTGCATCTGGCTAATTCTAATGAAAACAGTACTTCATCATCTGTTGGCCAGCCAAGGGGGGAAATGTGAAGAAGGAGCGCAGCGCAGCACATGTTCAGAAAATTTGATGAGACAGTTACAAAGGGAATACACTGCCCCCTTCTGGTTTTGGAGAGAAGTGCAATATTCACAGCATTGTTTGTCTATGACTCAACCAGAGATACTGTACTGTACAGTAAAAACCTGAATTAATTTAAGCTACAGAAGTTATGTGCAGGGATATTATACAGTAATATATACTACTTCAAGGTAATACCATGTTTTTTTAAGACGCAACGGACGCATGCAATAATATATCGGACGTGGACAGGAGTTATGTTCTTGCACTTAAATGTGCATACATCACAGTATATACTCTTTACTTCAATATAACTAGAGTTGCGTTCAACAAGGGAAATAATTTGCTTACGTTGGCTAACATATTCCATTTGTTTTGTGTTAGCCAACAGTCTGAGATGATAATGTGCAGCGAACGTAAGTGTGTTTCGGGTCTAAACTGCCGCTAAAAATAATAAAGTGGCCATGTAAAATTTCTACTATATTTAGTAGGAATAGTTAAGTTGTTTTACGTTTGAATATTGTCGCTAAAAAGCCACAGTAATCCTTCCAAAATGAACTGTTTGATGTTTCACCTAACATTTTGGAATGCTCATTCAAATCGTTCAACTGAAATTGTCACTCTGGCAACATGTTCGCTGCAAACAAGCCTTTATTGAACTCGCCTCAGTATTAAATCAGGATTTATCTTGCCCACCAGCTGGTAGATCAGGACATGGCTTTATCACTCTGACAGACAATTCTCTACTCACAACTTTTTGAGGGCTTTGATCATTTGGTTGATGAGTGTCTCTTGAGTCTGTCTCCCGTGACCTTGGTTCCTGTTCACTGGCTCCTGGCTCTCACTGGCCTTCAGCTTCTCAGGGCCGGGAGCGCTGGAACAATGACAACAATTATTTTTTACCCCCCTTTTCTCCCCAAATTGCGATCTTCTCTCATCGCTGCAACTCCCCAAGGGCTCGGGAGTCTTATTTCACCTTTATTAACTAGGCAAGTCAGTTAAGAACTTAGGAACAAATTCTTATTTTCAATGACGGCCCAGGTTAACTGCCTTGTTCATTTGCTGTACGCTGTGTATTTTTCAGAAATGTTTTAAGATGAGTAATTAGGTAATACACGCTGCTCTCTGTAGTTATTCTAGTCGCTTTGGGTGAGTTTTGTGATAGTGGCTGCAATGTAGAACTGTGATTTATACCTGAAAAATGCACATTTTTCGAAAAAAACATATGCTATACCATAAATATGTTATCAGACTGTCATCTTATGAAGTTGTTTCTTGGTTAGTGGCTATATATATCTTTATTTAGTCGAATTAGTGATAGCTACTGATGGAGTAAAAAACTGGTGGAGTAAAAAAAGTGGTGTCTTTTGCTAACGTGGTTAGCTAATAGATTTACATATTGTGTCTTCCCTGTAAAACATTTTAAAAATCAGAAATGATGGCTGGATTCACAAGATGTTGGTCTTTCATTTGCTGTATGCTGTGTATTTTTCAGAAATGTTTTAGGATGAGTATTTTGGTAATTGACGTCGGTCTCTGTAATTATTCCGGCTGCTTCCAACGCTATTTCAGATTGCAGCTACAATGTAGAACTGTGATTAATACCTGAAATATGCACATTTTTCTAAAAAAACATATGCTATACCATAAATATGTTATCAGACTGTCATCTTATGAAGTTGTTTCTTGGTTAGTGGCTATATATATCTTTATTTAGTCGAAATTGTGATAGCTGCCCATGCAGGAAAAAAATTGTGGAGAAAAAAAAGTTGTGTCTTTTGCTATCGTGGTTAGCTAATAGATTTACATATTGTGTCTTCCCTGTAAAATATTTTAAAAATCAGAAATGATGGCTGGATTCACAAGATCTGTATCTTTCATCTGGTGTCTTGGACTTGTGATTTAATGATATTTAGATGCTAGTATTTACTTGTGACGCTATGCTAGGCTATGCTAGTCAGCTTTTTTACTGTGGGGGGTGCTCCCGGATCCGGGATGAGTACCAAGTAAAAGTTAAGAACTTAGGAACAAATTCTTATTTTCAATGACGGCCCAGGTTAACTGCCTTGTTTAGGGTCAGATCGACAGATTTTTACCTTGTCAGCTCGGGGATTCGATCTTGCAACCTTTCGGTTACTAGTCCAACGCTCTAACTACTAGGCTACCTGAGTCATGCGATGAAGGTCGAGTCATGCGTTCTCCGAAACATGACCCGCCAAACCGCGATCCTTAACACCCACCCGCTTAACCCGGAAGCCAGCAGCACCAATGTGTAGGAGGAAACACATTTCAACTGACGACACTTAAGTCCTCTCAGGGGAAAAGTCACATTGAGCATGTTTACTTTCTGTCAACCAGAGAAAGAGACCCCACCGACAAACTCACTTAATTGAACTAGGTTAAGTTAATCATAGTGGCATGTCCTATGTAGACTAATCCTATTAACAGTGCTTGACTTGGGCAGGAGCTCACCGGAGCTGAGTACCAGCGCCTACCATGTTTTGCTGCTTGAGCTCCTGTTCCTCTTCTATAATATTAGATAAAAGTATTGTGCAGCTCCTGCAATACCGTTCAAAAGTTTGGGGTCACTTAGAAATGAAATGAAAACATACATGAAATAAGTTGCAAAATGAATAGGAAATATAGTCAAGATATTGACAAGGTTATAAATTATTTTTAATTTAAATAATAATTGTGTCCTTCAAACTTTGCATTCGTCAAAGAATCCTCCAGTTGCAACAATTACAGCCTTGCAGACCTTTGGCATTCTAGTTGTCAATTTGTTGAGGTAATCTGAAGAGATTTTACCCCATGCTTCCTGAAGCACCTCCCACAAGTTGGATTGGCTTGATGAGCACTTCTTACGTACCATATGGTCAAGCTGCTCCCACAACAGCTCAATAGGGTTGAGATCCGGTGACTGTGCTGGCCACTCCCTTATAGACAGAATACCAGCTGACTGCTTCTTCCCTAAATAGTTCTTGCATAGTTTGGAGCTATGCTTTGGGTCATTGTCCTGTTGTAGGAGGAAATTGGCTCCAATTAAGCACCGTCCACAGGGTATGGCATGGCGTTGCAAAGTGGAGTGATAGCCTTCCTTCTTCAAGATCCATTTTACCCTGTACAAATCTCCCACTTTACCACCACCAAAGCACCCCCAGACCATCCCATTGCCTCCACCATAATTGACAGATGGCATCAAGCACTCCTTCAGCATCTTTTCACGAATGTTCTTCTTTGCGATCGGAACACCTAAAAACTTAGAATAGTCTGTCCATAACACTTTTTAACAATTGTCCTCTGTCCAGTGTCTGTGTTCTTTTGCTTATCTTTTCTTTTTATTGGCCAGTCTGAGATATGGCTTTTCGCTGCAACTCTGCCTAGAAGGCCAGCATCCCAGAGTCGCTGAGACTGGTGTTTTGCGGGTACTATTTAATGAAGCTGCCAGTGGAGGACTTGTGAGGCGTCTGTTTCTCAAACTAGACACTCTAATGTCTTGCTCAGTTGTGCACCGGGGCCTCCCACTCCTCTTTCTGTTCTGGTTACAGCCAGTTTGAGCTGTTCTGTGAAGGGATCTTCAGTTTCTTGGCAATTTCTCGCATGGAATAGCCTTCATTTCTCAGAACAAGAATAGACTGAAGAGTTTCAAAAGAAAGTTCTTTGTTTATGGTCATTTTGAGCCTGTAATCAAACCCACAAATGCTGATGCTCCAGATACTCAACTAGTCTAAAGAAGGCCAGTTTTATTGCTTCTTTAATGAACACAACAGTTTTCAGCTGTGCTAACATAATTGCAAAAGCGTTTTCTAATGATTAATTAGCCTTTAAAAATGATCAACTTGGATTAGCTAACACAATGTACCATTGGAACACAGGAGTGATGGTTGCTGATAATGGG
Organism: Salvelinus alpinus; assembly: GCF_045679555.1. Lineage (NCBI taxonomy): Eukaryota > Metazoa > Chordata > Actinopteri > Salmoniformes > Salmonidae > Salvelinus > Salvelinus alpinus. Next base: position 74,930,193 of record NC_092093.1, read on the forward strand.
CCTCTGTACATTTTCCATTAGAAATCAGCCGTTTCCAGCTACAATAGTCATTTACAACATTAATAATGTATACACTGTATTTCTGATCAATTTGATGTTATTTTAATGCACAAGAAATTTTATTTTCTTTCAAAAACAAGAACATTTCGAAGTGACCCCAAACTTTTGAACGGTAGAGTACATATAAAGAATACTGGCACCCAAAATGAGTACCCCGGCACCAGCATTCTCATGGCAAGGCCTTTTCAAGCGGCCCAACCCCGACTGAGAGCGGATCTATATTCACGGCAATTAAAGCTGTGACTCATATGTCACTGCCCACCAGAACACTAATTTCTACAGTAGCTGAAAGTAGGGCTTCCTTTCTTTCCACTGTACCACATTATGTTTTACTCAATGCATCTGTCTCTCTGTGAGTGGGTTTGTTGTTGTGTTTGATTGACAGGTTTCACTACTGTGCGTCACTCCACTCCAGGGCACTTAGTAAAAACATCCCACGCTGCTTTTCACTTGTTTACCTTTTTTTCTTGCTTAAACGTTTGTCAAAGTTAAAGTAAAATGTTATGAATATTTTTTTAAATATTGTTCTTCCACTATGGAGAGGTCTACTTCTTAAACGTTCTGTGAATTCATTACAGTGCAAAGCAAGATCTACATGCACTTAGCTTTCTGGCTTAGGGAGTGAGTGAGAGCTTTGGCGAAAAGGTCCGCAGCTCGAACTCTTTGAGCTTAATCAGTTTAATGGATGAGATGGAGAGATCTAATGACCGCCCTACTTGCATCAGTAAACATTGGAAAGGTATAAAATAGTGGTGCATCTGCACTCTTCCCCCCCTCGCCATTTGGTTATTTACTACATGGAGAAACATTTAGTTTTTTTTTTTAAACTGGATGCTACTGAAAGCATCCCCCTCTACTTAGGTTCATAAACATGTAGCCTCATAAGATGTGGAAAACTTCAATCATTTCTTGCGACACTAGTCTGGCTTTGAAAACAATTAGCTACTAACATCTGCTGGTATCTAGAAAAAGCACAGTGCACAGAAAGGCAGTGATCCCATTTTCTTCTTCACAAACTTCTATGGGCGGTTTCCCAGACACAGATTAAGCCTAGTCCTGGACTAAAAACTATTTCCGATGAAGATTTCCCATTGAACTTGTTTTTTAGTCCAGGACTAGGCTTAATCTGCGTTCGGGAAACCACTCCTACTGTGAAATTGAAATTTTTCTTATGTTAACTTTTTATTTAAAATAATGATCCTTGAGAACTGTATGCTGCTATCTGGCTGTTCTTGATTCATTTATAAAGTAGTCTAGCCAGAAGAAGACATCGGTTTTGCATAGGGTGTTGTTATCTAGCTGTAAGATACTTACACTTTGCTATCTGCCTGGAAAGGGTTCCGGGCAACCATTTTCTTTGGCAGGAGAAATATATTTCGATAGGAGTTCATGAAATCGTTATGGGCCTCTTCAGTTGATTGGTATCTGTTGCTGTAAAAACAAGTTTATCAAAGGAGTAAACGACAAACTGATTACATGTGATGATGTGATTTAGAGTGCAAGAGCTATTCTGAATCATGATGAATTTTTTAAAAAGTGCCCATGGTAGCCTACAATATTGATATAGTAGGCATCTGTTGGTATTTTAGAAACCACCACATTAAATACAGTCTCTGATGTACACTGTCACTGACTGATATGAATAAACTGAAACTGAAAGAAGCGTAATTCATGAAAGGTAGAGTAGAGAGTCATAGGCCTACCTGTCTCTGAGTCTAAGCCCGTGGATTCTGCACAAAGCCTTCAAATTAGTGTAATCTATCCCCAGGATTTTCTGATCATCTGATGAGAGATACATGAATAGAGGTTGGCGTAATAAATGTGGCACTCAATAAATCAACAGCAACTTCACTTGGCAGGCAGTTGATCCATTTGTTTGTAGTTAGCTCCGACAATATTTCTTAGAAGGTAAAACTTTTTTTTTCAAGGTCACCACCACATTGTTGTAGGAAGGACGTGATGCTACACCTACAGTAAGTTGCTAGCTAGCTACAAAGTGTCATTTTTGTGCGCACAATGTATCAACATGATATCTCTATAAAGTTAGCTGCCGATGCTAGCATGATAGCTATCTACTGCAACATTGTTTCTCTTTTGACCACCTGAAAGAAGCAAAACATACCCGTGCGCTGCAAACTAGAGGGATGAAGCTGCATTTCCCTAGGTATAAAATAATAGAATTAAGGTAAAGAAGAGAAAGAAAACGAAATAACAAAATACCCCTGACAACCCACAGCCCAGTGTCCCACAAGCTTTGAAAAGATACTACTGACATGTGTTTGGCTAGTTTCCTCTCGCCATGGTAACACCCTCACAGGTTGGAACAGCCTGGTCTCAGACTAGACGTAACATAGTAAATGTAAATCTGGTATTAGTATGATATGTAACGTTTGGTATGGTTACATAAGACAGATGGTTACTTAAGGCAGTCCTTCTCAAATAGTGGGGCGCGCCCCCCTGGGGGGGCTCGGAGCGATGCCAGGGGGGGGGCGCGTGTGACCCCGGGGAACATGGGTTTTTTTTGCCGCAGGGAGTAGTTTTTTTTTGCACTGAACAAGAGCACACAGCGCAGAGCAGGAGATATGAAGTGCAGATAACAAACCCTTAAGAGACACCATGGAAAAATATTTAACAGGGATGAAAAGAAAGGCGGAGAGAGACGGAGATAATGAGACAAACGTAAGTCTCCCGAAAGCTGAGACGAGGAAATATGATGAAGCATATGTAGCGCTTGGCTTCACTGTGACTACGGTGGGAGATGAGGAAAGACCGGTATGTTTACTGTGTCTAAAAATGTTGGCAGAGGACAGCCAAATAAATTAAGGCGTCACTTAAAGACATTACACCCCAATCACACTGATAAGCCGCTTGAGTTTTTTCAGCGAAAACGTGCCGAATATTGCCAACAATCGTCCCGCTTTGTGAATGCTACTTCAGTAAACCATCGAGCACTGTTAGCATCATATAAGGTGGCGTACCAAATTGCTCAGTGCAAAAAACCCCACTCCATAGCAGAGGAGCTGATACTGCCTGCAGCATTAGACATGGTCTCTGTCATGCTGGATGACGCAAGTGCTGCAAAAATAAAAACTATCCCTCTGTCCAATGACACTGTCGCCAGACGTATAAATTACATTGCTAACGATCTTAAAGAACAGCTGGTAGATAAACTCAAAGACAAACGTTTTGCCTTACAGTTCGATGAAGCAACTGACAGCAACAAAGACTGTTTGTTTATCGCTTATGTACGTTTTGACATGACAAACTCCCTGTGTGAGGATCTACTTTTTTGTAAATATGTCAGAGACAGAGCCACAGCTGAAGAGCTATTCAAAATGCTGGACTGCTTCCTGACTGAGAATGGGCTAAAGTGGGAGAACTGCATTGGTGTTAGCAGTGATGGTGCACAGACCATGGCAGGGATGAGAAAAGGACTTCGGGCACTCATCAAGAAGGCCTCACCTAATGATGAGTGGACACACTGTGTTATACACAGAGAAGCACTGGCATCAAGGCACCTTTCCTCTGAATTAAGTGAGGTTATGACTGACATTGTAGGTGTAGTCAATTTTATAAAGACCAGACCACTAAAAACAAGAGTCTTCTCTGCTATCTGTGAGGAGATGGGAGCTGAACATCAAGCTGTGCTGTTTCACAGTGAAGCAAGGTGGCTGTCACGAGGAAAAGTCTTGTCCAGAGTTTTTGAGCTCAGAGAGCAGATAAGAATGTTTTCGGGGGAGGAGCACAAGTATGACCTCGCAGAAAAATGTAGTGATGAGAACTTCCTGGCAAAACTGGCCTACCTGAGTGACATATTTGAAAAGCTAAATGAACTAAATCTACAGCTTCAAGGGAAAGATAAACACCTCCCTCAGGTCACAGACAAGATCAGCTCTTTCACTCGAAAGTTTGCAATGTGGGGCAGGCGACTTGATGAAGGAAATACTGATTCATTCGAGAACCTGCATGAATTTGTTGACACTACTGACTATAATGCCACCTCAGTGATTCCATATATTAAGGAGCATATTTCATCACTGATGGGATTCTTTAAAAAGTACTTCCCTGAAAACAGTTCCCAATATGACTGGGTGAGAGATCCTTTCAATGCACCAGCTCCAACTGGTTTCAGCTCTGCAGAGGAGGACCAGTTCATTGATATGACGTCTGACTCCACATTGAGACTGAGGTTCACATCACAGACACTGAGTGAATTCTGGCTGAGTGTAGAGAGGCAGTATCCACTCTTAGGGCAGAGGGCCATGGGCATTCTTCTTCCTTTTGCAACATCGTATCTTTGTGAGACTGGCTTCTCTGCTGTTGCTGCACTGAATACCAAGTACAGGTCCCAGCTAAACATTGAGCAGGAGCTGAGAGTTGCAGTATCATGCTTCAAACCCCGCTTCGAAAAGCTGTGCTCTGCAAAACGTAGGTCAAAGTGTTTCATATATTGTGCTAATGAGTTAATGTTGCTGATCAATTTGAATGTATTATTATTTATTGATTATATTTTATTTTATTTTTCAGTATCAAATGGTCCAAAAATGTTTACAGTTTAAATAAGGGTTGAATTAAAAAAAAAATGTCAGGCAAATTGATGCACTTTAAGTCTTTTCTGTTACAGACTAAAAAACAATGTTAATAAAGTTATTCTTTGTTGTAAGTTGACCTATATTTCTTTCTTTTTTCTTTTTTTGTTTTCTTTAATGTTAATAAGGATACAATGTTAGGCAGAGGTGTACTTATAACAATTTTATAGACAAATTATACTATTTACAGTCGCGGCGGAGAGTTGGGGGACGCGAAATGTTTACTTCTTCCTAGGGGGGGCGTAACAGAAAATAATTGAGAAGCACTGACTTAAGGCAACCCTAAGGTTGCGAGTTTGAATATCATCACGGACAACTTTAGCATTTTAGGTAATTAGCTACTTTGCAACTACGTAGCATGTTAGCTAACTCTTCCCCTAAACCTAACCTTAACAATTTTAGATAATCCATCCCCAAACCATAACCGTTTCAGCTAACCCTTCTCGTAACCATTTAACATAACTCCTAAACTTAACCCTAATCATTGACCCTAACCTCCTAGCTAACGTTAGCCACCTAGCTACGTAGCTAGAATTTGTAACATGTCATACGTTTTGAAAATTCAAATAAAATAAATGTGTATTTGTCACATGCGCCGAATACAATAGGTGTAGACCTTACAGTGAAATGCTTACTTACAAGCCCTTAACCAACAATGCTTTAAAAAAGTGTTCAGTAAAAAATTGAAAATAAAAGTAACAACAGCAGCAGTAAAATAATAATAGCGAGGCTGTATACAGGGGTTACCGGTACAGAATCAATGTGCGGGGGCACCGGTTAGTCAAGGTCAAGGTAATTGAGGTAATATGTACAGTACATGTTGTACATGTAGGTAGAATTAAAGTGACTATGCATAGATAATAAACAGAGAGTAGCAGCAGTGTAAAAGAGGGGTCTGGGTAGCCCTTTGATTAGCTGTTCAGGAGTCTTATAGCTTTGGGTTAGAAGCTGTTAAGAAGTCTTTTGGACCTAGACTTGGCACTCCGGTACCGCTTGCCGTGCGATAGCAGAGAGAATAGTCTATGACTAGGGTGGCTGGAGTCTTTGACAATTTTTAGGACCTTCCTTTGGCACCGCCTGGTATAGAGTTCCTGGATGGCAGGTAGCTTAGCCCCAGTGATGTACTGGGCCGTACACACTACCCTCTGTAGTGCCTTGCGGTCGGAGGCCGAGCAGTTGCCATACCAGGCAGTGACGCAACCAGTCAGGATGCTCTCGATGGTGCAGCTGTAGAACCTTTTGAAATCTGAGGACCCATGCCAAATCTTTTCAGTCTCCTGAGGGGGAATAGGCTTTGTTCTGCCCTCTTCACGACTGTCTTAATGTGTTTGGAACATGATAGTTTGTTGGTGATGTGGACACCAAGGAACTTGAAGCTCTCAATGTGCTCCAATGCTGCCCTGTCGATGAGAATGGGGGTGTGCTCGGTCCTCCTTTTCCTGTAGTCCACAATTATCTCCTTTGTCTTGGTCACGTTGAGGGAGAGGTTGTTCTCCTGGCACCACACGGCCAGGTCTCTCACCTCTTCCCTATATGCTGTCTCATCGTTGTTGGTGTCACTGTTATGTCATCAGAAAACTTGATGATGGTGTTGGAGTCGTACCTGGCCATGCAGTCATGAGTGAACAGGGAGTACAGGAGGTGACTGAGCACACACCCATGAGGGGCCCCCATGTTGAGGATGTGTTGTTACCTACCCTTACCACCTGGGGGGCGGCCCATCAGGAAGTCCAGGATCCAGTTGCAGAGGGAGATGTTTAGTCCCAGGTTCCTTAGCTTAGTGATGAGCTTTGAGGGCACTATGGTGTTGAACGCTGAACTGTAGTCAATAAATAGCATTCTCACATAGGTGTTCATTTTGTCCAGGTGGGAAAGGGCAGTGCTGAGTGCAATAGAGATTGCATCATCTGTGGATCTGTTGGGGCGGTATGCAAATTAGAGTGGGTCTAGGGTTTCTGGGAAAATGGTGTTGATGTGAGCCATGACCAGCCTTTCAAAGCACTTCATGGCTACATGAAGACTACGGGTCGGTAGTCATTTAGGCAGGTTACCTTAGTGTTCTTGGGCATAGGGACTATGGTGATCTGCGTGAAACATGTTGGTATTACAGACTCAGTCAGGGACAGGTTGAAAATGTCAGTGAAGACACTTGCCAGTTGGTCAGCGCATGCTCGGGGGACACGTCCTGGTAATCTGTCTGGCCCTGCGGCCCTGTGAATGTTGACCTGTTTAAAGGTTTTACTTACATCGGCTACGGAGAGCGTGATCACACAGTCGCCCGGAACAACTGATACTCGCATGCATGCTTCGGTGTTACTTGCTTTGAAGCGAGCATAGAGGTAATTTAGTTCGTCTGGTAGTTTCATGTCACTGGGCAGCTCACGGCTGTGCTTCCCTTTGTAGTCTGTAAAAGTTTGCAAGCCCTGCCAGCTCCGACGAGCATCGGAGCCGGTGTAGTACTATGATTCAATCTTAGTCCTGTATTGCCGCTTTGCCTGTTTGATGGTTCGTCGGAGGGCATCACGGGATTTCTAATAAGCTTCCGGGTTAGAGTCCCGCTCCTTTAGCTCAGTGCAGATATTGCCTGTAATCCATAGCTTCTGGTTGGGGTACGTACGGTCACTATGGGGACGATGTCATCGATGCACTTATTGATGAAGCATCGGCATCGGAGTCCCGGAACATATTCCAGTCTGTGCTAGCAAAACAGTCCTGTAGCTTAGCATCTGCTTCATCTGACCACTTTCTTATTGACCGAGTCACTGGTGCTTCCTGCTTTAGTTTTTGCTTGTAAGCAGGAATCAGTAGGATAGAATTATGGTCAGATTTGCCAAATGGAGGGTGAGGGAGAGCTTTGTACACGTCTCTGTATGTGGAGTATTTGTATTTATTATGGATCCCTATGGATCCCTAATTAAGGCAGTTATACAATTTTAAAAACATTACAATACATTCATTACAGAATTCAGAACACACTAAGTTAGTGCCCTCAAGCCCATACTCCACTACCACATATCTACAATGCAAAATCCATGTGTACGTGTGTGTATAGTGTGCATGTGTCTGTGCCTATGTTTGTATTACTTCACAGTTCCCGTTGTTCCATAAGGTGTATTTTTACCTGCTTTTAAAATCTGATTCTACTGCTTGCATCAGTTACCTGATGTGGAATAGAGTTCCATGTAGTCATGGCTCTATGTAGGACTGTGCGCCTCCCATAGTGTGTTCTGGACTTGGGGACTTTGAAGAGACCTCTGGTGGCATGTCTTGTGGGGTATGCATGGGTGTCCGAGCTGTGTGCTAGTATTTTAAACAGAGAGCTCGGTAACTACAGCTTGTCAACACCTATTATAAAAACAAGTAATGAGGAAGTCAATCTCTTCCACTTTGAGCCATGAGAGGTTGACATGCATGTCATTAATGTTAGCTCTGTGTACTTTTAAGGGCCAGCTGTGCTGCCCTGTTCTGAGCCAACTGCAGTTTTACAAGTTCCTCTTTGTGGCACCTGACCACACAACTGAACAGTAGTCTAGGTGCGACAAAACCAGGGCCTGTAGGTCCTGCCTTGTTGATAGTGTTGCTAAGAAGGCAAAGCAGCGCTTTATTGTGGACAGACTTCTCCCCATCTTAGCTACTGTTGTATCAATATGTTTTGACCATGACAGTTTACAATCCAGGATTACTCCAAGCAGTTTAGTCATCTCAACTTGCTCAATTTCCACATTATTCATTGGAAAATGTAGTTGTGGTTTAGGGTTTAGTGAATGATTTGTCCCAAATACAATGCTTTTAGTTTTGGAAATATGTAGGACTAATTCCTTGCTACCCATTCCGAAACTAACTGCAGCTCTTTGTTAAGTGTTACAGTCATTTCAGTTGCTGTAGTAGCTGATGTGTATAGTGTTGAATCATCCGCATACATAGACACACTGCCTTACTCAAAGTCAGTGGCATGTCGTTAGTAAAGATAGGCCCCTTGCTTTTTTATAAACAGCTACCCTGGGGAATTCCTGCTTCTACCTGGATTATGTTTAAGAGGTTTCCATTAAAGAACACCCACTGTGTTCTGTTAGACAAGTAACTCTTCATCCACATTATAGTAGGGGGTGTAAAGCCATAACATATACGTTTTTCCAGCAGGACACTATGATCGATAATGTCAAAAGCTGCACTGAAGTCTAACAAGACAGCCCCCACAATCATTTTGTTTGTTTTTCCCTCTGGTTGCACATTTAACATGCTGGTAGAAATGAAGTAAAACAGATTTGAGTTTCCCTGCATTAAAGTCCCCGGCCACTAGGAGCGCCGCCTCTGGATGAGCGTTTTCCTGTTTGCTTATGGCCATATACAGCTCATTGAGTGCGGTCTTAGTGTCAGCATCAGTTTGTGGTGGTATATAGACAGCTACGAAAAATACAGATGAAACCTCTCTTGGTAAATAGTGTGGTCTACAGCTTATGATGAGATACTCTACCTCAGGCGAGGAAAACCTTGAGACTTCCTTAGATTTTGTGCAGCAGCTGTTGTTTACAAATATACATAGACCGCCACCCCTTGCCTTACCAGAGGCCGCTGGTCTATCCTTCCGAAAAAGCATAAACCAGCTGTATGTTATTCATGTCGTTGTTCAGCCACGACTTGGTGAAACATAAGATAATACAGTTTTTAATGTCCCGTTGGTAGGATATACGTGATCGTAGTTTGTCTATTTCATTTTAGATTGATTGTACATGTGCTAATAGGACCGATGGTAAAGGTAGATTAACCTCTCGGCGACGGATCCTTACAAGGTACCCGGACCTTCGTCTACGATACCTCCATCTCTTTCTCCTGCGAATGACGAGGATGAGGGCCTTTGTCAGGCGCCTGAAGTAAATCTTTCCCGTCTGTCTTGTTGAACAAAAAGTATTCCTCCAATATGGGGTGTGTACTCGCTGTTCTGATATCTAGAAGCTCTTTTTGGTCATAAGACACGGCAGAAACATTATGTACAAAATAAGTTACAAATAACGCAACAACAAAAAAACATACACAATAGCACAATTGGTTATGGGATAGTAAAACGGCATCCATCTCCTTCAGACCCACTCTTCCTATCATACGACATGGGTGTTGGATGTCAACAAATGAATACATACCATACGAAACGTACCCTATCATACTAAATGTATTCTCTCGGATTTACATACAGAATAATATGAGATGCTCTGAGACCAAGTTGCAGCAAACCTTAGGTATTTTTCTTAAAACTGCATTGTTGGTTAAGGGCTTGTAAGTAAGCATTTCACCATAAGGTCTACAGCTGTTGTATTTGGCGCATGGGTCTGTGCAAATACAGTTTGATTTGATTTGACCTCAGCAGTATTTTATGGCAGGTTCCTAGTTCTGGAACCAAACAGTGCATCAAAACTCAGTTGAGATGCTTGAACATGGAAAAATACCCCGCATCCCTTCTAAAACTAAATGCAAAACAATGTCACATTTTATAATAGGCCTACTAAAGTAGCTTACATTACACTTTCTGGTGCATGGGTCTGTGCAGAAGGCAAATAGTTGCCTATAAATTGTGGGCATACTGTTGGCAGTGACTTGGTTTGAACTTTAAAAGATTTCTGCACTGTAGCATATTGTATTTGTTTACCTGCGTCAGATTCACCTAGGAGACACTAAAGTAATCCCCTCATTGGCAAGTATAGCTTGTGGCTTGTGTGGTTTAATTAAGTAAGTGATATCTAAGTTTATGGGCCAATTGACACACTAAGCTCCAGTATGTCTGTCTGCCAGTTCTTTATCTACTCTACTGAATGCCTGCCTGGCTGTGGACTATGTAATTGATGGTTCACAAGAGGAATGGATATTATCATAGCTGCGGGAAGTATGGGTGCTGAGGGTGCTGCAGCACGCCCTGAAAAAAATCTGAATGAATAAAAAATACAAAAATTCACAAAAGTATTGCACTGGGCGTTTACTAGTCATTTATTAGTGGGCCGATATAGCCGTCTGTAGCGTGGGCGCAAAACAAATTCTGCATATATCATATCGTCGTCAGTAGATATAGGCCTAATAACTTAACCTCTGATGAAATACACTGGGACAACTTCTTGAGTCTGGCAGATAGTCTGTATTGTACTTTCAGTGTTCAGAGATTATCCTGATTCCCACCCCCACCTCGGTGGTGACTTACAAAGCCAATTTGTTCTTATTATGATAGCTGGCAATGGACTTACACACCCTGCCAGGCCGGCCCCTAAAGTGGGGGCTGCTTGCCTCAGAGGGTGTATTAGTGTTCTGCATTAGTGGGTATAACAGCATCAGAGGTCTAATTCCATCAGAGGTCCGCAGGTTATGGGGACAGCAACCTAGAGGACTGTATAGCTGCTGCTGAGCATGACATAGAGAGACAGAGAGAGAAGAGAACAGAAGGGAAAGGCTTGGAGGGGAACTCACTACCCCCACCTCTGTCCACAGCAGAGTCTGTTAGCTACCCAGCTATACAGCCATGTTCGGCAAATTGAAGAGGATGTTTATCCCCCAACCCCCAGCAGCCCTGGTCTCTGCTCCAGCCCCGGCCTCTGCCTCAGCCACGGCCTCTGCCCCAGCCGCGGTCCCTGCCCCAGCCGTGTTCCCTGCCCCAGGCGCGGCCCCTGCTCCAGCCCTGGCCACAGTCCCAGCTCCTGCACCTGCTAAGGTAAGATACCACTGGTCCATCCCAATACTGTAGCAGCATTAGGCTGATCCATTGTGTTATATGCAGCATACTAACAACATTTTGTAGGCTAGTGTAGCTGAATGATTATCACTGTCCAATGATGCTTGGACGAAGTAATGCTTATGTTAATAATGGTTATCCGAATTTTTTTTTTGCAATATTTTTTTCCCTGTCTTTTTCATTTCTGTTTCCTCGTCACATTTTGTAAGGACCAACATTCAGAAATATCAAGCAATTTCATTTTGCATTATCATGTTTTTGCTATGAGATTTGCACTCTGGATTCCAATGCTTTACTTGTAGCAATCAATTCTCCATGTGTTTCTATTCTTCAGGCAAAAAAACAATTGAATCATGATTGTTGTTTTTTTCTTTCATTTGTCCCATATCAATTGTTCATTACTTAAAGGCACATTCAAATTCATTGCATTATGATTAGACCTTAATTTGAAACTGTCTATCACGAGTAGTGTTTTGTTGCTGAATGGTAGATCTACTCCCTCTGTTGGAAATTGTCTTCTAAATTAAAATGTCCTCTAATCACTATGACTTGAATAATGAAGATGAGAGTTTGACTTTGAGGCAATGTTACTCATCTCAGCAGGAACATAAGCCTGCAGATAAAGAAAATGGGGCCAAGAAAGAGGACAAACCAGCAGGTAAAGAGACTCGACTGTTGGCTCATTCCTGCTGCTTCTCATTGCTTAGAGCTAGCTACTGAATATTTTGGATCATGTTTATGCTTGATTAAATATAGTTTGAGCTTTTTACTGTCCTTGTAAGGCAAGCTGTTACTGACAAGGTACAAGCAAACAAAAACACAGCTTATTTCAAAATGCTGGTTGTTGTGCTGTATGTTTTAGTTTACTGTGAGGCTGAGGTGGGGGCATGTCTTGGCTGGTTAGCTATTGTAGTTGGATATAGACAGCTCAACTGTCTGTTTATACTTTAAGTGGAGCAGCGAGGTGAGCAAGAAGTTAAAGCTATGCAGGTCAATGGTCACATTGGTTCATCTGCATTAATGCATTAGCGTCCAGTCTGTTACTGTAGCAGATGCCCAAGATTCACAAGACTGGTCACAGAGAAGGCCCCCCATGTCCCCCATCTCCTTTCTGTTGTGACCATGCAGGAAACTACTTAGGAAGCTCCTCACAAAGGCTCATACACCCCAAAATTTCATGTCTAGATATTTCTGTGGCAGATTAAATAGTTGATAGTTATTTTATGGATTTCTCTTATTAAATAAAGACATCAGTATGCCTCTTAGACCTGGTATATATTGTTTGTTTCTCTGGTTTTCTTTGTACACCTTGATTGAAACTGCCATCCCCGCCTGTCTTTGCAGAGCCTGCACATAACCCAGCCCCGACCCCAGCCACTGCCCCGGCCCCAGCCACTGCCCCAGCATCTGCTGCGGCTCCAGCTACAGCCCCAGCCGCTACCCCAGCCAACCCTGGCCAGGAGGGAGCAGAGGGGTAAGTGCAGTACCTTGTGTAGTACCATTCTCCATTAGTCTCTCATTTATAGCTGGAGATTTGGTTATGGCTTTGGTAACTCTCCATAGAAGGCTCTCTTCAACTTCCAACACTGGCACTTACTTACAGTATGTATAGTAAATATTGATAACACCCTTAAGGAGAAGAGTGTGAGTGAAAGTAACCTACTCACCTTCTCTTGAACCACACATGATGACCGAATTTGAACCCCTTCCAAAATGGCCACCTCCCAAGAGATCTTAACACCAAATCAGTATCAAATTAATAATCTTATCAAGGCTGACACAGAGAGTGGAGAAGATCTCTCAGTCCGTGTGAGACAAACACAAGCGTGATCTATAGGATCTATATCCCACAGCAAAGAAACATGCAGATTAAAGGAGAGAGAGAGGAGCTGAAACGAGATAAGAAGATTAGCTGATCGAAGCTCACTGGAGCTGCTTATGGTTAGCGAGGCTATGAAACAAAAAAATTAAAACAAATCCAGTATTAATGTCATTAATGCCCTTTAGTCATGTTGATGCAACTGCAGTTTGACTGTTTGTCAGTAGCTGAACAAATTCAAATCAAGTAAAGACTAGTTTGCTTGTTTTGACAGCACAGCCTAGTTAACTAGTTGAGATATAGCCAACATTTGCGGTGATCAGCTGATATAGCCTACTTGTAGTTCTAGCCTACACTGTGTGATGACTGAGTGTGTTTTGCAGAACATTAAGGCCTATACAAAAATAAATATGGAACATTTGGCTACAGGGGTAGTAGAAAAGTATGAATAGAATTAAGGTTAAAAAAATTAAATACCATTGGCTTTGCACACTAATATTGCTTGTTAAAGGGTAATCCACTCAAAAACCCTCTTCTGGTATTTTTTTCATTATACCACTGTTCAGTCCTAAAATGTTTTGCATGTCAGCAGTCAAGTGTTCAAGAAATGGACTTTCAAGAAGCATGTGGCGGTGACACTTGGTTCTTGAGAGTCCAATATCTTGAAAACTTGACTGCTGACACGCAAAACATGTTGGGGCTGTATCAACAGTGGACTAAGGAAAAATAACACTTTAAAGCCAAACCCAAAATGTTGCATTTTATACCGATCAAAAATATAAAAACACAACAAGAGATCGCAACGTGCACAGGTAAGTTCAGGGATATTGTCTCTGCGTATTGAAACAGGTCAGATCAGAGTATTTGCCTCTGCGTATTGAAACAGGTCAGATCAGGGAAATTGTCTCTGCGTATTGAAACAGGTAAGATCAGGGATATTGTCTCTGTGTATTGAAACAGGTAAGATCAGGGATATTGCCTCTGCGTATTGAAACAGGTAAGATCAGGGATATTGTCTATGTGTATTGAAACAGGTCAGATCAGGGATATTGTCTCTGTGTATTGAAACAGGTAAGATCAGGGATATTGTCTATGTGTATTGAAACAGGTCAGATCAGGGATATTGTCTCTGCGTATTGAAACAGGTAAAATCAGGGATATTGTCTCTGCGTAATGAAACAGGTCGGTATTGTGGTGAAATGGAAGAGGAAAGACTATATAATTATTGTGACCTCGAAGAAATAGAGAATGAAAAACATTTTATCCTCTATTGCCCTTTCTACCATGATATACACTTGCTCTTATTCCAGAAAGCACACAAGATATACCCTGGCATTATGTGGCTGAGTGATGAGGAGAAATTGAAATGTTTTTTTGTCCATTGTGTATTACCGTTTGCGGAATATTTAGATAAAGCCTGGAATTAAAGAAAAAGGGCTACCTATAATTCAATAGTAAAAATATTTATACTTCTATGTGGTTAATGGTGTGTGTATATAGATTGTGAATAGGCTTGTCTACCTTATGAATCTTCTCTTTGTGTCAGACTGGGTTCAAGTGACTTCTGTTTATTTTTTTCTGTATTTATTGGTCTGTATATGGTATGTATGGATGTATGGATATTATTGTACTGCTCTAGGGATGTAGTTATTGTTTGGATAACCTTATTTACTATTATGTATTGATGTATTGTATTTTTTTGTAATGCAGCGAATACCGGAAGAAAAATTATAATTTAATTCCCATAGTGAATCATTGTAATGTTTGTTTAATTGTCAATTAATCCCTTAAGTGATGGGTTGCCAATTGGTAATTTGACACGAAAATAAAATGTCCTTCATTCATTCATTCATGCAACAATTCCAAAGAAGTTACAGTTCATATAAGGAAATCAGTCAATTGAAATACATTCATTAGGCTCTAATCTATGGATTTCACATGACTGGGAATACATATATGCATTTGTTGGTCACAGATACCTTAAAAAAAGGTAGGGTCATGGATCAGAAAACCTGTTAGTATCTGGTGTGACCACCATTGGCTAATGCAGCGCGACACATCTCCTTCACATGGAGTTGATCAAGTTTTTGATTGTGGCCTGTCTGGTGAGTATGCAGGCCAAGAACTTGGACATTTTCATTTTTTAATATTTTTTTTCACCCCTTTTTTCTCCCCAATTTCGTGGTATCCAATTGGTAGTAGTTACAGTCTTGTCTCATCGCTGCAACTCCCGTACGGACTCGGGAGAGGCTAAGGTCGAGAGCCATGCGTCCTCCGAAACACAACCCAACACTGTCTCTTGACACAATGCCCATCCAACCCGGAAGCCAGCCGCACCAATGTGTCGGAGGAAACACCTTACACCTGGCGACCGTGTCAGCGTGCACTGCGCCCGGCCCGCCACAGAAGTTGCTAGTGCGCGATGAGACAAGGATATCCCTGCCGGCCTAACCCTCCCTAACCCGGACGACGCTGGGCCAATTGTGCGCCGCCCCATAGGCCTCCCGGTCGCGGTCGGCTGCTACAGAGCCTAGGCTCGAACCCAGAATCTCTAGTGGCACAGCTAGCACTGCAATGCAGTGCCTTAGATAACTGCGCCACTCGGGAGAACCAGAACTGGGACATTTTCATGCTGAAACATGCTGAAACATTTTCATGCATTATCATGCTGAAACATGAGGTGATGGTGGCAGATGAATGGCATGACAATGGGCCTCAGGATCTCATCACGATATCTCTGTACATTCAAATTGCCATCAATATAATTACATTGTGTTCGTTGTCCGTAGCTTATACCTGCCCATACCATAACCCAGGGGTGGGCAACCTTTTGGCTCAATGGCCACATTGAGTTTTTGAAACCAAGTGAAGGGACACTATATGCGTGACAAAACATGTGAAGCCTTTATTCATTTGCAAATTGACACGGAACTACTAGTGTACTGTAGGTGTACAAATGCTTACAGAACAATTATACCCTTGCACCATCACTACCCTTGTTTTTGTGAACAGATTTTTCATGTTTTTTACAAAATTTATATAATTTCTAACTATAAAGACACAGTCAAAAACACACACAGATCCTGCATCTCTACCCTTGTAAAGTACAATCAAACGTAGTCACAATATGCAAACTTAAAAATGGATATACTGTATATTTCATGACTGGAGACATGCAACATGTAATAGCAGATGTGTAAAAAAAACTATTCTCAAATTTGAGTGAAACATATGGTAAGGGCATCCGTTTAATTTGGAATGGTCTGTTTTTTAAAACATAGTAAGGAACAATTCTTATCTCCATTGTGAGCCATATTTACAGTTATCCAATCACCTCAGCCCAAATCTGACTCATTAGTTATTACCTGTATCCAAGTGCATTGCTGGATAATTCTCACTGCATAACCATCACCATGAAAAAGCATAATCCTTGCCTACCTCAGTCACGGTTATTTGAGTCTTAATATGAACAATGGGTCTGGTCACCTCTCTTGGCAATGGTATCAAAGTCTGGTGTCATCATTGATGTAGAGATTCTCAGAACAGCTGACAAGTGGTAATTTGTTAAATTTGACCTGTGATGGGATTTGTTGTAATTCATGACTGAGAACGTTTGTTCACACACATATGTGGACCTGAATAAAACAAGCATCCTTTGGGCGTGTTTCATTCAGTGAGCCATAGAACTGATCTATTGTTGCTCTTTTGTACTTCCCCTCCAAAGCACTGTCACGTTGGATGTCGATGAGCTCCAATTGTGTGTCTGGTGGTGCTTTCTCACTGTCGAAAGACAGGGGGCATGAAACAAGCTCCAGCTCAGTCTCAATCTTGGTGAAGTCCGAGAAGCGGCGGGAAAACTCAGCATGCAGGTCGATGGAAGTGCTACTGTTTGTCTCAGTGCGGCACTGCGATGTGGTCGCGTTCAGTATGGCCAGTGTCGGAAAATGAGCAAGAGACCGGCTCCTCATTTGTCTGGAGAACAACATAAGCATTGAATGCTTTCACGTAGGAATACAGTTCATGCACAAAAATACAATTTGCCTGCAGTTTCACATTTAGATCGTTCAGATGCCCAAATATGTCCACACCGAACGCAAAGTCGCCCAGCCAGTCTGTCTCTTTCAACTCGGACAAGTTGTCAGGAACATACCCATCTCCTCTGTTGAATCTTGTTATGTTCATACAAATATTTACACATTTTAAGTTTGCTGAAAATAAATGCAGTTGACAGTGAGAGGACGTTTCTTTTTTTGCTGAGTTTTATATATATATTCTTTAGAATATTTCTTCCACTTTGACAGAGTGTTTTGTGTAAATCGTTGACAAAAAATGACTTAAATCCATTTTAATCCCACTTTGTAACACAACAAAATGTGGAAAATGTCAAGGGGTGTGAATACTTTCTGAAGTCACTGTAATTTAGAATGTCCACATAAATAAAGCAATGTCATTGTTCTCATATTACTCTGTAGGCTACTGACCTATTCAAAGCTTCATCCGACATCTCACCATACTGTACATCTGCCTGTAGTTATTGAAATCAACCTGCAGGGCGTTTGTTTGTTGTTATATAGTGGCAGGAGACAACTGCAGGCAAGGTTCTGACAGATATGTGTCTTGGTGGCAAGGACACACCCAGGAAACACGCACATCAAACCACACCCCCAAGCCAACTCATGGTAGGCACAGATAGAACAATGAGATCAGTTAAAAAAACATATCTTGCTTCTGTCATGGTCGTCAGCATTTCTTGAGGAGCAAACCAAAAAACGAGGCCAAATCAGCAGGTGCAGTTCCCTTTTAAAGCATGGGTGTAATGTGGTGTTTTTTCCAGCAGAGGGAACACTTTATTCGTTTATAGTGTTTCACCAACATATTCAGTTGAAATTGAGCAAAACTGAGATATTGTCTGAGGTCCCAGATCTGTTTGTGCTCTGGCATGAGTTGGCACAAAAAGAGTGCCACTCAGAATAAAAACTTGAGACAGTGTTGACACAGTTATCTTTCTGAAAGAGCTGTATTTTGAAATAATTCTGCAATAAGGGCAATGTAATGGGAGTCTTATTCTGTGATGCAGTAATGGTGAAACTCACTGTCAAGTTATTTTATTTTCCATTCCAGAGAAGAAGTTCCCCCTCCTCCACCACCTCCTATAGTGGTAAATAGGTACTCTGATGATCAGCTCCGGGTCATAGTGAAGAGGATGAGAGAGAGAACAGAAATATACAGAGAGAAGCTCATAGACCCACACGCATCCTCACCTGAATTCAGCCCTCCAGTCAGTAAGTTTCCACACTCAAGGTAGTCATAAGAAATAAAGTGGATTCATTGGGAGTCATAAGGGATTCGGATACACATATTTAGTTTGTTGTTTATTTAGTAAACCTGTTAGCTTTAGCACCGTTTTGTGTAAAATATCTATCTGACTCCTTAGCTATATTTGTTGACTATGGGTTATCATAGGATGTAACTTTGTAATGTTTTAATTCTTTATTCTACTCAAGCTCCCATTTATCGAAAAAAGGATTATGAAATATTAATTAAAGAGAGGCTAATAAAAGAAGAGCAAGATAGGATAAAGAAAGAAGAGGAAGACTTAAAAAAGAAAGAGGCGGCAGAGAAGAAAAAGCAGGAGATGGCGGAAAAGAAAGCGGCAGAGCAAAAAGCGAAAGATGAAGCAAAAGCATCGGAGCCTGTGGTCAAACCAACTTTTGGCCAGGAAGTTGCCGCCTTCCTTGACAGGAGGCTAAAACCTATTGAGGATGCGATGGACTCAGTGCTGCCATCCACCATAGATCCATTCTCAGGTACGTACTGTATGCCGACTGCTGCTGCTCTGGTAAACTGCTAAGCAACATCTACTGAAATTGTTTTGTAAATAATTGACCATGCAATACGATGATTTATTGCAATGTATGTTCCTTTTCAGTGTTAATGCAGTAATAGTAAAGAGTTTGGATTCGGGCCTTGCAGCTACTTGCACCGTAGCTTTTACATTGATTCCCTCTCTTGCTCTCTCTCTCTCTCTCTCTCTCTCTCTCTCTCTCTCTCTCTCTCTCTCTCTCTCTCTCTCTCTCTCTCTCTCTCTCTCTCTCTCTCTCTCGCTCTCCCTCCTGTCTCTCTCTCCTCATACTTTCTCCCTTTCCTCCTCTCTCTGTAGATCGTGCGTACATCGTGTGGCTCACCCTGGTGACTCTGGCCTTCAACTACAACACCTGGTTCATGACGGCTCGTCTGTGTTTCCCCTACCACACCCCGGAGTGGATCCCTTACTGGATAGCCATGGACCTTGTGGCTGATTTCATCTATCTCATTGATTCAATCTTCTTCCAGGCCCGCAAGCAGTTCGTCAAAGGAGGGGACGTGGTTGTAAGTCCCTCAGGAAGTAGGACTACTACTGTCCTTAAACTATGAGGGCATTTTGTGAGTGTTACAGTTTGAACACTTATGAACAATTAAATATGAAAAATAAATGGCCAAGATGACAATTCCAGCTCAATTTAAGCATACCTGCATTGCATAAGTTTTGCAGCAGTGTATAAATGTATCAGTCTTTCCCATAGTCCAATGAAATCTCATAATTATATGGTTTATAAGGTGTTTAGAAAGACCAGATAGACTTCCCCACACAGGTCGACCCTTTCAGTCTTCCGGTATTCAAAATGAGACTTATGTGCAGTGGACTGGCAGTAGTTGTGTAAACAGGTATTCTGCATAAACATTGCTAAGGTAGATGTGATTTCATCTTTTTAATGTTCTGTCTTTCAGAAAGACAGGATTATAACCAAAGCGTACTACAGAAACTCTGAGAGATTTAAGGTACTTCAAAGATGTAATTGTTTGTTATGTAAACTGTAGATCATTTTTCATGGCTTTAACACAAACATCTAACATTTATGTATTTGATTAAAAAACGTTTTTTCTTTCTGAATGTCTTCAAGGCAGGGGCTTCAGAGTTACCACCTACTGTAACTCATTTGTCTCTTTTCTCAGATGGACATGATATCAATGGCACCCATAGACTTGCTATGCTTCCATTTCGGATACAAATCCATCTTCAGATTCAATCGAATGATAAAGGTAAAGCATTTTCTGTTATGGTCATCTTATGCTGAAACAAGCATGTCTCAACTGTTAACACTGATTCTACTGTTTTATGTTTGCTACTTTTTGATTTTATTTGACAATTTAACAATTTAAAATGCTTAAAAATGTACAACCCTGCAACAGATACATATACCAAATCCAGTCGAGGATAAACACAATAACGTAAAAAGACTTTCATTGTGGTCCTCTTTTTTATGCTACTTTTGGGGTGTTGATTTTGAGGTCTTCTTCAGGTGGACACATTCTTTGAGTTCAGTGATCGTCTGGAGAGCCTCATGTCCAAGGCCTACATTTGGAGGTATGTCACTAACTTTACAACTTAAGTATTCCTATGTTTTGCCTAGAATCAATCCTTTATACTGTACCAACTCCAAATATGATGAAATCCGACATGACTGTCAGCAGTGAGCTGATGGCCCTTCAATCAATCAAACAAACAACCAATCAATCAAATACAGTACATTTCTATATTCCTTTTTACAGCAACATTTACAGTACCAGTCAAAAGTTTGGACACAACTACTCATTGAAGGGTTTTTCTTTGTTTTTACTATTTTCTACATTGTAGAATAATAGTGAAGACATCAACACTATGAAATAACACATATGGAATCGTGTAGTAACCAAATAAGTGTTAAAACAAATCAAAATACATTTTATATTTGAGATTCTTCAAAGTAGACACCCTTTGCCTTGATGACAGCTCTGTACACTCTTGGCAATCTCTCAACCAGCTTCATGAGGTAGTCACCTGGAATGCATTTAAATTAACAGGGGTGGCTCTTCTAGTGCAGTCGCAAAAGCCATCAAGCGCTATGATGAAACTGGCTCTCATGAGCACCGCCATAGGAAAGGCAGACCCAGAGTTACCTCTACTACAGAGGATAAGTTCATTAGAGTTAACTGCACCTCAGATTGCAGCCCAAATAAATTCTTCAGAGTTCAAGTAACAGACGCATCTCAACATCCACTGTTCAGAGGAGACTGCGTGAATCAGGCCTTCATGGTTGAATTGCCAAGAAACACAAGCAATGGACATTAGACTGGTCGAAATCTGTCCTTTGGTCTGATGAGTCCAAATTTTTGGTTCCAACTGCCGTGTCTTTGTGAGACGCAGAGTTGGTGAATGGATGATCTCCGCATGTGTGGTTCTCACCATGAAGCATGGAGGAGGAGGTGGGATGGTGTGGGGATTCTTTGCTGGTGACACTGTCAGTGATTTATTTAGAATTCAAGGCACACTTAACCAGCATTGCTTCCACAGCATTCTGCAGCGATACACCATCGCATCTGGTTTGCGCTTAGTGGGACTATCATTTGTTTTTCAACAGGACAATGACCCAACACACCTCTAAGCTGTGTAAGGGCTATTTTTCCAAGAAGGAGAGTGATGGAGTGCTGCATCAGATGACCTGGCCTCCACAATCACCCAACCTCGACCCAATTGAGATGGTTTGGGATGAGTTGGACCGCAGAAAGAAGGAAAAGCAGTCAACAGCTGCTCAGCATATGTGGGTACTCATTCAAGAATGTTGGAAAAACATTCCTCATGAAGCCGGTTGAGAGAATGCCTGGAGTGTGCAAAGCTGTCATCAAGGCAAAGGGTGGCTACTTTGAAAAATATAAAATATAACATACACTACCATTCAATAGTTTGGGGTCACTTAGAAATGTCCTTGTTTTTGAAAGATTTTTTTTTTTTTTGTCCATTCAAATAACATCAAATTGATGATGATTGATTAGAAATACAGTGTAGACATTGTTAATGTTGTAATCAGCACAATAGTTTTCAGCTGTGCTAACATAATTGCAAAAGGGTTTATTAATGATCAATAAACCTTTTAAAATTATCAACTTGGAATAGCTAACACAATGTGCCGTTGGAACACAGGAGTGATGGTTGCTGATAATGGGCCTCTGTACGCCTATATAGATATTTCATAGAAAATCCGCCATTTTCAGCTACAGTACAGTACAATAGTCATTTACAACATTAACAATGTCTACACTATATTTCTGATCAATTTGATGTTATTTTAATGGACAGAAACTTTTATTTTCTTTCAAAAACAAGGACATTTCTAAGTGACCCCAAACTTTTGAATGGTGGTGTATATTTGTTTAACCATATTTTGGTTACTACATGATACCATATGTGTTCATAGTTTTGACGTCTTCATTGTTATTCTACAATGTAAAAATAGTAAAAATAAAGAAAAACCCTTGAATGAGTAGGTGTGTCCTAACTTTTGACTAGTACTGTATCTTGAAGTGATATACCCTTGCTTTCTGTGTTACAAGAGTGGTCCGCACCATTGGCTACCTGCTCTTCATGCTCCACCTTAACGCCTGTGCCTACTACGTGGCCTCGGCCTACCAGGGCATCGGCAAGACCACATGGGTCTACACTGGCAAAGGCAACGCGTATGTACATTACACCAACTCAATTGTATATCTCCCGTTGTCAGTGCACACCTATGCAGAGCTCAAGTTATTGTTCAATTTTAGTTACTGCATGACCGTATCTACTGTATAATATTAGTCATTTGCAACTTGTTCATTTGTCATATACTTTTGCACTGTATATCCATGTCAATACTGTAAGGAAGTACTGTTCTAAAGCTATACACATTAGTAGAATGAGACCATGCATGTTACTTGTAGTTGATTATCTATATACATAATTTGGACATACTTTGGACTATGTATACTTTTTTTCTCTATTTGGACTGCCTTATGTATTTTTTGTTTTAGTTACCTGAGCAGTTTCTTCTATGCGGAGAAATCCCTGCTGATGATCGCAGAGTTGCCATTTCCCGACACCTTATTCGGCCAGGTGTTTCAGATGGCCAACTATTTTTTCGGCGCCTTCTTTTTGTCCATCTTTCTTGGCCAGGTAGTCTTCTTAGTGTGCTTGATTTTTGTCAGATTTTTGTCTTTTATTTTGTTGTGGTGTTTGACAATTTCCTTTTTTCTACAATTCTTGATTTTTTTGTTGCAGTTTTTCTCTTCAAATATGAAAGCCCCCCAAAAATGATTTTCCACCCAACAATTTTAACACTTTTCCCATCTCCTGTCATAACCTTTGATCCAGTGCCAGGGTGGTCAAAAACACACAATCAAATGACCTAGCTACTGCGGAGCAGAGAGACTAGCACCCCTCCTAACGCCACCCCCTCTCCACACGCAGATACCTGTCTAATACCCCCCTCCTCTCTACAGGTACTTGCGTTGTTACTATTACGCAGTCCGCAGTCTGATCAACATCGGTGGTCTTCCCGAGCCCCACACAGTCTTTGAGATTACATTTCAGTTGTCAAACTTTTTCGTGGGTGTCTTCGTGTTCTCCAGTTTGATTGGACAGGTAACAGGAAGAGACATAGTCAGATAGATCTCCCATTGGCTTTCCCATCTAGGATCTAGAGCTCCTATTGAACTAATCAAAGCCACCCATTCCCCCATGATTCATCTGGAAACCTTAACCTTAGCAGTGTTTCTTACACCACAACCTAGTCTCTGTCTTTGTCATAGCCATAGCATAGATGTTGTAGTGAATAACTGGGTGGGCGGTTCTCTTTCAATTATTAGTTTCAATATCTCACATGTGGAATTGACCTGAATCTCAACAGCAGGTTTTTCAGTTCTCATCTTCTATGTTGGGTGACTTTACCGAAAGGAATGTTTTCGCTTCGGGTAAGAATTTGCTTTTCTACTTTTTCTTCCTTTTGTCTCCTGTGGTACATGGCAAGCTACTGAGACTTGGCTAGCTTAGCTGCAAGGCTTAGCTAACCTGGCTAGGTCGCTGCAAGTCTAGCTAGCTTTTTTTAGGTCGAGAGACATGCTTTTGTTCGTCGCAAGTCCAACAAAGCGCTAGCTTCCTTTAGCTAACATTGTGCTAACTAGCTAAGTTACTAGCACATGAGGCGAATGGTAAAATCTAATCAAATCAAATGTTATTTGTCACATACACATGGTTAGCAGATGTTAATGCGAGTGTAGCGAAATGCTTGTGCTTCTAGTTCCGACAATGCAGTAATAACCAACGAGTAATCTAACCTAACAATTTCACAACAACTACCTTATACACACAAGTGTAAAGGGATGAAGAATATGAACATAAAAATATATGAATGAGTGATGGTACAGAACGGCATAGGCAGGATGCAGTATATGGTATCGAGTACAGTATATACATATGAGATGAGTAATGTAGGGTATGTAAACATTATATTAAGTGGCATTGTTTAAAGTGGCTAGTGATACATTTTTTACATCCATTTTTCCATTATTAAAGTGGCTGGAGTTGAGTCAGTATGTTGGCAGCAGCCACTCAATGTTAGTGGTGGCTGTTTAACAGTCTGATGGCCTTGAGATAGAAGCTGTTTTTCAGTCTCTCGGCCCCTGCTTTGATGCATCTGTACTGACCTCACCTTCTGGATGATAACGGGGTGAACAGGCAGTGGCTCGGGTGGTTGTTGTCCTTGATGATCTTTATGGCCTTCCTGTGACATCGGGTGGTGTAGGTGTCCTGGAGGGCAGGTAGTTTGCCCCCGGTGATGCGTTGTGCAGACCTCACTACCTTCTGGAGAGCCTTACGTTGTGGGCGGAGCAGTTGCCGTACCAGGCGGTGATACAGCCCGACAAGATGCTCTCGATTGTGCATCTGTAAAAGTTTGTGAGTGCTTTTGGTGACAAGCCAAATTTCTTTGAATTTCAAATTCCTTGGTAGCTACGTTCACATTGTTGCAAGCAACTCCTCTCATCCATCCCAGCTTGTGTGACGGAAGCCAAACGTAACTGGGACAAACCCTTGACCGACAAGGTCCAAACCTGACTTTTTGCCAACCGGTGATCGAGCCCTCACTGGTCAACCACCTCAACCCCAGTGCCTCGTCACTGAAAGGCACTTCCTTCTGTGGTAAGATGGACACATTTTTCGCATTTATCTGCCAAAAAGTCTACGTGTTCTGTACAAGCATTGAACGTTTTTCCTTACTACTTGCCTACCAATCCGATTTGATGCTGGAGATGCATCATCTTTTAGCTATTGGCAAGTCTAACTCAGACTTTTGGGATGAGATCTGTGTCGTCACAGACCTCTACCTCAGATCCTCCAGAGGCACCATTCAAGGCTGTGGCTGTGCCATGAGCCTTGCAGTGGTGGGGTGGAGAGCCTTGTGGCTCAAATTGTCCAGCCTGTTGGACAAAGAGAAAGCAGATTTCCTTGACCCTCCTGTCAAGCCATCCCACAGACCTGGGAACTGTGGCTACAGGCCTACCCTCCACGAGCCAAGGCTTCACGGCAGGGAGAGGACAATTAGCTGAATCCCCCAGCAGCGCAGCAGAGACCGAACCCACAATTCTGGTCCCCGAACAGGGGTTGACAGTGGGGAAAATCAAGGACCCACCCAGCTGATTTTTTCCCTATATGGGGGAAGGGATACACCCCCTGCAGCAGAGAGGGGTAGCCAGCAGTTCACCTCTGTGCTCCTGGAACCCATTCCCTTGCATTCGCTCTCAAGGAAGACAAGGGGAATCCACTCTACCCCTGAGTGCCCTCTGTGATACGACTCCCCCCCTCGACTCTCGTTCAAGCAGCTGGGGCAGGACAACGAATTGGCAGTCGCGACCAACCACTGTCCCTATTTTCCATTGTGTCAACACTGCCGTTGTCAAAAAAAAAAAATCTGCTGTATCCAGGCGTCATACCAAGGACACAGAGCAAAAATGAAATGAAAAGGCGACTCCAGCACCACTGGTGAGTGAGAGTCTACTGACCTGTGGGCTACTCGCCACAAGAGCAGGGAACTGGCGCGCATGCGCAGTCCAGCCCTGGGTCAGGTCCATGGTGACAAAGGGGTACAGACTGCAGTTTGCTATGAGACCACCCGTTTTCAACTGCATTTTGGAATCAGTGGCGATTGGCGACTCAGCATGCATACTAGAGCAGGAAATCTCCTCTCTATTAAGCAAAGAGGCTATCAGGGCAATACCAGCGGCAGAGAGCCACCTCGGCTTCTACTCCCAGTACTTCCTGCTTCCCAAAAAAGGTGGAGGGGTAAACCACATTCTGGACCTACGGGGCCTCAACAGCTATCTGAAAATGTTCATGTTCCCATATGTTTACATTCAACATTCTGTCTCGGTTCACATCAGTCGACCTGTAGGACACTTATTTTCACATAAGCATCCTGCCAGCACACAGGAGGTTTCTAAGGTTTGCTTTTCAAGGCACAGTCTACAAATAGCTCCATAAACATTCAGCAAATGTATAGAGGCAGCTCAGTCAGAGTGAGGGAAGAAGGCTCATCCCTCATCTTGGTAGCCCCTTGATGGCCAGGCAAGCTTCGGGTAGCGGAGATCATTCTCCTGTTGTACGACGAGCCCTGGCAACTCCCGTTATGCAGGGATCTTTTGACCCAAGCGAACTGAGAGATTTTCCACCCTCACCCAGATACCATGGCCCGCTGCTCCTGGCCCGTGAGAGGTTAAATTTGGATGCGACAGGCCTGCAGCTTGGAGTCATTGAGACTATCCAGAGTGCCAGGGCCCCTTCTACACGACAAGTGGTGCCTATTTGAGAAGTGGTGTGACCAAAAACAGATCATTCCTTACCAATTCTCTGTATCCAAGGTTTTATGCTTTTTTGCAGTACCTTATTAACAGAGGGACGGCATTCCCCACTTTTAACTTCTTATGGTTGGGGGCAGTATTGAGTAGCTTGGATGAATAAGGTGCCCAGAGTAAACTGCCTGCTACTCAGGCCCAGAAGCTAAGATATGCATATTATTAGTAGATTTGGATAGGAAGCACTTGGAAGTTTCTAAAACTGTTTGAATTATGTCTGTGAGTATAACAGAACTCAGCATGCAAAAACCTGAGAATAAATCCAACCAGGAAGTGGGAAATCTGAGGTTTGTAGGTATTAAAGTCTTTTCCTATCCAATATACAGTGTCTATGGGGTCATATTGCACTTCCTAAGGCTTCCACTTGATGTCAACAGTCTTTAGAACCTTGTTTCCGGCTTCTACTGTGAAGGAGGAGAGAATAAGAGCTGATTGAGTAAGAGGTCTGGCAGAATGCCATGAGCTCAGTCAGGCGCGCACCTGTGAGAGGTAGCTGCGTTCCTTTTCCTTTCTAAAGACAAAGAAATTCTCAGTATGAAACATTATTGAAGATTTATGATAAAATCATCCTAAAGATTGATTCTATACATCGTTTGACATGTTTCTACGAACTGTAATGGAACTTTTTGACTTTTTGTCTGGCCTGCGCTTCGTGAATTTGGATTTGTGAACTAAACGCGCAAACAAAAAGGAGGTATTTGGACATAAATTATGGACTTTATCGAACAAAACAAACATTTATTGTGGAACTGGGATTCCTGGGAGTGCATTCTGATGAAGATCATTAAAGGTAAGTGAATATTTATAATGCTATTTCTGACTTCTGTTGACTCCACAACATGGCGGGTATCTGTATGGCTTGCTTTGGTCTCTGAGCGCTGTACTCAGATTATTGCATGGTGTGCTTTTTCCATAAAGCTTTTTTGAAATCTGACACAGCGGTTGCATTAAGGAGAAGTATATCTATAATTCCATGCATAACACTTGTATCATTTATCAATGTTTATTATGAGTATTTCTGTAAATTGATGTGGCTCTGCAAAATCACCAGATGTTTTGGAAGCAAATCATTACTGAACATAACACGCCAATGTAAACTGAGATTTTTGGATATAAATATGAACTTTACTGAACCAAACATACATGTATTGTGTAACATGAAGTACTATGAGTGTCATCTGATGAAGATCATCAAAGGTTAGTGATTTATTTTTACCTCTATTTCTGCTTTTTGTGTCTCCTCTCTTTGGCTGGAAAAATGGCTGTGTTTTTCTATGACTAGGTGCTGACCTAACATAATCGCATGGTATGTTTTCGTCGTAAAGCCTTTTTGAAATCGGACACTGTGGTGGGATTAACAACAAGTTTATCTTTAAAATGGTGTATAATACTTGTATGTTTGAGGAATTTTAATTATGAGATTTCTGTTGTTTGAATTTGGCGCTCTGCACTTTCACTGGCTGTTGTCAAGTCGATCCCGTTAACGGGATCTCAGCCATAAGAAGTTTTAAGGTCTATCTAGCTGCTATCTCGGCCTGTCATATAGGCTTTAACAATAACAGTGGGAAAACACCCTTTGTTATTGTTTCATGAAGGGGCAGTCCACTTACCTCCAATATCAAAGCCTTTGCTCCATCTTTTGGCTATTTCACGGCAGCCTTTTGAGCCGCTGGAAAGCGTTGAGATGAGGTATCTCTCCTTAGGACCACTTTACTGGTCGCCTTTATGTCCGCAAAGTGAGTGAGTGAGCTGCATGCACTATCATCTTACCATTCGTGTCTACAGTTTGCCCCGGGCTTTTCCAAGGTTTCTTTGTTGCCCAATCTCGTCTTTATGCCTAAGGTCAGCAACCTTGGCTTTCCACCCGCCACCCTTCACTTCTACGGAAGAAGAGCATATCCATAATTTGTGTCCAGTACGTGCATTACGTGTATACTTGGATAGAACAAGAGCTTTGCACAAAAGCGACCAACTCTTTGTGTCCTGGGCACCTCCTTGCAAGGGGAGGCCCCTCTCTTGTCAACGGTTATCACATTGGATTGTGGAAGCTATTATATTGGCCTATAATAGCAAGGGCTTACAGCCTGCAGAGAGTCTGAGGGCTCACTCCACCAGAGGTATGTTTACCTATTGGGAACTGTTCAAGGGCATCTCCTTACAGGAGATTTGCGATGTGGCTTGTTGGGTGTCCTCTCATACTTTTATGAGGTTCTACCAGCTAGACATCACTGTACCTTCTTTGGTGCATATTGTCCTCAGTGTCGTGGCCTTTGAGGCTACCTGGCTTCGGAGAGCATGCTTGCGATACGGGAGTTGGCCAAAATCCCACATGTGAGATACTATGTGGGATTTTTGAAAGAGAACTCAAGGTTACTTTCGTAACCCCGGTTTTTCTAATATTATGAGTGAGAGTGTGAGGAAGTTCGGAATGCTTGAAAATGACTAGAGGGCGGGCGAGTTGCTCATTATCGTGAGGGGAGGGGCTCACCTCATTTGCCACTCGACCTGTCTGTCTCCAACAAACGTGTGCAATTGGTTCTTTGAGCTTCTGAGATTCAGGTCAATCCCATATGTGAGATATCTCACTCATAATATCATAGAACTGGGGTTACAAAAGTAACTGAGTTTCCTGGATACAGATTAAGCCTAATCCTTGACTAAAAAGCGATCTCACTGGAGAATCGCTGTTGAAGTCCAGGATTAGACTCAATCTATTTAAGTGAACAAAAGAAGATGTTTGATGATAGCATTATTTCCCTGGCCCATAGCCACCTCAGTCTCCAGACTCTGATCTATCCAGACGGATATAGATGTAAACTCAGCAAAAAAAGAAATGTCCTCTCACTGTCAACTGCTTTAATTTTCAGCAAACTTAACATGTGTAAATATTTGTATGAACATAACAAGATTCAACAACTGAGACATAAACTGAACAAGTTCCACAGACATGTGACTAACATAAATGGAATAATGTGTCCCTGAACAAAGGGGGAGTCAAAATCAAAAGTAACAGTCAGTATCTGGTTGTAGGCCTGCCTTACAACAGGCCTACAAGCCCTCAGTCCAGCCTCTCTCAGCCTATTTCGGACAGTCTGAGCACTGATGGAAGGGTTGTGCGTTCCTGGTGTAACTCGGGCAGTTGTGGTTGCCATCTTGTACCTGTCCGGCAGGTGTGATGTTCGGATGTACCGATCTTGTGCAGGTGTTGTTACACGTGGTCTGCCACTGCGAGGACGATCAGCTGTCCGTCCTGTCTCCCTGTAGTGCTGTCTTAGGCGTCTCACAGTACGGACATTGCAATTTATTGCCCTGGCCACTGCAGTCCTCATGCCTCCTTGCAGCATGCCTAAGACACGTTCCCGCAGATGAGCAGGGACCCTGGGCTTCTTTCTTTTGGTGTTTTTCAGAGTCAGTAGAAAGGCCTCTTTAGTGTCCTAAGTTTTCATAACTATAACCTTAATTGCCTACCGTCTGTAAGCTGTTAGTGTCTTAACAACCGTTCCACAGGTGCATGTTCATTAATTGTTTATGGTTAATTGAAGAAGCAGGGGAAACCGTGTTTAAACCCTTTACAATGAAGATCTGTGAAGTTATTTGGATTTTTACAAATTATCTTTGAAAAAACAGGGTCCTGAAAAAGGGACGTTTCTTTTTTTGCTGAGTTTAGTAGATTATAAACCTGTAAAAATGCGGGTAAGTAGTCAGGTGGTGGGTTGGTAATGAATCAAATATGATTTTATCCTACTGACCAGCCTCACTGACCAATATTTAGCTTGGAATTCCTGTGACATGTTTATTTGATATATTGTAAATGTCACTTACTACATTTGTTACAAGTTGGTGTGTGCGCGGGGGTGGGGGTTTGTAAAAAAGTATTTATGTATAATTTTGCTAACAACCAACTTGTAACAAACGCACCTATGAAGTTATAAGTTGAACTTGAGCTTGACCTCAGCTGATCTATGTGTCTAATATGATCCATTCCAGATGAGAGATGTCATTGGGGCAGCCACCGCAGGCCAGACCTACTTTCGTTCCTCCATGGACAACACGGTGTATTATATGGTGTCAAATAACATCCCCAAACTGTGTCAGAACAGAATACGCACCTGGTACAACTACACCTGGGACGCCCAGGGAATGCTGGGTAAGGAAACTCTCAGGCTGCGTCTCAAGTGGCACTCTATTCCCTATTTGAGACGCAACCTCAATATTTTACTTCAAGCATTAAAGGTAGACTCTACAAAATGACGTTGCCAGGAGCTGCACCAGAAATAGTGAGATGAGCGAGATGCAACACTTGGCTCTCCCACAGCCACACACAGTATCTATGCATAAGCACGGGTGTGCTTCACACTGTGTACAGCGTGGTATAACAGTGGAGAAGTTGAGCCTCGCGCTTAGTTGTTCCAGAAATTGACCCACTATGCTGTTTACTTTCTGCGTCTACATCATATCGCTGAGTCTACCTTTAACAGAGGCTCAGGTCTAAGTGAATAAGAGTTCTGTTCGATAAGACATCAGTAATTACCTGTGTATTTATGGTTCTTCTTGCCTGCCTTTAGATGAGTCTGAGCTGCTGGAGCAGATGCCTCTGGTCATGAGGACAGCCATTGCTGTTGACATCAACCTGGCTACCTTCCAGAAAATTGATCTATTTAAGGTACACACAAAAGCATGTATGCAAGCACACTAGTGGTGCGTGGGTCCGCTATTTGTTCCCCCGCACCTGCACTCAATTGCTAATAATCCATTCGCAACCGCCCGACTATATGTGATAAAGTGAAAATCGGAGGCCCTAACCCGACCCTAACCTGCTAATACAGAACATGCGCTATAGGCTACAGTCAGAGACTGCAGAATTATTTTTTGACAGGGGGTGCAGGATTGTTTTGGTCCTGATTTAGATATGTTTCTGCTTATAATTTTCTATATTTTGGTAGGCTATTTGTTAGTTAACTTGTCTATAGTTAGATACATGTAGCTTTTCTTTTGACCTTATATGTTGCCCTGGAAGATTAAATAAACCCTTGCTCACCAGAATAATATCAATAATCGATACAATGAATGATTCAATCTAGTTGACATCGATACAGTTCTCTGTCATCTTTGCTTCTTTCGCGGAGCAAAGACGTTTAAGGACCTGCGATAAAATGCAATTTTTTTTTACAGGAAATATTTTCTGTGCAAATTTTCCAAATGACATACATTTGACCAGTTGTAAGGAAATAGAAAACTGTGAAAACGACCCAACATGTTTCTGGTAATATTTCAGGTTGGATTGGATGGATATTTTATGTGGTTGAAATACTATCAGCTTTTATGATGCTGATGAAGATAGCACCTCTACAGACTGCGAATTCACATTCTCTCAAGATGGTGAAAGAAATAAATCACTCCACTCCTGTTCCCGAGTCAATATATTTACCCTACATTTGGTGTATCATTTTAATGCAAGACATACTTCATTCTGCAGTAGTTAATATTAAGGCTGTGTGAGAGGTTATAGACCTACAGTCAGTGTCCAGATTTCAGTTTCCATTTAGCCCATCTGAACAGTAGGCTACAGTTCCTTTGATGTGCCATAGGCCTATTTGAAGCGACCAGCTCTCACAGTCTCACTTCAGAATTAGACGTTCATCCATGTTTCTCTCAAATGTCACATTTCAAAGTTGTTCCAAACGTCAAATTTCCAAGTGTTTAAGGGTAAGTTCAGACATTAACTCTGAATGTTAAAGGTTAAGGTCTTAAGTTCAGGAATTAACTCCAAATTCTTAAGGTTAGGCATTAACTTTGAATGGTTAAGGTAAGGGTTAAGGTTTGGGATAGGCTTAAAACTCAAATGTAAAAATCTACTTTCTATCGCTGGATTCGAACGTGCAACCTTTGGAATCCGAGGCAAATACTTACGCCCATCTGCCATCCCCAATGCCCTAGCAAAACCGAAACCTACTTGAACGTAACAGCTCTCGCTGCTGTGGCCGGTATCCACGTCATCTCCTGACGTACTCCGAAATGGATGGACGTCGAATACTGACTTGTATCACTGGTGACCTGGCTGCTTTTAAGTCCCCATCTTGTTATTGTCGATTTTGTATAACGCCTCACAATCATCACACATAACATAGCAAGCACTTCTATCATCCTTTTTTACCACTTCACCAAACTTTTCTGGCCCTCCCATCTCTTTGTTTTCAACTCTCCATTTTGCAGCTTTTCACTTACTGAATTAAACTATGACATTTTAGTTTTTGCCTCTGTGGATTGTTGTGGATTTTTTCTGCCCTTTTCCAAAAGCATTTGGCGTGTAGTCTATTTGGCCCATGTACAGTACAGTTAGGCCTTAAAGCGAGCGCCTCATGTCCACCAGATGCATCATACACTTTGCATTCAGTTGGAAGTCATTCATTGTCAATGGAGCAGTCTGCAACGCTATGTTAGGGGTGCCGCGGTGCGTTCTGTGTACAGCATGTGTTCAATATTTTCAGCTCATTTGTTGCTTTACCATGCGGTGGTACAAACAGAAGTGCATACACAGACTCCAACCAGCTAGCTTTTAGCAAGATGAAAAGCAAAGCACGTAGGTCAAGTACTGAAAATGCTGGCCAGCAAAACAAACTAAATGCATCTGCTGGACATCAAGCATTAGGCTTACACACTAATGCCAGATAGCCTATATTCATAAAAGGAAAACCTAAATGTAGCCTATAGACATAAATTGCACAAGAATTATACATTTATGGATTTTTTAAGGTATTGTTTTCTCTTTATTCAATCCGCCCGCCCTTCATCCATACAATATTTCATGACCCTAAACCCGCCAGGATATGAGTCAACCCGCACATCACTAACGCACGCACGCACGCACGCACGCACGCACGCACGCACGCACGCACGCACGCACGCACGCACGCACGCACGCACGCACGCACACACGCACGCACACGCACGCACGCACGCACGCACACACACACACACACACACACACACACACACACACACACACACACACACACACACACACACACACACACACACACACACACACACACACACACACACACACACACTTACAGCACAGACAAACATTACTTAAAGGAAAACTCCATCCAAAAACTATATTTCGGTATTTGTTTCATTAGGCCATTGTTGATATAGTCCCAAAATATTTTGCATGTCAGCGATCAAATTTTCAAGATATATAACTTTCAAAGTACAGAAATACATGCATCATATCTTGAATGTTCCTTTAATCAACCTCACAGAAATGTGTACATGTAATACATTGTAATGCTTTAGTCTATGATGTTGAATTGTATTTCCTCAGGGTTGTGATAACCAGATGTTGGTAGACATGTTGCTGAGGCTTAAGTCTATTATATATCTACCTGGGGACTTTGTGGTGCAGAAGGTGAGTTTGTGTGTGTGTGTGTGTGTTTTATTGACTACCTTCTCTATCTGCTGCTGCCGATGCACTTCCTTAAACATGTCAAACATAATCCTGTCATCGCTGGAGGTGAAATTACGTAGAGGGAGACAGGCGGGAGAACGGAGAGAGAGAGAGAGAGAGAGAGAGAGAGAGAGAGAGAGAGAGAGAGAGAGAGAGAGAGAGAGAGAGAGAGAGAGAGAGAGAGAGAGAGAGAGAGAGAGAGAGAGAGAGAGAGAGAGAGAGAGAGAGAGAGAATAAAGAAGGGGTGATAGAGAGAGAGAGACGCAGACATGGAATTAGCTGTTTCATGTAGTCTATAAAGGAACTGTTAAATGTGATCAGCTCACACTATTTCGTCCGCATAGGGTAATATTGGTAAAGACATGCAGTATACTCAGCTTTTTTAAATCAGCTATATGTGTGTATATTTGGTTCCCCATAGGGAGATAATGTTAAAGAGATGTACAGTGCCTTCAGAAGGTATTCATACCCCTTGATTTATTCCACTATTATTGCACACAGAGTGAATCCATGCAATTTACTATGTGACAATTGTCATAACTCTCCTGTGACGATCTGAAGGATCAGGTTACATGGGGGGTCCGCTCTACAACATACTCTCTCTCATAGAGGGGGAGAGCGGAAAGTCGACTGTTTTTATGGTCGGCCGTAAAATACGCTGCCCCTATGCTCTGTAGTGTTCGAGGTTGGAATGTAAACTATGGAACACAAAGAGACCCTTGGAGATATGGAGATACATACAGTGGGGAGAACAAGTATTTGATACACTGCCGATTTTGCAGGTTTTCCTACTTACAAAGCATGTAGAGGTCTGTACTTTTTATCATAGGTACACTTCAACTGTGAGAGACGGAATCTAAAACAAAAATCCAGAAAATCACATTGTATGATTTTTAAGTAATTAATTTGCATTTTATTGCATGACATAAGTATTTGATCACCTACCAACCAGTAAGAATTCCGGCTCTCACAGACCTGTTAGTTTTTCTTTAAGAAGCCCTCCTGTTCTCCACTCATTACCTGTATTAACTGCACCTGTTTGAACTCATTACCTGTATAAAAGACACCTGTCCACACACTCAATCAAACAGACTCCAACCTCTCCACAATGGCCAAGACCAGAGAGCTGTGTAAGGACATCAGGGATAAAATTGTAGACCTGAACAAGGCTGGGATGGGCTACAGGACAATAGGCAAGCAGCTTGGTGAGAAGGCAACAACTGTTGGCGCAATTATTAGAAAATGGAAGAAGTTCAAGATGACGGTCAATCACCCTCGGTCTGGGGCTCCATGCAAGATCTCACCTCGTGGGGCATCAATGATCATGGGGAAGGTGAGGGATCAGCCCAGAACTACACGGCAGGACCTGGTCAATGACCTGAAGAGAGCTGGGACCACAGTCTCAAAGAAAACCATTAGTACCACACTACGCCGTCATGGATTAAAATCCTGCAGCACACGCAAGGTCCCCCTGCTCAAGCCAGCGCATGTCCAGGCCCGTCTGAAGTTTGCCAATGACCATTTGGATGATCCAGAGGAGGAATGGGAGAAGGTCATGTGGTCTGATGAGACAAAAATAGAGCTTTTTGGTCTAAACTCCACTCGCCGTGTTTGGAGGAAGAAGAAGGATGAGTACAACCCCAAGAACACCATCCCAACCGTGAAGCATGGAGGTGGAAACATCATTCTTTGGGGATGCTTTTCTGCAAAAGGGACAGGACGACTGCACCGTATTGAGGGGAGGATGGATGGGGCCATGGATCGCGAGATCTTGGCCAACAACCTCCTTCCCTCAGTAAGAGCATTGAAGATGGGTCGTGGCTGGGTCTTCCAGCATGACAACGACCCGAAACACACAGCCAGGGCAACTAAGGAGTGGCTCCGTAAGAAGCATCTCAAGGTCCTGGAGTGGCCTAGCCAGTCTCCAGACCTGAACCCAATAGAAAATCTTTGGAGGGAGCTGAAAGTCCGTATTGCCCAGCGACAGCCCCGAAACCTGAAGGATCTGGAGAAGGTCTGTATGGAGGAGTGGGCCAAAATTCCTGCTGCAGTGTGTGCAAACCTGGTCAAGAACTACAGGAAACGTATGATCTCTGTAATTGCAAACAAAGGTTTCTGTACCAAATATTAAGTTCTGCTTTTCTGATGTATCAAATACTTATGTCATGCAATAAAATGCAAATTAATTACTTAAAAATAACACAATGTAATTTTCTGTATTTTTGTTTTAGATTCCGTCTCTCACAGTTGAAGTGTACCTATGATAAAAATTACAGACCTCTACATGCTTTGTAAGTAGGAAAACCTGCAAAATCGGCAGTGTATCAAATACTTGTTCTCCCCACTGTATCTATGGAGAAACAGAGAGACCCCATCAAAAGATTGAATAATTAAACAATGTTTCTATTTTTGAGAATGTGGGAATGGTCTGTGGACACTTAAGGGAGAGTCATGTCGAGTGTGTTTCATTTGGTGATCTCATCAAGGACAGGAAACACACAACTGTATCTCTTAAAGTGTACAGTCCCCACGTTGGAATGGCTACAATTCTATAGGCCACGTAGACCATACAGCTGTAGATTTGGCTACACGGCTGGAAATGGTTCAACTCTGAGACTATCGAACACTTCAGAATTTCCTAGACGTATAATTACTAGTCTGAAGCGAGAAATTACAGTTGAAGTCGGAAGTTTACATACACTTAGGTTGGAGACATTAAAACTCGTTTTTCAACCACTCCACAAATTTCTTGTTAACAAACTATAGTTTTGGCAAGTCAGTTAGGACATCTACTTTGTGCATGACACAAGTAATTTTTCCAACAATTATTTACAGACAGATTATTTCACTTATAATTCATTGTATCACAATTCCAGTGGGTCAGAAGTTTACATACACTAAGTTGACTGTGCCTTTAAACAACTTGGAAAATTCCAGAAAATTATGTCATGGCTTTAGAAGCTTCTGATAGGCTAATTGACATAATTTGAGTAAATTAGAGGGGTACCTGTGGATGTATTTCAAGGCCTACCTTCAAACTCAGTGCCTCTTTGCTTCACATCATGGGAAAATCAAAAGAAATCAGCCAAGACCTCAGAAAGAAAATGGTAGACCTACCTTCAAGCAATTTCCAAATGCCTGAAGGTACCACGTTCATCTGTACAAACAATAGTACGCAAGTATAAACACCATGGGACCACGCAGCCATCATACCGCTCAGGAAGGAGACGTATTCTGTCTCCTAGAGATGAACGTACTTTGGTGCGAAAAGTGCTTATCAATTCCAGAACAACAGCAAAGGACCTTGTGAAGATGCTGGAGGAAACATGTACAAAAGTATCTATATCCACAGTAAAACGAGTCCTGAAAGGCCACTCAGCAAGGAAAAAGCCACTGCTCCAAAACCACCATAAAAAAGCCAGACTACGGTTTGCAACTGCACATGGGGACAAAGATCGTACTTTTTGGAGAAATGTCCTCTGGTCTGATGGGGAAAAAATATAACTTTTTGGCCATAATGACCATCGTTATGTTTGTAGGAGAAAGGGGGATGCTTGTAAGCCGAAGAACACCATCCCAACCGTGAAGCACGGGGGTGGCAGCATCATGTTGTGGGGGTGCTTTGCTGCAGGAGGGACTGGTGCACTTCACAAAATAGATGGCATCATGAGGGAGGAAAATTATGTGGATATATTGAAGCAATATCTCAAGACGTCAGTCAGGAAGTTAAAGCTTGCTCGTAAATGGGTCTTCCAAATGGACAATGACCCCTAGCATACTTCCAAAGTTGTGGCAAAATGGCTTAAGGACAACAAAGTCAAGGTATTGGAGTTGTCACATTCTGACCATAGTTCTTTTGTATTTTCTTTGTTTTAGTATGGTCAGGGCGTTAGTTGGGTGGGTTATCTATGTTTTGTGTTTCTATGTTGGGTTTGTCATTTGGCCTGATATGGTTCTCAATCAGAGGCAGGTGTTAGTCATTGTCTCTGATTGGGAACCATATTTAGGTAGCCTGTTTTGTAATGTGTTTTGTGGGTGATTGTTCCTGTTCGTGTGTTCCTGTGTTCTGTGTTCACATTTTCGGGACTGTAGCGTCTTCGGTTGTTTTTGTCAGTTTATTGTTTTGTTCGTTCTTGAAAGTATTCGATTAAATATGAATACACATCACGCTGCATCTTGGTCCGACCATTCTGACTCCTCAGACGAGGAGAACGAAGACTGCCGTTACAGGAGTGGCCATCACAAAGCCCTGACCTCAATCCTATAGAAAATTTGTGGGTGTCACGATCGTGTGGTTGAGAGACGGACCAAAACGCAGCATTTGGAAAATAAGCCATCTTCTTTTAATAACACCACGAAGATGAACACGACACAAAACACTATACAAACTAACAAAACAACAAAACGACCGTGAAGCTACAAACGTTGTGCACATACATACAGGCTACAAACGTTCTACATAGACAATTCCCCACAACAAACTAAAGCCTATGGCTACCTTAAATATGGCTCCCAATCAGAGACAACAGAAACCAGCTGTCTCTAATTGGGAACCCATTCAGGCAACCATAGACTTTCCTAGACAACTACACACAACATAGACACAGCTAGACAACTATACTAAACATAAAGCCAACTACTCTAAATAAACCCCCTAAACCTTACAATCACCCTGGACACTACAAAACCCACATAAATACCCATGTCACACCCTGACCTAACTAAAATAATAAAGAAAACAAAGAATACTAAGGCCAGGGCGTGACATAGCCCCCCCCTTAAGGTGCGAACTCCGGGCGCACCAGCACAAAGTCTAGGGGAGGGCCTGGGTGGGCATCTGACCACGGTGGTGGCTCAGGCTCAGGGCGAGGTCCCCACCCCACCATAGTCAATCCCAGCTTATATCTCCCCCTACAAATGACCACCCTCATATTACCCCCACTTAATCTTTTGGGTAACATCGACACAAGGGGCAGCACCGGGATAAGGGGCAACACCGGGATGAGGGACGGCAGCTCCGGGCTGAGGGACGGCAGCTCCGGGCTGAGGGACGGCAGCTCCGGGCTGAGGGACGGCAGCTCCGGACTGGCTGGCGGATCCTGGCTGGCTGACGGCTCTGGCTGGTCATGGCTGGCTGACGGCTCTGGCTGGTCATGGCTGGCTGACGGCTCTGGCTGGTCATGGCTGGCTGACGGCTCTGGCTGGTCATGGCTGGCTGAAGGCTCTGGCTGGTCATGGCTGGCTGACGGCTCTGGCTGGTCATGGCTGGCTGACGGCTCTGGCTGGTCATGGCTGGCTGACGGCTCTGGCTGATCCGGTCTGGCGGAAGGCTCTGGCTGATCCGGTCTGGCGGAAGGCTCTGGCTGATCCGGTCTGGCGGAAGGCTCTGGCTGATCCGGTCTGGCGGAAGGCTCTGGCTGATCCGGTCTGGCGGAAGGCTCTGGCTGATCCGGTCTGGCGGAAGGCTCTGGCTGATCCGGTCTGGCGGAAGGCTCTGGCTGATCCGGTCTGGCGGAAGGCTCTAGCGCCTCCTGTCTGGCGGACGGCTCTAGCGGCTCCTGTCTGGCGGACGGCTCTGTAGGCTCATGGCAGACGGGCGGCTTTGCAGGCTCATGGCAGACGGGCGGCTTTGCAGGCTCATGGCAGACGGACAGTTCAGACGGCGTAGGGCAGACGGGCAGTTCAGACGCCGCTGGGCAGACGGGCAGTTCAGGCGCCGCTGGGCAGACGGGCAGTTCAGGCGCCGCTGGGCAGACGGGCAGTTCAGGCGCCGCTGGGCAGACGGGCAGTTCAGGCGCCGCTGGGCAGACGGCAGACTCTGGCCGGC
This sequence comes from Salvelinus alpinus, assembly GCF_045679555.1. NCBI lineage: Eukaryota > Metazoa > Chordata > Actinopteri > Salmoniformes > Salmonidae > Salvelinus > Salvelinus alpinus. The sequence goes on from NC_092093.1 coordinate 74,970,381, forward strand.
TGAGACGCACTGTAGGCCTGGTGCGTGGTACCGGAACTGGAGGTACCGGGCTAAGGACACGCACCTTCAGGCTAGTGCGGGGAACAACAACAGGGCACACTGGACTCTCGTGGCGCACTCTAGGCCTGGTGCGTGGTACCGGAACTGGAGGTACCGGGCTGAGGGCACGCACCTCAGGGCGAGTGCGGGGAGAAGGAACAGTGCGTACAGGGCTCTGGAGACGCACAGGAGGCTTGGTGCGTGGTGCCGGAACTGGAGGCACTGGGCTGGAGACACGCACCATAGGGAGAGTGCGTGGAGGAGGAACAGGGCTCTGGAGATGCACTGGAAGCCTGGTGCGTGGTGTAGGCACTGGTGGTACTGAGCTGGGGTGGGAAGGTGGCGCCGGATATACCGGACCGTGAAGGAGGACACGTGCTCTTGAGCACCGAGCCTCCCCAACCTTACCAGGTTGAATGGTCCCCGTAGCCCTGCCAGTGCGGCGAGGTGGAATAGCCCGCACTGGGCTATGCAGGCGAACCGGGGACACCACCTGTAAGGCTGGTGCCATGTACGCCGGCCCGAGGAGACGTACTGGAGACCAGATACGTTGGGCCGGCTTCATGGCACTCGGCTCGATGCCCAACCTAGCCCTCCCAGTGCGGCAAGGTGGAATAGCCCGCACTGGGCTAAGCACGCGTACTGGGGACACCGTGCGCTTTACCGCATAACACGGTGTCTGACCAGTACGACGCTCTCTCACTCCACGGCAAGCCCGGGGAGTTGGCTCAGGTATCCAACCCGGCTTCGCCACACTCCCCTTTAGCCCCCCCCCCAAGAAATTTTTGGGTGTTACTCACGGGCTTCCAGCCACTCTGCCTTGCCTTTGCCTCATAAAACCGCCTCTCCGCTTTCGCTGCCTCCAGCTCCGCTTTGGGACGGCGATATTCCCCTGGCTGAGTCCAGGGTCCTTTGCCGTCCAGGATCTCCTCCCATGTCCATGAGTCCTGTTTACTTTGCCGCTGTTGTTGGTTCCGATCATGCTGCTTGATCCTGTTGTGGTGGGGAATTCTGTCACGATCGTGTGGTTGAGAGACGGACCAAAACGCAGCATTTGGAAAATAAGCCATCTTCTTTTAATAACACCACGAAGATGAACACGACACAAAACACTATACAAACTAACAAAACAACAAAACGACCGTGAAGCTACAAACGTTGTGCACATACATACAGGCTACAAACGTTCTACATAGACAATTCCCCACAACAAACTAAAGCCTATGGCTACCTTAAATATGGCTCCCAATCAGAGACAACAGAAACCAGCTGTCTCTAATTGGGAACCCATTCAGGCAACCATAGACTTTCCTAGACAACTACACACAACATAGACACAGCTAGACAACTATACTAAACATAAAGCCAACTACTCTAAATAAACCCCCTAAACCTTACAATCACCCTGGACACTACAAAACCCACATAAATACCCATGTCACACCCTGACCTAACTAAAATAATAAAGAAAACAAAGAATACTAAGGCCAGGGCGTGACAGTGGGCAGAACTGAAAAAGTGTGTGCGAGCAAGGAGGCCTACAAACCTGACTCAGTTACACTAGCTCTGTCAGGAGGAATGGGCCAAAATTCACCCAACTTATTGTGGGAAGCTTGTGGGAGGCTACCCGAAATATTTGACCCAAGTTAAACTATTTAATGGCAATGCTAACAAATACTTACCTTGTGTATGTAAACTTCTGACCCTCTGGGACTGTGAAAGAAATAAAAGCTAAAATAAATCATTCTCTCTACAATTATTCTGACATTTCACATTCTTAAAATCAAGTGGTGATCCTTACTGACCTAAGACATGTTTTGTTTCTAGGATTAAAAGTCAGGAATTGTGAAAAACAGAGTTTAAATGTATTTGGCTAAGGTGTATGTAAACTTCCGACTTCCGACTGTAAGTCTAGTACAAGAATACTGACAACCGCGGAAGCATCTATTCTATGCAACGACCACCTGTATGCTTGACGTATCCATTACAACAGACACTATCCAGAGCTGCGGAGAAAGCTACAACCACAAAGAACATTGTGACTTCTGGGGAAGTTAACCAGAGACACTCTGATGAACTGACTCTCCAGCAGACGGACCGGCGATTCCAACAGAGAAGACAGCAACGGCATACGGGCGTAAATATAAACATTGCAATTATTCTCGAAAAAGCAGCCGTTCATGTGCAAAGGATTATAATTTCAATGAATATAATTGTAGACTGTGTATAGTGAATCCATTTTGTCTTGCCCGCTCTTTCTCATTCGCCAAAAAACTCCTCAAAAATTCCTCAGTCTCAGTGATTTCCTTTGTCTACCAAGCCGTCATATCGGCTTTGTCCGCTAGAGACTTTTTATTTGTATCATGTGGTAACCCAAATGTCTACTGTTTGTTTGTTATGTAATTCTGTGTGATTATTTAGTTAGTTAGTAAATAAATAATTAAGCCAATTTGTATATCGCTGATTCATGATTTAAGCTAGGGTTCGTGCAGATATCCAAGGGTTTGCGACGTTCAGTAATGAGTACTGATGAGGTAATAATAATTAATTAATAGAAGACTGTAATTGATCAGATTTAAAAATATCTTAAGAGTTATATTCTGGAAATTATAACTCTGTAAATCACCATTTTCCGTGGTGCCCCGACTTCCTAGTTAATGAATGTTTACATGATTATTTCAATCACGCAATAATTAAACCTATGATTTGATATAAATAAGTCTTCACATTTAATGATAGCCCAGACATGACACAATTTTACTCCTGAACTTATTTAGGCTTGTCATAACGAAGGGGTTGAATGCTTATTGACTCAAAACCATTCAGCTTTTCATTTTTTATTCATTTGTTAAAAATTCCACTTAGACATTATGGGGGTGTTGCCAGTGACACAAAATCTAAATGTAATCTATTTTAAATTCAGGCTGTAACACAACAAAATGTGGAAAAGTCAAGGGGTGTGAATACTTTCTGAAGGCACTGTACATCTATAGCATAACAGTTTTCTGACTGACTATCTTGTCCCGTAGGGAGATATTGGTAAAGAGATGTACATAATCAAGTCTGGAGCAGTGCAGGTGGTTGGTGGACCAGATAACTCCATCGTGTTCGTTACACTGAAGGCTGGCTGTGTGTTTGGAGAAATCAGGTACAGAACAGAGCTCTCCTGTGAACATGAAACAATGGGCTGCATCTAAAAAGTAATCCTCTATGCACTCTAAATCAAAGTAGTGCACTACTTTGGAAATAGGGTGCCATTTCAGAAGCAGACATGGTGTAGCCTACACCGAGATGCCTTGTTGTGAGATTACATTATACAATTGGAGTGTTTTTATTCAACAGTCTGTTGCAGTCGTCTAAAGATGGCGGGAACAGGAGGACAGCTAATGTCAAAGCTCACGGCTTTGCTAACCTGTCCGTCCTGGAAAAGAAGGATCTCTTTGAAATTCTGGTCCACTACCCAATGGCTCAGAAAGTTCTGGCCAGGAAAGGAAAGTAAGAGAGGAGATTGGCTGTATTATTGGTACTGCATTGGATTAGTTCCTAGTTTTAATCTAAGATAATTAGTTAGTAGTAGTAGTAGTAGTCTCTTGTAGGGAAAACATTTAAAATGCTAAAGAATACTGCTTCCCTGCTAACCTTTATCAATACAAATAGGTATTTGGATAATCCATCTATACAGTAATAGCTCATCAAACTCTATTTATAGTTAATTGAGCTATAGATGGACTATTCAAATAAAATGTTACCATGTCATGTAATAGAGATACACTTGACTCCTTTATAACTCATTATTTTCCAAGGAAACTGATGAAGGCTAAGGGTCCAGCTGCTGCTAAGGCTGTTGAAGATAAAAAGAAAGGACTGGCGCTGTTCGGACCCAAACCCCCCACTCCTAAAATGCTGCGTGTCTTTGGGGGCGGCAAAGGCTTTTTGGAGAAACTCAAGGTAAGAAACATTCCTTACTCTCATTTTGACCTGTTGTTAACAGCAGGTATGTACAGTATATTGATGTTCTGTTACAGATGATAATTGTACAAGACAACTTTATAAATACTGTAAGTGGCTCAAGCTGGTTTGTAATCTACTGTATTGTGTTGTGGTTTTCTTTCTCTTGTAGCATGCCACTCAAAATCAACAGGATTGAGAATATCAAACTGCATCGTTTCTCATATTTACTACTTTTGTGGTGAATTTACAGTGCATTATTGTTCAATCCCCTCTTTACACTCACAGCTGAATGACCAGTACGTGAGTGTGTGTACAGAACACTATTTTGAGGGATTCTTGTAAGAGGGATACTACTACCCTCTCGCATACTATCCTTTAGAATTGTTTAATCTTTCAAAAACGTTATTAAGATGTGCAATATTTAAAGAAAAGACAAAGTGGAAAAAACGAATATGTCTAGAAGTATTTTGATTGTTTTTCTTTTCATATCAATTATAAATGATATTTCAGGTTTAGAAACTGTTATTTTTTGGACCAATCACAATTTTTATTTGCCAATACACAGCTCATGTAGTTTGTGGTGACAGTTATGGATGCAGTGCCAATCAAAGGATTTATTTGTCTGTGTAACGGGTGGGTAACAGTTTAGCTACGAAACAAGCTACTTAAATGACATTTAATACGATCTGTCTGCTTTGTAAGATACACATTTACCTAAATAAATCATTTCTCATTTACTAACGACTGCATCAGCTCCATAGTATCATATTCTTCTTCATGATCTATTGTGTGTTGTGTTGAATAGTAGTTGAATGTGAAAGAAAGCCAACCATGGAGATCTCAGTCCAGTAATCCCCTTATCCAGGGTGGGACATTGTGAAGTCTTAGCTAGGAAAGGGGCGGGACATTGTGATGTTTAATTAAGTAAGTGGTCTCCTCTCTGTATCTGTCCCCAGCTTTAACACACAGTAGCCAGCCGAAGCTAAGAATAACCCAAATACTATATTCACTTCAACATAGCTGAGTTTAGTCCCTACCTAAGAGTCACAGTGCAATTATTCTGTTGCTACTTTACTATTGTGTATTAAGAAATGTACCCGAATCTGGTGTTAAACCTATTTGAAGTTTGTTGATCAACTCCTGGACTTCTCTGATTGATCAATTATTTGATTTGAATTTGAATTGTCAATTATCCAAACCTACTGCCAAGATTGCTGCAGCCATGGACAAGAAACAAAATGGCCTCCTACGGTAGAGTTGCTGCTCATTCAACACCTTTGAGTACAGTATATTTATCAAACAGTCCAACGTCACAGGAAGAGTGTTGGGGATGTGAAGCAGCCATAGGTGGCAGTGATAGCTGCTCTTTGTTGACCCATCCCATAGGAAGAGTGGAGAAGTGTGAAGCGCAGAGGGGGAGTTCCTATGAAGGAATTAATGGAACAGGAGATTAATTACCTGAGGCAGGCTGTCGCTCCGACTGTCAGGCGTTCAGGGTTAGACAGTTGGTTAGACAGAGGAGAGAGTCTAAGGATCAGATCTGTAACCCTGGATAGGCTCGCCGGGTTCTCTGTTGCCCACACTGCCCACTAGCCAAACAACCACCATGTTTGGCAAGCTCAAAGCACTGTTCTCGGTGCCCGAGCCACCTCCGAAGCCGGATGCCACTGCTGCTCCTGACCCCGCACCAGCTCCTGCTCCTGCCCCAGCACCTTCAGCGAAGGTAAGGCATCGCCTCTCTTTCCGAAACACTACAGCAGGATATATCATTGAAAGTGTTTGCCGGCAGGACGAATCCTTAGACATAGGGGTAGAAATGTATTTATTTTTTAGAGCGGTTGAATAAACACTGCCTATATCATTACCACTGATTATATAGATATTGTGGGACTTTAGTATAATGACTGGCTGTTATTGATGTATGTAAATGTTGTTTAGGATTGTTTCTGAATGTCTTAAACTGTACACAGGATTAAATGGCCCTAAAAATGTCATATAATATGGTTGACATTTATACAGTCAACATACAGTTTGACTAATTAACCTTATCCCATGACAAATTGCTCGAAACGATATTGTCTTTATATTGAATAATGCTTGCTGTTTACCAAAAAAGTGGCGGGGCATCCAGTCTGCTGTTGTTTGAATCCCAGATTGCCCCTTTAAAGTGGACAAAATGTCATGTTCTAAACAAATGTTAGATTCAACAGTATCTCTCAGAGATTGTGACACTGGGTGAGGACACTGGGCAGCAAACCATGACAGCTGAGTCAGTCAGATTAGGGAAAGCCTCAGGTTGAAACATGCTGGACTCTGAAGCATTGAAACCAAGCTATCTCGAATACCTCCTATCAGCAGTATAGCAATAGCACTAGAGTGGAGAAGCACTTATAGCCTGGGTTTCAGGCTGAGTAATTGGCCTTTGGGGAGGAGAAGAAGTTGTCAACCAACATGAGATGAGGTGTAACCAAACATCATAATGGCGTTTAGAAGGAATATGTGTGACTCTTGCTCACAATTAAATTCTTGATTATTTATCGAGTTAAAGTTCAAACTGTAACGTTTCAGCCGTCAGTGGCCTGAGTAATTGGCCTGCTCAGTCTGGAAAGACTCTTATAGGAAGTGTTTGTTATTGAAGAGGAGGAGGGAGTTCATGTATAAAAGACACCGAGAGGATTTTCAGTGATTCATTATTGGATCATCCTTTTCTTAGGATGTGATTAAGATGTTTGTTAATAAGACAAAAGCCATTAATCTATCATAGACTCCAAAGTAAGAAAATGCTCGCTTTGGAGTTAGACAGATGTTGTAACGGTTTTCTTCCAGGGGTGAAGGATTGGACCAAAGTGCAGCGCGGCTAGTGTTCAACATGTTTAATAAAGAACAAGTGAAAACACTACAAACAACATACAAAATAACAAAATGTGCAAAAACCGAGACAGACCTATCTGGTGCAGACAATCACAGAGACAGGAAACAAACACCCACAAAATCCCAACACAAAACAAGCCTCCTATATATGATTCTCAATCAGGGACAACGATTACCATCTGCCTCTGATTGAGAACCATATTAGGCTGGACATAGAAACAGACAAACTAGACACACAACATAGAATTCCCACCCAGCTCACGTCCTGACCAACTAAACACATACAAAACAACAGAAAACAGGTCAGGAACGTGACAGAACCCCCCCCCCTCAAGGTGCGAACTCCGGGCGCACCCCTAAAACTCAAGGGGAGGGTCTGGGTGGGCATCTGTCCACGGTGGCGGCTCCGGCGCAGGACGAGGACACCACTCCACCACTGTCTTTGTCCCCCTCCTTAGCGTCCTTTGAGTGGCGACCCTCGCATACGACCTTGGCCTAAGAATCCTCCCCAAGGCCCCCACATGATTTAGGAGGTAGCTCAGGACAGAGAGGTAGCTCAGGACAGAGAGGTAGCTCAGGACAGAGAGGTAGCTCAGGACAGAGAGGTAGCTCAGGACAGAGAGGTAGCTCAGGACAGAGAGGTAGCTCCGGACAGAGGGGCAGCTCCGGACAGAGGGGCAGCTCCGGACAGAGGGGCAGCTCCGGACAGAGGGGCAGCTCCGGACAGAGGGGCAGCTCCGGACAGAGGGGCAGCTCCGGGCTGGGTGGCAGCTCCGGGCTGGGTGGCAGCTCCGGGCTGGGTGGCAGCTCCGGGCTGGGTGGCAGCTCCGGACTGGGTGGCAGCTCCGGACTGGGTGGCAGCTCCGGACTGGGTGGCAGCTCCGGACTGGGTGGCAGCTCATGACTGGAGGGCAGCTCATGACTGGAGGGCAGCTCATGACTGGAGGGCAGCTCATGACTGGAGGGCAGCTCATGACTGGAGGGCAGCTCATGACTGGAGGGCAGCTCATGACTGGAGGGCAGCTCATGACTGGAGGGCAGCTCATGACTGGCTGACGGCTCTGGACGCTCATGGCTGACTGACGACTCCGGCAGATCCTGTCTGGTTGGCGGCTCCGGCAGATCCTGTCTGGTTGGCGGCTCTGGCAGATCCTGTCTGGTTGGCGGCTCTGGCAGATCCTGTCTGGTTGGCGGCCCTGGCAGATCCTGACTGACGAATAGCTCTAGCGGCTCCTGACTGACGAACGGCTCTGACGGCTCGGGACAGACGGGCGGCTCTGACGGCTCGGGACAGACGGGCGGCTCTAACGGCTCGGGACAGACGGATGGCTCAGACGGCGCTGGGGAGACGGATGGCTCAGATGGCGCTGGGGAGACGGATGGCTCAGATGGCGCTGGGGAGACGGATGGCTCAGATGGCGCTGGGGAGACGGATGGCTCAGATGGCGCTGGGGAGACGGATGGCTCCGATGGCGCTTGGCAGACGGCCAGCTCTGACGGCGTTGAGCAGACGGACAGTTCAGACGGCGTTGAGCAGACGGACAGTTCAGACGGCGTTGGGCAGACGGCAGACTCTGGCCGGCTGAGACGCACTATAGGCCTGATGCGTGGTGCCGGAACTGGAGGTACCGGGCTGAGGGCACGCACCTCAGGGCGAGTGCGGGGAGGAGGAACAGGGCTCTGGAGATGCACTGGAAGCCTGGTGCGTGGTGTAGGCACTGGTGGTACTGGGCTGGGGCGGGAAGGTGGCGCCGGATATACCGGACCGTGAAGGAGGACACGCGCTCTTGAGCACCGAGCCTCTCCAACCTTACCAGGTTGAATGGTCCCCGTAGCCCTGCCAGTGCGGCGAGGTGGAATAGCCCGCACTGGGCTATGCAGGCGAACCGGGGACACCACCTGTAAGGCTGGTGCCATGTACGCCGGCCCGAGGAGACGTACTGGAGGCCAGATATGTTGGGCCGGCTTCATGGCACCCGGCTCGATGCCCAACCTAGCCCTACCAGTGCGGCAAGGTGGAATAGCCCGCACTGGGCTAAGCACGCGTACTGGGGACACCGTGCGCTCCACCGCATAACACGGTGTCTGACCAGTACGACGCCCTCTCACTCCACGGTAAGCCCGGGGAGTTGGCTCAGGTATCCAACCCGGCTTCGCCACACTCCCCTTTAGCCCCCCCCCCCCCCCAAGAAATTTTTGGGTGAGCCTCTCGGGCTTCCAGCCTCTCTTACGTGCTGCCGACTCAATCCACCGCTCCTGGGCTGTGGCTGCCTCCTTCTCCTCCCGAGAGCGGCGATTCTCTCCAACCTTAGCCCAGGGTCCTTCTCTGTTGAATATTTGCTCCCAAGACCATTCCTCCTGGTACCGCTGCTTCTGTTGCTGCTGCCCATTTCCACGCTGCTTGGTCCGGGTTTGGTGGGTGTTTCTGTAACGGTTTTCTTCCAGGGGTGAAGGAGAGGACCAAAGTGCAGCGCGGCTAGTGTTCAACATGTTTAATAAAGAACAAGTGAAAACACTACAAACAACAATACAAAATAACAAAATGTGCAAAAACCAAAACAGACCTATCTGGTGCAGACAATCACAGAGACAGGAAACAAACACCCACAAAATCCCAACACAAAACAAGCCTCCTATATATGATTCTCAATCAGGGACAACGATTACCATCTGCCTCTGATTGAGAACCATATTAGGCTGGACATAGAAACAGACAAACTAGACACACAACATAGAATTCCCACCCAGCTCACGTCCTGACCAACTAAACACATACAAAACAACAGAAAACAGGTCAGGAACGTGACAGATGTACTGTCTACAAGCCATGAGTTTTCATATATTTTATTTCCAACATGGATTCTGCCTCCCTCCAAGTGCATCCTGGGCATTGAATGAAGAACCCAAGCTCTCCGAAAAAGAATAGTTTGATTTTGTGAGATGTGATACACTTAACTGTTTCCACAGCATCATACTTACGAGTACTGGCGTACCGGACACCCCCGCACACCTCGCAAGGCGGGAGGGCCGACGAGCACTGGGGGCCCATGCGCCTGTCATCGATGCCTATTTTTTTGTAATAAATCATTTTGACAGTAACCCTCCAAAAAGTAATTAATGAACCTTTTTAATTTCCATATGTACTAGGAAAGTTAAGTGTTTGTTTCTTGAGCTTCAAGAATGTGACTGGTCAAAAAGCCTCAGGCCTTGAAAAATAATAATTGAACTGATTGAAAGTAAGGGGATATCATGAACAAATACCTTGGTCAAGGCTACGGCGCCAGTGCAATGAGTGGAGCTTACTCAGGTGTTCAAAAGCACATGTCAGACCAAGAGCCTAATGCTTCTTAGGTAGTTCTTTATGAGTTTTAATTTAGAAAATGATCTCTCCACAGAAGCAACAGTTACAGGGATGGTTAAAAACTGTTTGATTGCAGTAGCAACATCAGGGAAACTGGGCAGAAGGGAGTGGGGATTCAAATTCAGCAGTTCTTTAATTGAGCCTTTCGCATTCTCCTTAATTGCAGGCCTCAACACGTTATGGAAAGAGATTAGCTGTATAGGAAGCACTGGGGCAATATAATGCATAATGTCTCAGGAGGACTTCAGAAGACCAGTATCTCAAGTTGGATTTCATTTCATTTACCCTTTTTGTGTAGGCTATTAGCCAGACAAAACCTGCTGCGTTCAACAATAAATAGTGGCTAAATTTATCCTAAAGCCGATTACTTTTTCCCTCATTGTTAGGCTATTTGAGGTATCATTTTTATAAAAGGTTTATAAATAGCAGCTAAATACGGTATCTCGCTATAGATAGTAGCTACACTGCATAATAAAACAATCCATAGTAAGCTAGTGTTTTGAGGGTGGGCTGACTATATTACTTGGCATTAATAGACTGGTTTTACGCACAACAACTTTCTATCCAGGCTGGGAGAGAGTGCGAGCAGGGCTCATGTCATGCAGGTTCAGGTAGGCTACAGGATAGTTGTATTTTTTAATCAATTGGTCGCTGATTAGTATGCTGTCATGTTGAAAATAAATGTGACAATCTGCAATGTTTGAATTTCCAACTTTAAATGACTGAGGGAATGATATTATTGTTGCTTCGTGAAATGTTAGGCTTAACATGAGAAGATATCGACCAAATAGTTCTACCAATAAACATTTATCCATTAGCTAAAGCAAAGCTATAGGCTACATACCCTGGCACCACAGAAAGCCTATCATCGATTCGATAGGCAGCCGCAGAGACATGTCAAAAGATCGTTAGTTTCAACTTTGTGAGTGGCTGTTTGGCTGAGGCATTCTATATTTTGTATATTTTATGGAGGGGGTGGGGGACTCTGACCTTGCAGGGGTCCAGAGAAACTGTGTCACTTCAGTACTAATGGGCACCTGTCTTCATGTCTCATTGCACCATATCTAAGAGTAGGAGTGCTGATCTAGGATCAGTTTTGCAATTTCAGGTAATAATGAATAAAATAGGAAATCTGATCCTAGATCAGCATTACTCTAAGTCTGTTGGTGAATATGGGCTATTGTTTTCAGTGACGTAACAGTGTTGTTTTCCCAGGAAGAGGAGAAGCCTGCAGAGAAAAAGGATGAGGAGAAGAAAGAGGAAGAACCTAAGAAGGAAGAGGCTAAACCAGCAGGTAAGTTTGTTTGTTTTCATCTAGCATGCTTCTATATGATATTGAACTTGCTCAGTTTGTGTCATATAATACTCAAACACAAGGGGACAGAATTAAGACTTTTCATTGTTGGTGTTTTGGCTGTGGCATACCCTCTGGCACACACCCAGAAATGTTGCAGCCACAACATTAACGAAGTCTCATTCTATCCTCTTGTGTAACGGCTGTCATATTCGTTCTCCTCCTCAGACGAGGAGGAGCATGGATCGGACCAACACGCAGCGAGGTATGTAGACATAATGATTTATTAAATGAAGACGAAACACGAAGAACACTTGAATAAACTACAAAACAACAAACGACGTTAAACAGACCTGAACTTGTGAACATAAAAAACAATGAACGCACGAACAGGAAAGAACGAACGAAACGAGACAGTACCGTGTGGTGCAACAAACACAGACACAGCAACAATCACCCACAAACAAACAGTGAGAACAGCCTACCTTAATATGGTTCTCAATCAGAAGAAACGTCAAACACCTGCCCCTAATTGAGAACCATATCAGGCAACACATTTAACCCAACATAGAAACACATAACATAGAATGCCCACCCCAACTCACGCCCTGACCAACTAAACACATACAAAAACAAGGAAAACAGGTCAGGAACGTGACATCTTGTCTATGGATTTCCTGGAACTCCAGGAGATATATGTTAACTGTGATCTCTGCTTTATTTTACCTTACAAAACTATAACAATGGGCTGGGTTTCAGGTAAAGGTAAACAAAAACAAAGCAGAAGGTTTCTGGCAAAAAAAAGTATGTTTGATTTGGGATCCAGTTGAGTTTATTTTGTAACTAACAGAGTATAATGCAAACAAAACATTGTTTGTTGATTACATTACTCCAAAAATACCTTTTCTTACACTGGGAATCTGGCAGACCTCTACATTTGATTTAACAAGGCCCAAACTCCCAAAGTGATTGTGACATGTGAAGCTTTGGCTCCCTGATTCTTCAATATCCTCACTTTCTCTCAGGCTCTCATTCAAAGAGAGTAACTTACTATACTACATTTTACTCCATCATATCATTCGATTATTTTATTGAGTAACAACTAAATTTGATTCCATTATATAATTAAATTGGTTTATCATATCATTCCAGTTAACTATTTCATTGCTGAGGTGAAAGAAAAGCTGATGTTTGGTCTACCTGGGTTGTGTTGTTGAGACACGAGTGCTGGTTTGGGAAGTAGGACACACATGGCAGCCTCCTATACATCAGCAGCAGAAACAACACATGTCCATTCCCTCTGCACCTTTTCCCTTTCACTATAATCCACATCTCAGAGACACACACTGACACTCAGTGCATTCTAGAACAAATGCTTCATTTATGATAGCTTTTTGTGTGTGATGGCACTAAGCAATTCCATTACTTTCAGATGTTGTCATGTTGTTTTTCTCCTAAGTAATATACATTGAGTATACAAAACATGCTCTTTCCATGACATAGACTGCCCAGGTGAATCCAGGTGAAGCTACGATCCCATATTGATGTCACTTGTTAAATCCACTTCAGTCAGTGTAGATGAAGAGGAGGAGACAGGTTAAATAAGGATATTTAAGCCGAGACAATTGAGACATGGATTGTGTATGTATGCCATTCAGATGGTGAATGGGAAAGACTAAATATTTACATTCCTTTGAACGGGGTATGATAGTAGGTGCCAGGTGCACTAGTTTGAGTGTGTCAAGAACTGCAACGCTGCTGGGTTTTTCACGCTCAACAGTTTCCTGTGTGTATCAAGAATGGTCCACCACCCGATAGGACATCCAGCCAACTTGACACAACTTTGGGAAGCATTGGAGTCAACATGGGCCAGCATCCCTGTGGAACACTTTCGACACCTTGTAGAGGCCATGCCCCAAAGCATTAAGGCTGTTCTGTGGGCAAAAAGGGATGCAACTCAATAATAGGAAGGTGTTCCTAATGTTTGGTATACTCAGTGTATGGTCTTAAGTTTCAGTCTCTACTCACATTCTACACTGATCCACTTTCTCATTTTATCTTTTGTACACTACCCATAGATCCTGCCCCAGCTCCATCCCCAGCCCCAGCTCCAGCCCCAGCCCCTGCCGCAGCTCCTGCCGCAGCTCCTTCCCCAGCCCCGTCCCCAGCCCCGGCCCCAGCCCCGGCCGCTGCCCCAGCACCTGCAGAAGGGGACAAACCCGCTGATGGGGCTGAAGGGTAAGAACATGAATAACACCTAGCTGTGAAACTGTCTATGGGCTATTAGTTCAGCCAGTACACCCCACAGGAACTGCCAAATAGGGGTAGTAGGACATCACAAAGTTGTTAAAGAGATAGGGGAGAACCTGGGGAGTGAGAGAGAGTTCATAGTGGGGCTGTTCATCTACTGAGATGAGATGTGTTAATAATAGTCTGGTCGCCCGAGAGCAAATACTTTCTGTTCAATCTCTTCAGTGTTTAGTTAAAGAGATCTATGTGTCTTCCATGTAGCTAAAACAAATCAAATCCAGTCTAATTTTATTTGACACGTGCCGAATACAACATGTGTACAAAGCTTATACATGTGTTGTCCGTACACAGCACAGAAACATGTAGACTAGTCTCTTCCCACAACTGCAGTGGCTGTGGCTGTGTCTGTGGCTTGTGGGAAGACAATAGTCTATATGTTTACTGTACTAAGGACAACATAAGCAAGATTACAAATAGACTAATAGTGCAGTGTAGGCCTATATTTTGTCTGCAGGCAGCTGCTTAGCGATGGCTTGATGTTTTCCCTCCTCACTACAGAATGACTTGCAGCTTGTGACTCCCAAAGTAGCTGAATAAGATTATGGGATTATGGGTATTTGTGACTTAATGAGGTCAGGGGATGGGTGGCGGTAGTTCACGTGTAAGTTTTATTTGCAAAGGTTTTCTTTGCTTTCTCTCTGTACTGTAGCTCATTTCTGACTTCAAGGAAGTATGCTACGTTTTACAGTGGAATAGTCGCTGGTCTTGATTGAGAGAACCTGTATTCTGTATTTGGCTTCTGTAAAGGCTGATTTCACATGTGTGACGTGTGCTGAAATCCTATTTCCTTCTTGAGGTACAGCCAGGTAAAAACAGAACGGAAATCCCACCTGCTTCTATTTCTGACTATACAGAGTAGTAAGCTCCATACCTCTTAATGTGTGTGTGTGTTTTCTTAAATGCTTCATCTGGTATAGAATTCTTATAAGATGCTAGTGGGAAATATCTTTAAGTACAGTGCAGAGAAACGAGAACCATTGTAGCCCTTTCCTGCAGTGGAATTATTTGATTTGATTGGACTGAGCAAAGTGCCCTCTAGTGGCCTCATGGGTGGAATGTCAATAATATTTTTCATAATTTCATAATTAATAAAGAGTTTTTCAAAGAATATGCTGAAAATCAGCTGTTTCTATGTCAAACAGTTTTGTTATTTTTCAGTCTTCTGTGATGTATTCAAAATTGAATACATTACAATTCTATATCTGACATGGTACAACCATGTATGTGATGTGTATACTTTTGTTTCAAAGTAGATTGTTTAACCGTACCAATAAATATTATGTGTGACCCTGATTTAGCCCACTGCAGTAAATTAAAAAGGGACAGATAAAATGTGAATACCAGTCCAGTGTAAATACAGCAACTTCTCAGAGTATATTAGGGATATACAGTACAGAAGGAAAGTATACTTAGTTTCCTGGTACACCTGGCAATTACTGTGTAACCAACTAATCACTAGCACCAGGATTACCTCCAGTGCGCCTGGAGAGAGTGAGAGCACGAGAGAGAGAAGGCGATTATATTTGTTCCTAGTACTAAGATGGCAGGTGGGTGGTATGCTACTGTGCTGAGTATGACTCAATAGGTCCCCATGGACAACACAGACATGGTGGTCCCACTGCGTTTACAGAGGCAGCTCAATTCTGATCTTTTGCCGAATTATTGGCGTAAGATCTGATTGGTCAAAAGACCAATTAGTTGCAAAAGATCAGAATTGGGCAGACTTTGTAAACACAACCATAATGATTACGAGGAGTTATTTGAATGTAGCCAATGCAGCTCTGCACACCTAGGATCAAATCTAGGCCCTGTCTAATACCATACTGTCGGGCCAGGTTCCCCAACTGAATTTGGCCCAGGGGTGGTTTTATTTGGCCCCCAAAGTTTTCTGTGGGAGAAAAAAATCATATATTCTGTACCAGTCAAATGTTTGGACACACCTACTCACTCATACTATTTTCTAAATTGTAGAATAATACTGAAGACATCAAAACTATTAAATAAAACATATGGAATCATGTAGTAACCAAAAAAGTGTGAAACAAATCAAAATATATTTTATATTTGCAATTTATCAAAGTATCCACCCTTTGTCTTGATGACAGCTCAAAGCAAATCAAATCAAATGTTATTGGTCACATACACGTGGTTAGCAGATGTTAATGCGAGTGTAGCGAAATGCTTGTGCTTCTAGTTCCGACAGTGCAGTAATATCTAACAAGTAATCGAACAAATTCACAACAACTACCTTATACACACAAATGTAAATGAATAAGAATATGTACATATAAATACAGTTGAAGTCGATAGTTAACATACACTTAGGTTGGAGTCATTAAAACTTGTTTTTCAACCACTCCACAAATTTCTTGTTAACAAACTATAGTTTTGGCAAGTCGGTTAGGACATCTACTTTGTGCATGATACAAGTAATTTTTCCAACAATTGTTTACAGACAGATTATTTCACTTATAATTCACTGTATCACAATTCCAGTGGGTCAGAAGTTTACATGCACTAAGTTGACTGTGCCTTGAAACAACTTGGAAAATTCCAGAAAATTATGTCATGGCTATAGAAGCTTCTGATTGGATAATTGACATAATTTGAGTCAATTGGAGGTGTACCTGTGGATGTATTTCAAGGCCTACCTTCAAACTCAGTGCCTCTTTGGTTGACATCATGGGAAAATCAAAAGAAATCAGCCAAGAGCTCAGAAAACAATTGTAGACCTCCACAAGTCTGGTTCATCCTTGGGAGCAATTTCCAAACGCCCGAAGGTACCACGTTCATCTGTACAAACAATAGTACGCAAGTATAAACACCATGGGACCATGCAGCCGTCATACCGCTCAGGAAGGAGACGCATTCTGTCTCCTAGAGATGAACGTAATTTGGTGTGAAAAGTGCAAATCAATCCCAGAACAACAGCAAAGTACCTTGTGAAGATGCTGGAGGAAACAGGTACACAAGTATCTATATCCACAGTAAAATGAGTCCTACATCGAGATAACCTGAAAGGCCGCTGAGCAAGGAAAAAGCCACTGCTCCAAAACCGTCATAAAAAAGCCTGACTACGGTTTGCAACTGCACATGGGGACAAAGATCGTACTTTTTGGAGAAATGTCCTCTGGTCTGATGAAACAAAATAGAACTGTTTGGCCATAATGACCATCATTATGTTTGGACGAAAAAGGGGACCGCTTGCAAGCCGAAGAACACCATCCCAACCGTGAAGCACGGGGGTGGCAGCATCATGTTGTGGGGGTGCTTTGCTGCAGGAGGGACTGGTGCACTTCACAAAATAGATGGCATCATGAGAGAAGAAAGTTATGTGGATATATTGAAGCAACATCTCAAGACATCATTCAGGAAGTTAAATCTTGGTCGCAAATGGGTCTTCCAAATGGACAATGACCCCAAGCATACTTCCAAAGTTGTGGCAAAATGGCTTAAGGACAACAAAGTCATGGTATTGGAGTGGCCATCACAAAGCCCTGACCTCAATCATATAGAACATTTGTGGGTAGAACTGAAAAAGTGTGTGCGAGCAAGGAGGCCTACAAACCTGACTTAGTTACACCAGCTCTGTCAGGAGGAATGGACCATTTCAGTTTGTCCGTGATGTGTACGCCGAGGAACTTAAAACTTTCCACCTTCTCCACTACTGTTCCGTCGATGTGGATGGGGGGACGCTCCCTCTGCTGTTTTGTGAAGTCCACGATCATCTCCTTTGTTTTGTTGACGTTAAGTGAGAGGTTATTTTCCTGACACCACACTCCGAGGGCCCTCACCTCCTCCCTGTAGGCCGTCTTGTCGTTGTTGGTAATCAAGCCTACCACTGTGGTGTCATTGGCAAACTTGATGATTGAGTTGGAGGCGGGGTCGAAAGTCCAGGACCCAGTTGCACAGGGCGGAGTCGAGTTAGAGTTAGAGTAGTAATGGTCCAGAATGCTACCAACTTGTGTCGCGCATTCGATATGCAGATGGAATTTAGGAAGCCTTGTTCTCAGATTAGGTTTGTTAAAATCCCCAGCTACAATAAATGCAGCCTCAGGGTACATGCTTCCAATTTACATATAGTCCAGGGAAGTACTGTCAGGGCCGTCGAGGTATCTGCTTGGGGTGGGGGGGGGGGGGGGGGGGGAGTATACACGGCTGTGACTATAATCGAGGAGTATTCTCTTGGTATATAATATAGTCAGCATTTGATTGTAAGGAATTCTAGGGTCAGGTGAACAAAAGGACTTGAGTTCCTGTATGTTGTTGTGATTACACCATGAGTCGCTAATCATAAGCCCCTGCCCTTCTTCTTACCAGAGAGATGTTTGTTTCTGTCGGCGCAATGCGTGAAGAAACCGGGTGGCTGAACCGACTCTGACAACATATCCATGTTTCCGTGAAACAGAGAATGTTACAATCTCTGATGTCTCTCTGGAAGGCAACTCGTGTACTATTTTCGTCCACCTTGTTGTCTAGAGATTGGACATTGGCGAGTAATATGCTCGGAAGCGGTGGATGGTGTGCTCGCCTTCTAAGTCTGACCAGTAGGCCGCTCCGTCTGCCTCTCCTGCGGCGACAGCGTTGTTTTGGGTCGGCCTCTGGGTTAAGATCCCATGTCCATGGTGGAGGTCCGAACAAAGGATCTACTTCGGGAAAGTCGTATTCCTGGTCATAATGTTGGTCAAATGACATCGCTTTTATATCCAGTAGTATGTAAGCTAACAATGTAAGAAATAATACATAAAAAATCGAATTACTGCATAGTTTCCTAAGGACCTGAAGCGAGGCGACCATCTCTGTCGGCACCATCTAGCTTTGCACGCTCTTGGCATTCTCTCAACCAGCTTCATGAGGTAGTCACCTGGAATGCATTTCAATTAACAGATGTGCCTTGTTCAAAGTAAATTTGTGGAATTTCTTTCCTTCTTAATGCGTCTGAGCCAATCAATTATGTTGTGGCTAGGTAAGGGTGGTATACAGAGGATAGCCCTATTTGGTAAAAGTATAAGTCAATATTATGGCAAGAACAGCTGAAATAAGCAAAGAGAAACGACAGTCCATCATTACTTTAAGATATGACTGTCAGTCAATCAGGATAATGTCAAGAACTTTTAAAGTTTCTTCAAGTGCAGTCACAAAAACCATCAAGCGCTGTGATGAACCTGGCTCTCATGAGGACCGCCACAGGAAAGAAAGACCCAGAGTTACCTCTGCTGCAGAGGATACGTTCATTAGAGTTAACTGCACCTCAGATTGCAGTCCAAATAAATGCTTCACAGAGTTCAAGTGACAGACACATCTCAAAATCAACTGTTCAGAGGAGACTGTGAATCAGGCCTTCATGGTCAAATTTCTGCAAAGAAACCACAACGAAAGGACAAGACGAAGAGACTTGCTTGGGCCAAAAAACACGAGCAAGGGACATTAGACTGGTGGAAATCTGTCCTTTGGTCTGATGAGTTCAAATGTTTGATTTTTGGTTCCAACCACCGTGTCTTTGTGAGACGCAGAGTATGTGAGACGCAGAGTAGGTGAACGGATGATGACGCACCGTGAAGCATGGGGGGGAGGTATGAGGGTACTTTGCTGGTGACACTGTTGGTGATTTATTTACAATTCAATACACACTTAACCAGCATGGCTACCACAACATTCTGCAGTGATACGCCATCCCATCTGGTTTGCGTTTTGTGGGACTATCGTTTGTTTTTCAACAGGACAATGACCCAAAACACACCTCCAGGCTGTATCAGGGCTATTTGACCACAAAGGAGAAGGATGGAGTGCTGCATCAGATGACCTGGCCTCCACAATAACCCAACCTCAACCCAATTAAGATGGTTTGGGATGAGTTGGACCGCAGAGTGAAAGAAAAGCAGCCAGCAAGTGCTCAGCATACAGTGGCAAGAAAAAGTATGTGAACCCGTTGGAATTACCTGGATTTCTGCATAAATTGGTCATCAAATTTGATCTGATCTTCATCTAAGTCTCAACAATAGACAAACATAGTGTGCTTAAACTAATAACACAGAAATGATTGTATTTCCCTTGTCTATATTGAATACATCATTTAAACATTCACATTGTAGGTTGGGAAAAGTATGTCAACACCTACACTAATGACTTCTCCAAAAGCTAATTGGAGTCAGGAGTCAGCTAACCTGGAGTCCAATTAATGATACGAGATTGGAGATGTTGGTTAAAGCTGCCTTGCCCTATAAAAAACACTCACAAAATTTGAGGTTGCTATTCACAAGATGCATTGCCTGATGTGAACCATGCCTCGAACAAAAGAGATCTCAGAAGACCTAAGATTAAGAATTGTTGACTTGCATAAAGCTGGAAAGGATTACGAAAGTATCTCTAAAAGCTTTGATGTTCATCAGTCTACGGTAAGACAAATTGTCTATAAATAAAGTTCAGCATTGTTGCTACTTTCTCTAGGAGTGGCCATCCTGCAAAGATGACTGCAAGAGCACAGTGCAGAATGCTCAATGAGGTTTAAGAAGAATCCTAGAGTGTCAGCTAAAGACGTACAGAAATCTCTGGAACACGCTAACATCCTTGATGAGTCTACAATACTTAAAACACTAAACAAGAATGGTGTTCATGGGAGGACACCACGGAAGAAACCACTGCTGTCCAAAAAAGATTTTTTTTTGTGAAAGTGCACCTGGATGTTCTACAGCGCTACTGGCTAAATATTCTGTGGACCGATGAAACTACAGTTGAGTTGTTTGGAAGGAGCACACAGCACTATGTGTGGAGGAAAAAATGCACAGCACACCAACATCAAAACCTCCTCCCAACTGTAAAGTATGGTGGAGGGAGCATCATGGTTTGGGGTTGCTTTGCTGCATCAGGTTCTGGACAGCTTGCTGTCATCGACGGAAAAAATGTATTCCCAAATTTATCAAGATATTTTGCAGGAGAATGTTAGGTTATCTGTCCGCCAATTGAAGCTCAACAGAAGTTGGGTGATGCAACAAGACAACGACCTAAAACACCATAGTAAATCAACAACAGAAGAAAATATGCCTTCTGGATTAGCCCAGTCAGAGTCCTGACCTCAACCCAATTGAGATGCTGTGGCATGACCTCAAGAGAGCAGTTCACATCAGACATCCCAAGAATATTGCTGAACTGAAACAGTTTTGTAAAGAGGAATGGTCCAAAATTCCTCCTGACCGTTGTGCAGGTCTGATCCGCAACTACAGAAAACGTTTGGTTGAGGTTATTGCTGCCAAAGGAGGGTCAACCAGTTATTGAATACAAGGGTTCACATACTTTTCCCACACTGCACTGTGACTGTTTACACGGTGTGTTCAATAAAGACATGAAAACGTATAATTGTTTGTGTGTTGTCAGTTTAAGCAGACTGTGTTTGTCTACTGTTGTGACCTAGATGAAGATGAAATCAAATTTTATGACCAATTTATGCAGAAATCCAGGTATTTTCAAAGGGTTCACATACTTTTTCTTGCCACTGTATGTGGGAACTCTGTTGGAAGACTGTTGGAAAAGCATTCCTTATGAAGCTGGTTGAGAGAATGGCAAGAGTGTGCAAAGCTGTCATCAAGGCAAAGAGTGGCTACTTTCTATTAATAATGTAAAATTAACAGCTGTACAGAAATACTCATGTCAAGGCAAAATTACAGAGGAGGAACTTCTTGATGCAATTAAAGCTTTTAAGTCTGGGAAAACTCCAGGGCTGGATGGCATACCTTTTTGATATTCTCAGAGGACCGGTATTAGGATGTTTTAACCACTCCTATGTAAATGGTAGATTATCGGACACTCAACAAGATGGTCTGATTTCATTATTACTGAAACAGGATATAAGCGGTAAATATAAAAAATTGGAGGCCCGTTACACTTCAGTGTTGCGATGAAAACAATTCTAGCAAAATGTATAGTGCATAGATTTTAAAAGGTATTGGTGGATATTATTAATTCTAATCAGACATGTTTTTTACATATACGATACATTAGAGATAATATAGGACAAGTATTGGAAACAATAGAACACTATGAAAAATCTGGGAAACCAGGCCTGCTATTTATAGCTGAATTTGAAAAGGCTTTTGATAAAGTACGACTGGAGTTTATATATAAATGCCTGGAACATTTCAATTTAGGAGAATCTATTATAAAATGGGTTAAAGTCATGTATAGTAATCTTAGGTGGAAAATAGTAAATAATGGCTACTTCTCAGAAAGTTTTAAACTGTCGAGGAGTAAAACAGCCGGCCGCAACCGGGAGACCCATGAGGCGGCGCACAATTGGCCCAGCGTCGTCCGGGTTAGGGGAGGGTTTGGCCGGCCGGGATGTCCTTGTTCCATGGCGCTCTAGCGACTCCTGTGGCGGGCCGGGCGCATGCACGCTGACACAGTCGCCAGGTGTACGGTGTTTCCTCCGACACATTGGTGCGATTGGCTTCCGGGTTAAGCGGGCATTGTGCCAAGAAGCAGTGCGGCTTGGCTGGGTTGTGTTTCGGAAGACGCACGACTCTCGACCTTCGTACCTCCCGAAGCTTATAGCTTATAGAGCTTATAGAGACATACTCCAAGAGACTTGCAGCTGTAATTGCCGCAAAAGGTGGATCTACAAAGTATTGCCTTTGGGGGGGTGAATAGTTACGCACGCTCAAGTTTTCAGTTTTTTGTCTTATTTCTTGTTTGTTTCACACCCAAAAATATTTTGCATCTTCAAAGTGGTAGGCATGTTGTGTAAATCAAATGATACAAACCCCCCATAACCATTATAATTCCAGGTTGTAAGGCAACAAAATAGGAAAAATGCCAAGGGGGTGAATACTTTCGCAAGCCACTGTATATATACACTACCTGTCACGACTTCCGCCAAAGTCGGCCCCTCTCCTTGTTCGGGTGGTGTTCGGCGGTCGACGTCACCGGCTTTCTAGTCACCACCGATCCATGTTTCATTTTCGTTTTGTTTTGTCTGTATTACACACACCTGGTTTCAATTCCCATATCATGTTCCTTATTTAACCCTCTGGCATACATTTCTGTTCTGTCCGTGATTGTTGGTGTCTTAGTGGTTGTTGTAGGTGTTAGTTTGTATTTTCCTTATTGGAATATTGCTTGTTTGTTTTATTGAGTAAACTCAGTTGTTTTACTCTAAACTGTGTCCTGCGCCTGACTCCGCTACATCTCTGCACCCAATCGCTGACACTACCGTTCAAAAGTTTGGGGTCACTTAGAAATGTCAGTGACTCCGGGATGCTGGCCTTCTAGGCAGAGTTGCAAAGAAAAGGTCATATCTGACTGGCCAATAAAAAGAAAAGATTAAGATGGGCAAAAGAACACAGACACTGGACAGAGGAACTCTGCCTAGAAGGCCAGCATCCCGGAGTCGCCTCTTCACTGTTGACGTTGAGACTGGTGTTTTGCGGGTACTATTTAATGAAGCTGCCAGTTGAGGACTTGTGAGGCGTCTGTTTCTCAAACTAGACACTAATGTACTTGTCCTCTTGCTCAGTTTGGCACCGGGGCCTCCCACTCCTCTTTCTATTCTGTTTAGAGCCAGTATGCACTGTTCTGTGAAGGGAGTTGTACACAGCGTTTTATGAGATGGCAATCTCATTCTTGGCAATTTCTCACATGGAATAGCCTTCATTTCTCAGAACAGGAATAGACTGACGATTTTGAGGCTGTAATCGAACCCACAAATGCTGATGCTCCAGATACTCAACTAGTCTAAAGAAGGCCAGTTTTATTGCTTCTTTAATCAGAACAACAGTTTTCAGCTGTGCTAACATAATTGCAAAAGGGTTGTCTAATCATCAATTAGCCTTTTAAAATGATAAACTTGGATTAGCTAACACAACGTGCCATTGGAATACAGGAGCGCGATGGTTGCTAATAATGGGCCTCTGTACGCCTATGTAGATTTTGCATTAAAGAATAGTCCAAATTAAACGGGTCTATTTATACAATGAATATGAATTCGCAGGGCAGACATGATTAAATATTAATGCTTTAGATCTCTCACTAAAGCCTTCAGTCATACAAAAGATATACTTCAATCCAAACTGGTTCTCTAGCAAATTAGTAAGAATGTCTCACCCCGTGTACAAGAAAGGCCTTTTCCCCTTTATTCAGATTACAACTTTACAAATACTGTAAGACTGGTAGATTTATGTCACACGTGCATCAAACAAAAATATATGGAAATGTGTGCTCTACCCAAAATTACAACCAACTAATTGCAGCATTACCGCAATATTGGAAGAGGAAAGTGGAAGGGGGAAAGTAGGGAATCTGCATTAAACACCATAATTGGTTAAAGAAAAATGGTGATAAATAAAAAAGTATACCAGTTTCCTTCAAGGACCAAAAAATGGACAGCTGTGCCATATAGATGGCAAAATATTTGGGAAGAGATTTTCAACGTACCGATTCCATGGCACATGGTTTATGAACTGATACTCAAAACAACGCTGGATTCAAAATGTAACATTTTTCAATTTAAATTATTATCCCAAATTCTTGCAACCAATAGAATTGTATATATGGCGGGTACAACCTTCCCAGCTCTGCAGATTTTGCTGCGAAGAGACAGAATAATTAGATCAGTTGTTTTGGTACTGTCCATACGTACAGTAGCTTATTTTTGGTTGCAGGTTCAGGAATGGCTGAAGAATTGCAACTTTTACCTGAAGCTAACTCTGCAATACGGATGGTGTTAAGAGATAGATGGGAGGGGTTGAATGGACCTGAAGGTTGGGAATAATAACAACTAATAACAACAAGATAACTAATGTAAAACATACTGTGTCCGTAAAACATATATAGGTTCAGAACTTTTGTGAAAGAAATACTGTAGATGGGAGAGGTTGAGGTTAGATAAAGGACAGGAGTAAAAACAAATCAAATATAACTATTGTATAATAGTGTGCCTGTAAAATGTATATAGAATGTATAAGCTGGAAGTAGAAGCCTAAGAAATGTTGTTCACTTGTTTACTCCAATTAGGGGAGGGGTGGGAGGGTTAGAAAGTAATAAAGGAAAATATAAATTTTTTAAAGATGTGTGTGTACATATATGGATTCTTGGATTTGACGCCTTCTTGGATGGGCACTTCTAATGTAACTCTATTAAGTCCAATTTAAAAAAAAATTTTTTTTTACATTGTTTGCAAACTGATATGTGACACGTATTAATGCCAAAATAACATGTAGAACAGGCAACAACAAAAAATATATTTTAAATTTTTGACCGGTCACAACTGTACTGATGTAATCAGTAGTGCACAAAAAAAATCTCAGCACCTGGTCCGGACTGCCCTTACATGCAATATCTATTTAAGGAACATGCCATAACATTCATCCTCCTTTTACTTGAAAACAAATCATGTTCTTCTGATTATTTGAATTAATTAGAGCCCTGTTAAACAATTTGTCCTCTTGTCTCTTGATGCAGTGAAGAGCAGCCCCCTCCTCCACCTCCGCCGGTTGTGTACAACAGGTATGCAGATGACACACTCCGGGAAGTTGTCAAACGGCTAAGAGACCGGACAAATACCTACAAAGAGAGAGCTATTGACCCCTATGCTACCACACCTGAGATAAGCCCCCCTATCAGTAAGTGGACCTACTGTAAACAGATGTTGTTGTGTCAGTCAGTCAGTCAGTCAATCAATCAATCACTTTCGTTTTTGATTAGTTTCCAGTTGTCTAATAAGGAACAGTATATGTATCATACTGTACGTATAATATATTATACTTCAATACATATCGACCATGTTAGAATTTAGAAGGTCGGATATTCTCAACGATGAAGCCCAAATGTTAGACTATATAATTATAAACTCCTCTGCTATTCCATACCGCTCATATCATTCATAATGGTTTCTGCTTGTTTTCTACAGCCCCGGTCTTGAGGAAACCAGACTACCTGAGGAAGAAGGAGGCAGAGAGGATAAAAGCCGAGGAGGACGCAATAAAAAAAGCAGAAGCAGACGTGATAAAGGCAGTAGAGATGGCAAAGAAAAAGGAGGAGAAAGCGAAGGCGGACGCCGAGAAGAAGGAGGCAGAGCGGCTAAAGAAACAGGAGGAGGAGCAGGCAGCTAGAGATGCATCCATTTGTCCCATGATCAGCTTTTCCTTCATTGACACTATGATCCAACCAGTTGAAGACGCCATGGACTCAGTGCTTGGTAACACCATAGATCCATTCACAGGTAGTGCTCAGTTACACACTAAAGTACACCTACACACTACACTACAGCTACACACTAGGTAGGCAGCTAGCGGTGAAGAGTGCTGGGCCAGTAACCGAAAGGTTGCTGGTTTGAATCTTCGAGCCGACTAGGTGAAAAATCGTTCGATATGCCTTTGAGCAAGGCACTTATCCCTAATTGCTCTGGATAAGTGCATTTGCTAAATGACAAAAAATGAACAGCTTCATAATACAGTTACAAGGTATTCAGACCCCTTGCCTTTTTCCACATTTTGTTACGTTACAGCCTTATTCTAAAATGGATAAAATAGTTTTTGTCCCCCTCATCAATCTTCACACAATACCCCATAATGACAAAGCAAAAACAGTTTTTAATTTATTTTTGCTAATTTATAAAAAAAAATTATATCACATTTACATAAGTATTTAGACCCTTTACTCAGTACTTTGTTGAAGCAGCGATTACAGCCTTGAGTCTTCTTGGGTATGACGCTACAAGCTTGGCACACCTGTATTTGGGGAGTTTTCCTATTCTTCTCTGTAGATCCTCTCAAGCTCTGTCAGGTTGGATGTGGAGTGTTGCTGCACAGCTATTTTCAGGTCTCTCCAGAGATGTTAGATCAGGTTCATCCAGGTTCTGGCTGAGCCACTCAAGGACACTCAGAGACTTGTCCCGAAGCCACTCCTGCGTGGTCTTGGCTGTGCGCATAGGGTCATTGTCCTGTTGGAAGGTGTACAATTGTCCCAGTCTGAGGTTTTGAGCGCTCTGGAGCAAGTTTTTATCAAGGATCTCTCTGTACATTGCTACATTCATCTTTCCCTCGATCCTGACTAGTCTCCCAGTCCCTGCTGCTGCTGAAAAACCTCCCGACAGCATGATGCTGCCACCACCATGCTTCACTGTAGGGATGGTGCCTGGTTTCCTCCAGACGTGATGCTTGGCATTCAGGCCAAAGAGTTTAATCTTGTTTCTCATGGTCTGAGAGTCCTTTAGGTGCCTTTTGGCAAACTCCAAGCGGACGCTCATGTGCCTTTTACTGACAGGTGTGTGCCTTTCCAAATCATGTCCAATCAAATGAATTTACCACAGGTGGACTCCAATCAAGTTGTAGGAACATCTCAAGGATGATCAGTGGCAAAGGGTCTCATAGCAAAGGGTCTGAATACTTATGCAAATAAGGTATTTCAGTTTATTTTATTCTATATATTTGCAAACATTTCGAAAACCTGTTTTCGCTTTGTCATTATGGGGTATTGTGTGTAGATTGATGAGAAAAACAATTAATTTAATCAATTTTAGAACAAGGCTGTAACGTAACAACATACAGTTACACACTACACTAAAGTTACACACTACAGTTACACACTAAAGCTAAAGTTACACACTACAGCTACACACTAAACTATAACTACACACTACAGCTAAAGTTACACACTACAACTACACACTACACTACAGCCACACACTACATATCAGCTACACTTCACTACAGCTACACACTACAATACAGCTGCGCACTACACTACAGCTGCACTCTACACTAAAGGCACACACTTCACTACAGCTGCATCCTACACTACAGTTACACACTACAGCCACACACTACATCTCAGCTACACTTCACTACAGCTACAGCTACATACCACACAACTCTACAGCTGCACACTACAGCTACATACCACACTTCACTACAGCTACAGCTACATACCACACAACTCTACAGCTGCACACTACACTACAGCTGCACACTACACTACAGCTACACTACAGCCACACACTACATGTCAGCTACACTTCACTACAGCTACACACTTCACTACAGCTGCACCCTACACTATATTTACACACTACACTACAGCTGCACACTACACTACAGCCACACACTACATCTCAGCTACACTTCACTACAGCTACACACTTCACTACAGCTGCACCCTACACTACATTTACACACTACACTACAGCTGCACACTACAGCTACACACTACAGTAAAACACTAAAGCTACACACTACAGTTACACACTGCACCACAGTTACACACTACAGCTGCACACTACAGCTACACACTACAGTAAAACACTAAAGCTACACACTACAGTTACACACTGCACCACAGTTACACACTACAGCTACACACTACACCTACACACTACAGCTACACACTACACTACAGCTACACACTACACCTACACACTACAGCTACACACTACAGCTACACACTACAGCTACACACTACACTAAAGTTACACACTACAGTTACACACTTCAGCTACATCTACACACTACACTAAAGTTACGCACTGCAGCTACACACTGCACTACAGTTACACACTACAGTTACTCACTACACAACATCTACACACTACAGCTACACACTACAGCTAAAGTTACACACTACAGTTACACACTACGCAACAGCTACACACTACAGTTACTCACTACACAACAGCTACACACTACAGTTACTCACTACACAACAGCTACACACGACAGCTAAAGTTACACACAACAGCTACACACTACAGTTACACACTACACTAAAGTTACACACTATAGTTACACACTACAGCTAAAGTTACACACTACAGTTACACACTACACTACAGTTACACACTACACTACAGCTGCACACTAGACTCAGGGTTGGGTAGGCTACTTTCTATATGTAATCCGTTACAGTTACTGGTTACCTGTCGAAAATTGTAATCAGTAATGTAGCTTTTGGATTGCCCAAACTCAGTAATGTAATCTGATTACATTCAGTTACTTTTAGATTACTTTCCCATTAAGAGGCATTAGAAGAAAACAAAAGTGTATGTTACATTTTACTTTATGGGTTTGTTATGTAGACTTCTTCTAACCCATCGCTTTCTATTACATATAATAATACGATACAATTATATCACACTACAGCACCATACCACACAACTCTACAGCTGCACACTACACTACAGCTACATACCACACAACTCTACAGCTGCACACTACAGCTACATACCACACTTCACTACAGCTACATACCACACAACTCTACAGCTGCACACTACACTACAGCTACATACCACACAACTCTACAGCTGCACACTACAGCTACATACCACACTTCACTACAGCTACATACCACACAACTCTACAGCTGCACACTACACTACAGCTGCACACTACACTACAGCTACACTACAGCCACACACTACATGTCAGCTACACTTCACTACAGCTACACACTTCACTACAGCCACACACTACATGTCAGCTACACTTCACTACAGCTACACACTACACTACAGCTACACACTACACTACAGCCACACACTACATGTCAGCTACACTTCACTACAGCTACACACTACACTACAGCTACACACTGCACTACAGCTACACACTACACTACAGCTACACACTTCATTAGAGCTACACACTACACTACAGCTACACACTACACTACAGTTACACACTTCACTACAGCTACACACTACACAACAGTTACACACTTCACTACAGCTACACACTTCACTACAGCTACACACTACACTACAGCTACACACTACACTACAGTTACACACTTCACTACAGCTACACACTACACAACAGTTACACACTGCACTACAGTTACACACTACAGCTATACACTACAGTTACACACTACACTAAAGTTACACACTACAGTTACACACTACACTACAGCTACACACTATACTACAGTTACACTCTCAGTTACACACTGCACTACAGCTACACACTACACCTGTACACTACAGCTCCACACATCATAACAGCTGCGCACAACACTACAGCTACATACTACACTACAGCTACACACTAAAGTTACACACTACAGTTACACACTGCACTACAGTTACACACTACAGCTGTACACTACAGCTCCACACATCATAACAGCTGCGCACAACACTACAGCTACATACTACACTACAGCTACACGCTAAAGTTACGCACTACAGCTGCACACTGCACTACAGTTACACACTACAGCTACATACACCGACATTGCGACACTAAAGTGACACGCTACACTTCCACGACTACAGCTACACACTACACTTACACTACACTAATGTTACACACTACACTACAGTTACACTCTACTATTACACACTACAGCTACACACTACACACCACTACAGCTGTGCCCTGCAGCTACACACTAAAGCTGCACAATACACTACAGCTACACACTACACTACAGTTACACACTACACTACAGCGACAGACTACACTACAGCTGCAGACGACAGTTACACACTACACTACAGGTACACACTACACACTACAGTTACACACTACAGTTACACACTACAGCTACACACTACAGTTACACACTACAGTTACACGCTACAGTTACACAATACACTACAGCTACACACTACACTACAGTTACACACTACACTTACACACAACACTACAGTAGTACACTACAGCTGCACACTACACTACAGGTACACACTACACACTACAGTTACACACTACAGTTACACACTACAGCTACACAATACACTACAGCTACACACTACACTACAGTTACACACTACACTTACACACAACACTACAGCTGCACACTACACTACAGTTACACACTACACTTACACACAACACTACAGCTGCACACTACACTACAGGTACACACTACACACTACAGTTACACACTACAGTTACACACTACAGCTACACACTACAGTTACACACTACAGTTACACGCAACAGTTACACAATACACTACAGCTACACACTACACTACAGTTACACACTACACTTACACACAACACTACAGTAGTACACTACAGCTGCACACTACGCTACAGCTACACACTTCACTACAGCTGCACACTACGCTACAGCTGCACACTACGCTACAGCTACACACTACGCTACAGCTACACACTACGCTACAGCTACACACTACACTACAGCTACACTACAGCCACACACTACATGTCAGCTACACTTCACTACAGCTACACACTTCACTACAGCCACACACTACATGTCAGCTACACTTCACTACAGCTACACACTACACTACAGCTACACACTACACTACAGCCACACACTACATGTCAGCTACACTTCACTACAGCTACACACTACACTACAGCCACACACTACATGTCAGCTACACTTCACTACAGCTACACACTACACTACAGCTACACACTGCACTACAGCTACACACTACACTACAGCTACACACTTCATTAGAGCTACACACTACACTACAGCTACACACTACACTACAGTTACACACTTCACTACAGCTACACACTACACAACAGTTACACACTTCACTACAGCTACACACTTCACTACAGCTACACACTACACTACAGCTACACACTACACTACAGCTACACACTACACTACAGTTACACACTTCACTACAGCTACACACTACACAACAGTTACACACTGCACTACAGTTACACACTACAGCTATACACTACAGTTACACACTACACTAAAGTTACACACTACAGTTACACACTACAGTTACACACTACACTACAGCTACACACTATACTACAGTTACACTCTCAGTTACACACTGCACTACAGCTACACACTACAGCTGTACACTACAGTTACACACTACACTAAAGTTACACACTGCACTACAGTTACACACTACAGCTATACACTACAGTTACACACTACACTAAAGTTACACACTACAGTTACACACTACACAACAGTTACACACTACAGTTACACACTACAGTTACACACTACACAACAGTTACACACTGCACTACAGTTACACACTACAGCTATACACTACAGTTACACACTACACTAAAGTTACACACTACAGTTACACACTACACTACAGCTACACACTATACTACAGTTACACTCTCAGTTACACACTGCACTACAGCTACACACTACAGCTGTACACTACAGCTCCACACATCATAACAGCTGCGCACAACACTACAGCTACATACTACACTACAGCTACACACTAAAGTTACACACTACAGCTACACACTGCACTACAGTTACACACTACAGCTACACATTACACCTACATGCTACACTAAAGTTACACACTACACTTCCACACTACAGCTACACACTACACTTACACTACACTAATGCTACACACTACACTACAGTTACACTCTACTATTACACACTACAGCTACACACTACACACCACTACAGCTGTGCCCTGCAGCTACACACTAAAGCTGCACAATACACTACAGCTACACACTACACTACAGTTACACACTACACTACAGCGACAGACTACACTACAGCTGCAGACTACAGTTACACACTACACTACAGGTACACACTACACACTACAGTTACACACTACAGTTACACACTACAGCTACACACTACAGTTACACACTACAGTTACACGCTACAGTTACACAATACACTACAGCTACACACTACACTACAGTTACACACTACACTTACACACAACACTACAGTAGTACACTACAGCTGCACACTACACTACAGGTACACACTACACACTACAGTTACACACTACAGCTACACACTACAGTTACACACTACAGTTACACGCTACAGTTACACAATACACTACAGCTACACACTACACTACAGTTACACACTACACTTACACACAACACTACAGTAGTACACTACAGCTGCACACTACGCTACAGCTACACACTTCACTACAGCTGCACACTACGCTACAGCTGCACACTACGCTACAGCTACACACTACGCTACAGCTACACACTTCGCTACAGCTGCACACTACGCTACAGCTGCACACTACGCTACAGCTGCACACTACGCTACAGCTGCACACTACGCTACAGCTACACACTACGCTACAGCTACACACTTCACTACAGCTGCACACTACGCTACAGCTGCACACTACGCTACAGCTGCACACTACGCTACAGCTGCACACTACGCTACAGCTACACACTACGCTACAGCTACACACTACGCTACAGCTGCACACTACGCTACAGCTGCACACTACGCTACAGCTACACACTACGCTACAGCTACACACTACGCTACAGCTGCACACTACGCTACAGCTACACACTACGCTACAGCTACACACTACGCTACAGCTGCACACTACGCTACAGCTGCATACTACGCTACAGCTGCACACTACGCTACAGCTACACACTACGCTACAGCTACACACTACACTACAGCTGCACACTACGCTACAGCTGCACACTACGCTACAGCTGCACACTACACTACAGCTACACTACACTTACACACTACACTACAGTAGTACACTACAGCTACACTACAGCTGCACACTACACTACAGCTACACACTACACTTACACACAACACTACAGTAGTACACTACAGCTACACACTACACTACAGCTACACACTACACTACAGCTACACACTACACTTACACACAACACTACAGTAGTACACTACAGCTACACACTACACTACAGCTACACACTACACTACAGGAGGAGTTATGGACTACACAGTAGTTTCGGCTTCTTTAACATTTGTTCATTCATTTTCTTTTTCTGTATCTGTCTTTCTCTCTCTCTCTTTCTCTAGATCGCAAGTATATTGCTTGGATAACACTTGTAAGTTTGGCATTCAACTACAACGCTTGGTTTACACCGGTTCGCTTGGTCTTCCCCATCCACACTCCAGTGTCCGTTCCTTTCTGGATATTTGCTGACATTCTTGCTGACAGTGTCAACGTCATAGATATCGTCCTCTGGCAACCCCGACTGCAGTTTGTGAAAGGAGGAGACATTATTGTAAGTCATTCTAAATATCACTAGAGAAAGATGAAGGTCTTGATACTGCGTGTGTGTGTGTTAGTGGAGGACGCTGAGGAGAGAACGGCTCATAATATGGTCTGGAATGCAGTACGATGGAATGGAGTGAATGGAATGGAATGGTATCAAACTCATGAGAACCATGTTTTTTTATACCATTCAATGTATTCCATTCCAGCCATTATCATGAGCCATTCTCCAATCAGCAGCATCCGCTGGTGTGTTTGTGTGTGTTCGTACATGCAAGTTTGTGTATGTGCAAGTGCGCATGCATATGCTTTGTATGTACTTCTAACATATATTATATTATTAGGCAACAATTCCACCATAATGTAGAGAAACATGCAGGTTAATAAGACTTCATGTTATATTTCAGAAAGACCGGACTGTGACGAAGCCACATTATCGAGAGATTCCGAGGTTTAATGTGAGCTCTTATTTCATCATTTCTCACACTTTCACCTTGTGTACTCCCATAAACTTTGTTGATGGTATTCACTCTGCGTATATTATACTATACAGAGATACACACAGTGCAACATTGTTCATTCCACTTCGAGGCATAATTCAAGTAACATATCACACATATTGATGTAGAAATATCAAGACCATGTACGGTACTGTAGATATGTTGTACTTGTTTCAAGTTGAGTATATTATTTCCACCTAACATTGTATTTTCTTTCTGTTGGGGCAGTTGGATATGATCAGCATCATCCCATTCGAACTGCTCGGTATCCCGTTTGGATTCTCTGCTTTATACAGACTCAACCGTCTACTGAGGGTAGACACTGCAGTTATCTTTATCACCAAACATGATATGTTTCGTTCTTCATCTTCTATTAAATTGCTATAGATTACATTAGACTAGAGGGTGACATTAGGACATTAGATAGTGTTTGGGGAACAACATGCATGCACATCTATGAAGCTTTGACGTATGCTGACTCTCAGTTTGAAAAAATAATGATGGATATCTGATGATAGATGCAATTTGTTTCCTTTTGTTCTCTCATGACATTTACAGTACCAATGTTTTTCTGGCTTTCGTTTCACAGATAGACATGTTTTTCGAGTTCAGCGATCGGCTTGAGAGTATCATGGCCAAGGCTTACATCTGGAGGTATTCCCATCAAACAGACACAGTCACATCCAAAATTACTGGCACCCTTGATAAAGAATACTGTATAAAATATTTTATGAATATACTCAGGTATATTGTATGCAAAAAAAAGGGAAATATATATTATTTTATCATAATACAATTGCTCGGGGGAAAATAAAAGATAGGTGTCAAAATGATTGAAACTTTGCAAGAATAACGGCTCTTAACCTTTTTCTATAATGTTTTATGATATTGAAGAACACATTGGGAGGGATTTTAGATCATTCCTCAATACAGCATCTTTACAGATGCTTTGTATCCTTCGGTGTACGCTTATGGACTGCCCTCTTCAATTCAAACCACAGGTTTAGGGTTCAAGTCGGGAGACTGAGATGGACTTTGCAAAATGTTGATTTTGTGGTCAATTAACCATTTTGTATATTTTGATGTGTGGTTGTGGTCATTGTCTTGCTGGAAGATCCACTTGTGACCAAATTTCAGCCTCCTGGCAGAGACAACCATGTTTTTTTGGCTAAAATGTCCTTGTACTTGGTAGAGTTCATGATGCTGTTGACCTTAACAAGGGCCCCAGGACCAGTAGAAGCAAAGCAGCCCCATAACATAAATGATCCACCACCATGTTTACAGTAAGTATGAGGTTATTTTCTGCATATGCATCCTTCTATTGAGGCCAAACCCACCACTGGTATGCATCGTCTGACCACAGCACCCGGTTCCAATCTAAGTGCCAATGGTGTTTAACAAACTTCAGGCGTTTACATTTGCTCTCAGTAAAGGCTTTTTCATGGCAACCCCTATTGGTATGGAGGTGGCGTCTAATTGTAGATTTGGACCCAAGATGCGTTCTGTAGTTCTGTAATTCTCCAACTCCTTTCCTTGGACTTTCTTTGCCTCTTGGAACCATTTGTCTCACTGTGAGTGGGGAGAAGGTACACCTGGGTCAAGTTTACCATTGTTCCAGTAGTATTAAACTTCTTAATTGTTGCCCTAATAGTGTAAGTGGTATATTTCGTTTTCAGTGGGTTTTTTGTACCCATTTGCCTGATTATTGGAAGTCAACAACTAGTTGTCTCTTTTCATTTGTGAGTTCTTTGCCCATGGTGATGACAAATTGGTTTTACATACACATTAACTTGTTTTTATACTCCAGTGAAACAGGTAACCATGTAAGTCCACAATACAGTTCCTTAAATTGAGATTAATAAAAAAAATATGGAATGTTAATGCAGATTACATTTTGTTTGATTTTATTTGGAAGAATCGTTAGGGGTGCCAATCCTTTTTTGTTTGTTTGTGACCAACTTTTGACTCAGTTTTGTCATTTTATTTTTCAGAGAGGTTGCAGGTACAAAAATAATGAAATAAATGCATACAAAGATAACTCATAACCCATTGTCCCCATGCTTCCCACCCCGCCTACCTGATTTAGGGGACACAGTGAACAGTAAGGAGTTGCGGTCAATTTCATCATAAAATGTTTAGTTGGTTTTAAATACAGTCTGTGAACAAACTTAAAATGTATAAATTGTTGGTTCGGATTACAGGATGCCAAAGTCATATTTTTCCATATTCTGTTCCAGTTAAAGGGTGGTTCAGATTGAGTTAGATCTGTGGCTAGCTCAGAATATGAGCTTTCCAAAAGTTGTTTATATATTATAGAGATCGGTCCTTTCAGGAGCACAGATCATTTATTTATAAATCCCATCATTGGATGTTCCTCGTAGTTGCGTTTCCCAAGGGACTCCATAGGCCAATATAGCTGACCTAACTTGTAAATATATACTGATCAAAAATATTAGCGCGCCATGTAAAGTGTTGAGCCTATGTTTCATGAGCTGAAATAAAATATCCCAGAAATATTCCATACACACAAAAAGCTTATTTCTCAAAAATGTTGTGTACACATTTGTTTACATCACTGTTAGTGAGCATTTCTCCTTTGCCAAGATCATCCATCCACCTGACAGGTGTGGCATATCAAGAAGCTGACTAAACAGCATGATGATTACACAGGTGCACCTTCTGCTGGGGACAGTAAAAGGACACTAAAATGTGCAGTTTTCTAAAACACAATGCCACAGATGTCTAAAGTTTAGGAGGGAGGGTGCAATTGGCCTGATGACTGCAGGAGTGTCCACCAGAGCTGTTGCCGGAGAATTTAATATTAATTTCCATAAGCCTCCTCCAACGTTGTTTTAGAGATTTTGGCAGTACGTCAAACCGGCCTCACAACCGCAGACCACTTGTAACCATGCCAGCCCAGGACTTCCACATCCGGCAGCTTCACCTGCGGGATCATCTGAGACCAGCCACCTGGACAGCTAATGAAACTGAGTAGTATTTCTGTCTGTAATAAAGCCCTTTTGTGGGGAAAAACTAATTCTGATTGGCTGGGCCTGGGCCTGGTTCCCCAGTGGGTAAGCCTGGCTCTCAAGTGGCAGGCCTATATAAAAAGGAGTTACCCAGTAATGTGTATGTATCTTTCAAATCTTGGAATGTTCTCAAACCATTACTGTCCATGATATTGGTAAGGGTACGGATTCCACATTTGGAACAATGGGGGGGGGGATGCAAAAGACCGCCCTCCAGATTGCAAGCCATTATTGGGAAATATTGGAGTATGGGCATGTCATTTTGATTTCCAGTTACATTGCTTTAAAATGTGGCACCAAATGGAAATTGTGTGAGCAGTAATAGGACCAAAGTGTAGTTTACATTCTTAAGGGATATATCAGTGAAGACCACCTGTTCTAGGGCAATAGGAGACACCAGGGGGCGGAATAATCATTTCTAAACCAATTCAGGATGGGGTAAAATGCTAACTTCTGGAAATACAATTTAAAGTTTGGTACGGATATTCCTCCTTTATCAAGGGTGCGAATAATTTCGGATGTGACTTGTTTCAAATCTATAAAATGGAAGTGTCTGCTATGTGGCATAGTCTAGTTAGATGTGTGATGAATGATGGTAATACATTATGAAGATGATACAGGATGAATGGAGGATGCTAGAATACTGTAGCTTTAGCAGAGCCGCAACAGAAAACCATTATCTAAGACTTCTTCTTCCCTGCCGTTTATTCAGAGTTGGTCGCACTACTGGCTACTTGCTGTACATGCTCCATCTCAATGCCTGTTTCTACTACGTGGCGTCAGTGTACCTTGGCATCGGCACCTCCAAATGGGTCTACAATGGAGAGGGAACCGCGTACGTATATTATTGTGGAGTTATATTTTGAGGAATTTTGAGGAAATTAACAGAATTTTCATCCTGAGGAGTAAAATGTTCTATACTTCCAATATAGTCTCTTGTCTCCGAGACTACTGTTACAGTTTAACAGTTTCTCAATTTGTAGTTTTCCCTAAACCAGTGTCTCCATTGCCTTCACTGTGGATTAGGGGTGTGAGTAACCGTCTTCCTTCCTACAGGTACCTGCGTTGTTATTACTTCGCTGTTCGTAGTCTGATCAACATCGGGGGTCTTCCTGAGCCTGGCACTGTGTTTGAGATCTGTTTCCAGATGACCAACTTCTTTACTGGTGTCTTTGTGTTCTCCAGTTTGATTGGACAGGTACAGTATCACTATTCTAAAGACATGCAGAATGCACTCCAGGCAAGAGGCAGCCATCCTCTTGTAACAATTATGATTGTGGTAAATTCCATTTCAATTCAGGAAGTCAACTGACATTGCAAATCAAATTTCTTATTTCTTTCAAATGAGGAAATGGACTAAAATGTAATTCTGGAATTGATAGATTGAAATGGAATTGACCCCAACACTGGTTTGTTGTGTGGTCCTGGATTGAAAGTATTTTATTTGTTTCTTCTGGTACAGATGAGAGATGTCATCGGGGCTGCCACGCAGGGCCAGACATATTTCCGGGCCTCCATGGACGGCTGTGTGGAATACATGAACACTTTCACCATCCCCGACCTGGTGCAGAACAGAGTACGCACCTGGTACAACTACACCTGGGACGCCCAGGGAATGCTGGGTAAGCAATAAATAATAGTGGGGAATAAATTAATCTTGACTCCATGCTGTCATAATTGTGCTGTAAATAATGTTAAAATGTCATTTTATGGCAAATCGTCAACTAACATGGTGTACATTTGCTCTGTAGTAATGTCTTGACAATTTTTTTTCTTCCTCTTACATCTCTCCCTCCTCTCTCTCCAGACGAGTCTATACTGCTGGAGCAGATGCCTCTTGTAATGAGAACAGCCATTGGTGTGGATGTAAACTTTGCCACCTTCGATAAAATTGCTCTTTTTCAGGTAAATATAGGTCGAAATGAACTTGTCATTATGCCAACAGGCAACTAACAGCCCACCTGCATCACCCTCTGAATGTTGGCTAAATGTTATCTGACTGTTTTCTCGATGTCTTTATTCCCAAGGGCTGTGATAAGCAGATGTTGGTAGACATGTTGCTGAGGCTCAAGTCTATTATATATCTACCTGGGGACTTTGTGGTGAAGAAGGTGAGTGTATGGGATTGTCACTGTTGCATAATATAGTCAATATGTATTTTCTTTATATACACTTGGATCACAGGAGGTTGGTGGCATGTTAATTGGGGAGGATGGGCTCATGGTAATGGCTGGAGCGGAATAGGTGGAATGGTATGAAATACATCAAACACATGGTTTCCATGTGATGTCATTCCATTCGCTCCGTTCCAGCCATTATTATGAGCCGTTCTCCACTCAGCAGCCTCCACTGACTTGGATTTTAGTCTTTTTCAAAACAATACAGCAAAAAGCAACAGAAACAATGAAACTGAAGAATAAATAAAAGCAAACAGAAGATGCCATCCAATACGTACTGAATAATATATAAAGTAAGTATACAGAGTTGTATTGTTAACAAGATATTAGTTAATCAGGTCTTCCTGGTTTGTGAATATCCATTTGTCCCAGTTACTTTCAAATACAGGTTTTTGGAGTCTTAAAGCATATGTCAAGCTTTCTATATTAAAGATTTCTTGGATTATACTTTGCCATTCTTAACATTTTGGGCTTCTACTTTATACCAGTTCCTGGTAATGGCTTTTCTACTTGCAGCAAGGATAACTTTTATCAGGTATCTGTCACTGCCCATCACATTCTCTGGAACATTACCAAGGTACATTACAGTTCTAGGGACTTCATATACTAGGACATCTTTTAACACCGAACATACATAATCCCAAAACAATGACATCTTCTGACATTCCCCAAAACAATGGGTGTGGTTGGCATCCACGTGGTCCCATAGCCACCAGCATGGCTGTTGTATACCTAGCTGTTGACTTTTGATTCTAGGAGTGACAAAAAAACTGCTAATATTTTTCCAACAAAACTCTCTCCATGTTCTTGAGTTTGTAGAAGTACGTTGAGTACTGCATATATTGTCCCAGTCTTCCTCTGAGATGTCTATATTCAGTTCCTTTTCCCAATTTAACTTTTACTATATGCATTTCAAATCACATGGTTAATCATATTTGGTTTGGTATTGAATACATTTCTCTCTTTTTCAAAATAGTCCCTTAACTGTAAGTATCTGAAGAAATCTTAGTTTTCCATGCCATATTCCTCCTTTTAAATTCTGAAAACCTAAGAGTTCTCCATCTTCTACAATGTTACATTACATGTTGTAATGCCTCTCTCAGGCCATTCCTTATTTAAAAAAAAATCATAAATAGCTGGTTTAAATTTTGGATCAAAACGCAAACCATTTCAACATTCCTGTTAATGTCCCAAATGTGTCTTTATCCCCAGCTACAGACTGGATTGGGCGACCTTGAACGGCAGCCTCAATATCTTTCCATATAGCACTGTATTGTGAGTCACACCAACATACTATTGGCCTAAATTGTGCAGCTAAGTAATATTCCCTAAGATTAGATAGTGCCCTCCCCCCTTTGTCTTTAGGGAGCTGAAGAGTCTAATATCTAATCCTTGGTTACCTCCAAATGAACCGTGATATGAATTGTTTCAGGGGGACCGCAACTGATAGAGACTGGAATAGGTAAAGCAATATGGGGAAAATATTAATTTAACTGTCTCTATTATAGAGCTGAAATCTAAATGAAGGGACCATCTTTCTACTGTATATTTTTAGGAATATTTAGGATAATTGGTTTATAATTTGTTATATACACTGAGTGTAAAAAACATTATGAACACCTGCTCTTTTCATTACATAGATTGACCAGGTGAAAGCTATGATCCCTTATTGTCACTTGTTCAATCCATTTCAATAAGTGTAGATGAAAGGGAGGAAGGATTTCTAAGCCTTGAGACAATTGAGACATTGTGTATGTGTGCCATTCAGAATGGGCAAGACAAAATATTTTAATTCCTTTGAACAGGGTATGGTGGTTGTGCCAGGCAAACCCATTTGTGTCAAGAACTGCAACGCTGCAGGGTTTTTCACACTCAACAGTTCCCAGTGTGTATCAACAATAGTCCACCACCAAAGGACATCCAGCCAACTTGACACAACCGTGGGAAGCATTGGAGTCAGAGTTGTGGACTCGAGTCACATGACTTGGAATCGAGTCACAAATTTGATGACTTGAGACTCGACTTGATATAAAATAACTTGAGACTTGACGTCTCAAGACTCGGGACTCAACTTTGACTTGAGATTGATGATTTGAACTGGCCAGGTTTTGACACTCATTTTGTGGCACAGAATCTACGTGGATTACTCTACACGCAGCCAGAGAGAGTAGCCGCAGCAGCATCGCCCTTGCAACAGATTGGCCAGTGAAAGGTACACTCGGCACTGATTGTTCCAGCAAACTGTCAATCAAAACAGGAAGGGTGGTGAGCTAGCGAACAGAGATTGCTGACTTGCTGTACAGCTATCGGATCAGGTGCCACGTCAACGTCAAATTATAGGAAGAGAGGATAGATAGATCCTTAAATGGTTTGGTGATCGAGAATATTAGCTGTTTACTTTGCAAGCTCATCAGCAAATGGGCAATAATTACTAGCATAGGCATACTGATATTGTGGTATGTAACAATTGCTTGAAATAGATCATTTACTTATGAAGCTTGCATTTGGAATTTGTTTAAAATTACACAACATGACCAAAAGTATGTGGACACCTGCTCGTCAAACATCTCATTCCAAAATCATAGGAATTAATATGGAGTTGGTCCCCCCTTGGCTGCTATAACTGCCTCCACTCTTCTGAGAAGGCTTTCCACTAGATGTTGGAACATTGCTGCGGGGACTTGCTTCCATTCAGCCACAAGAGCATTTGTAAGGTCAGGCACAGATGTTGGGCGATTAGGCAGTCAGCGTTCCAATTCATCCCAAAGGTATTCGATGGGGTTGAGATCAAGGCTCTGTGCATGCCAGTCACGTTCTTCCACACCGACCTCGACAATCCATTTCTGTATGGACCTCGCTTTGAGCACAGGGGCATTGTCATGCTGAAACTATAAAGGGCCTTACCCAAACTGTTGCCACAAAGTTGGAAGCACAGAATTGTCTAGAATGTCATTGTATGCTGTAGTGTTAAGATTTCCCCCATGCCCGAACCATGAAAAACAGCCCCAGACCATTATTCCTCCTCCACCAAACTTTACTGTTGGCACTATGCATTCGTTCTCCTGGCATCTGCCAAACACAGATTAGTCAGTCGGACTGCCAGATGGTGAAGTGTGATTAATCACTCCAGAGAACGCATTTCCACTGCTCCAGAGTCCAATGGTGGCAAGCTTTACACCACTACAGCCTATGCTTGGCATTGCGCATGCTGATCTTATGCTTGTGTACGGCTGCTCGGCCATGGAAACCCATTTCATGAAGCTCCTGACAAACAGTTCATGTGCTGACGTTGCTTCCAGAGGCAGTTTAGATCTGGGTAGTGAATGTTGCAACCGAGGAAAGACAATTTTTACTCGTTATGCGCTTCAATACTCTGCAGTCCCGTTCCATGAGCTTGTGTGGCCTACCACTTTAAGGCTGAGCCATTGTTGCTCCTAGACTTTCCACTTCACAATAACAGCACTTACAGTTGCCCGGGGAAGCTCTAGCACGGCAGAAATTTGACAAACTGACTTGTTGGAAAGGTGGCATCCTATGACTGTGCCACATTGAAAGTCACTGAGCTCTTCAGTAAGGCTATTCTACTGCCAATGTTTGTCTATGGAGACTGCATGGCTTTGTGCTCGATTTTATGCAACGGGTGTGGCTGAAAAAGCTCAATCCACTAATTTGAATGGTTGTCCACATACTTTTGTATATATAGTGTATTACTGTGGCGAAGACGTATCATAGGCGCGGCTCTTAACTTGCGCTCTCCAAACTACC
Source organism: Salvelinus alpinus (assembly GCF_045679555.1). Taxonomy (NCBI): domain Eukaryota; kingdom Metazoa; phylum Chordata; class Actinopteri; order Salmoniformes; family Salmonidae; genus Salvelinus; species Salvelinus alpinus. Next base: position 75,013,655 of record NC_092093.1, read on the forward strand.
GCCAGTGGAGAGTGCTTTTTTTTCTCTTGTTGAAATGCTTGCTCTCGCTTTCACACATTTAAATGCATAGGCCGGCCCCATGTGGTAACTCTATATTCCATCTCATACTACAATAACTGCTGGCGTTTCATCATTCCATCCCCGTAGAGTTTATTGCAACACAGACATTTCTGTTTGATAGGCCTACGATACATTTTTATATAGCCAACCATTTCTTACCCTCAGTGGGCACAATGTTTATTCTGCACATGAATGTTCACAAGACTCACGAGGTAGAAGTTCTGTTTATTAAATTCAATGTTTGGTTTTCTTTGTTCATATTTCCCGGGTTATGTCAGAGTTCTGTGTCCTCTGTCTCTGTCATTCTGGTTGTGCGTAATAAGAGCGAGTAATAAGCTACGTGGCCTGCACTCCACACGTTGGAGTCGTTGAATAAGATAAAATGATTGTTTGATATATGCATGGTGTTGGAATATCATGAATAATCAGTGCTTGACTTGGGCAGTCCCTCATCAGAGCTGAGTACGGCCACCTCAAATGTTCTACTGCTTGAGCTCCTGTTCCTCTTATAGAATATTAGCTCAAAATTATTGTGGAGCTCCTGAACCTAAATATAAACAGTACCTGCACCTATTTCAGCCCAAGTCAAGCCCTGATAATAATCATTTAGTCTGATTAAGACTAATATACCAATGTAACAATGGATGTAGAAATGGCCTTTTACATTGTAGAACCAGTTTATTGGTTGTTATTGCCAATTGGGTATGGTCCTGGGGTCCCTATTTTACAATTTACATCATTAAAATGTGTATAGACAAAGTAATGAAAAGGGTTGTCTGGTAGACTCAATAAATTGACAAAAATATGTAGTTGAACAAGTCGTTGCATGTATCGATTTTTTTTTTTAGGCTTGCTCTTAGAATGCATGACTTGGACTTGACTTGAGTCTAGACCCATTCTACTTGGGAATCGATTTTAGACTCAGACCTTGTGACTCGCTTGTGACTTGGAGTCAACATGGGCCAGCATCCCTGTGGAACGCTTTCGACACCGTGTCCATGCCCTTACGAATTGAGGCTGTTCTGATGGCATATTCTTCCAGAATGTTCATTAGTTTTGGGAAGCAAGTGTTATGGTCAGTCAATTTTATGCTCTTTTCCTCTGATGCTAATACCTTGTAAATCATAATTTTGCTTTATCGCTCTGCTCAATGTACAAGGCGATAACTCAGGTGAGGTGCAGCATCCCTGACATGTGCCACGCTGTAAAGTTATTTTGTCAGATGGCCATTCACTTTAATGACAAATGTTTTTTTAAATATTGGATTGCGTCCTTTTTAAAGCCAAATCTCTCTAAAACTAGACATGAGTAAAATTAATGTTAAATGCCTTTTCTGCATCTAAATGGACCAATAGTGCTTTTCCTTAATCTGATTTATGATATGTAGTTGTCTTGGGTTTGACGGCCTCTAATAAACCCAGTTTGGTCCAACTCAATTTGATCCGACAAAGGTTTCAAGTCTCTTGGTAATTACCGAGGTGTATAGCTTATAGTCATAATTCAAAATCGAGATTGGCCTATAATTACTGATTTGTTCTTTACCCTCTTTTGGTATGACAGTTATGATGGCTTCCTTCCATGAGGGAGGGGCTTCTTCCTTGCAATGAGGATAAAAGTCAATATGTAATTTCAGAGCATCCACAACGTCACCATGTGGTTTTAAACTAAACTCAGCAAAAAAAGAAACATCCCTTTTTCAGGACTCTGTCTTTCACAAATAATTCATAAAAATCCAAATAACTTCACAGATCTTCATTGTAAAGAGTTTTAACACTGTTTCCCATGCTGGTTCAATGAATCATAAACAATTAATGAACATGCACCTGTGGAACCGTCGTTAAGACACTAACAGCTTACAGACGGTAAGCGATTAAGGTTACAGTTATGAAAACTAAGAACATTAGAGGCCTTTCTACTGACTCTGAAAAACACTAAAAGAAAGATGCCCAGGGTCCCTGCTCATCTGTGTGAACGTGCCTTAGGCATGCTGCAAGGAGGCATGAGGACTGCAGTGGCCAGGGCAATAAATTGCAATGTCCGTACTGTGAGACGCCTAAGACAGCACTACAGGGAGACAGGACGGACAGCTGATCGTCCTCGCAGTGGCAGACCACGTGTAACAACACCTGCACAGGATCGGTACATCCGAACATCACACCTGCCGGACAGGTACAGGATGGCAACAACAACTGCCCGAGTTACACCAGCAATGCACAATCCCTCCATCAGTGCTCAGACTGTCCGTAATAGGCTGAGAGAGGCTGGACGGAGAGCTTGTAGGCCTGTTGTAAGGCAGGTCCTCACCAGACATCACCGGCAACAACGTCGCCTATGGGCACAAACCCACCGTCGCTGGACCAGACAGGACTGGCAAAAAGTGCTCTTCACTGACGAGTTGCGGTTTTGTCTCACCAGAGGTGATGGTCGGATTTGCGTTTATCGTTGAAGGAATGAGCGTTACACCGAGGCCTGTACTCTGGAGCGGGATCGATTTGGAGGTGGAATGTCCGTCATGGTCTATACTTGCAGGTGCCTTGGTGGAAGAGTGGGGTAACATCTCACAGCAAGAACTGGCAAATCTGGTGCAATCCATGATGAGATGCACTGCAGTACTTAATGCAGCTGGTGGCCACACCCGATACACCCCACACCCGACTGTTACTTTGGATTTTGACCCCCACTTATGTTCAGGGACACATTATTCAATTTCTGTTAGGCACATGTCTGTGGAACTTGTTCAGCTTATGTCTCAGATGTGAATCGTGTTATGTTCATACAAATATTTACACAAGTTTGCTGAAAATAAATGCAGTTGACAGTGAGAGGACATTTGTTTTTTTTTTGCAGAGTTTACATTTTCCAATCTGTGTTCTGTTTGATCGTTGTCTTCTATAGGGTGACATTGGTAAAGAGATGTACATCATAAAGGGTGGAGAGGTGCAGGTGGTTGGTGGACCAGATAACTCCATTGTGTTTGTGACGCTAAAGGCCGGCTGTGTGTTTGGAGAAATCAGGTATTATCATTATATCATTACACTACAATATTCCAATGTAATAATATTAACCTCCAGTAGAAGAGCTTCCCACTGGGCAAAGACTGGTTGAATCAAAGTTGTTTCCACGTCATTTCAACCCAAAGAATCTATGTGATTGACCTTGAATCAACGTGGAAAACTGATTATATTTGAAAAAAGTCAATGTAAGTGAATTCATTTTTTCCCACCCAACTTATCCTAAATCCAATGACATTTTTTCTTTTTCGGCAAATTCACATTAGTTGACAATACAAAACAAATATAAATCAAAAGCAGATGTTGAACTGTGGTCTGTGCCCAGTGGGTTACTATTACAGATGAATTTCTAAGTGTGAGTGTTGGTCGAGGATCTTCAGCGTTCTGATTCGGTGCTCTTCCTCAGTCTGCTACAGTCTGCCAAAGATGGCGGGAACAGAAGGACAGCTAACGTAAAAGCTCATGGCTTCGTCAACCTTTTTGTCCTGGATAAGAAAGACCTGGTTGACATCTTGGTCCACTACCCAAATTCCCAGAGAGTGCTGGCCAAGAAAGGAAGGTACGCTCTTTGTGTGAGCTAGCTAATGTATGAGACCTATACTAAGAATGAGAAAAGTTAGACTTGCCAGAATTAAATCAAGTTGTGTGTGTTTTTAATCAACCGCTCTGCAAGATTGTGATCGTTGTGTGTCTCTGAGATTATTGACTGTTGCGAGTCTGCTCTGAAAGGAAACTGATGAAGGCGAAGGGTCCAGCTGGTGCTAAGGGTGAGGTTGACAAGACGAAAGGAATGGCGCTGTTCGGACCCAAACCCCCCACTCCTAAAATGGCACGGATCTTCGGAGGCTTTGGCAAAGGAGGCTTCTTGGAGAAACTCAAGGTACAGTTCAGCTACAGCTCCCTTTACATTATTATTACGCACTACGACAGAGCACCCGCATTACACATGGCATAGCACCCACTGACAAGATATAGCTCTTGACATTGCAGCATGTCCATGTTGTCAACCAGACTGTGTTCAATATTGAGTTGAGCACTGTTACCGGGATACAGTGCGGTGAAAAAGTATTAGGCCCTTTCTAATTTTCTTTTGCATATTTTTGATATTGAATGTTATCAGACCTTCAACTAAAACCTAATATTAGATAAAGGGAACCTGAGTGAACAAATAACACAGTTGTTGATCAGTCTCTCACGTTATTGTGGAGGAATTCTGACACACTCTTCCATGTAGAATTGCTTTAATTCAGCGACATGTGGGTTTTCAAGCATAATGTCCTGCCACAACATCTAAATTGGGATTAGGTCTGGACTTCGACTAGGCCATTCCAAAACTTCAAATTTGTTGCTTTTAACTATTTTCATGAGACTTGATTATTTTCAGCTCATACTGATGGCCTGACATTCTCCTGTAGAATTATCTGATACAGAGCAGAATTCATGGTTCCTTCTATTAGGCAAGTCGTCCAGGTCCTGAGGCAACGAAGCATCCCCAAACTATCACACAATACCACCATGCCTGACCGTTGGTATAAAAGGTTCTTACTGTGGAATGCAGTGTTTGGTTTTCGCCAGGCATAATGGGACCAATCCGTCTGTGAGCTGAAGCGCAGCTGGGTCAGACAATGATCCAAAACACACAATCAAGTCTACATGAAAATGGCTAAAAACCAACAAATTTGAAGTTTTGGAATGGCCTAGTCAAAGTCCAGACCTAATCCCAATTGAGATGTTGTGACAGGACTTGAAACAAGCGGTTCATGCTTGAAAAACCACATGTCGCTGAGTTAAAGCAGTTCTGCATGCAAGATTGGGCCAAAATTCCTCCACAGCGATGTGAGAAACTGATCAACAACTACAGGAAGCGTTTGGTTGCAGTGATTGCAGCTAAAGGTGGCACAACCAGATATTGAGCGCAAGGGGGCAATTACTTTTTCACACAGGGGAATTGGGTGATGCCTAACTTTGTTAGGAAATAGGTATCCATTTTCTTATTTGTAAACTCCGGTTCCCTTTAATATTAGGTTTTGGTTGAAGATCTGATAACATCCAGTATAAAAAAAAAGAGAAAATCAGAAAGGGAACAAATACTTTTTCACAGCACTGTAGATGCTATCAGGCTTAGGTGATCAACCCTTAAATCTCATACAGTATTTGATTTATAAGGATAAAGGCTACCTACAGTAGAAATATCTATGAGGTTCATTTTTTCTTCTTTCTTTCCAGGCTGCACAAGCGAAGGAGCAGCAGGGGAAGTAAAAAAAAAATTAAAAAAAAGAGTAGAGGGTGAGACATCTGATCCTTTACTTGGATCCGCCATCTTCGTTTATATTCCTCTACTGTGCTGGAGTGCATTCATTAGTGCACACCATAGCAAAACGTTTAGCAACATGTTAGAAATATTTTTGTTTGTTGATTGAACCCAGAACCAAATTTTGCGTGCGTTGTTGACAATTTATTATGCTTTGATTAGTGAGTGAGTGAGTTCTGATCTCTGAGCTGTTAGCCAATATGATGGAGAATACCAGCATGTTAAACTTTGTACACTGTAAATAGTACTTTTCATAAAACTATTAAAATGTTTACTACAACTGCAGTCTTGCCATCTTTTTCATTTCAGTTAACGAGCGCAATAATGATATTTTTCCCACTAATTGGTCTTTTGACCAATCACATCAGATATTTTTTTGATCTGATTGGTCAAAAGACCAATTAATGAAATTAAGGATTGAGCTGCCTGTGTAAACGCAGCCTTAGAATCCTATGGAATCAATGTAACATTAAAAAAACAAGTTGAAGCAAACTTTTTTTTTTTCCCCTAAGAAGGATGAGACACACATTGTGGTAGATAAACAACGTTTACTTGTGATCATCATACAATATTAGAAATATGCTCAATTCCTTTGGGGGGAAAACAGCTTTAATGGCACAAGGCACACATGAGTATACTTAAGCAGTAAGGCCAGAGAGGGTGTGGTATATGGCTACAGGCTGCTCTTATACACGACGCAACTGGTTACGAAACTAGTTAGATCAGTAAAAGTACTTTTTTTGTCATACCCATGGTATTCGGTCTGATATACCACTTCTTTAAGCTAATCAGCATTCAGGGCTCGAACCACCCAGTATATAATATAGAACATTGACATAAAATGGAAGAGCAGAAAGAACCATTTGATTGTGTTACTTACTATACTGTAGTAGTATCTATAATATGAGGCCCTCAATTTTTAGGAACCCATAAACAATTATGAATGACAAAATAACTAATCCAGTTTAAACCTGATCAATTATCAGTGGGGAAGGAGAGGTTAAATAAAGTAAATTGTTTATCAATATTACCTATATTAACACAAAATGTATACTCTGAGCTAAAGCTGACATTTACATAATGAATATGGTCATAATTGAATTCAATTATTTATGCTCAAATGGAATAGGAACTCTGCAAGCTAGTCCATAAAGTGGCTCTGCAAGCATAATTGGCACAAGAGGAAGAAAAGCGAGCGCTCTATAGCGACTCAATACACAAACATCCAGAAATCATCCTTATTCTGGAGTGGAACGATTAATACACTATGAATGTCATTCACTCAAAAGCTGCATTCACAACACAATATCCAATTTGCTAAGCCGTCAGTTTAAAAACCATCACTTAAAAAGAAGCATGAATTTAGCCTGTTTGAATAAACAAAATTTACCTCAAAATTTGAGGACTGGATAATTACTGAAGATATAATGCTACTCACAGCTTGATTACTGAGCATTAAACGTAGTAAAAATATACAAATGTACCAAACTATAAAAAAAACTGATGAAGCAAGGTTTATAGTGAAATAGGGTGGCAGGTAGCCTAGCGGTTAAGAGCGTTGGGCCAGTAACTAAGGTTACTGGTTCGAATCCCGAGCTGACTAGGTGAAAAATATGTCGTTGAGCAAGGCACTTATCCAGAGCAACTTACAGGAGCAATTATGGTTAAGTGTCTACTAAAAATGGCAAAACAGTATAAAATAGGAGCAACTAAGAAGCATTAGGCTACTTAAAAAAGATATATACATTGCCTAGTGAGTCTACACGCCCCTTCCACAGTTGTCACATTTTACATCTTTAAAAGGGATTTCATTAGATGTTTTTTTCATACTGATCTAAACAGCCTGCTCCACATTTTCAAATTGAATGAAGTAAAGAAAATTGTCAAAATGAATTGCAAAAAATGTACACCCCAGAGTTAATACTTGGTGGAAGCACCTTTGGCAGCAATTAAAGTAGTGATGGGGCAGTAATTGATAGTTACATGTCATAATATTATATCGATACTTTGACAAGTATTGATTTGTAAAAAAATTATTAAAATTGTTTGGCTAGTCGGCTGTACCTGCGCCAAAACGCCTGTATTTTTCATCCTATATAGCTTGTTCTCCATCTTTTTAAATAGTAAAGCTAACTTTCCTTTCCATGACTGATCAACAAACAAAAAATGTATCATGCGTTCAGCAGACATATAGTGAGCAATATGTTTGGAACTTCAAATCGCAATACATATCGTAGGAAGAAATAAATCTAAATCTAAAAAGAGATTAAATTGTAAGGCAGCAAAATGTGACATCTGTGCAAGGGATGTGTAGACTTTCACTAGACACTGTGCATATGGGTATATGTACACATGCTTCTGGGACTGGCCTGCTGACGGAGATTGGGAACAAGCCAGACTGAACCAATGTGTTGTTGGTTGCTGTAAGTACACATGCAGTGTTTTGTAGAATTTCCTCATACAAAACTTCCATCCTGCTCAATTCAACCTGACACATGCTAGTTAGTAATGGCTAGAGCTTTGTATACCTGTCATGATCCCTTTGACACAATGATAAATAGCAGAGTGTGCTTATGGTAGCTACTGAGATGAGCGACTGTCTACTCATCCTGACAGTGTACTTTGTCTTCGGTCAGGTGGGGATGGGTTGGTGCTGGGTACTGGGGTTGGTTCCTCTCCTGGGCACTAGGAGGTGAGGGTGGGCATGTCTGCGGTAGCTGGCGGTGTAGGGACGGGGGCAGGGGGCGTGTCAGTGTTGGGAGGACTCAGCTTGTTCATGTTGAAGTAGGTGACCACCTGACCAGGGACTTCAGCCAACACAGACTGGGCCAGAGCTTCTTTAGGAGACTGGAGATGGAAAGAAAAGAGTGGGTAATGGAGAAAGTAAAGGAAAATGCAGAGTGGGAATAAAAAACGTTTGAGAAAATGAGTATCTATTTGTGACAACTGATCATATAGGGCAGGCATTTTGACAATGATTAAATACCAGGCTGACAATACAGGCGTGAGCAGAACAATGCATTGAATAGGACTACTTTCATTTATTCAAGTCCCTTGTACTTTTATTTTCATACAAAATCACCAATGACAAAAATAGGGCTGGGTGAGCCCTGCAAGCAGCCATGCTCTACGACTATTCTAAGCTAGCTAGTAGCTAGGACAGGCGTACCATGGAAGCAAGCACACAGGCAGGGGTTGGGTTGAAGAAGCCAATGGGAAGTAGCTGAAGCATTTGGGGGATGTATCCCTACATTTCTACGAAGTACTGGGCTGAGGCTGGGACTCATAGGGCTGAGGCTGACGGGGCTGAGGGCTGGGACTCAGGGTCATGGGGAGGCTTCAGTTTGTGTATACTGAAGTAGGACACCACTTGTCCAGGCAACTCTGCCAGTACGCTTTGAGCAAGAGCTTCCCTGGGTGCCTGAAACAAGATGAGAAGGTACAGTAACAATGCTGGGTGGGAGAGGCTCTAAGGGTTGGGGGGGATCGTTGAAGTGATGCAGATTTCAGCAATTGAGGATCCATGATGATTGGAAAGGAGATGTTTTTGCTGGGTGGCCTTAGTTAAAGCAGGCAGTTAGTCAGTGCACAGGAGACAGACTACACCCACAGACCTAGAATGAGCAGAACAGGATTCCCACTCAAGTCAATGATGCCATAATTGTGGACAATTTTCTATGGTATCAACACCTCAGTCATCCTATAAACAACGTTGTAGAAACATATGGATACCATCATCCAAGCCTTTCCAGAGAGCAGAGCAGCTTGACGATCTACTCACGTTCTGGAACTGTCTGAAGGGGACGAACTGGACGATGTCCCGTGCAGCAGTCTCTCCCGTTGGCGCTCTGAGCCGCCCGTCGTCACCGTCCAGGAACTCCATGGCGGTGAAGTCGGCCCCTCCCACACCGATGATGATAATGGACATGGGCAGACGGGAGGCGTTAACGATGGCGGAGCGTGTCTGGTCCAGATCCGTGATCACGCCGTCCGTTATGATCAGGAGGACAAAGTATTGCTTGGAGGAGGAGAAGAGGATGAGGAGTATGAATTAGGCTATTTGAGGTTGGAATCCTAAGCAACATGCATACATGTTGTTTGAAGTACAGTAGACCAACATAGCTACTGTAGTAGGTCAAATCTGTGTGCTGGAAAACCTTACAGTACAGACAGAGGCAGTACAGTATGTAGCATACTATAGCTACTCACAGAGGCAGTTTTCTGCTGGGTAGCCTGCATAGCGGAGCGGGCTACATTGTTGATGATGGGAGAGAAGTTAGTGGGACCGTAGAGCTTCACCTGGGGAAGACACACTCTGTAGGCCTCCACTACACCCTCGATACCTGTAGACGCACACACAAACTGAAAAACTCCCAAACCCTATATTACCATATTATAACTGTTTCCTTCAAAACCTGTCTGCACACATACCTGCACAGAATGGATTTGCAGGGTTGAAATTGAGAGGGAACTCATGAGAAACCTGTAAAACACAATACACCCAGAACATTTTTATGAGAATTTCTGCTAGAAATAATACTTGTAGACCCAAATGGTTCCGATTGAAATGACGTTCAGCTTATAAAGGCTCCATAAAGCCTTCATAACCGCTACATAAATGTGTTAAATCTATAACTGTATGTCATGCTTTATAAAGGTTTCAAAAATGTGGCATAACTGTGACACAACCCACTGTCAAATATGACAAACCTATGCTTTACAAAAGGTGGCATAAGCACCGCTTAAAAAAGGCCTTATATATACAGTTGAAGTCGGAAGTTTACATACACCTAGGCAAAATACATTTAAACTCAGTTTTTCCCAATTCCTGACATTTAATCCTAGTAAAAATTCCCTGTTTTAGGTCAGTTAGGATCACCACTTTATTTTAAGAATGTGAAATGTCAGAATAATAGTAGAGAGTGATTTATTATTTCAGCTTTTATTGCTTTCATCACATTCCCAGTGGGTCAGAAGTTTACATACACTCAATTAGTATTTGGTAGCATTGCCATTAAATTGTTTAACTGGGGGCAAACTTTTTGGCTAGCCTACCACAAGCTTCCAATAATAAGTTGGGTGAATTTTGGCCCATTCCTCCTGACAGAGCTGGATTAAAATCTCCCGGGTGGCGCAGTGGTCTAGGGCACTGCATCGCAGTGCTAGCTGCGCCACCAGAGTCTCTGGGTTCGCGCCCAGGCTGGGCTGGGTTCGCGCCCAGGCTCTATCGCAGCCGGCCGCAACCGGGAGATCCGTGGGGCGACGCACAATTGGCATAGCGTCGTCCGGGTTAGGGAGGGTTTGGCCGGTAGGGAGGGTTTGGCCGGTAGGGATATCCTTGTCTCAGTATGTAAAAAAAAAAAAAAAATGTAATAAAATGTATGCACTCTACTGTAAGTCGCTCTGGATAAGAGCGTCTGCTAAATGACTAAAATGTAAAATGTAATTAACTGAGTCAGGTTTGTTGGCCTCCTTGCTCACACACACTTTTTCAGTTCTGCTCACATATTTTCAAGTGGATAGGATTGAGGTCTGGGTTTTGTGATGGCCACTCCAATACCTTGACTGTTGTCCTTAAGCCATTTTGCCAGAACTTGGAAGCATGCTTGGGGTCATTGTCCATTTGGAAGACCCATTTGCGACCAAGCCTTAACTTCCTGACTGATGTCTTGATATGTTGCTCCCATATATCCACATCATTTTCCTGCCTCATGATGCCATCTATTTTTTGAAGTGCACCAGTCCCTCTTGCAGCAAAGCACCACCACAACATGACGCTGCCACCCCCGTGCTTCACGGTTGGGATGGTGATCTTCGGCTTGCAAGCTTTCCCCTTTTCCCTCCAAACATAACGATGGTCATTATGGCCAAACAGTTCTATTTTTTTTTATCAGACAAGAGGACATTTCTCCAAAAAAGTACGATCTTTGTCCCCATGTACAGTTGCAAACTGTAGTCTGGCTTTTTAACGGCGGTTTTGGAGCAGTGGCTTCTTCCTTGCTGAGCGGCCTTTCAGGTTATGTCGATATAGGACTCGTTTTACTGTGGATATAGATACTTTAGTACCCGTTTCCTCCAGCATCTTCACAAGGTCCTTTGCTGTTGTTCTGGGATTGATTTGCTCTTTTCGCACCAAAGTACGTTCATCTCTAGGAGACAGAACGCGTCTCCTTCCTGAGCGGTATGACGGCTGAGGGGTCCCATGGTGTTTATACTTGCGTACTATTGTTTGTACAGATGTACGTGGTACCTTCAGGCGTTTGGAAATTGCTCCCAAGGATGTAAACGTCTGACCCACTGGAATTGTGATACAGTGAATTATAAGTGAAATAATCTGTCTGTAAACAATTGTTGGAAAAATTACTTGTGTCATGCACAAAGTAGATGTCCTAACTGACTTGCCAAAACTATAGTTTGTTAATTAACAAGAAATTTGTGGAGTGGTTGAAAAACGAGTTTTAATGACTCCAACCTATGTGTATGTAAACTTCCGACTTCAACTGTATGTGATTCGGCCACCAATGGAAATGGGTGGAGTAAAAGGCCAGCAACACTCTGTATTATTCAGTGCCCCATGAAATGACATCATATATGCATTGTACAGACCCTACTGAGCATTCCCTAAAATACCTTTACTGCTGTACCGAGAATGGTTCTTGCTCTAAGCAAATATGTATTTCATATACAGTGATTCGCATTGTGTGCATTAACTTGACCATGGAACAGGTTTTAAACCCCAGATTGAATGCAAATGTCACTTAAATATGAACAAATATGAATCATTGTTAAATTGTAGACAATTATTTTTCATATATCATGAATGGTTGACACTTTTCTACTATTACGTGGGGGACATTTATTTAGAACATTTCTGAAAATTCGTGATCAGGCAGTACTTTTTTAGTGTTGCTGACGAGACGCTGATCATGTGATAAGTTCGCAAAACAAATGCCCTGCTTGTGCTGCCACTGGACAGTGAAAAACAAGTTAAGCTTTATTTTTTACATTTAAATTAGTTTGTACTGTAGTAGTTAAGTGTTGAGTTAAATTACATACTGTAGCTAGCTCAGTCGTCATTTCAATTCATTTCGGGGACATCACAGCAGCTAGATTAAATTGTGCTAGCTAGCAGGCTCAGATAAATTTAAATCCCCCTCGATACAGCCATGTCACATCAGGAGAATTGTAAATGAAAGAGGAATACAATAATATGAATTGAATGGAGTTCACAATCTTCCCTTTATCCAGATGGTGTGAAAAAGGAATATCCTAACAGGCCTGCTAACCCTCTTAGATGTACCTTTAAGGTTGGAACCAACATGCAGTACCTCCAGCAGGAAGAGCGGCAAGAACCATTCGTCCGCCAGCTCAGGGACAAGCTACACTATTCACAGCCCCGTGTAATGTTTAATGTAATTACATTGCTGGACATTTTGAAACTTAATGTGTTTGTATTGTTTCAAAAATGTACAAATAAATTATGTATGGTTTAAACATGTCTAATGATTATTTGTTTCAGCTGTTAGTGCTATTTCCCTAAGTGTTAATACATTTGTGTTTAAATCATTAAGCCTTATTGTATGTGTTATGAATGACCAAAGGTGTCTGACCTTAATAGTTAATGTTTCAAAAATGTACAAATAAATTATGTATGGTTTAAACATGTCTAATGATTATTTGTTTCAGCTGTTAGTGCTAATTCCCTAAGTGTTAATACATTTGTGTTTAAATCATTAAGCCTTATTGTATGTGTTATGAATGACCAAAGGTGTCTGACCTTAATAGTTAATGACTCGTTTCAGGAAACTAGGGGCATGTCACACATCACTACTAAACAGGAACTTTCATGTGCCTAAATAACAAATGTTTATGCCATCTGTAAATAGAAATAAAATTGTTATAATACAAGCCTAGTTGGTTTAGCCACAGAAAAAGTCAGGAACCTTCCCACTAGCCATTATTGGCTGGACATGATGAGTTCAGATTGGTCTGCCATGTAGCACACTTCTCTGTAACATGAGCTGCTCAGGTCATCCTTTCTAACGCTGCTTTTATGAAAGAAGACCTGAAAAGTGTTGCTAATGCTCTCCACTTTCTGAAAGTCTGAGTTTTGAAATCAGTGGAATGCCCAGTGGAAGCAGAGTATGATAGCTAAGGAGATGGAGAAAATTCTGGCGTTTGAAAATATGCGTAGGGAGTCGAAATGAGAACACACAGAAGGCTGTTGTATAAAACACCCGTCTCTGGACTATATCTTCAAACTAAGGGAAACCATGGCATCTGTGACAGAGGGAGAAGCGCTCATCCATGTATACAGGTAAGAGAGTCTCACTAGCAACATTTTCTGATATTATACGTTTCTAATTTTGTCAAAATCATTTTCATTGCAAGTTAAAGCATACTGTTAGCTAGCTAGCTATCATGAACTGGCTGGCTTGCTAACTAAAGTTACGAGTAGGATCTGTGTAGTAGCTAACATTATTAGTATCTCAGAAAGCCATTTGCGTTACTAGTTATAGCCTAATGTTAGCTAGCTAGCTAACATTAAACCTAGTTGGTTCGCTTTAGCTACCTGCAGATTCATGCATGGTAGTAACGTTATAATTTGGGATTAAACAAAAGACTCCATTATGCAAGTAACCATTTCACTGTACCGTTTACACCTTCTGTATCCTGTGCATGTGACAAATAAACTTAGATTTTATGTGTGTTTACCAGAGACGGTAATGTGAAGAACATGACCTGCAACAAAGTCAAATTAGGATATAACGTTAGGCCAACGAGACAGTGTCCAAGTTCAAAAATTCTCCGGTAGAATGCCCTGCTTTTATTTCATTGCACTCACAACTGTAAGCTATTGTCGGTAATTAGCTCGCCGTTAACTTGTAAATAATAATCTTGTTGTGAGGTTATTTTCTGCAATAATGAATACAAATGATCTCAATTTAAGACATTGTCAGCTATGATATGGTCATTATTTGAACTGGCTAGCCAGCGAACTTAACGTTAACTGGCTAACAAGCAAGAAACGAACCAAAACATTGTTTAGAAAGTTGCTTTTAGTTGCTAGATTGACATTTACTAAATACATTTTTAAACAGATGGGTTGGTTGTTAAAATACACGACGCTATTTTGGACCACCAGGCTGCTGATGTCATGCAGCCTGTCGTTTTTGGGTTTATACTTTTTCATAACGACAACAGAATGTTCATGATGTCACTGCGACAACTGTCTACAGACATGTCAATAGACGTAGTATAAGCCAGCCTTTAGTCTTGAAATCTTTGGTTGTTTAGTACCGTGCTCACTCTGTTTAGCACATGGCCTCACATGTGAATCCTTAAAGAGATGGGTGGGGCTAAAGCTTAAGAGGGTGTGAACAATGCTGAATGGGTGTAGAGAAAAGCTCTCTAGTAGGTGTACCAAAACGTTCAATGGCAATTTTCTCAAAAGTGGGGTTACAAGTTTTTCAACTTTCAAAGCAGAATTACTTTCCCATTGTTCATCAACTGTAGTGTGTGATATACCATTTTCTAGCTCTGAGTTTCTACTTTTATCCAATGTAAAAAAACACGAGGGTCATGATACAAGAAATGTATGTATGTGTTATAAAATTACCAAATGGGTCTGACTTTAAATTAAGTGTTTAAACCTAACCCTAACTAGTGAAGGCCAAGTTTGATGCATTGGTCCACCAGACCTTCCGGGCATTTGGGTAGAAGTGTCTGGGAATGAGATTAGGTGTAATGTGACAGCACATCACTTCAGAGCGTATGCCACCCTTTAGCACAACATGCAACCCTTTATAAAGCATGTGCTTATATCATATTTGACAGTGGGTTATGTCACATTCGACATCGGTGATTACGCCACATGACAGATGCTTTCTAACACATGTAGTGCTTATAAAGGCATTATGGCTTTATGAAGCCTTTATAAACTGAACATCATTTAATGCGGGATCGCGATGTTCACAATCCCAGAAACCCAGAACTAAAACCTTGCCTAATAGATTGGTGAGAAGGTAGAGCTCCGCGGATCCTTTGTGTCCGGAATTAATTTAGCCTTTCATTTTAGTCATTGTGCCCTGTAGAGTTGCTATTTTTCTTGTGTCAATTAACTTGACATTCCTGGATTACTCATTGCATTAATAAAGTCTGATTTAAATCAACAAATACAATTGTTTAAACAAAGTTAAGGGTTAAAGATTGTGAACATATCTGGCTGTGTTGGCAAAATCACCAAATATCCAACTTAGTCAAGCAGGGAGAGGCTGACAGTTGTCACAGTTCCAAGACCAATCAGAAATGTCCAGCTAACCCTACACTAATGACACCATTGGATCTCAAAACTGAACTTGGATCTGTGTTAAGTAGCAATGATATCCTTCTCCACTGTCATTTTACGACGGATATCTCGAACCAGTCATGACTATTCAACAAAAAATACTTTTCTTTCCAGCAAATTTCTTAGTTACATGGTAGGGTTGGGCGGTATTCCATATATGCCATATACCGGGGTATTTGGAAAAAGCCACGGGATGGTTTTTCAATACCGTCAAACCTATTTCTTTGAAGTTTTTCACCAAATTTGAATATTTGTAGCTACTTTTTACAGTTAATACCTGCTGTCAACTTGTGCAATACGTTAGGAGATAAAGCAGATTGCGTTCTTCATTTCACTGATTACATTATGAAGCTTACCATAGTTCCCTAGAACAGCTGAGCCAGTCAGGTGTTTGTAAATATCACAACGGGAGAAAGTGGGAGCTGTTGAGTCGATAGCGTTCTACATCTACCGGCGAGTCCCTGTTATGTGGTGCACGAGGTGATGAAGTTACACTTGCATGCAATTTACTACTAAAAGTTTGCCATCAGATAGCCATTATACGATATCTGCCAGAAGTCAGAGCTCTGGATGCCATTTTTTCCCTGTGCTTCCTAATAGTGGTTTTTAGTCCTTCGTTCTTCTCTGCGTACACATGCTACTCTTCCTTCAGAAAAGCATGCATCACAACTTTGTTCTTTTGCACAATTTCGCTCATAAAATGTCCACACCCACCAAAAATGACATTCGGTAGCAACTAGCTATGCTTGTTTAAGTTTATGGATTTGCATGTCTTTGCAATTAGTTTGTTCGTTTTCGCTCATTAGCGTTCAGCTAACAGTGGCGGCAAAATGTGATTTCGCTATTAGTTTGTGCTAATTTTATTAGCATTGTGATAGGGTTTCCTTGGATCATTCTGTTACATGCATCTGTCCACAAGAGATGATGATGTTCACCATATGAAAATCCATATTTACCTGCCAGGTAGGTGGGATCTGTGCTCCAAAGCCAAAGGCAGGGAACATTTTGTCACTGCAGGGAACATTTCAGTCAGATACTTCCCTATCATTCAAAACAATGATACAACCACAATGGAAACTAAGAGGCAGGATCATATCCTCACACCTTGTCTATTGAAACCACCTCAGTCTAACTAAAGAGCTAACTTGCTAACCTGCATCAGCACATTCCATCTTTAAACATGACAATCCACACACACTCCTCCTAATCATTAATATTCACACATACAACTATTGCCTAAGGTTAACAGAATGCAAAGCCAGATAAATGGTAAGAATGGTATTTTTGCATCCAACAGTTCCAGAGGCAGGCAGTTCAAGTAAAAACATACAGCACCATTGCATTTACATGGGGAAAATAAATAATTCAGCATATTATGGGTTTGAGTTTCCCAGTCACCGCACCATATATAATGTAGCATATGGGGAGTAGTACAGGTCAGATTACCTGTCGTAGTCTTGGATCACCATGCCAACGGACCAGATGGCAGACAGGTATTCATTGACCCCTTGTGGACTGATGTAGTGGAGAGACTGGGGAGACTTGGGGTCACCGTTTGACCCTGTGAAGTCAATACCCACCTACAGATGGAGAGGCAGACCGAGCTTATTGTGGTGGCAGTTCAATTCAATGAACTTTATTCAAGACATTTTTGCTGGCAGGCATAGGACACAAATTGAAAGACAATGAATAATAAAAACAAACAAGTGTGACGTACAATACAGAAAAACTCAGCATGAAAGGGCCATTTCTGTGCTAGAGGTCATTTAGAGAGAAATCTTTACTCACAGTGAAGTTGATCTGGCAACCTCCCATGATGTAGTCCAGGAAGGTATACTCCTTCACCACCTGACACAGCTTCACACTCACCACACCAGAGTTTTTGTATCCCTTCTTCTTCTGTTGCTTTTTACTGTTGATACACTCAAACTCAGCCTGGGGAGGGACAGAGGAGCAAGGATGAGAAGAACCACACAGGCAGACACACGCAGAGTAACCCTTGGACTCCATCTCACCGGTGAGGAGCGCGATGCTTCTTGCAGACGTGTCATGGTGGTCTCAAAGATTCCAATGAGGTCATGAGATCCATCATTGTCATAGTCGTAGCACTCCACCTTAGGACGAGCATAGAGTCTGAGTTAACAGGTTAGCAACAAGCCACAAATAGACTCCTCAAAAAGGTGTGTAACATGAACACACAAACGGTTTCAAACCCCAAACAAACATCATTCACATCACACTCAGTAAGAATCAGACAGCGGGTGAACAAGAAGATCATGCAATGGAAAACACCAAACCAAGACGGCAAACCAAACTCAGAGCAAAGGTAACACACACTAAGTTAACTAACACTAATGCACAACAAAAAGATGATGCCATGATGACAGAGGCGGCTTCATCAATTTCCGCCATTTGTCCAACAAAGACAATATGGATGTCTATGGAAGGGCTGGATCCGTGGCTATCAGTACAGGATGGATACAGCCTACTACAGGGTAAGTGTTCCCCACCCATTCCAGTCTTCCACTACTGACTAGTCACTTCACCCTTCTACTGAAGGCACATGAGGTTGGAGTTGGACACACACACCGTGCTGATGACGGTAGATGACCTGGGTTTAAATAAGATTTGTTTCCTGCTCGATTGAGCTTGTCTGTGACATTGACACCAATGAAAGAGTCCTTAAAGTGTAGGCACAGGCAGGCTCAATCAAACCCCCAAAAATTTGAACCCAGGTCTGAGGGTAACTCACATGTCCTCCAGTGTGGGTATCAGTTGTTCCTTAAAAGACTGCATTAGGGGTATTTACAGCTGAAAAATCACCAATTGTCAACATCAATCAATGCCCTCTAATGCTGTACAGATTATGTACAGTAGTAGTCCACTTAGCTAATAGTAGAGAAAGAACCATTTAAAATCTATTATAAAACGTGAGAGTTAATGCAGTTATTTCCCCCCCGCTCTGTTTAAAACCGTTAGCAAGTACAGTCACCTCCAACATTATTGGCACCCTTGATAAAGATAAGCAACAAAAAAAGACTATAAAATAAATAATACAAATACTAAGCTATATTGTATGGCCTCCAAAATTGGGGAAATTATATTATTTTACACTAATACAATTGCTCAGAGAAAGAGATTGTTAAACTAATACAAAAAATCTAAAAAAAGATAGGTGTCAAAATGATTGGCACCCCTAAAGATTCTTATAAAATCAAACATAATCAAATCTGCATTAACATTCTACTTTTTTCAAGTTAATCTCAGTTTAAGGAACTTTATTGTGGCCAACCATGGCTTCCTGTTTCAACTGGGGTATAAAAATGAGGTAACACACATGTAAAAAAAAATATATAAAAAAAACGTCAACCATCACCATGAGGAAAGGCAAAGAACTCAAAAATGAAGAAACTAATGATTTTTGCCCTTCATACATTGCCTTCAGAAAGTATCCATACCACTTGACTTATTCTACATTGTGTTACATCCTGGATTCAAAATGTATTTGATTTTTTTTCTACATACAATAACGCATAATAAAAGTGAGAACATAAGTGAGAAGTTTTAGCAAATTTACTGAAAATGAAATACAGAAATACCTCATTTACATAAGTATTCACAGCCCTCAGTCAATACTTTGTAGAAGAACCTTTGGTGGCGATCACAGCTGAGTCTTTTTTTGGTAAGTCTAAGAGCTTTGCACACATGGATTGTACAATATCTGCCCATTATTCAAGCTCTGTCAAGTTGAATGTTGACCATTGCTAGACAGCCATTACCAAGTCTTGCCATACATTTTCAAGCAAATTTAAGTCAAAACTGCCTGTGTTTAGCTGTATTCCTTTTCTTATCCCCCCCCAAAAACATCTTAGTCATTCCACGGAGGGCCGAGTGTCTGCAGGTCTTCGCTCCTCCCTTGTACTTAACTGATTAATTAAGATCACTAATTAGTAAGGAACTCCCTTCACCTGGTTGTCTAGGTCTTACTTGAAGGGAAAACCCAAAAACCAGCAGACAATAGGACCTCTATGGAATGAGTTTGACACCCCTGCCATAGCTAGTCTTTGCCGATGATAAGTATACTCATAACATAATGCAGCCACCACCATGCTTGAAAATGTGAAGAGTAGTACTCAGTGATGTGTTGGATTTGCCCCTAACATAACTTTTTGTCTAAAATAGAAAGTGTTAATTTCTTTACAGCCATTTTCCCCCCAGTATTTCTTATGTGCCTTGTCGCAAACAGGATGCATATATGGGAATATTTTTATTCTGTACAGGCTTCCTTTTCTCTCTGTCATTTAGGTTAGTATTGTGGAGTAACTAAAATGTTGATCCATCCTCAGTTTCCTCATATCACAACCATTAAACTGTTTTAAATCGCCATTGTCGCCATTGCATCATGGTGAAATACCTGAGCAGTTTCCTTCCTCTCTGGCAACCGAGTTAGGAAGGACGCCTGTATCTTGTAGTGACTGGGTGTATTGATACACCATCCAAAGTGTAATTAACTTCACCATGCTCAATGGGATATTCATTCAGCATCTGCTTTTTTGCTGTTGTTGACATCTACCAAATCGGTGCCTGCCCTTCTAAGCGAGGCATTGAAAAACATCCCTGGTCTTTGTGGTTGAATCTGTGCTTGAAATTCACAACTCAATTGAGGAACCTTACAATTATCTGTATGTGTGGGGTACAGAGATAGGGTAGTCATTAAAAAAATCATGTTAACCACTATTACTCAACAAATTATTATGCAATTTGCTTAGCACATTTTTACTCCTGAACTTATTTAGGCTTGCAATAACAAAATGGGTTGAATTCTTATTGACTCAAGACATTTTAGCTTCACATTTCTTTTAATTAATAAAAAAAAATGTATACAAACAAAATCCACTTTGACATTATGGGCTATTGTGTGTAGATCAGTGACACAACATTTCAATTTAATCAATTTTAAATTCTCCAATCTCAAAACATTATAGAAAAAGGTTCAGTGGCGTTAGCCTTGCAAGGGGAGGAAGCACAAAGTAGATGCCAATAATTGACACCTATCTTTTTGATGCAAAAAAAAAAAAAAAAAACTTGTTAAACAGAATCTTTCTCTGAGCAATTGTATTCGTATAAAATAATAATTTCCCCCCTTTTCTTGCATACAATATAGCTCAATATTTGTATTATTTATACAATCTTTTTTGCTTATCTTTTTATCAAATGGTGCCAATAATTGTGGAGGTGACCGTATCTTAAGGTTATTTACCTGTGTTACTATCATGCAAACCACACACAATTCCAGGAAGGGTGTTACACCAAAACATTCCCCAAATCAAATACAAAAGATATGGAATAGTTCAGTGTCTGTGCGGTAAGAGTTGCTGATGTGTAAGTTAGGTTAGTACTGGTACAGGTGTGGTTGTGGGTCTGCATACCTTTATATGTTTGTCCATGTCTCCTCCACACAGAGACTGCAGGGGGATCCTGAAGGGTTTCCATGTTGGGTTCAGGTTGTTCTTCACCACCTTATGCAGGGCACAGGGACAAATATGGTAACCGTTATCTGTATCGCATTACCACTAACCACAATCTGTAACACAACACCAGTGTCTGGACACAGTACAAGAGCAGACACTCATTAGCTACATAGCATTTGGTTCAATCACATTAGAGGCATCTGGACAAAGAATAGGAGGAGAGTAATGAGTTTCTAGACAAAAGGAGGAAACCATGCAAATGTTATACTGTTTCCAGTGTCAGTCAGTGAACACAGTGCACAATACTGATGGGCATTTGAAATTATTTCACTATTTGAATAATAACGAAGTAAAAAAAAAAGCGCTACTCTCTTGACCAATTAGAATTACGCAAAATGCAGACAGCGCACAGTTGTTTTCAGGGTGCTAGCTCGGTAGTTTTTGGCTAAGGGTAGCCTCGGCTAACAGCAAAGGTGAAAGCAGTCCAATGTTCACTATCAAAGAACTGATTGTTTCAAAAAGGGTATCTGGTGAGTATTTTGCATTGATCTGTGTCAGGTCTTGTGGACCCTCCGTTGGCGCGCATACAGGCTAATCCCTGAAGTGGGGAAAATAGCAAAACGTTGGAGGGCTAAATACGCTATGATAGTAAAATGCCTTTTCATGTAAAACGCAATTAGCTTGAAAATAAAACTACTTTGTGCGTCCTCAGAACTGTAGGCTACATTTACAATGCCCAACTGTAAACAACGTACTGTCAAAGCCACATGATATCTAAAGCAGCAGTGGCTCAATGCGGTGTACATAAACACTACATTCTTACGTTTGTTGTTTTATTAAATTAAGCATTTCAAATGTCGTATCCTTGTGTGCTTGTTAAAATAGGCCTCTTTTTCTTTGTTGACAAAATTGAACTCACAAGGTCCTAATGTCTGTTAGGATATCTGGATATTCGATTAACCGTGCCATCTCTAGTGTGCAACAGGATATTACGTAGTCTATGGTTATTGCCGTCACATTTCACACAGACAATAAAACTTCCTTTAACATTCACAATATGCAAAAGAAGACCAGGAGTACACTATGTGCTGCATAACTGGATGGAAGTCGTATATAGTTGTAAAACCAGTTAAAAAGTCTCAGTTGAAATGGGCCGTATGAGAGTCTGTGTTGTACTCCGTAGAAATATGTCTATGTTGTACTGTACCTCCGTTCTGTGAGCCAGCTGCCATCCAGTCTCTGTCTGCTTGTAGAACTCCAGGTAAGGATCAGACTTCCCAAAGAAATCCTGGAAACAGCCATAATAAAAATTTAAAAAAGTAAAATGTCAAAACATAAGTCATAAACAGTCACACAACAGACACAAGCAACTCGGCTTTATTTCCCTCAATTGTTGACTTTACACAGCAGCAAGTATCACTTCAACAGATTCGTCACTCATGGGATGACCCGTGCTTGGTGCACATTCTTCAATATTGTATCGATACCTTGTTGTCCAGTTTCCTTGCTTCAGCCTCAAAATTCACCACTCTGTTGTCTTTTATTTCTTCAGCAATTATCTACAAAGAAAATGAAGTTTAAAAAAACAGACAACGACAAACATAACATGATAAACAACAAACATCTCTGTAAATGACTCACTGTAATGGATCCTCTTCCTGCAGGCCTGTTGTTCTTCAACACCAGTGGTCTAGTATGCTTTCTACTAGACACCACCTGAAAAAGACAATTTGATGCGTAAGAAACACTTGTAATGTACATGGACACTTAAGGAATAAGCCCCGGGGGGGTGTGGTACATTGGCCAATATACCATGGCTAACGGCTGTTCTTACGCACGACTCGAAGCGGAGTGCCTGGATACAGCCCTTGGTATTAGCCATGGTATGTTGTTGTCTGTGTCACACTGCTTTATCTTGGCCAGGTTGTAGTTGTAAATGAGAACTTGTTCTCAACTAGCCTACCTGGTTAAATAAAGGTGAAATAAAAATAAATACCACAAACCCCTGAAGTGCCTTACTACTATTATAAACTGGTACCCGGTTTATAAAATGTATTACAAACCAGGTAGTTTGAATCCTGGATGCTGATTGGCTGAAACAGCATTCAGCTGTGTGTATATAAGACAATATACCACATGTATGATGCAAAAATACTTGTTTACGGTTCTATTTATGTTGGGTTTGTGGACAATATACCATGGCTGAAGGCTGTATCCAGGCGCTCCGCCTTGCATTGTGTACAGTGCCTATTCATAATTATTCACCCTCCTTCAATTTCTTCAAATTTCATTGTGTTACAAAGTGGGATTAATCACTTAAATGTAACTAAATATAATCAAAAATGTAATCTACGCATCCATTATTTATCATGAGGGCCATAAACCATAACTATAAATGCTGCATACTCAAAGGTCAAAATATCACCTTCCTGGTAAAACTAGTTATAAATTGCTGAGGTGTAGTCACTTTTGAGGACACAAGCTCAAGTACATAGTACAAATTTGAAAATATTCATATTTTATGATGTATTTCCTATTCAACAAAAAACTGTATGAATAAGGCTTGAAATTACATATGCTTTCTAAATATAGCATAATCAAATAATAAAATTACCAACTAAGATTTCACCTTCCTTATAACAGTAAAATACATATTTGTATGTTTAGCGTTAGAGAAAGCATTTGCATATTTTCTAAAGGCCTCTCTTGATCAAAACATTTGCCCCCTATTGCTGTGAATGTTTCACAAAACTCTAGCTTGGCTTCCTGGACTCGCTGGGAAATCACCTTTCATCTCATGTCAATATTGTCCGTCTATGACAAACAGAAAGTGTTTGCTTAAAATCAATGAATTATTTTAGATTAATGGCTATAAATCGATCTCTGAATGGGCTACTGTGGTGAAACCACTATCTCCTGCTGCGTTACGATGTAACGATTGCAGGCATGTCAGTGGCTGTGATGTAGGGTTCAGCCAGGAGTTTATGTACAGTCAAAAGAGCAAATGAAATGGTAGGAGGGACATCCCAGCTTCAAGTGGTTTCAGATTTCACATTCTACGTCAACACAGGCTCAGAAAAAAATACTAGTTTGTCTGCGGGAACCAGGGCTATCGCTCAAAGCAAGCCATTTTGATCTACGGTGTCTATAGATCAATTTATAAGCGAAAATGTCAGTCGGAACCGGTACCAGAACCACGCAGGTCCCTGTTACGTCTAAGAGGTTTGAAAATGATTTGTCAGCGATCAACACAAAATACTGTCTTTTTTTGTGTGAAGATTAATGAAAAATAAAACACTAACATATCTTAATAAGATAAGCATTCCTCTATGAGTCAATACATATTAGAAACATGTTGGGTAAGTCTCTTAAGAGCTTTGCACACCTGGATTGTGCAATATTTGCCCATTATCTGTCAAGGTGTTGGGGATCTTTTCAAGCAGATTTAAGTCAAAACTAACTCGGCCCCTCACAAACATTCACTGTCTTCTTGGCAAGCAACTCCAATGTAGATTTGGCATTGTGTTGTAGGTTATTGACCGACTGAAAGGTGAATTCCTCTCCCAGTGTCTGGTGTAAAGCAGACTGACGCCGGTATTCCTCTAGGATTTTGCCTGTGCTTAGCTCCATCCAGATTATTTTTAGGCCATGGCTGTAGATCCAACTCTTTCAGGTTGGGGATCTTTAGTCAGCTGACTAAAAGATCCAGAGCTTCCCGAAGATTCTGCACATGTGTATTCTCTACTTCACGCGCAGAGAACAGGCTACTCAGGCGAATGGTGGTCGTTTAATAAAGTTAGATCAAGCTGAATCAATGTCTGCAAGATCTCACATAATGATCACAGTATTCTACAGAACAGAACCAAATATAATAGCGTAGTATAACAGTACTGTAAGACACAAACATCACCGCATTCAATCGTGAATGAGTTTTACCCATAGTAAATCAGCCATTTGATCTCAATCAGTTTCATGGGGATATGCACTTTGATCTTGAGTTACAGTGTTGTCGTTGTAGCCTACAGTGTTGTTTTGAATGATGTACAGTGAGCTAATTTTAGTGCAGATGGTGTTAAACTGTAGCATTAGCATAGCCTACCTGTGCATTTTGCCTAGTGGCGCACGCTGTTGAGAAAAATTTGGTGTTTATTTTGTCTTATAGTAACGTTATACTATGCTATTATATTCGGTTATGTATGTTAAGTAGAATCCTGTGATCATTACGTGATCTTGCAGACATCGATTCAGCTTTATCTCATGTTGATCTAACCTCACCTGTAGCCTGTTATCTGCACGTAAAGTAGAGAATATACAGGATACAAGTTTTGAAATATGTTTACTCTGTACATTTTTTGGTCATTATTGTGGAGTCAATACAATGTTGTTGATCCATTCTAAGTTTTCTCCAATCACAGCCAATGAACTATTGTAGCTGTTGTAGTTGAATCTGGGCTTGAAATACATGACTGAGGGACTATTTATTGTATCTATGGGGAACAGAGGAAGGGGTAGTCATTCAAAAATCATGTAAAACATCTATTATTTCACAGAGTCCATGTAACTTATTATGTGGTTTGTTAAGCCACATTTTACTCCTGGACTAATTTAGGCTTGCCTAAACAAAGGGGTGAATATTTATGCAACAACTATATTTTAGTAATTACATTTTTATTCATTAGTAAACATTCTTAGAATGTTCTTGCCACTTTCACATTATGGAGTATTTTGTGTAGTTCAATGACACAAAAAAATCTACATTAATTCTATTTCAATCCCACTTTGTAACGCAACTAAATGTGGGAAAAAACCAAGGGGGTGAATACCACACCACCTCAGGCCTTATTGCCTGCATTGACACCGATGCACTTGAGACAGACAAAGTCCATACAGATTGTTTGTTCAGCCACCCGAACAAACAGTTAAAAGAAACCTTTTGTGTCAAGTCACAGATTGCACAGCCACTGCACGTCTGCATAGGGGTTGTATCGACTGTGCATGATGCTAACTCTCTACGTGAGTGACAGTGGGACACTGACTGGAATCACCAAAACAGACTACTGCAAAGTCTATCAATAGTTATACAATGGGTCGGTCTAATCCTGGACGCTGATTGGTTAAAACCGCAATCCAGCCGGTGTCTATTCCACAAGTTACCACCGGCTAAAGCTATGATGTTGAAATGCCTATTTACCCTGTTCCATCTCACTGCGCAATTCACTGTCTCATCAGCCTAGCCAGACAATTTATAAACTTGATTTCCACTGTAAAAAGCATCTAGACATTATCTCCCATTTCTTTTAGACTAGCAATTGATTTTCAATAGCAAAGATTTGTATAAAACTTGTGGGAGTCAGGACGAGACAGACAGGCAGCTTTTCTCAGCCAGTCGAAATCATGAATCAGCATCATTTCTACAGACATATACAAATAAATGTCTCTAGAAAACAGCTTAAACAAATGCAAATACTTTGTTGTTATTCTAGCTGCACTGTTTGATGTGACTGAGTTAGCCGTAGTTGGCTAGCTAGCAAGCAAGGGATAAGAATCTTGCCAGCCAGTATGGCAATAGAACATCTAGAACGAACGACTGGGTCGGTTCGATAGATGCAGAACTAAAAAAGACTTAACGACTGGGTCACGTCTCGGGCAACCGAACCGATAGAACAAACGACTTGCCAGCTTGGGTAGCAACCCTAGATTTGTGTGAGGACTATATCTCGTGGAAGGATGAAATAGTATGAATAAATTAATAAAAATAAAGTTTAACTAAAATATATCAATCAATATTTGAACATGTTGGTAACCCGTTGTATAAAAAGTGATGCCCTCGAAGTCGGTGTTTGGCCTAACAACACCCGTGCCAATATATCCCACAAACACAGGCTTCTCGGGCTTTATTAAGTGAGGAGGGGAAAGAAAAAGACCTCACCTGTCCCAAGGTACACTCCAGCTCTCCCAGGAAATCATCATCACTTAGGTCAACAGTTTTATTGTCGATGTCGTAAATTCCAAACTTCAGCTTTTGCACTATTTCAAAGTAGTAATCGACGATGAACTTCTTGGCAAACTTTGGCGCAAGGCAATTCTGTACCTTCTCTGTGCGGCCCACCTACGAACACAAATTCAGTCAATTAGTAATCAAAACACACACTCTCACACCCTCGTGAAACTAATCAACAACATCAAGTGATACTGAATTGGCCCAACATTTCAGATTCTTCCTGGAAATAGTTCATGCTCACTTTAGCCATTCTACAACGCTGAGCTGCTTTTCCAAACAGTGAAGCGGAATACTGATTCAAGCTAATCAATTTTGCATGATGATGGCTTTGGGGAGAAATCGTTTTTTTGCCTAGTTGGGTTAACATTTAACAATGTCACAGTGTTTCTTGGACAAACAAGAATCTGTGACTGACCTCGTACCACTGTGACCCAGTAGTGTTCATGAGAAGAACACACAGTGGGTCAGACTTGGAGCCAATGTCCTTGTCCAGAAGATTCTCACAGGAGACAGTCAGCTCCACCTTTGTCACACACTGTGTCGCCATTGGACCTGCCTGTAACACAGAAGAGACAGATAATGTCCCTAGGCAAAATTAAACAATCTGTGAGCTACTGTACATACGAGCATCCAAAGATGTGTTTTTTCTAACTAGGTTTGATGTAAAGTTTGCTTTTATTACAGATACTTTACCAACATTAACTGTGAGGCTAGGCAATAAACCTGAGTAGCAAGGGTGTGGACAGCTAAGCTAAATGTCTAACGTCACTATTATTTTGACTGTTAACGCACTACAGTAGGAAACATTAGCTATTATTTTTATTTTAGTTTTAAAAATTATATCAATACAGCTGAGTTAAAGCTGCAATATGTAACTTTTTGGGCTAAATGTGAGTTATAGATCTGTCATTCTCATTGAAAGCAAGTTGAAGAAGCGGTAGATCTGTTCTGTGTCCGCTATTTCTATGCTTCCCATTCTTAAAATTTCGTTTTTTGTCTTTTACTTTTCTACACCAGATTCAAACAGCTGAAAATACAATATTTTTGGTAATTGAAAATATATTTCACAGCAGTTTAGATGGAACAAGGCCTAGCCAAGCAGAATGAGTTTTTCCCCAGAAAATGGCTTCATTACAGACAGAAATACCCCCTCAGACGACCCCGCAGGTGAAGAAGCCAGATATGGAGGTCCTAGGCTGGCGTGGTCTGCGGTTGTGAGGCCGGTTGGACGTACTGCCAAATTCTCTAAAATTATGTTGGAGGCAGCTTATGGTAGAGAAATTAACATTCAATTCTCTGGCAACAGCTCTGGTGGAAATCCTGCAGTCAGCTTGCCAATTGCACACTCCCTCAACTTGAGACATCTGTGGCATTGCATTTTGTGACAAAATTGCACATTTTAGAGTGGCCTGTTATTGTCCCCAGCACAAGGTGCACCTGTTTTATTTTATGGGACTCCCAATCACGGCCGAATGTGATGCAGCCTGGATTCAAGCCAGGGACTGCTGTGCGTTAAACCGCTGCGCCACTCGGGAGTCAAGTAATGATCACGCCGTTTAATCAGCTTCTTGATATACCAAACATGTCAGGTGGATCGATCATCTTGGCAAAGGAGAAATGCTCACTAACAGGGATGTAAACACATTTGTGCACAACATTTGAGAGAAATAAGCTTTTTTGGGCGTATGGAACATTTCTGGGATATTTTATTTCAGCTCATGAAACCAACACTTTACATGTTGCGTTTATATTTTTAATCATTGTAAAAGGAAAATCGTTTATCATCCCTGAGCTCTGACTTCTCCCACATGCTGGCCTCTGGCATCACCGACTTAAAAAATGACCTAAATTACAGCATTTTCTGAAGTTAAATGTAAAACATATTCGTATAATTTTTTAACACTAATTTTACAAGCATGATAGCTGTACCTTTTAGTTTATGACCCAGCTTGATGACCATTGGCTAATTAGCGTTTCTCAACGAATTCAAAGCACATCTAACTAGTATTTACGACTTAACTAATAGTAATTACCACCTTCCCACTTGGTTATGAACGCAGCACAAATTTATCATACTGTAGATGGTGCGTGGGAGCTAGCAGAGTAATGTTACTTGTTAGCTAATTTAATAACATACCTAGCCATATACCGGTATTACCTATAACATATTAGACACAGTAATCGAATGACAGTTGTTGCTGTCTTTCTATCCTGGTTTTGGTTTGACATGTAACTGACAGCTGGCTAGCATGCTGTTTCTCTAGCTTAGCTAACGTTAGCTGTTTCTCTAGCTAGCTAACGTTAGCGGTTTCTATTAGCTCCTGAAACACAACGCGTCAAACAATTTCACAGCAATAGCTAAACATAAACAAGCCATGCACGGTATTATTTATGAAATCGTTTCTTACCTAAATTAACTTACTTTACAATACTTTGAGTCCCTGAAGTAATCTGTGTGCTACTCGGATCAAGAGCTGTTCCACAACTATTCCGTGTCGAATGGACCCTCCGGCCCAAACCCCGCCTTAGGTGTGTCCCAGATACATACTTTGCGTTGTGTCGAAAACAAACGGAGAAAAACGGACCAAAATGGAGAGGGAGTACTGAACGTGTCCAATTAAAACCCTTGTTTTTTTTGTTGCAAAACGTTTTGCTACGGTTTGCAACGGTGAGAAACTGGTCTCATATAATTATATATTATGTTGATGTCAGTTCTGACTACGGAACCTATGAAGTAGCTTCTTGTTTCTAGTCGACACCATAAACCGAGGACGTATTTTGCGAAGATGCATTTAAGATAACCATTCGGAAAACTGTTTTGAAAAGCATACCCACCAGTGCAATAGTTTCGAAGTTGAACAATTGATACCAGAGAAAATACTGTGGGAAATACAAGTTAAACTGTAAAAATGCCCGATTAATCTTAAACAGATTTACAACAACCTGATTTGAAGTTCGTGTTGTTTCGCAACGTTTTAGCTAATTGCGATCTTGAATGACCCGCGTTTGTATCGCATTCTACCTTTCAAAGTCCAGGCTGTTCGGCTCAGACTTAGAAGTGATCATTCAGCTCTTGACTTGATTAGGGAAAAAGATGTCAGGAGCAACTTTTATGCGATTTGCTGCCCGGACTGTGCTATCGGCACCTGCTTGTAAAGCCGTCAAGATCCGAGGATATCATCGACAATACTTGACTACTTTCAGGAGCAATACCTCAACTATTAACGTAAATAAACCTCTATTTACTTCATCCGCCCAGTTTCTACAGTTGCTGATGTGAAAGTGTTACATGCGACCTGGTAGAATAGAACCAGATTGGTAGGCTATTTGTTGAAAGTATCTGAATATGTAAAACACACAGTAACTAGATAAACTACCCTTATCTGAATGGATGTAGGTGAAAGGTCAGTAGGGTTATACAGTATGGTAGGTAGGGTATTCTTATGTGATGTGATTGTCTCTGCACATTGTTTAACATTTGTTCAGTATCACTATTGAAAGGACAATAGGATGCACATGATACAGAATACACATGACAATATAAATTACATTTGACAATATTGACATTTTGTTATCATTATTGTTGTGTTCATTTGATATTACTTGCATACAATACATTTTTTCCCCTGCAAAGCTTGGACAGGTTCCAAGACAAACAACAACAGTGTGTCTTGAATAAATAGGCCAATGGGCCTACTGCCTTGATTAGGGGAGAATCTCAGTTAATATCGTCCTCTCTCCTCACCTCCTTCTCAAAACCCATTGGATGAGAAAGCCAGAGGTCCTGCACCTTTAACCTTCTCCTCCAATGGTTTTTGAGGAGAGAGGACGCAAGGAGTATGCAATTGAGATTCTCCCTCAGAATTGTCACTCTGCATTTGTTGTGACTTGGGTACTTTCGGTAGGGCTACTTTCGGTCAGAGGGACCTGAGCCAGTGTGAAAAACAAAACGTCTCATGCACACCAACAAGTGGATTCCTCACAAGTAGTGAAAGGGTGGGTGGCAGGGGGTCTAATATAGACTAGCCAGAGAGGTAACTGTGGTGAAATTTTCGATATAGGCATGGTCTACCTACTGAGCATATAACATCTTGTGAAGCAGTCCTTAGTCATATCTGGTTTTATCAGGCTGTGACTGACATTGACAAGTGTTTTATGTCTTCAACTCAACTACCTCTGTCTGTCCCGTTCTCTGGTGCAGGGTGGAAGAACTGCATTCTTTCTCACCTTACCAGTACTATCTTATCTAGGCTTGGAAGCCTACAGGAGGGTGCAGAGTGCAACTGTGGTCCATGCTCTGGAAAAAGGTACACACCACCTGGAAATGAGTAATTCAGAAGGGTTTTAATTATATGTAATATAAAAATAATTTGAAAGGGATACAGCTATTGAATCAGACAGAAAAATGCATGATTAAACATGCAAATGTATGATTTGGGGCTTTTTCCTATCCAGAGGCACCTCCATTTTGCAATCTCTATTTTGTATTCTAGCTGAAGAGGCTGTGGAACAAGCAGACTACCTGTACAGCTGTGGGGAGACAGAGAAACTCTACCAGCTTCTGCTACAGTATAAGGACAGGTAGCCCTACTGTATTTCATAAACATGTCAAGGCATGTGTTGTCCATTGCATGTGTATAAGACAGACAGTGACCATTGCAAAAACAGAATGGTAGTATGTATTGATTGGGTTTGCCAGTCAGGTTGTCTCACTGTTTAGGCATCAGTTTGGGGTCTTTGAACTAACGAGTAAAAATCCGTGACAAAGCTACAGTACCGTTCAGGAACTCAGCAATCGAGGTCAGGTGACTTAAGCCGTAAAACAACAACACTGAATGCCCTCCAAATACTGTTAAAATGTTCTTTCTGTTTCTGTCCCACTATATTCTACTGACCATTCAGCAATGACATTTTTGGAAATAAAATATTTGTGTGTTTGTGTGTCCAGTGATGATGCGGAGTTCCTGTGGAGGCTGGCGCGGGCATCTCGTGACCTCTCCCTCCTCGCTCACATTGCTGCTGACGAGAAGAAGAGGCTGACCTTTGAGGCGTTTGAATATGCCAA
This sequence comes from Salvelinus alpinus, assembly GCF_045679555.1. Classification (NCBI taxonomy): domain Eukaryota; kingdom Metazoa; phylum Chordata; class Actinopteri; order Salmoniformes; family Salmonidae; genus Salvelinus; species Salvelinus alpinus. The sequence goes on from NC_092093.1 coordinate 75,045,922, forward strand.
GAAGGCCCTGGAGAAAAATGAGGCCTGCTTCGCAGCACACAAAGTAATAAAGCCTATGGTTTCTTCTCATTGAATCTCTGAAGACAACCTACTACACTATTACTGCTGTGAAACTAAGCTAAATCATGGTTTTGATCAGGTTAATTTGCCTGCATAATTTTGGGGCTATGGTAATAAGATTAATCCGTTAACGCCTGGTTTGCTGCTATCGACCAAGTGGACAAGTTGCTACAAGTCCGTTTGAGGTAAACATTCTAATACAGAGCTTTGGTGAAAGGTGGTCATGTGAAAATTCAAACCCTAATAGCACAGAGGCTAAATGTTTTAATGGGCTGCTGGCTAAAAATCTGAATGATTCTTCTGTGTCTCAAGATTATATAGTAATTCTGAATTACAGTATATCACAAAAGTGAGTATACCCCTCACATTTCTGTAAATATTTGAGTATATCTTTTCATGTGACAACACTGAAGAAATGACACTTTGCTACAATTTAAAGTAGTGAGTGTACAGCTTGTATAACAGTGTAAATTTGCTGTCCCCTCAAAATAACTCAACACACAGCCATTAATGTCTAAACCGCTGGCAACAAAAGTGAGTACACCCCTAAGTGAAAATGTCCAAATTGGGCCCAAAGTGTCAATATTTTGTGTGGCCACCATCATTTTCCAGCACTGCCTTAACCCTCTTGGGCATGGAGTTCACCAGAGCTTCACAGGTTGCCACTGGAGTCCTCTTCCACTCCTCCATGACGACATCACGGAGCTGGTGGATGTTAGAGACCTTGCACTCCTCCACCTTCCGTTTGAGGATGCCCCACAGATGCTCAATATGGTTTAGGTCTGGAGACATGCTTGGCCAGTCCATCACCTTTACCCTCAGCTTCTTTAGCAAGGCAGTGGTCGTCTTGGAGGTGTGTTTGGGGTCGTTATCATGTTGGAATACTGCCCTGCGGCCCAGTCTCCGAAGGGAGGGGATCATGCTCTGCCTTAGTATGTCACAGTACATGTTGGCATTCATGGTTCCCTCAATGAACTGTAGCTCCCCAGTGCCGGCAGCACTCATGCAGCCCCAGACCATGACACTCCCAACCACCATGCTTGACTGTAGGCAAGACACACTTGTCTTTGTACTCCTTACCTGGTTGCCGCCACACACGCTTGACACCAAATAAGTTTATCTTGGTCTCGTCAGACCACAGGACATGGTTCCAGTAATCCATGTCCTTAGTCTGCTTGTCTTCGGCAAACTGTTTGCGGGCTTTCTTGTGCATCATCTTTAGAAGAGGCTTCCTTCTGGGACGACAGCCATGCAGACCGATTTGATGCAGTGTACGGCGTATGGCCTGAGCACTGACAGGCTGACCCCCCACCCCTTCAACCTCTGCAGCAATGCTGGCAGCACTCATACGTCTATTTCCCAAAGACAACCACTGGATATGACGCTGAGCACGTGCACTCAACTTCTTTGGTCGACCATGGCGAGGCCCGTTCTGAGTGGAACCTGTCCAGTTAAACTGCTGTATGGTCTTGGCCACCGTGCTGCAGCTCAGTTTCAGGGTCTTGGCAATCTTTTTATAGCCCAGGCCATCTTTATGTAGAGCAACAATTCTTTTTTTCAGATCCTCAGAGAGTTCTTTGCCATGAGGTGCCATGTTGAACTTCCAGTGACCAGTCAGTATGAGGGAGTGTGAGAGCGATGACACCAAATTTAACACACCTGTTCCCCATTCACACCTGAGACCTTGTAACACTAACGAGTCACATGACACCGGGGAGGGAAAATGGCTAATTTGGACATTTTCACTTAGGGGTGTACTCACTTTTGTTGCCAGCGGTTTAGACATTAATGGCTGTGTGTTGAGTTATTTTGAGGGGACAGCAAATTTACACTGTTATACAAGCTGTACACTCACTACTTTACATTATAGCAAAGTGTCATTTCTTCAGTGTTGTCACATGAAAAGATATACTCAAATATTTACAAAAATGTGAGGGGTGTACTCACTTTTGTGATATACTGTATGTATACATGCATCAGTACAGACGTTGGTTCATAGGAAACTGATACAACTTTCAATTGAATAGTGAAACATTTGCTACTTTGTCATGTTTACTGGTACAAAGAGGAAAATTCAGCAGTTAACCAAGTGCAAGGCAGGATTGTCTGTTTTTGAGACCTATAATTCTGTGTTCTGAACTCTGATAATAGAAAACACTTGTAGATCTATAAAATACTTCAGACCGTTTTAAAGTTGTGCAAGCAATTAAGTAGGCGAATCATATTAATGCTAATGCTAATCATAAGCAAAAATATGTGAGAATATGGACGACGATCTTGGTCATGGTTTTGGCATCCTGGTCGGACCCTACAGTATTATTTATGTGGGTATTCTAATTCTTCTATCCCTCGTCTCTCTTGGTTAGTGGTATGCAGTGTGCCTCAGTGACATAGGCGATTACGAGGGGGTCAAAGTAAAAATAGGAAATTCTTACATCATTAAAGAACATTTACAGGTAAGTGTTTAATAATTTACAGTATGTCATATCATATGATTATTCATTTAAATATTGGCAGCATTCTAAAACAAAATGTATCTTCCATAGAGGGCCATCGAGCTAAATCCAAAAGATGCCACATCTATCCATATCTTGGGTTATTGGTGAGTTATACACTTTCCATGACAGACTGACCAGGTGAATCCAGGTGAAAGCTATGATCCCTTACTGATGTCACTTGTTAAATCCACTTCAATCAGTGTAGATGAGGGGGAGGAGACTGGTTAAAGAAGGATTTTTAGGCATTGAGACATGGATTGTGTATGTGTGCCATTCAGAGGGTGAATGGGCAAGACAAGGAATATAAGTGCCTTTGAACGGGGTATGGTGGTAGGTGCCGGTGTGTATCAAGAATTGGGTTCACGCTCAACAGTTTCCAGTGTGTATCAAGAATGATCCAGCCAACTTGACACAACTGTGGGAAGCATTGGATCAATTAACCTTTTAAAATGATAAACTTGGTTTAGCTAACACAACGTGCCAGTGGAACACACGAGTGATGGCTGCTGATAATACGCCTATGTAGATATTCCATTAAAAATCTGCCTGTTTTCAGCTACATTAACAATGTCTACACTGTATTTCTGATACATTTTTTGTTATTTTAATGGACAATTAGCTTTTCTTTCAAAAACAATGACATTTCTAAGTGACCCCAAACTTTTGAACGGTAGTGTATATAAAATGGAACTGTTACTTCTTAGGCAAGTTTTTGTTCCGTGTCTAAAGATACACAGCCTGTTTTGCCGGAGTCTGGGGTAGTGGTCTAAGATCCCGATTCCTGACCACACATGGCACCAGGGCAACAAGGTTTTCAGGGGTTCGAGGCCCAGCTTGGTCAACTGTCTGTGCTGTACCTTCAGTACTCCTCTTTATGTCTGTCTCCCAATCTTTAATTACACGTTTCCTGTCTAAAACAATATTAAAATTAATAATGGGGTAGTGACACAGCCTGTTTTCTCATTTAGGTGTTTTGCCTTCGCTGAGTTGGCGTGGTATCAACGTAAAGTGGCAGCCATGATCTTCGCCTCTCCTCCCACTGCCACATACGAAGAGGTGTGTTACATCTTAAATGGCACCCTATCCCCTATATACAGTGAGCTCCAAAAGTATTGGGACAGTGACACATGTCATTGCTGAAAATGTGTCACTGTCAATGAGTGCAAACTTGAACAGTATGACAATTCTGTGCGACTTCCAGCGCGCGTTTACTGTGAACACTGAGGCTGTACCCACTTTAAGTTCATTTTAACAGTGGCCAAGTAGGATACTGTGGCTATTTGATCATAATGTAGGCCTAGCAGTTGCCTACCATCAAAAACAATGGAGAAAAACACATCCCATAACAGTTTGACATGGAAATAACTGTTCTATCATTCAGCCTACAGAAGCAGCCAATGTGTGGTGTTCAATGCCTACATCCTATTAGACTTCTGAAGAAGAAAAACATGCAGTAACCTGTTTATTCACTTGTCCTTCAGACGAGTTGACTGAAATGTTGTATTTGATGTAAGAAACCACTTTACAAAATGCAATTAATTATTATTCTCATACCATTATTACAGAGAATCAGACAAATTATGCTACGCTCTGCCTATTGGCTACTTAGTTTATTCAAGACGTCTCAAAATACAACACTACCCCTTTAAGACATAGAAAAGCCTGACTCGCTTTTGAAAGATGGCTAGAAATGCACACATTTTATGCTCTTGTTGGCAGTAACCACTCCCCCATTGTTGACTAGAGCTGGGCTAATAACTCACTAACTAGCTAAGAATATGCAGTTCTCACTTTGATCTCAAAACAAGCGCATCTACTCACGACGAATGGCACAGATCCACATATGGCAATGGCTATTTACATATAGGCCTACTGCAGCTCTGATTGGTTATGCAGCAGGTCGTGCCTGTAAATGGAATAGAATCCTACTCCAATGCGCTCTGCTTACAATAAAATCTCTTGCATAGTTCGTTTTGCATAATAAATCCTGAATAGTTTTGTTTCGGTATACAGTATTACATTGAAAGTGGCTAATATTGTGTTGATTCGATCACAATTGCCACAGTAGAGTGAAACGTTGAGAAAGTTGAGTGAAATTCAATCTCGTGCTTCTCTGTGCTGGCTCATATTTCTTCTGTGCGGCAGTCTGAGGTGAGCTGCGCAGTAGATGGAACATTGGACTGTTCCAATACATTTTGAGCTCACTGTATGCACTACTTTTGACTAGGACCTATGGGTACTAGTCAAAAGAAGTGTACTATATAGGTGATAGGGGGCAATTTGGGAGAGATGCGTGATGATGTCATACTTATTTTTTTACCCACAGTTCTTTGTATATGAACAGTACAAGATCTTTGAAAAATGTAAGGCATCATGTTTGACTATCATTTTTGTTTCACCTCAGGCTTTGGCATTCTTCCTGAAAGCTGAAGAAGGTTCGTTGTTCTAAATGTAAAATTCGATCACAATACAATGTAAAGATAGACCACAGCCTGTCGTTTCCAATAGGAACAAATGAGTCATAGTATGCAGAACAAGCAAGGAGGGGGGCAGAGCAAAGCATGAGCTAGCGAGATCCTATTGGCACGTTCTAGCATGTATTTGCATCAATCCGTTAGGGAACGCCTACTCTGATGTGTGCAATCACCCAATTTGCCCTTGCACTCCTTCTAATCAACACAATTTTTTCAACTTTGGCAAAGCGAAAAATCTAACAAACATATTCCACTCTGTTCGTAAAATATTTTAGTTTTGGGAACAGAAAACTGTATTGAAATTAAATGTTTAATTGATGAGAAAAATTAGCATAATGTCTGCAAAAATCTATCTCGCTCCATCTTTTCCCACTGCCGGCCACTGGGCTTCCTCTCACCACCATATTTGATAGTGAGTGGAAACGCCAACCGGATGCTTCACACTTATACATTCTATGAAATATCTGTCTCATTGTTCCGTCTGTGTTTCTAAAGCCAAATTCTATGCAATTACAAGTCAACGTTTATCTCTCATTTGATCATCTTTCCATAGTGGACCCAAACTTCTACAGTAAGAATCTACTTATGCTGGGGAAGTCCTACATGGCATTGAAGGACCAGGGGAATGCTGTGCTCTGGCTGAGAAAGGCACGGGACTACCCCCCTCACACAGAGGAAGACAAGCAGGTAAAATGCAATACTGTGTGGGCCGGTTTTCTGGACACATATTTAACCTGGTCCAGGAGATTCTCCATTGAAAGGGTGTTTTAGTGTCCAGGACTATGCTTAACCTGTGTCCAGAAACCGGCCCTATAACTTAACTGTAATTTAATTGGACATTTACGTGCTCGCCGAAAGTGGGAAACTTCCCAGTAAGGAAGTCGCAAGTCTGACATTATATTCAAGTGCTTTTGAAGACGGAAAATGATTCAACCAATAATATTTTAGCTAGCTAAATAAGCTAAGTTTATTAATAATCAAGTTAGCCAGAATTCATTTACATTGACAATATGGTCATACTAGTTACATTATCCACATTGACAAGTTTGTAATAGTCAAACTGATTTGTTGTCATCTTTTGATTGAAAGATCAGTGGTGAAACGTCACAACTAGGCAACAACATGTTCTGAGTTTCCCACAACGACCTCGAGGGTGTGATGTGAAACTTCCCAGTCGGAACTCAGAACTTGAGAACTCCCACAGCACGTGAACGCACCATTATCACAGTATACTCTGATTGTATAGGAGCTAATTGGTTTATTTCCTGTTCTTCATAGGTCCATAAAGAAACCCTTGACCTTCTGAAGAAGCTCAGTGCATAAGATGACCTAGTCACATGGAGGCAAGAGTGCACTGTGTTGATAATAGGTGTAATCTATGTCTATCTACTGTATGTATATTTTTGTTCCTAACACAAGAGTGTACATAGGCTATACTGTACGGCCTTAACAGGAAATGATACATGCTTTTCTACTAACCTGTGTATAGTGATTTACAGATGCTGTGATTTAACTTTAATTAAACTTTATTTTAATTTAATATGCGTATGAAGTCTGTTGTGATAGCTTGGGATTGTAACATTCAGGCAGGCATCTTGTCTTTGTAAATAGAAAGTAGAATGGGTGTCTGATTTTAAAATTCCCAATATGCGGTCAATGAATGGGATTCAATGTGTTCCATGCAAATATTACAGTTTTTCCCAATTGTTTACATACTAAAATTGGAACTTGAAACGCAATCACCGAAACCTAAACCAAGTCTGCAAAATTGCAAGCACAATTCCTGCTTTACACTCAGTTTTCAATTCTACATCACACTTTTTGCGAAACACGACACACAGTTCTCTACATTAGGCACAACATTCAAAATTAACATTTCTTTAGCCCCTTTGGAAAGCATCGCCAATCACAATGCCAAGCTCTATACACCAATTGGCAACACCCACTCCTCACAGGTGTAAACACTAGTTGCTGAATTGTTCACTTAGAAATCAGAGCTTTAGCACTATAAAAGGCCACAGATGAGCTCTCCTGTTTTGGAGGAAAATGGAAGTCAATGGTGAAGCAAGAGCTAGAGGTGAAGGAGTGAGAGGAAGAGGAGAATGAGGATGAGGAAGAACAGTTGTCAAAGATGAGATCAGGGCCACTTTGGTTGACCATGTGCTCAACCGTGGATTGAGTATGAGGGAGGCTGGGCAGAGAGTTCAGCCCAACCTGAGCCGCTACACGGTTGCATCTATCATCCGTACATTCAGAAATGACAACCGGTAAGTCGGCTACCATCTACACTATGCTCTTTATGTATGTATTCTGTAGTATACTGCAATCCGACATATCAGTAGGCCTATGTTACTCAGTGATTGTTGGCCAATGTTAGTAATAGCAAATGTCAGTAATGTCATTTCATATTGAAAGAAAGATTATTTTAGCTTACTGTAACCAATCATATCATATTTGTAGATCTTCTGCAGAACAGAGCTGGCCAGGCCATGGTGGAAGACACCGGCTGTTCACACCAGAACAGGAGACCGCTATTGTGAACATGGTGGTGGCAAACAATACCATTAGACTACGAGAAATCCAGAACCACATAATTGCAGACAACACAATATTCAATAACATTCTCCATGTGGGCTTGTCTACATTGGACCGTGTATTACAGCGCAACCGAATCTGGATGAAACAGGTCTACAGGTGCCATTTGAGCGAAACTCAGAGAGAGTTAAAGAACAGCGTTATGACTATGTGCAAGTAAATAAACTCAGCAAAGAAAGAAACGTCCCTTTTTCAGGACCCTGTCTTTCAAAGATAATTCGTAAAAATTCTAATAACTTCACAGATCTTCATTGTAAAGCTTTTAAACACTGTTTCCCATGCTTGTTCAATGAACCATAAACAATTAATGAACGTGCCTTGTGGAACGGTTGTTAAGACAATAACAGCTTTCAGATGGCAGGCAATTAATGTCACAGTTATGAAAACTTAGGACACTAAAGAGGCCTTTCTAATGACTCTGAAAAACACCCAAAGAAAGATGCCCAGGGTCCCTGCTCATCTGCGTGAACGTGCCTTAGGCATGCTTCAAGGAGGCATGAGGACTGCAGATGTGGCCTGGGCCATAAATTGCAATGTCCGTACTGTGAGACACCTAAGACAGGGAGACAGGACGGACAGCTGATCGTCCTCGCAGTGGCAGACCACGTGTAACAACACCTGCACAGGATCGGTAAATCTGAACATCACACCTGCGGGACAGGTACAGGATGGCATCAACAACTGCTTGAGTTACACTAGGAACGCACAATCCCTCCATCAGTGCTCAGACTGTCTGCAATAGGCTGAGAGAGGCAAGACTGAGGGCTTATAGGCCTGTTGTAAGGCAGGTTCTCACCAGATATCACCGGCAACAACATCGCCTATGGGCACAAACCCACCGTCGCTGGACCAGACAGAATTGGCAAAAAGTGCTCTTCACTGACGAGTCGCGGTTTTGTCTCACCAGGGGTGATGGTCGGATTCGCGTTTATCGTCGAAGGAATGAGTGTTACACCGAGGCCTGTACTCTGGATCGATTTGGAGGTGGAGGGTCCGTCATGGTCTGGGGCGGTGTGTCACAGCATCATCGGACTGAGCTTGTTGTCATTGCATGCAATCTCAATGCTGTGCATTACAGGGAAGACATCCTTCTCCCTCATGCAGTACCCTTCCTGCAGGCTCATCCTGACATGACCCTCCAGCATGACAATATCACCAGCCATACTGCTCGTTCTGTGCATGATTTCCTGCAAGACAGGAATGTCAGTGTTCTGCCATGGCCAGCGAAGAGGCCGGATCTCAATCCCATTGAGCATGTCTGGGACCTGTTGGATCGGAGGGTGAGGGCTAGGGCCATTCCCCACAGAAATGTCCGGGAACTTGCAGGTGCCTTGGTGGAAGAGTGGGGTAACATCTCACAGCAAGTACTGGCAAATCTGGTGCAGTCCATGAGGAGATACATTGCAGTACTTAATGCAGCTGGTGGCCACACCAGATACTGACTTACTTTTGACCCCCCCTCCCTTTTGTTCAGGGACACATTATTCCATTTATGTTAGTCACATGTCTGTGGAACTTGTTCAGTTTATGTCTCAGCTGTTGAGTCTTATGTTCATACAAATATTTACATGTGAAATTTGCTGAAAATAAACACAGTTGACAGTGAGTGGACATTTATTTTTTTGCTGAGGCAATGGAGGACGCATATGGTGAAGTTGATGTGGGGGCTTTTGGCAGCTGGAACCATCACTCCAGAAGATTCTTTCCCCGCTGTTTAGCCAGGAAGAACATCACTTGTGATCTAGATGAGGTGCTATGGCCAGACCAAAATTGGAGGCAGCCTGTATTTTTTCTTGCAAGTGTTTTTGTCTTTAGAGTTTGACTTTATTTTTGTACAGAAAACCCTTTCTTACTGAATGTTTTTCCTGGTTTTCTGCTGTTGGGTATGGAAAGTGTTACATACAAAACACAAGTGTTCAAAAATACAGAATTTTGGAAATAAATGTTTTTGTTACTGTATTGCTTTTGTTTTATCTACATTTGAGTAGGTATACATTACTGTAACAATCTTTTGCAACCGGCTACAGTGTAACACTGAAAAGGCATAAACCTACTGATGGGCTATTCATAGTAGTGTTTTGTGTTGAGCACATCAGTATGTTGTTGGTTGGTAGACAGATCTACAGTTGAAGTCAGAAGTTTACATACACCATAGCCAAATACATTTAAACTCAGTTTTTCACAATTCCTGACATTTAATCCTACTAAAAATTCCATGTCTTAGGTCAGTTAGGATCACCACTTTATTTTAAGAATGTGAAATGTCAGAATAATTTAGAGAATGATTTATTTCAGCTTTTATTTCTTTCATCACATTCGCAGTGTGTCAGAAGTTTACATACACTCAATTAGTATTTGGTAGCATTGCCATTAAATTGTTTAACTTGGGTCAAACATTTCGGGTAGCCTTCCACAATAAGTTGGGTGAATTTTGGCCCATTCCTCCTGACAGAGCTGGTGTAACTGGGTCAGGTTTGTAGGCCTCCTTGCTCACACACGCTTTTTCAGTTCTGCCCACACACTTTCTATAGGATTGAGGTCAGGGCTTTGTGATGGCCACTCCAATACCTTGACTTTGTTGTCCTTAAGCCATTTTGCCACAACTTTGTAAGTATGCTTGGGGTCATTGTTCATTTGGAAGACCCATGCGACCAAGCTTTAACTTCCTGACTGATGTCTCTTCAATATATTCACATAATTTCCTACCTCATGATGCCATCTATTTTGTGAAGTGCACCAGTCCCTCCTGCAGCAAAGCACCCCCACAACATGATGGTGCCACCCCCGTGCTTCACAGTTGTGGTGTTCTTCGGCTTGCAAGCCTCCCCCTTTTCCCCCAAACATAATGGTCATTATGGCCAAACAGTTCTATTTTTGTTTCATCAGACCAGAGGACATTTCTCCAAAAAGTACAATCTTTGTCCCCATGTGCAGTTGCAAACCGTAGTCTGGCTATTTTATGGCGGTTTTGGAGCAGTGGCTTCTTCCTTGTTGAGCGGCCTTTCAGGTTATGTTGATATGACTCGTTTTACTGGTGGATAAAGACACTTTTGTACCCGTTTCCTCCAGCATCTTCACAAGGTCCTTTGCTTTTGTTCTGGGATTGATTTGCACTTTTCACACCAAAGTACGTTCATCTCTAGAAGACAGAACACGTCTCCTTCCTGAGCGGTATGACAGCTGCGTGGTCCAATGGTGTTTATACTTGCGTACTATTGTTTATACAGATGAACGTGGTACCTTCAGGCGTTTGGAAATTGCTCCCAAGGATGAACCAGACTTGGCTGATTTCTTTTGATTTTCCGATGTCAAGCAAAGAGGCACTGAGTTTGAAGGTAGGCCTTGAAATACATCCACACGTACACCTATAATTGACTCAAATGTCAATTAGCCTATCAGAAGCTTCTAAAGCCATGACATTTTCTGGAATTTTCCAAGCTGTTTAAAAGGCAGTCAATTTAGTGTATGTAGAATTGTGATACAGTGAATGATACGTGAAATAATCTGTCTAAACAATTGGTGGAAAAAGTACTTGTGCCATGCACAAAGTAGATATCCTAACCGACTTTCCAAACTATAGTTAAGAAATTTGTGGAGGTTGAAAAATAGTTTAATGACACCAACATAAGTGTATGTAAACTTTCAACTTCAACTGTATTCATGACTCATTTTTTATTTTTTTAAATAACAGTTTTGAATGCAATGTTTGCTTTTGCTAGAGATTGGTAGAGTTTTGCATTTTGTGTTTGTGGTTTTGTGAAAATGGCCTCAAGATTCAGCATACGTGTGTAAACAATTGTGGAAAACTAACATTAGTCAGTTGTGGTCAATTCATTGTTGAAATGGTATTCAGTCCCAACCATGGCCTTAAATCTATGCAGTTTCACTCTCAATTATTTGAATGAACTCAAACCCAGTTGTAAAGATGGTCAGATATATTTATTAAATATGGTTCTTTCCACAGGCAAGACCCAACCCCCCAAAAAAAAAATACATGTTTTTAAGAACAAAAATAGATGACAGGTTTGTGAATCCTGAGCAGAAGGCCTCAGACACCCCCACGTCTCTCAAAACAGAAAAGCATGAGGGGTATGGGTTTATTTCTTTGTCTCATAAATCCATCTTCTAGTCATTCATTAACATGGGTTAAAGCAGACCAAAAATGCATTTTCTATAGTCTCCGGTATGGGGGGGGGGGCGCTCTGTACAGTGTAGCATTAGGTGTTTTACAGTGTGCATCTACGTCGATATGTTACAGTTCATCTCTGATATGAGTGAGGCATCACAGAGCCCGTCTGTCGATGTTGGTGAGGCTCTGAAGAATAATTATTAAGTACTTTACTTTTTTACATTGTTCATTTACAATTGACTTTGATTCGTTCAAAAGGAAGCATGTCATTAGGTGGCGGGTTGATTTCCTTCTGTCATTCATACAAGGGTAGTTACACAAATGCTCCTTTTCCTCTGCCATCCCTCTAACCAATAGGAAGTGAATAGATGTTATATACACATGACATAGGTTCATGGTGAAGTTCTAACTATAATCTAAATGATGGTTTGCAGTGGTCAGAACAGATTTCAACGCAGACTGCTTTGTCACAGCTGATGGACTAGGGCTTGTCCCTCCCTCACCAGACAATCAAAACAAAAAAAGCACCAGAGGTGTTGGTAGAGATTTCACATTTCAAGAGAGAAAAATGTCAACAAAAAAATAAACATCTGCAAACTAAGAGAAGGACAGCCTAAAGCATCAAGGTTGGCATGGCAGGTAATGTGTTGCTGACATACTAATAGAACTTGGACTGGTATGGGGTTTACTACCTATAGGAGAATGTGCACTGGCATGGTGTGGGGTTTGCTACCAATGGAAGAACTTGCAATGGGGTGGGGTTCAGGGGGTTTGCACTGCAGAATGTTATCGCAGGTTATTCTATTTGACCGGCGATGGCACAATATCACACTATAGCTCAAGGGAGCTGGAACACCTACGTATCCTTGCACAGAGATGATGCATATGACCTTGTAGGGTTTCAAGGTGGGATATACACTGCGTAACACTAACAATCATTGTCCCTTCAGAAGGCTGCTCAGTTACTTAGCTACTAAGTCTATGAGTAAGAAAAAAGGTCACTCGATGATTTTCATTCATTTCATGGCAAGGAAACATTGTGATTTTACTGCATTTTTGGACATCTTTTGCTGAATACATGAGCATTTATTTAGTGGGTAGCAACTAGCACTAGGAAGCACTTCTGGTACTGACATTTCTGTTGTATGCATGTGACATACAGATCAACATTCTTAGCAGGGAAAGTCAAGTAACTAATCAATTTACTATCCCAGAAAGGGAGTTCGTGCACCACACTTGCAAAAAAATAAATAAATGGCCACGGGAGATAGATACATCCATAACTAAATGTCTCCTTTTCATTTCGTGTTTATTTCTCTCCATTAGTAGCAACTGCTTTGCGTCGGGTGAACATACAGCATTTGAGACGAAGGCTATATAAATCGCTCTCTCTCAAAAAATAACATGACTTAATAAATTAAATAGGCAGGTAAATGATATAAGAAGAGTAGCAAGGTGCAGTGCCATGGCAAAGCAAAGCTTTGAGTGCCAGTGATAAACCTGCCACTGCAACAGACCTAGAAGCCCCCAACCCCGGCCACCAGTCAACACCACTCAGTCACAACATGTCTCTCTCAGAGCTGGTGTACACAAACAGCCAGTAACAAGCACCCATAGAGGTCCTAGAACTCAAAAGTATAGGATCTCTATGCAAGTACCATTCTATCAGGCAACTACAAAAAAAAAAAGGAAAGAAAAAAGGAAAATAAAGGGGGGGGTCCCATTACCTGATTCATAAAATGGAACCACTTCTTTGATCCATGTCCTCTTCTGAAGCAACAAACCTGTGTAGGCTACACACAACCACGGAGTAAAAACTGATGATCGTCCTCCTTGAGTCATGTTCTCACAAATTTCGACAGTAAAGGATGTTGGTTCTTGACTCGAGCCCAGAAAAAAAAGTAAGCGTTTCCTTTTCGTCGACAGCTCCAAGTTTACACATAATCCAAGGTACAACAAGACTGGATAATCTCAAGTGAAGGTACCATCCACTCATCCAGACTTTAAAAGCACAGTGCAGTCAAAAATGTGATTCTTGTTTGTATGAATATATATCTCCACACTATGAGGTTGGAATAATATTGTGAAAATTATAATGCCCTTTTAGTGTAAGGGCTGTTTGAAAGGACGGCCTGAAATTTCTGCCTGTTTTGGTGGGAGGGTTTTGGCATTCCATGGTGACGTCACCCTGCTGTAAATTGGTTAATAGACCAATAAGTTCCAAACCCCTCTGCCAATAACAGCTAATTTACAGTTATCCCCTCCCATACCACGCCCAGACAGTCCTAGCGAAATTCTTCCTTGCGAAATTGCTCTTTGCTAAGAAGCTATTTGTTTGTTTTAAATTTAAAATGTTTTTATTTTTTTAAATATCACAGTAAGGTACTTAATTGTTACCCAGAAATGATTTGATATAGAGATAAAAACAGCTGCATTGGACGTTTAATCACCATACTCTTATCTTGGTGCAGAGTTGGAGGGGACTCGAGTCAGGGCTACTGAATACTGGTTTTTATTCAATGACAATACTGACAGGCTGATGGGTAGCTGGCTTAAGTTGATAGGAGTGGATGTGCAGTTGGGGTTGGAGGCAGTCTTCCTCTTTTCTGGAGGCAGCCATGCAAGCGCAGCACAATCACAACTACAGGTCCAAAAAACCCAGGCACCGGACCAAACACTACAATCACCCTTAAAAGCTCTATAAAACTAGAGCCATAAGTTATGGTTCAACTATAAAATCCTCTCTACGTTTTCAGTCTCCTTTTAAAAACCAGCCAAAAAAGGGGGAAAAAAATGAATCATACATAGATTTTTCAGTTTTTAAAAGCAGAGGAAAAGCTGAAATTCTTGCATATTTTATGGGGTATAATATAAGGGGGATTGCTAAAATGAGGTTGTGAATCAAGATTTGGTTTTTAAAATGACAAAATAGCTTATGTACATTGGTAGTTCTGTGCAATGTTTCATTTTTTGTTGTTTTACATGGCTGGATATACTGTGGTAGAGAGAGACATCTTTCTCTACTCTTGGCCAAATCCTTCTGTTTCCTCGATGGCAAAGAGCAGCTTCTCCTTCAGCTGTTCAAAGCTTTTGTACGGGGGCAAGTCCAGCCTGTTAAAGCTGAAGAAAATAAGCAAAAATCCAGTAATTGAGTTTGAAAGCAAAACAAGAAACAGTCATTGTATTAAAGTATGACATGATTTACACCCAACACATTATTTGACATTGAAACATCATTCATTGATTTGATTTACAAGCAGGATGTTGCCGTGGAGACGGACCACTCACCAAGTGTGACTCCGAGGGAGCCAAGTGTCTTTTCCGACCTTCTCAATGCAGAACTTCTGGGGCCCGTTACTACCTGCAGAGACAGAGAGAAAGATGAGGTGAACAAAATAAATCACTGCAAATACTTGCCAACTAAATAGCCGTTTCCCCCAGTACTATCTACGTTATCCACAGAAGAGGGTAATTAAGTCTAAGACAAGCAAGCCGTCTCCGAGCCAGAACGGCACATAAATAAATCCTGACTAATTGTTCAACCCCATATCAGTAGACATGGAGGTTAGTCTTGTGTGTGTGTGTCACTAACCCATGAGCTCAGCGAAGCCCCCTAGAGGCAGTCTGCAGGTCCCCGTAACAAATTGCATGAGTCTCAGACGCACCTCGTTGTCCACCTCCTTCACCAGCTGTACACACACACACAGACGATTAACACTGCGACAACATTAACACATCCTTACCAACATATACCTACCTACCTACCTGTACCCCATCTGTACAGAAACATATGGGAATTCAGGGCAAGTGGTGTCCAAATCACTAAGGACTTAAAATGCTCCCCACACAGTCGTGAAGAAGGCGTGACAGCCCCTTTTCCCCTTCAGCAGGTTGGAAAAGTTTGGCAAAAGGTTCTACAGCTGCACCATTGAGAGCATCTTGACTGGCTGCATCACTGCTTGCTATGGAAACAGCACCACCCTTGATTGCATGGCACTACAGAGGGTGGTGCGGACAGCCCAGTACATCACTGGGGCCGAGCCCCCTGCCATTCAGGACCTCTATATTAGGCGGTGTGAAAGGAAGGCCCAAGCCATAGACTGTTCGCTCTGCTTCTGCACAGCAAGTGGTACATCAAGTCTGACACGAACAGGCTCCTGAACAGCTTCTATCCCCAAGCCATAGT
Organism: Salvelinus alpinus; assembly: GCF_045679555.1. Taxonomy (NCBI): domain Eukaryota; kingdom Metazoa; phylum Chordata; class Actinopteri; order Salmoniformes; family Salmonidae; genus Salvelinus; species Salvelinus alpinus. The sequence continues at coordinate 75,061,864 of NC_092093.1, forward strand.
CTGCTAAATAGCTAACATAGTCCGTGTAGCCATTTTGAGAGTTGACCATTGTATTTTATTTTTAGACTGTAAACACTCACAGGGCCCTACACATGCACAATGACACTCCAGCACACACAATCCATAATTTGCTTAAAACCCACATTTATACTGACTCTACACACAATCATATATGCTGATGCTACTCTGTTTATCATATATCCTGATGCCTGGTCACCTTACCTCAATAAACGTCTACCTCCAGCACTCCAGTATCCCTGCTCATTGTAAATAGTATGCTTGCTTACTTTCTCGTGTTCTTATTTTTTATACATCTTGTGTTTTTGTATTACCTTGTTATTTTCTTGCATGACATTGTTATTGATTACTGCATTGTTGGGTTTAGAGCTTGCAAGAAAGGCATTTCACTGAAAATAAAGGCAGTCGCGGAGACTGAACCCATGACCTTGGAGGCTCGGATGTACCTACCTGCCAGAACCAGATGATCTGCTTACTGTTCCTGGTGTAGTGGCGATACACAGTGTTTCTCTGCCAATCCTGTAGGTCCACCTCCTGCATGCCACACAGCATCACCTCAAGCTCCTTCTCATCAAAGTACTGGAGCCACTGCAGAGGCACCACCTCGTTGAAGCCGTCCAGAAAAGCTTTGGTCTGGCCCTCCACGCCACGGGAGAACCGCCACTCTGCCATCAACCTGTAGGAAACATGATGTAGTGACAGTTATGATTAGAAAGATGAGACCCTAAGCAGCCTCAGGTTTGATCAATGTAAGGACGGCAAAGATGACAAATATTTAGCTAGTTGATATCGGGCCAGTTTAGGACACAGATTTAGCCCAATCCTGGATTCAAAAGCTTGTTCAATGGAGAATCTCTATTGCAAGTACCTTTAAGCAAAGAAATCCATAACACAGCAGTAAGATTAGCAAAATGAAGATGTACGTCACTAAGCGGCAGCACTATTATCACCATGTTAACATGATACTAAAATACATGGGCACAATTGCTCATCGCATATCATTGGATGCCTCTGCGTTTCCGTGAACAAGCTGCTCTGTGATCGGTCCATCACTCGGGCGGCGCCTCCTTCCTTACCCGATGTACTCCTCTTTGTTCTCCTCCGTCACCAGGAGGTCGCTGCCGTCAGGCTTCAGGTCATGTGACGTGAGCTTCCCCAGGATCTCCATGTCCACAGAGAAGTACATCTCTAGACTACACTCCTCGATGTTGTTATCCCTGTCATGAAGGACAAGCACCATTATATATAGTACATCTCTAGACCACACTGCAGGATGTTATTATCCCTGAAGTGAAGGACCACAGAATCAAGGCTAAGCTCAGGTCCAATGTTAAGAGAGAAATACACCTCTAGCCCCACACTTGTCTATGTTGTTATCCCTGGAGAGGAGAGAGCACCACAGTGTAAGCTGGCTAGCACAGGACCAATGTTGATTTCCTCGATGTTGTTATCCTTGGAGAGACGGGGAGAATGCTATGGACTAACATAATGTAGCAGCAGGCGGAAAATAAAACGCCTGACCTGGGCACCCACATCCGGTTTTCAGGGAAAAATACTATCTAGGTGATGCTGTATCCCTGAAAACTGGATGTTTTACAGTTTCTTCTGACCCGCTAAGGGTGGCTCAGGAATAAACAAAGTACATCTCTAGACCACACAGTTGTTATCCCTACACAGGAGAAAATTGCTTAGGGGTTTGGTAGTCAATGATTAAAATGGGTAATCACCTTCCTCATATTGATTTGCACCCCCCTTTTGCCCTCAAAACAGCCTCAATTCGTCGGGGCATGGACAAGGTGTCGAAAGCGTTCCACACGGATGCTGACCCATGTTGACTCTAATGCTTCCAACAGTTATGTCAAGTTGGCTGGCTGTGCTATGGATGATGGACCATTCTTGATACACAAAGGAAACTGTTGAGCATGAAAAACCCACCAGTGTTGCAGTTCTTGACACACTCGAACCGGTGCGCCTGGCACCTACTACCATACCCCGTTCAAAGGCACTTAAATATTTTTTCCTGTCTGTTCACCCTCTGAAGAGCACACATACACAACCCATGCCTCAACTTAAAAATCCTTCTTTAACCTGTCTCCTCCCCTTCATCTACACCGATTGAAATGGATTTACCAAGTGGGATCATAGCTTCCACCTGGATTCACCTGTTCAGTCCATGTCATGGAAAGAGCAGATTCTTATGTTTTGTACACTCAGTGTACAGTGCATACGGAAAGTATTCAGACCTTGACTATTTCCACATTTTGTTACGTTACAGCCTTATTCTAAAATTGATTAAATAAAAACATCTCAGCATTCTACACACAATGCACCATAATGACAGTGAAACCAGGTTTAGAAATTTTAGCAAATGTATTAAAAAAATAAAACAGAAATGCCTTATTTGCATAAGTATTCAGACCCTTTGCTATGAGAGTCGAAATTGAGCTCAGGTGCATCCTGTTTCCATTTATCATCCCTAAGATGTTTCTACAACTTGATTGGAATCCACCTGTGGTACATTCAATTGATTGGACATTACTTGGAAAGGCACACACCTGCCTATATAAGGTCCCACTGTTGACCGTGCATGTCAGAGAAAAAAAACCAAGCCATGAGGTTGAAAGAATTGTCTGTAGAGCTCCAAAACAGGACTGTGTCGAGGCACAGATCTGGGGACGGTTCTTAAAACATTACTGCAGCATGTAAATCCCCAAGAACACAGTGGCCTCCATCATTCCTTAAATGGAAGAAGTTTGGAACTACCAAGACTCTTCCTAGAGCTGGCCACTGGCCAAACTGAGCATTCGGGTGAGAAGGGCCTTGGTCAGGGAGGTGACCAAGAACCCGATGGTCACTCTGACAGCGCTCTAGAGTTCCTCTGTGGAGATGGGAGAACCTTCCAGAAGGACAACCATCTCTGCAGCACTCCACCAATCAGGCCTTTATGGTAGAGTGGCCAGACGGAAGCTTCTCCTCAGTAAAAGGCACATTACAGCCCACTTGGCGTTTGCCAAAAGGCCCCTAAAGACTCTCAGACCATGAGAAATATGATTCTTTGGTCTTTTGAAATTAAGATTGAATTCTTTGGCCTGAATGCCAAGCGTCACATCTGGAGGAAACCTGGCACCATCCCTAAATGAAGCATGGTGGTGGCAGCATCATGCAGTAGGGATGTAATCGCTGCCAAAGGTGCTTCAACAAAGTACTGTATAAAGGGTCTGAAATTATGTAAATGTAATATTTTAGTTTTTGCTTTGTCATTATGGGGTATTGTGTGTAGATTGATGAGGGGGGGGGAAATAATCAATTTTAGAATAAGGCTGTAACGTAACAAAATGTGGAAAAAGTCAAGGGGTCTGTATACTTTACAAATGCACTGTATATGCCAGTTAGCAGATGCTTTTATCCCTGTGCGAATGGAACCCACAAACTTGTGATTCCTGGCCAGGATGGGTCAAGAGAGTGGTAGGTCTGCCTACCTGATCCAGATCAGAGAGTTGTAGAACTCAGGGTCGATGGACTCCAGGTCTTTAATGATGAGCTTCTTGTTCAACATGCGTTTATAGAACGGCAGAGAGAAGCCTGTGTCGATGAACTTCCCGTGGAAGAGGGCCTGTGGACAGGAGAGACCAGGAATGTTCACATGATTCTGAGTGTTTGTGAGTGTTTGTGTATGCAAGACTATGTACATGATCTCAGTGCGTGTGCTGTACCATGGCTATGAATCGTCCTATAAAGCAGAAGTAGGAGAGGTGGTCAGGGTTGATGGTGGAGGCTGGGTTTATCTGCAGACAGTAGTTACTCTTGCCAGCGTACTCAAAGAGGCAGTACATGGGGTTGAGCACCTCGTGGGATAACAGGAAGAACCACTCTCTGTGGGAACAAGAGAGAGTGAGGGAGTCAGAAGTGAAGACTGGCAATGAAAAAAAGATCTGGAACGTAATTTTATTATGCATGTTTCTTTCAAACAACAAGTCTGGAATAATCTTACTGACAGGCATATGGTTACAGAAATGTCCTAAAAGACTAAAGGGTGATTATCATTGTGTGCAAATGCGATGTGAGTGGTTGTGACAGACCTGGCTAGACCACCGTAGTCCAGTCCCTCTTCTCCTCTGAAGATGACGTACAGTCTCCTCCTCAAGTCGTAAGGTTTCAGGGCCATAATCTGGAAACGCAAATACTAGCATTAGCCTACAGAGAACCAGCCACTGTTAAAACATTTTACCCAGAGTGAAATGTGGTTTGCAGGCAGGGGTAACATAGTCCATAACATAAAACACAATCACCATCCTGCAACTTATCACATGTAATAATACAATTGTCTTACTTTGAGTTGCACAAATGATATACAGTCAGTGAGGAACAATGTGACATGCCATAAGGAACTGTACGTGTGTTTGTGTGTTGCTGTCTGTGTCTCCTGCATATTATGTTCTTACAACCGGTTCCACACAGATGGACCAACTCTTACTTGTTGGAAAGAGTCTTCGAACAACGTCTGCCTAGACACGGTGATCTTAACATGGCTGGGGAGTGCGTTGGACTGGAGAAAGAAAGACAAAGTGGCTGTGAAATCAAACCGTGACTGGAATGTGCAAAACAACCATCCCTTCGTCCAAACTAAAACAATCCAAACAGAAGAACATAGGGAGAGTAATATTACCTGACAGAGGTAGCGGAAGTGTGCTAGTTTCCACCTGAAGCTGCGCTCGTACGCTATCTGTGGGCCTTTGGTGCTGAGGAGGGAGTGGCAGAGGTTAGAGGTCAGGGACAAGGGGCACAGTAACAGGATATAACTATTCATCGTCATGTGGCCAGAATAATTGTTTGATGAAGCCATAATGAACTGGAAAAATATCCCAAAAGATCTTAAAATGATTCAGGGATGTTGGTGGTTTTCTTGAATATGTAAATTAAACAATAACAAGCAGAGAGGTTTGCTGCTCATTGCATCACAAGACACTGTAACTAATGACTGTTTCATGAGCAGTTGCTCTTAAACAGGCCCAGTCTGTCATACGTACAGCACCCCCCCAAAAAAATCAAGAGTTCAGTCCACTACTTACACAGAGGACTTCCCTGTGCGCGGATCACTGAAGGTGGTGGTCCGAGTGTTGTGATCTACGAAGTAGCGGACGCCCTCCCGCGTGTACCGGATCTCCCAACCCTGAGGAAGAGGGTCCTCATTCTGGAGCCTGGAGAGAGGGGGGTGAGAGGCAGAGCGCGCAAGAGAGAGCGAGCGAGCATATTAAAGAGAGAGACTCTACTAAATTCTGTTTTTGATAGATACTATCAGATCGACATGGCGTTGCCACAGAGCTAGCTGGGCTCACCCTTGTGTGCGGGGATCTTCCCACTGTGTTGTCTTGGTGCTGTGGTTGACAAAGTACACCCGGTCGTTGGAGTCCACACGTCGCTCTAGTGGGGGGAAAAAATACAGGAGAGAACAGTTTAGCTCACACAGCAACATGCAAGTAGAGAGAGAGGAAAGAGAAACAGAGCTGGTAGTCCCATCCACCAAACTACTAGGTGTGAAACAGGAAAGAGACTCTGGGGGTATGCTCATTTTGTATATAGCAGACCTAACCCACTATTAAATTAGTCAAAACAGGAACATTTTACATCTGGCTAATTAAATAAGGAAATTATCTCAGAGAAAAATGTTGTGTGCTACCTATATCCCCCCAATAGAATCCCCATACTTTAACGATGACAGCTTCTCCATCCTAGAGGGGGAGATCAACAATTTCCAGGCCCAGGCACATGTACTAGTCTGTGGCAACCTAAAAGCCATAACCTGACACCCTCGGCACACGGGGGGACAAAAACCTACGTGGAGGTGACAACATTCCCACCCACATATGCCCCCCTAGACGCAACATAACCAACAAATTCGGACACGGGGAATGTACATAGTCAATGGTAGGTGTCGAGGGGACTCCTATGGTAGGTACACCTATAGCTCATCTCTTGGCAGTAGTACTGTAGACTACTTTATCACTGACCTCAACCCAGAGTCTCTCAGAGCCTTTGGCCTGGTTTGCTAACTACCTCTCTCAAAGAGTGCAGTGTATAAAGTCAGAACATCTGCTGTCTCAGCCACTGCCTGTCACCAAGGGTGTACCCCAAGGCTCGAGCTCAGGCAATAGGATGAGAGCTTCCATTTATATGCGGATGATACAGTCTCATACGCAGCTGACCCCTCCCCGGATTTTATGTTAAAGGCTCTACAACAATAGCTTTCTTAGTGTCCAACAAGCTTTCTCTGCCCTTTACCTTTTGTTTTGGAGGTGTTCAAAACAAGGTTATGTGGTTTGGCAAGAAGAACACCCCTCTCCCCACAGGTGTGATTACTACCTCTGAGGGTTTAGAGCTTGAGGTAGTCACCTCATACAAGTACTTGGGAGTATGGCTAGATGGTACACTGTCCTTCTCTCAGCACATATCAAAGCTGCAGGCTAAAGTTAAAGCTAGACTTGGTTTCCTCTACTGTAAATCGCTCCACTTTCACACCAGCTGCCAAACTAACCCCGATTCAGATGACCATCCTACCCATGCTAGATTACGGAGACATAATTCATAGATCAGCAGGTAAGGGTGCTCTTGAGCGGCTAGATGTTCTTTACCATTCGGCCATCAGCTTTGCCACCAATGCTCCTTATAGGACACATCACTGCACTCTGTATACCTGTCGCAGGACCCACTGGTTGTTGCTTATTTATAAAACCCTCTTATCTCTCCCTTTCCGCCCCCCCCCCCCCCCCATCTGAGATACCTACTGCAGCCCTCATCCTCTATATACAACACCCGTTCTGCCAGTCATATTCTGTTAAAGGTCCCCAAAGCACACACATCCCTGGGTCGCTCGTCTTTTCAGTTCGCTGCAGCTAGCGACTGGAACGAGCTGCAACAAACACTCAAACTGGACAGTTTTATCTCAATCATTCAAAGACTCAATCATCGACACTCTTACAGACAGTTGTGGCTGCTTTGCGTGATGCATTGTTGTCGCTACCTTCTTGCCCTTTATGCTGTCGTCTGTGCCCAATAATGTTTGTACCATGTTTTGTGCTGCTACCATGTTGTTGTCATGCGTTGCTACCTTGCTATGTTGCCGTCTTAGGTCTCTCTTTAAATCAAATCAAAGTTTGTCACGTGCGCCAAATACAACAGGTGTAGAACTTAGTGAAATGCTTACTTACAAGCCCTAACCAACAGTGTCGTCTCGTTTATCGTGATGTGTGTTTTGTTCTATATTTATTTTTAATCCCAGCCCCCGTCCCCGCAGAATGCCTTTTGGTAGGCCGCAATTTTAAACAATTTGTTCTAAACCGACTTGACTAGTTAAATAAAAAAAGAGCATTGTCAGTCCACTGACACCCCCTCAGATCAGAGCAAAATCAGAACTTCGCTCAAACAGGAGGCAAAGCCAAAGGAGCTAAATAATATAAAGACAATGCTATAGATAGGAGAGTAGTGTGGAAATCTATCAAAAAACTATTAGGCAACAACAAATTCAATCCCTTCAGACAATTCCCTGGACAAAAGGTGTAACTTGGCAGTAAACCTAAACAGTATATTTGACCTCTCAGCTTCCCTATCAAATCTAAAAATGTGAAGACAACCTAAGAAAATTAACGACAAATGGTTTGATGAAGAACGCAAAAACCGAAGAAAGAAATTGAGAAACCGATCCAACCAAAAACAGAGACTGGTGAATCACTAAAACAATACAGAAATACACCACAGGAAAATAACAGCACATCAGAAAATTAGTAAAAGAAGTATCCATTTATTCATTTTCCCTTTTGTACTTTAACTATTTGCACATTATTACAACACACACAATGACATTTGAAATGTCTTTATTCTTTTGGAACTTTTGTAAGTGTAATGTTTATTATCTATTTCACTTGCTTTGGCAATGTAAACATATGTTTCCCATGCCAATAAAGCCCTTAAATTGAATTGAGAGAAAGAGAGAGAGAACAGGAGGAACAACAGACAAGACTGCAAATAGACAACAAGAGGTGAATGTTCAAAAAGGATTGGTATGACAGAAAGAGTCCGAATATGCATGAAAAAAATATATACAAGATCATTTTAGTATCAATCTTGTACATCTGGCCACGAACCAAGCCAAGATAAACCATGATGAAATCCAAACGGTGATAGACAGTGAGCCAACTATGGAACAACCTCACTACAGATCAAATAGTGAACACAGTCAGTGAGAACAATCAGAACAACATCAAACTCAGAACTGAACTTACCCCAACCAGGCGGCAGCGGTCCCAGAGGGTCGTTTTCTGCCGACATCATGGAAGCCTGGATGAACCGTGGAATGGAGATCACATACACATGCATAAAGCATCGATAGGGAAGAGAAGGAACAAAGGCAAAATAGTCCAAATGAGATGATTTCCCAACTAAAGTGAGTAACTGCGTTAGTGAGTGACTGAGCAGCTAGCTAGCCAGCCAGCCATCAGCAAAATGCTGACTACATCAGATCCCGCCATGGTAGTCAGTGTAGTGTGCTAATCATCGTCAGAGCAGATGAGATTACAGGGGAGTTCAAAGGGTTAGGGGAGCCCAGTGAAACCTCTCAAAGCACTACATCAGAGGTGTCAATGTTGGCTATAGGGACCAGGACTGAGTGATAACTAACAATGAGTGATGTGAGGTCATGGGGTGAGACTACAGACAGACATGTCTATCGGTAAGATTAAGATTCACTCATGTCTGTGCCTTTACAATCAATGATAGGATTTATTTTAAAAGGCTGATTAAAATGAACACATGGATACGCATACAAAAAGTGAAATCTACTAGATTTGTTTTACATAAAAGCCAGGAGTTCTCCTGTAGCTTCAGACCAGAGGCCTATCTGGTTTGTTTATGCTGCCGAGTAATTGGTTGATGATCATTCTGAGAATAAACTGAAAACACATTCTATAATTTGATTGGCATTTAGCTGATGGCAGGGACCCTGGGTTAATTTGATGGGCCAGAAAGGTCAATATGAATATGCAATATGTTACACCGAAATGACATTTGCTCCTCACAAAACAGAAAAGTGTATCGTTGCCTACAACTGAGAATTTTATTTCCTCTCAAAATACAGAGGTATCTTTAATGTAGCTAACATACAGTACATTAAGTATTCACACTTTTTGGTTGTGTTACAGCCCAAATTAAAAACGGATTAAATTGAGATTTGTCGTCACTGGCCAACACGCAATAGTCCATAATGTCAAAGTGTAATTATGTTTTTTTTAAAGAAATGTTTACAAATTGATTAATGAAAACTGAAATGTCTTGAGTCAATAAGTATTCAACCCCTTTGTTATGGCATGCCTATAAATGTTCAGGAGTATAAATGTGCTTAACAAGTCAAGTAAGTTGCATGGACTCACTGTGTGCAATAGTATTTAATATGATTTTTGAATGACTACCTCATCTCTGTAACCCCACAAAGACCAAGGAGGTTTTCCAAAGCCTCGCAAAGAAGGGCAACCATTGGTAGTTGGGTTAAAAAAAATGTAAGAAGACATTGAATAGCTCTTTGAGCATGGTGAAGTTATTAATTACACTTTGGATGGTGTATCAATACACCCAGTCACGACAAAGATCGATCATGGTGTCCTTCCCACCTCAGTTGCCGAAGAGGAAGGAAACCACTCAGGGATTTCACCGAGGCCAATGGTGACTTAAATACAGTTAGAGTTTAATCGCTGTGATAGGAGAAAACTGATGCTGGATCAACATTGTAGTTACTCCACAATACTAAACTAATTGACAGAGTAACGCGAAGGAACCCCTATATAGAATAAAAAAATATTCCAAAACATGCATTCATTTCGCAATAAGGCAGTAAATTAAAATTGCAAAAAAAACTATATATCCTGAATACAAAGCATTAAGTTTGGGGCAAATCCAACAACACATCAATGAGTATCACTCAGGTTAAAGAAGGATTCTTAAGCCTTGAGACAACTCAGACATGGATTGTATGTGTGCCATTCAGACTGCGAATAGGCAAGACAAAATATTTAAGTGCCTTTGAACAGGGTATGGTAGTAGGTGCTGGGCACACCGGTTTGAGTGTGTCAAGAACTGCCACGCTGCTGGGTTTTTCACTCAACCGTTTCCTGTGTCTCTCAAAAATGGTCCACCACCCAAAGAACATCCAGCTAACTGGACATAACTGTGACGCATTGGAGTCAACATAGGCCACAGTGTACAACCCGTGCTCCTAATGTTTGGTACACTTGGTGTACGTGGAAGTTGCTAATGAAGACTACATTGCATGTTCCTGAGTGGCCTAGTTATACTTGACTTAAAATGTGGCGCTAAAATCTACGGCAAGACTTTAAAAATGGCTGTCTAGCAATGACCAACAACCAGAAAGACTCATAGCTGTAACCACATATATTGACTCTGGGGTTTGAATACTTATCTAAATCAAGATCTATGTGTTTTATTTGTCATACATTGTTTACAAATATGTTAAAATTGTTCTTCCACTGACATTTAATCCCACTTTGTAACAACAAAATGTGGGAAAAGTAAAGGGGTTTGAATACTTTCTGAAAGCACTAATATTTCCTATCTGACATAACCAACGATTGGTTGCTGGGGGCAGGAGGAAGACGAGGTCCCTACCGAGTAGAGGTATCTCTGGTTGAACTGGTGCATTGCCCCCTGGAGCTGGCTGCGCTGGGACTGCCATGCCTCAAAATTACGCACCGACTCCATGGTGGGCCTCTGCCACGTGGTGGTTCTGGTGTTGTGGTCCACATAGTAGATTCTGCCTCGGTCATCCACACGCCTTTCCCAACTGAGAGAGCGAGAGAAAGTATATCTATTATTATATGCCATTTAGCAGCGACTTAGTCATGCGTACATACATTTTTCACGGATGGAGACAGAAGACCAATATGCAATATGTCCTACTATAAGGGATCGACAATAACAGATGGCAGAGAGCAGATCCTGGTAACATGCTGACATTGTGTTAGTCAACACAGTGCAAATAGCCATCTTACTGACCCTGGCGGGAGGGGCTGTGGTCTCTCCCATGTTGTGGTTTTAGTGTTGTGATCCACATAGTAGGTTCTTCCATGAGGATCCTTCCTCTGTTCCCACCTACAGAGCAATACACATGGTCACAAGACAGAATGACAAACTCAACACAGATATTAAAACACGACTGACACAGGTACAGCAGAAACACAGTTAAAAATCCAGTGAGACGTCACTTACCCAGGGGGGAGGGGGTCTGAAGTGCCTGCGTTGGGGGCCTGTTGTCTGGGCTTGGCCTCATCTGCTTCTGCCCCACTGGAGCCCCCTGCTGCCTCCACAGTGGAGCTGGGGGTGGAGGAGGCTGGGGCTGCCTGGCCCGAGGCTGAAGAGGAGAAGGGGGGAGCAGCAGCACTGTCATGCTCAGTGGAGGGAGCCTCTGTGGTGGGTTGAGGGGGAGAGGGACCAGTTGTGGAAGTGGAGGCTGGGTTGGTGGCTGGGGCAGGGTCAGACATGGCTTCGCTGCAGTCCTCAGGGCCGTCTGCAGGGGGCAGGGTCTCGTCTGTGGATGTGGTGGGGGCAGGAGCAGCGGCCTCACCTTTAACTACAGGTACAGAGGGAAAGGACAATTGAAAAGGAGTGAAAAAGAGCAAGAGAAAACAGAAAGGACAACAAATCGGTGAAGAAAAGAGATTCAACAGCAGTGTTAAAGGTATCAAAAAGAATAAACATTTGTTTTGGCCTTATGGCTATTAGCCCATAGAAACTCATTGAATAAGAGCTTCATACACAGACAAACATAGTAAAAAAAAACATCCAAATTGAAGTTTGTTTTGAAGTGTCTGTCCTACATCTGAGAGATATAAAAAGACCAAACCACTAGTTTGCTCCAATTGGAGGAGGGGTGGTAGGGTAATAAAGGAAATACATGAAGAAAAAAATTGTGTGTGTGTATATGCAATAAAATATATATGGGGGATTGGAAGTGATGCAGACAATTAGATTGTAGCTTCCATCAATCTGCAATATGAAAGCTGATCTACCTCCGGAAATAAAAAGACCAGGAAACTACTGCAGTTTGATTAATTTTTTTAGATGTATTTAACCCTTTATTTTAAGCAATAATATATATTTCCATTAATTTTTTTTTAAACTGGTACCCGGCTACCTTCAGATTAGTCTTGTGGGCGTCCTTGAACAAAACAACCGATATGTACGTGCTCATGAGTCTTAATGTGTCAGATCGGCTGTACCGACGTCAAACGAGTCCCGTGATGTTTGTGGGGGGAGGGGGGGGGGGGTCGTAGAGCAAAGCGGAGAACCCCATCATGTTCATGAGTCTCAACAATAATAAAACAAAAAATATTTAAAACACAAGAAAATGTCATTGATTTTACAGAGTTAAAGTTCATGAGGAATTCTGTCAATTTAAATACATTCATTAGGCCCTAATCTATGGATTTCATGACTTGGAATACAGATATGCATCTGTTGGTCACAGATACGTTAAACAAAAAAATGGGCCTCAGGATCTCGTCACAGTATTTTTGTGCATTCAAATTGCCATCGATAAAATGCAAATTTGGTTTGTGATCTGTGGACTACGCCTGCCCATACCATAACCCCACCATGGGGCACTCTGTTCATGTTGACATAAGCAAACCGCCCGCCCACAACGCCATACACGTGGTCTGCGGTTGTGAGACCGGTTTGACCTATGGCCAAATTCTCTAAAACGATGTTGAAGGCGGCTTATGGTAGAGACATTAACATTAAATTCTCTGGTAACAGCTCCGGGGGACATTCCTGCAGTCAACATGCCAATTGCACGCTCCCTCAAAACATCTGTTGCATTGTGACAAAACTGCACATTTCAGTGGCCTTTTATTGTCCCCAGCAGAAGGTGCACCTGTGTAATGACAATGCTGTTTAATCAGCTTCTTGAAATGCCACACCTGTCAGGTGGATGGATTATCTTGGCAAAGGGATAAATGCTCACTAACAGAGATGTAAACAAATTTGGCAGAAATAAGCTTTTTGTGTGTATGGAACAATTTCTGGGATATTCTATTTCAGCTCATGAAAAAATACACTGCTCAAAAAAATAAAGGGAACACTTAAACAACACAATGTAACTCCAAGTCAATCACACTTCTGTGAAATCAAACTGTCCACTTAGGAAGCAACACTGATTGACAATACATTTCACATGCTGTTGTGCAAATGGAAGACAAAAGGTGGAAATTATAGGCAATTAGCAAGACACCCCCAAAAAAGGAGTGATTCTGCAGGTGGTTACCACAGACCACTTCTCAGTTCCTATGCTTCCTGGCTGATGTTTTGGTCACTTTTGAATGCTGGCGGTGCTCTCACTCTAGTGGTAGCATGAGACGGAGTCTACAACCCACACAAGTGGCTCAGGTAGTGCAGTTCATCCAGGATGGCACATCAATGCGAGCTGTGGCAAAAAGGTTTGCTGTGTGTGTCAGCGTAGTGTCCAGAGCATGGAGGCGCTACCAGGAGACAGGCCAGTACATCAGGAGACGTGGAGGAGGCCGTAGGAGGGCAACAACCCAGCAGCAGGACCGCTACCTCCGCCTTTGTGCAAGGAGGTGCACTGCCAGCGCCCTGCAAAATGACCTCCAGCAGGCCACAAATGTGCATGTGTCAGCATATGGTCTCACAGGGGGTCTGAGGATCTCATCTCGGTACCTAATGGCAGTCAGGCTACCTCTGGCGAGCACATGGAGGGCTGTGCGGCCTCACAAAGAAATGCCACCCCACACCATGACTGACCCATCGCCAAACCGGTCATGCTGGAGGATGTTGCAGGCAGCAGAACGTTCTCCACGGCGTCTCCAGACTCTGTCACGTCTGTCACATGTGCTCATGTGCTCATGTGCTCAGTGTGAACCTGCTATCATCTGTGAAGAGCACAGGGCGCCAGTGGCGAATTTGCCAATCTTGGTGTTCTCTGGCAAATGCCAAACGTCCTGCACGGTGTTGGGCTGTAAGCACAACCCCCACCTGTGGACGTCGGGCCCTCATACCACCCTCATGGAGTCTGTTTCTGACCGTTTGAGCAGACACATGCACATTTGTGGCCTGCTGGAGGTCATTTTGCAGGGTGCTGGCAGTGCACCTCCTTGCACAAAGGCGGAGGTAGCGGTCCTGCTGCTGGGTTGTTGCCCTCCTACGGCCTCCTCCACGTCTCCTGATGTACTGGCCTGTCTCCTGGTAGCGCCTCCATGCTCTGGACACTACGCTGACAGACACAGCAAACCTTTTTACCACAGCTCGCATTGATGTGCCATCCTGGATGAACTGCACTACCTGAGCCACTTGTGTGGGTTGTAGACTCCGTCTCATGCTACCACTAGAGTGAAAGCACCGACAGCATTCAAAAGTGACCAAAACATCAGCCAGGAAGCATAGGAACTGAGAAGTGGTCTGTGGTCACCACCTGCAGAATCACTCCTTTTTTGGGGGTGTCTTGCTAATTGCCTATAATTTCCACCTTTTGTCTATTCCATTTGCACAACAGCATGTGAAATTTATTGTCAATCAGTGTTGCTTCCTAAGTGGACAGTTTGATTTCACAGAAGTGTGATTGACTTGGAGTTACATTGTGTTGTTTAAGTGTTCCCTTTATTTTTTTGAGCAGTGTATATTTATTTTCAGTGAGGTTTGTAGAACAAACCGTTCGGACGCTAAAGACACCTTTCACTGCAGATGTGGAAGGGCGACATTGGCGGATGCAGTGATTGAGACGCAGCCCATGCAACAACAAAAAAAACATCTCTAGCTTAAACTGAAGGACATCCGGGCGTGGACATAGACTAAGGGGTTAAACAATGATTCCAATGACCTACCTTAATATGGTTCAAACCTTACTCCAACCATTCTCTGAGAGCCTAGCTAACCATATTCCCCCTCTCCACTGTGGCTTGCCGAAATATGTAAGCTTAATCACTGCTCTCCTCGGTGTCTGGCTGATCCCTCCTAGGGGCTTTCTTAGAGCCAGAGGTGCTGACAGGACAGCAGCAGAGAGGGATTACAGGCTGATCTAAATGAATCCATTCTGTTCCCTCGGATCAACTCAACCATGAACAAGGCTAGAATAAAACAGTAGGGAAATTAACTCTGCAGCAGCCCAGCTATGTACACTGCAAACGTCAGGATATTTAATATGAATAAGACTTGCTAAAGGGCAAAAATTCTGCATTTTGCTCTGTCCCACTGGGCACCCTCTGACTTCTAGGAAGAGTAAGTTTTCACCATCATTGTAAAGCCTTATTTTGTCATTTCTAGAGATTAATATTTACTTAATGTGATTACTTTATGTAAACAAATAAACAGGTCAACTCTGTTACGTGAACTGAAATCTCACTTTAATATGGTTTTGAGCAGTATGTAAACATTAAAGTGACCAGTGATTCCATGTCTATGGGGCAGCAGCCTCTAAGGTGCAAGGTTGAGTAACCGGATGGTAGCCGGCTAGCAATGGCTATGTAACAGTCTGATGGCCTTGAGATTGAAAAACAGCTTCTATCTCCCTGTCCCAGCTTTGATGCACCTGTACTGACCTCGTCTTCTGGATGCTAGCGGGGTTAACAGGCCGTGGCTCGGGTGGTTGATGTCCTTGATGATCTTTTTGGCCTTTGTGACGTCGGGTGCTGTAGGTGTCCTGGGAAGGCAGGCAGTGTACCCTCGGTGATGCGTTGGGCACACTGCCTGCGCCACCCGAGCCACCCTCTGGAGAGCCCTGTGGTTGCGGGCAGCGCAGTTGCCATACCAGGCAGTGATACAGGCCAACAGGATGCTGTCAATTGTGCATCTAAAACTTTGAGGGTCTTGGGGGCCAAGCCAAATTTCTTCAGCCTCCTGAGGTTCTTCACCACACTGTCTGTTTGGGTAGACCATTTCAGTTCGTCAGTGATGTGTACGCCGAGGAACTTGAAGCTTTTCACCTTCCCCAAGGCCCCATTGATGTGCATGGGGGTGTGCGCCCTCTGCGGTTTCTTGAAGTCCACCATAAGCTCCTTCGTGTTGTTGAAGTTGAGGGAGAGATTATTTTCCTGGCATTACTCAGCCTACAGGGAGAAGGTGAGGGCCCTGGCAGTCTCATTGTCGGTGATCAGGCCTACCACCGTTGTGGCGTAGGCAAACTTAATGATGGCGTTGGAGTCGTGCTTGGCCACGTAGTCGTGGGTGAACAGGGAGTACAGGAGGGGACTAAGAAAGGAAACGAGGGGCCCCTGTGTTGATGATCAGCGTGGCACATGTGTTGCCTACCCTTACCACCTGGGGGCGGCCCGTCAGGAAGTCCGGGATCCAGTTGCAGAGGGAGGTGTTCAGTACCAGGGTTTTTAGCTTAGTGATGACCTCAGCCTTTCAAAGCACTTCATTGCTACCGACGTGGCGGTAGTCATTTAGGCAGGTTACTTTTGCTTTCTTGGGCACAGGGACTATGGTGGTCTGCTTGAAACATGTAGGTATTAGACTCGGTCAGGGAGAGGTTAAAAATGTCAGTGAACACACTTGCCAGTTGGTCAGCGCATGCTCCGAGTACACGTCCTGGTAATCCATCTAGCCCCGCAGCCTTGTGAATGTTGACCTGTTTAAAAAGGTCTTGCTCACATCTGCTACGGAGAGCGTGATCAATCATCCGGAACAGCTGGTGAACTCATGCATGCTTCAGCATATTCCCATGAAAACTGATTGAGATCAAATGGTTGGTATGCATATACCGCATGGACATTTCGCCTTTTGGATGTCAAAATCAATAAGGGACAGTTTCCCGGACAAAGATTAAGCCAAGTCTTAAACTAAAAGTCACTTCAATGGAGAATCTCTATTAAGCATGCTTTATTTTTAGTCTTACTACAACAGTGACAACCTGTTTTTCTCAGCATGACATGTGGGTGAGTGAACATAACCCATAGGTTATATTCAAATGAGGTGCTTCTCTCACCAGTACTATTGGCTACGTCACTGTCGGTGGGGGCGAGGTTGGGCGTGGGGATGGCCGTCTGGTGGGTCGGGGAGGATGCTGCGTCGCCGTTGACAACAGGGGCGGGGCCGGGGCTGGAGTCGCTGTGGGCAGAGGAGGTGGAGGGACCCTCACTGTCCACCCCGTTATAGGTGGGAGCACCATTCACTGAGCTGTAGGAGGAGAAGTTTACAATTGTAATCTCTGCATGTGAATAAAATATTTGATATGAAGGTAATGTATTGTATACAGTGCATTCAGAAAGTATTCTGACCCCTTGAGTTTCCACATTTGTTTAACGTTACAGCATTATTCTTTTTACACTCTCAATCTAAACACAATACCCCATAATGACAAAGAAAATCAGGTTAAACCTTTTTACAAATAAAAAAATTGGAAATAAGTATTCAGATCCTTTACTCAGTACATAGTTAGACTTTGGTATGACGCTACTAGCTTGGTACACCTGTACTTGGTGAGTTGATCTGCAGAGAAGAATGGGAGCATCTCAAGCTCTGTCAAGTTGGATGGGGAGCATTGCTGCACAGCTATTTTCAGGTCTTTCCAGAGATGTTCGGTTATGTTCAAGTCCGGGCTCTGGCTGGGCCATTCAAGGACTTGTCCTGAAGCCAATCCTGTGTTGTCTTGTCTGTGTGCTTATGGTAGTTGTCCTGTTGGAAGGTGAACCTTCGCCACAGTCTGAGGTCCTGAGCAGGTTTTCGTCAAGGATCTGTACTTCACGCCGTTCATCTTTTCCCTCGATCCTGACTAGTATCCCAGTCCCTGCCGCTGAAAAACATCCACACAGCATGATGCTGCAACCACCATACTTCACCGTAGGGATGGTGTCAGGTTTCCTCCAGACGCGATGCTTGGCATTCAGACCAAAGACTTTAATCTTGGTTTCATCAGACTAGAGAACCTTGTTCCTCATGGTCTGAGTGTCCTTTAAGTGCTTTTTGGCAAATTCCAAGCGGCCTGTCATGTGCCTTTCATGAAGGAATGGCTTCCGTCTGGCCACCCTACCATAAATGGCCTGATTGGTGGAGTGCTGAGAGATGGTTGTCCTTCTGGAAGGTTCTCCCATCTCAACAACAAAGGAACTCTGGAGCTCCCTTCTCCCTCAGATTGCTGAGTTTGGCCTGGCAGCCAGCTCTAGGAAGAGTGTTGGTGGTTCCAAACTTCTTCCATTTAAGAATGATGGAGGCCACTGTGTTCTTAGGGACCTTCAATGCTGCAGAAACCTTTTGGTACCCTTCCCCATATCTGTACATCGACACAATCCCGTCTAGGAGCTCTACGGACAATTTTAATTAAATAATTGTGCTTTTAATTTTGCTCTGACATGTACTGTCACCTCTGGGACCTTATCCACACGCACACTCCTTTCCAAATTATGTCCAATAAATGTACCACAGGTGGACTCCAATCAAGTTGTAGAAACATCTCAAGGATGATCTATGGAAACAGGATGCACCGGAGCTCAATTTCAAGTCTCACAGCAAAGTTTTTGAATACTTGTGTAAAAATAGAAATACCCAGTTTTACATTTTTTGCAAGTTTTATAAAAACCTGTTTTAGCTTCATCATTATAGGGATTGTGCGTAGATAGATAAAATACTAATCAATTTTAGAATAATGCTGTAACGAAATAAAATGTGGAGAAAGTCAAGGGGTCTGAAAACTTTTCGAATGCTCTGAAGGTACAAAGAGACTTCATAAAAAAACTGAAATTCTCAATAAACCGTCAAAGAAATATCAAGTAAAATATCAGTACAAATATAGGGTTGGGCAGTATACCGTATACCAGTATTGATGAATGGACCAGTTTGAGTTTAACCTTTAAAATGTCATTTCAATGTTTGGTTTGTTAAATGTGATACACAACTCCGGCGCTTAGAGTTTACGCCATTTGATACTTGAGTCCTCTCTCGCTCTCCTCCTGCATGCCGCTAAACACACCAAGCAGTACCCCGTTACTAAAGGAGAAAGCAGTTGCTCGACCACAGAGCCACAGCCACTCACTTAGCATGGTCAGATGAACGCAACCATGTTGGTAACATGCTGCTTTCAACAAGCGTTCAATAATTACACAAACTAATAGTGCATCTTACTGTCAGCAAACTACTGTCTGTTAGTTTGTCTATTCTTAGCAAGGTGCTGCCACTATATTCCAATTAGAGAATAATCATTATATTTTCATGACTTCAAACAGTTCAATTAACTAGGCCTAGATGTTTTGCCCATATCATACTGCAGAGTCTAATTGATAATAAAAGTGCAGGACATCCAGAAATGTATGAAGATGCTGACTATTTTTGTTTGGAGTTGAATTGAACAGTATAAAATGGAGAAAACTGATTTTCAATGGGGCTATCATGTATGTGTTGCAACTAAAGGTCGACCGATTAAGTCGGAATGGCAGATTAATTAGGGCCGATTTCAAGTTTTCATAACAATCGGAAATCGGTATTTTTGGGCGCCGATTTGCCGATTTTTAAAAATTGATTTTTGAATGTACCTTTATTTAACTAGGCAAGTCAGTTAAGAACACATTCTAATAGCGTTTCAAACATCACTCGCTCTGAGCCTTCTAGTAGTTGTTCTGTTGTCGTTGTGTTGCTGGTTCGAGCCCAGGGAGGAGGGACGGAAGCTATACTGTTACATTTGCAATACTAAAGTGCCTATAAGAACATCCAATTGTCAAAGGTTAATGAAATACAAATGGTATAGAGGGAAATAGTCCTATAATTCCTATAATAACTACAACCTAAAACTTCTTACCTGGGAATATTGAAGACTCATGTTAAAAGGAACCACCAGCTTTCATATGTTCTCATGTTCTGAGCAAGGAACTGAAACGTTAGCTTTCTTACATATTACATATTGCACTTTTACTTTCTTCTCCAACACTTAGTTTTTGCATTATTTAAACCAAATTGAACATGTTTCATTATTTCAGGCTAAATTGATTTTATTGATTTATTTTAACTTAATATAATACGTGTTCATTCAGTATTTTTGTAATTGTCATTATTACAAGTTTTAAAAAAATCGTCCGATTAATCGGTATCGGCTTTTTTGGTCCTCCAATAAATCGGTATCGGTGTTGAAAAATCATAATCGGTCGACCTCTAGTTGCAACCCTAGGATCATGAACTACTCAAAGCATTTTTCCAACTTTAATTTTTGAAACATAAAACACCGTAAAAAAAGATATATTTGTCCATATCGCCCAGCCCTACAAATAGGACACGGCAAATAAGGATGTAATGCTGAGTTATCCACATGTGTGCAGAGACAGATCCTATGACCTATGTGATGGTGGGGTTAAACATGGGGGCAGTAGGCTAGACTCCCCATGTGTCAGAAGGAGGCCCCTCGTTTAGACAAACCACCTTGAGACAACGCGTCTTCCCACAACACAATAGGGGTGACGAATCACTGTCTGAAAGCACTACTAATGATGGAGCGTGCCTGACAGCATTCTCTGTAGACTTGTGTGTGTGTATATATATATATATATATATGGTGTTTTGAGTGTGTGTTCTGAAAATGTCCATCTGTTTTCTGGCCAGGATAACAGCACCACAATATCTCAGAGCGGCAAGCAGAAATGTTACTACCTCCATTAACCCTCTTCCTGTTTTTCAGGCAGGCCACGCACATGCAGCCAACTCCACTTCCTCTGTATCAATGCTTCTGTGGCACTTCAGAGTACAGAGGGTATGTGAGTGCGTCTATGTGAGTGTGTGTGTGTGTGTGTGTGTGTGTGAGGGAAGGACTTGTGATGCCAGTCTTTCAGAGTGGGAGTAAAGGGAGCCTGGGCGCTCCGCCCTGCGTATGTCCTGTTCTGTACGGGGCACTAGTGACGCAGTCCTTGTTCTGAGAAGAGGCAACGCTTTGTGACATTGAGACTATTGTCATGCAGGGCAGAGGATGAGGGAGAGAGGGGGCAGGGTGCTATGGTGATGAAACAGGCAAGACTGAAGGAGAGCCTTTGTGTTGGTTCACAAGGTTTCGTCTCTGCACTCATTGCCACAGACCAGACAGACATACAGGTCCCAGGGACAGATGTAACTAGCCTACATGAGGCAGGCAGCACATGCAGTATATTGCGCCACAATGTGGACAACCCAAACACACTACTAACACAATCAGAGTCTGGGCAGTGTTTTTGCTGGAGGTGGGCGGACACACGCACACGATCCACAGTAGGTTGTGTATACTGTGAAAGTCAGGCCTAGTGGGACAGTGGATGTGTTTTAACAGCTGGGAGAAGGGGCACAGGGGTTATAGGAAGTGTAGGAGAGAGGGCGAAAGGGGGGAGACGGAGAGAGAGACAACACAAGTGCAAAGGCAGTGTATGCAGTCATCACAGGCTGGACGCAGCAGTAACTGCAATGCAGATGAAGTCTGTCTGCCATCTCCTTCACCTCTCGGTCTGAATAAATTGCCAACATACACTTTTTGAGGATTCTAATACAACCCATATTAGCCCTGTTAACTGCACTTCTACAGAGTGAGTGAGATAATAAAGATTATGGTTGTGTGGCTAGGCCTGCATGCAAGCAGTCCTGATTTAGGGACACCGGGAGACAGAGGGACAGAACATGTGCAGTCGGAGCTCTGATAAATTACAAGGTGAGAGTTCTAATATCCCAGGCTTCTGAGAACGCTCCAAGAGCCGGACAAATATAGTCCCTACCACAATGACGTAAGGCAGGAAAACCGGGCTCTATCTATCTGTGTGTGTGTGTGTGTGTGTGAGACGACCGCATTGCCTTTCAGCATTGGCTTATGGTTGCTTCCAATATAAGCGGCACCACATTTTCTGCTGATACAATTCTTTCCGCAGCCATCTAAACCAAACGTCTCTGCTGACTCAGTGCCCATTCATTCACAACATGGTTTTCGGCCAGGAGTTCTTCTCTTACCTGTTGGGAGCCCTTGATGGAGTGTCCCCTCCATTTTCATGAATGGCATCGCCGTTCTGCTGGACTTCTGAAAGGGAGGCGAAGGCACTGTTATCCTAAACAATATTCTACAACTAAACAAACACGCATACATACTATAAATAAAGCCAAAGATATGATGACAAGCCACACGCATACTAAAACAGACAGCCAGACACACACAGCGGTACTCACTGGTAGAGGTGGCAGTGTTGCCGTTGAGCAGTTGTTCCTGGTTGACGGTCAGACCGTCTAGGAACACAGTCAGCTCTCCCGTAGCAACCACAGCCCCCTTATTGTCCAGCACCAGCTTCAACACCTCCTTCACGTTCTCCACTGAGGGAGGGAGGGGAGACATAACATGGCAGAGACAGGATGGAAGAGAAAACAGCTATTAGTAACACTCATTAGTGAGAAAATGTCTGATACTTTCAAGTAGGGCCCCAAATACTGTAACAGCATTCTTTCTAAACCATTTACTGTGGAATACTGTGCCCAACAGCAGAAAGGCATACTGCAGCTCATCCTGAAGAGTAAGAACAAATTCTTTGAGGAAATAATATCAGAGCTGATATCCTGTTCAGCTTGTTGCCTATTGACATTGTTCTTGTCAAGGTTAGAACATAAAAAGTCGTGAGGAATAAGAGATGAGGCGGGCTGCCAACTACGTACATTTCCTGTCATGCTGCTCCAAGGCCTGGAGGAGGTCCAGAGTGGCTTTCCCCAGCAGAGCATCAGCCTTCAGGGTGTGGTGACTCCACACCTTAAAGTCCACCTGCGTGTGTGGCCTGACATTTCTGCAACACAGCGGTCACACATCAACTATACCGCATGCACACGCGAGCGCGCACACACACACAGAAAGTGACCTGGACACCTGTTAGGCTACACAACAGTGTTCATTTCTTATAAAGCCGTAATGTGCGTCCAAGCCAATTTCCCCCCTGGGAGCAAACATGTTTTTCTTATCGTATCTTACACCAACTAACTGGTGGTTTCTTTATCCAATTCTTCTGCTATAGAAACAAAACTACCAGCACTATTACAGCACATTCAGTGCTGATATGCTTTTCAGGATGCACAGCATACATTAGTCACAATATCACCATGACTCAATGCAATGACTGTAGGGCCTGTTACCCCACTGACTTTACGTCGCTCCACTGAAGTCAATGGGCAGACAACCTGGTTTTTGTCTTCCATCCAACCATTTCATGCAGATTAATTACCCGACACAAAAAAAGTCACAACTAGGATTAAGGAAACGGGGACTGCCGGAACAATTTTATAAAATGTCGACAGACAATTTAATCATTCGGGATTTTTTTGTGTCTAAAATTAGTTATTCATTATTTTTATGTGCACTACGTCAACATACTTTAATCCCAATAAATCAGTTTGATGGAAACATGTCTGGTGGGAAAATGTGCATGTTTTATCCAGATTTTTGAATATTCGCTTGAAAACCTGTTACCAATTGGATGAATACCTAGCTACAGACAGCCAGCCAGATAGGAAGGATCTTGTGACTTCTAGCAAGGTGTCACAACCTGGGGTGATATGCAGCATTTGATAATAATGGTAATTCATGTTTTTCAGCCATCCTTAGAAGGGCTCCCTCATCAATCTGAACATGTCTGCGTTCGTCTGGGCACAGCCACTGACAGCGCTCTAATCCAATCAGCTCTATACACAGGACACGCTTTAACAGGGAGAGGTCTCAGCGGTCTGTCTGTGGCATACACAACATCTGAAGGGAAGGGAGACTCAGGAGTCCATCTTGTCGTTACCCTGTTAAGACTTCAAAGAGTTGTGTTTAGGCATTGATTTTAAATCGCACCTCCATGCTATGATACAATGACTATCGCATTGGCCATTTCCCTTGACAATTACAATTTCTTGAGCCTTTGATCACACTCCCTCTTCCAGACTTCCCTCTCTGCAGATCAGACCGGTTAGTATTCCTCACACAGGCACGGGTCCCCTCCCCCTCAGAGACCGAGGGCTGCCTCTGACTGCAGAATAAAGAACTACCCTGGTCTATAGAAACACAGGCAACCTAGAGAGAGTGCAAGAATGAGAGCTAAGAAAACAGAGACGACCAGAAAGCGTACAGAGGCAGATGCCGGAAGTAAACAAAAAAAAAGACAAAGGTAGTAAACACATCCAGATTGTGCCCCAAATGGCATCCCCTGACCTAGTCGTTTAGGTCAAAAGTAGTGCACTATATAGGGAATAGTGCCATTTGGGACATATCTTCAGTAAATCCTTCTATAAGCCGTTTGATAAATGGAAAAGCTGATAGCTAACCAAGTGTGTGTTTAACCCCAATGCAAATGGTGGCCCTCTCAGAAAATACAGTGCAATATACCAGCAGTGTTTTGCACTAGTGTCAGCTGTCTACAGACTCACTTTCAGCCAGGTACTTTTTCCACTTAAAGTACCTATTGATAGAGCAGGCGATGAAGAGAAACACTCCTGGTTTAACAGTCTGCCCCACCACTTGGTACATGGGTGTGTGTTGTGTGCGCTGGGGTTGGTTGCGTCGGAATTTCTTTACATGGAGTGTGGCAACGAGTCAAAATCCACTTAGCCTATTGTTTTCTGGCACATTAATTTATTCATTTTCCTGTGCACGGTCCGATATTACCGGCACAGGGGGCCAGTGGATCACGTCAGTCACTGGCACGACAGAGCAATTAACTTTTCAGCACATTTTTTCCATTCCAGTTCAACATTTACCTGCTCTGTCACAGACTACCATTGGAGACCTCGCGTCTACCATTGAGCAATAGGATTGGCCGTTCATTCAAGCACCACCACGTTCTGTCCCACGAGTCACAACTTCGAGCAGTACATCAGTTGATAGTTTCACACAGCACATGCGAGCTGTCCTGAGCAAAAAGTAGCACCCAGCAATCTACTCACTAGGCTTATTTATTTTAGGGAAAGGGATTTGCAAAACCAAACCTTCAATAGTGAACATACTAGCAATACGTAAATTTTTTGCGAGCCATGACGAGACGTAAAAGGAATTCGAATGTTGAAAGAACGCCTGGATACAGCCGTTAGCCGTGGTATATTGGCCATATACCACACCCCCAACATGCTATTATAAAACTGGTTACTAACGTAATAAAACAGTAAAAGGTTTGTCATACCCGTGGTATACAGTCCGATATACCCCAGGTTTTAGCCAATGAGCATTCAGAGCTCAAACCCGGTTTATAAAATTGTAAATAAATCCCTTTCCTGCATAATAATCTAATAAAGTGTTATTGGTCACATACACATATTTAGCAGATGTTATTGTGGGTGTAGCGAAATGCTTGTGTTCCAAGCTCCAACAGTGCAGTAATATCTAACAATTCACACATATCTAAAAGTAAAAGAATGGAATTAAGAAATATAAAAGTATTAGATTGAGCAATGTCGGAGTGGCATTGACTAAAATACAGTAGAATAGAATACAGTATATACATATGAGATGAGTAAAGCAGTATGTAAACATTATTAAAGTGCCTAGTGTTCCATTAAAGTGGCCAGTGATTCCAAGTCTATGTATATAGGGCAGCAGCCTATAAGGTGCAGGGTTGAGTAACCGGGTGGAAGCCGGCTAGTGATGGCTATGTAACAGTCTGATGGTCTTGAGATAGAAGCTGTTTTTCCAGTCTCTCTGTCCCAGCTTTGATGCACCTGTACTGACCTCGCTTTCTGGATGATAGTGGGGTGAGCAGGCCGTGGCTCAAGTGGTTGAGGTCCTTGATCTTCTTTTTGGCCTTCCTGTGACATCAGGTGCTGTAGGTGTCCTGGACGGCGGGATGTTTGCCCCCAGTGATGCATTGGAAAGAACCGAACCACCCTCTGGAGGGCGGTGCAGTTGCCATACCAGGCGGTGATACATCCTGACAGGATGCGCTCAATTGTACATCTGTAAAACTGAGGGTTTTAGGGGCCAAGACAAATTTCTTCAGCCTCCTGAGGTTCTTCACAACACTGTCTGTTTGGGTAGACCATTTCAGTTCGTCAGTGATGTGTACGCCGAGGAACTTGAAGCTTTCAACTTCCCCCTGAGGCCCCGTTGATGTGCATGAGGGTGTGCTCCCTCTGCTGTTCCCTGACGTTGAGTGAGAGGTTATTTTCCTGGCACAACACTCCCAGGGTCCTCACCTCCTTCCTGTAGGCCATCTCGTCATTGTTGGTAATCAGGCCTACTACTGTTGTGACGTCTGCAAACTTGATAAACTACAGATGAATCCAACAGGAGAATTTGAGTGATGAGTTGGACAGAGGATCTCAATCTCTGCGGAATATATACATGGACCAGTTTTATAAAAAAAATATAAAAAAAATAAATAAAAAGTATGCTATTTTCTGGCAATTGTTTCGTTACTATGTGCCAGATATTAAGACGACAAACCATTGTAAAACGGCCCATTGTGAGATTATAGAAATTACAAGTCAGAGCACAACAGTATGAGTACTCCCTCTTAGACAAGGTGACTTTAAATCAATATGTTCGCCTGTATTTACCCCAACAAATGAAATGCTAATTAGCTGCTAAGGTGGCTATCATAAAGAAATACAAATGCAATGAGGATCTGGACGAGACTACCGAATCAAGGCAAAGGTAAGAATCTTTGGATTGGCCTCCCGAGTGGCGCAGTGGTCTAAAGCACTGCACCGCTAGTTGTGCCACTAGAGATCCTGGTTTCGAGTCAGGATCTGTCGTAGCCGGCCGCGACCGGGAGACCCATGGGGCGGAGCACAATTGGCCCAGCGTCGTCCGGGTTAGGGGAGGGTTTGGCCGGCAAGGATGTCCTTGTCCCATCGCGCTCTAGCGATTCCTGTGGCGGGCCGGGCGCAATGCACTCTGAAACGGTCACCAGGTGTACAGTGTTTCCTCTGACACATTGGTGGCTGGCTTCTGGGTTAAGCGGGCATTGTGTCAAGAAGCAGTGCAGCTTGGTTGGGTTGTGTTTTGGAGACCGCATGGCTCTCGACCTTCGCCTCTCCCGAGTCTGTACGGGAGTTGCAGCGATGAGACAAATTGGGGAGAAAAAGAGGTAAAAAGTTTTATTTTAAACAATTAAAAACATCTGATTAACTATCAAATGTTAGCTAAATGTAGTAATTAATAAATTGGCAAAATGTATTTACATTTACATGTTAGCAAAGGTGCCAGCTAGAGATGTGCAGGAGCTTGCAGGAAATTGTAGTCTTGCGTGGTCTACTTTGACACCAATTAGCATTTTCGAATCAGAGTAGAGACAAAAATATTGATAAAAGTCAACTATGTAAATCTCTCGGACAAGTTATCAAAACATCCCGCCAGGGTAATCCTACACAAAACACAACCCTTGTTTTAAGTGTTTTTAAAATCCCCTACAGGAAAAATGAATGTAACTATTTCCGTGTTTGACCGCTCTGTTTTATGACATCTCCACTGTGGGGCTCTATTGTCATAGGCTAGAGCAGGGTTTCCCAAACTCGGTCCTCAGTACCCCAAGGGGTTCACGTTTTGGTTTTTGTCTTAACACTACAAAGCGGATTTCAAATTAAGACAAAACACTAAAACGTGCACACCTTGGGGTCCTGATGACAGAGCTTGGGAAATGCTGGAATACAGACTAAAATGACTGCAATTCAACTTTGCCATGGTTTTCTTAGCTAGACGCAGGTAGCCTATTGCCCCTGATAGACCTACATCTAATTTCAGATTGCCTACATGTCGCGTAGGCTAAACGATTTAGCAGCTTGCTTAGTTCAAATTGACAAACTAATTCATTCAACATGAATAGTGAGGCGATTTCTAAGTAAGAAGTGATTGTGTTGCCCAATATCCTGCTGGAATAGGCTACAGAGGATGGGGTTGTAATTACAAATCACTGAATCAAATAATATGAACTGAATGGCTGTTGACAAACATAGTGTTTCTTGTTCTGTAGCCTATTCTGACTGACTTAACATCAATCTCATTTAATTAACTAAACATGTCCATTAATATGCATAATATAGTTATAGGCTATTTATTAAATCTGTTTAGCAGCTCCAGTTAGGCTACACAAGTGGCACAAGTTGATTTGCGATGACTCCAGTGATATTGCCATTTTAACATATTTATCAAATGGTAGGCTACAATGGCATATCATTTAATAGGATACTTGGATGGCCAACAGATGAAAATGTATTATTGGCCACATTTAAATGGCATTTTCCACTGAGGAATCCCCCCCCCCATAACATTTTCCCTATAACAGGAGCACGCAAAGGAGTTCTGAGCACGTGTAAAACACGTCGCTTGATGTGGCTTTCCATGAGCAAAGTAGACATTAAAGTACCATTTGAACCACCTCCAAGCGACTTTTTCTAATGTGCTCTAGTGCACCACTAGTAGTTTCAGTACAATGTCACCGTTATTTCTTGATGCGCATCAGTTCCAGCGTGTTAATATGTTTCATGGAAAAAGGGTTGGAAAGTAATTGTCTCCATAATGACATTGTACAACTGGTAAAAAGTCCTGTCTGCTCCGTCTCCTCTCACGTGACTCAGCCAAAAGTGGACTCAGCTGCCGACTGCAGCACTCTCAACAAACACTCCTGCACTCACTACCTGATCGTGAAATATAGATTTTTAAAGAGAAATGCCATGGCCACGTTCACCGTGCAACTTAGAAGTAGGCCAAAAACCTGCAACCAATACATTTTCACCCACAACATTGTTTACAAAAAGTTGCCCAATTTTGCGGGAAAATCAAGTACATGGCAACCTTGCCTAGCATTCCTCTTGTCTAGCCGACTATAGCAATGTCAATATCTCTTTTTGGAACGTCTGTCTTACAGGGGCAGCGTCCTATTCTCAAATCACATACTAATTTAGAAACAAAAATGAACGCAATTAATACAACAAAGAATAGAGTAATGACTTGCAATGTTAAAGTATACATACACTACCAAAAGTATGTGGGCACCTGCTCGTCGAACATCTCAATCCAAAATCATGGGCATTAATATGGAGTTGGTCCCCCATTTGCTGCTATAACAGCCTCCACTCTTCTGGGAAGGCTTTCCACTGGATGTTGGAACATTGTGCCTGAATGGAAGCAAGTCCCCCCAGCAATCGCATTAGTGAGGTTGGGCACCAGTCAAGTTCTTCCACACCGATCTCGACAAACCATTTCTGGACGTACCTCGCTTTGTGGACGGGGGCATTGTCATGCTGAAACAGGAAAGGGCCTAGCCCCAAACTGTTGCCACAAAGTTGGAAGCACAGAATTGTCTAGAATGTCATCGTATGATGTAGCGTTACAATTTCCCTTCACTGGAATTAAGGGGCCTAGCCCAAACCAGCCCCAGACCATTACTCCTCCTACACCAAACTTTACAGTTGGCACTATGTATTCGGGCAGGTAGCGTTCTCCTGGTATCCGCCAAACCCATATTCGGCCGTCGGACTGCCAGATGGTGAAGCGTGATTCATCACTCCAGAGAAGTCCAATGGCGGCAAGCTTACACCACTCCAGCCGACGCTTGGCATTGTGCATGGTGATCTTACCTTGTGCTGTTATTGTGAAGTGGAAACGTCAAGGAGCAACAATGGCTCAGCCGCAAAGTGGTAGGTCACACAAGCTCACAGAACGGCACCGCCGAGTGCTGAAGCACTTAATAATCTGCCCTCGGTTGCAACACTCACTACCAAGTTTCAAACTGCCTCTGGAAGAAATGTCAGCAAAATAAATGTTCGTGAAGCTCCCAACGAACAGTTCTTGTGCTGACGTTTAAACCAGAGGCAGTTTGAAACTTGGTAATGAGTGATGCAACCGAGGGCGGATGATTTTTACGCACTACGCACTTCAGCGGTGCTGTTTTGTGAGCTTGTGTGGCCATCGTTGCTCCTAGACATTGCCACTTCACAATAACAGCACTTACAATTGACCGGGATAGCTCTAGCAGGGGAGAAATTTGACAAACTGACTTGTTGGAAAGGTAGGATACTAAGACTG
Source organism: Salvelinus alpinus (assembly GCF_045679555.1). NCBI lineage: Eukaryota > Metazoa > Chordata > Actinopteri > Salmoniformes > Salmonidae > Salvelinus > Salvelinus alpinus. Next base: position 75,091,856 of record NC_092093.1, read on the forward strand.
TGCCATGTTGAAAGTTACTGAGCTCAGTAAGGCCATTCTACTGCCAATGTTTGTACATGGAGACTGCATGACTGTGTGCTCAATTATATACACGTCAGCAACGTGTGTGGCTGAAATAGCCGAATTTGAAGGGGTGTCCACCCACACACACACTTAAAAAAATAGAAAAAAATTACCTACAGGGGTCCTAAAATTCTATATCAAATAGCTAAATGATCCATGGTACGACCATCTTAAAACAATTCCATATGTTAGCAGAGCGAAAGCATACAAACCTATAGGCCCTGCATGACCCCAATGCATTTAAGAACTACACCATGCCAGGGCCAGCAAAAATTCTGTTCGGACCAGTAGATTTTTGGCCAAATGGCTCGACCGGGCCACGTTGGACCATGGTGTGTTTCATAGGCGGCCACGGAGTGGTGGCGCATAGGCTGACTGTGCTTTGATTGACGAACAGCAAGCTGGACATTTTTCTTTTTTTAAGGTGTCGAAATGACTGAATAAAGTCCCTCATAAATCCTTACCATTCATAAATCATACAACGTAGTTATATCTCCATGGTATCAATTCAGGACAAGTAAACTAAAGATCCCGTTGGTATTTTTGATATATAGTCCATAAGGACTTGCAAGACATTAAAGTGAGTGACTCGTCAGTAGCCTATCGAATTGCATCGTTAAGAGAGCTTTGCATTTGGCTCCTTACCTGCTGTTAAATTAAGCCAGGAGACTATTACAGTATGCTTTAAAGGCCCTTTGCAATCAATTATTTTTGTCCTGTGTTTCATATACCGTACAACAGCTGATGAAACCAACACTTAAAGGTATCAGTGTTATTTCCTGACAGTTGCTGGTTGAAAATACGATCTAGCATTAGAATGTACCAGAGGCCACCATAATAGAGCTGGTTTTAGAACCAGTCGACTATGACTTGCAGGCCACAGCTGAGCTTCAGACAGCTAGCTACTCCTATAACATGTAGCATACACAAAAACAAACCAAACAAACAGAGCCCTGGAGGTTGTCTGAGATAATTACCCCATCAAGGCAATTAGTGGCCTGGTTAATGAGTTTGAGGGAAAGTTTGATATGGCACCCTTTTGCCTTAGTGCACTACTTTTGAGCAGGCCCATAGGGCTCTGGTCAAAACTAGTGCACTATTCATACGGGATAAGGTGTCATTTGGAACACAGCCTGACATTTGGCTTTGACTCATTAAAGCCAGAGAACCATAAAAGCTGCTAGGTTACAGGCAGCTCTGCTAGAGTTGCAACTGAACAGATACAGAAGGGTCTTTTCAGCACAGTTCAAACCTCCGCACCAACAAGGGAAATAAAACAATAAAGCCAACAGGCTCTTTTTGGGAACAGAGTGTTCAGAGGAAAGCTACAGTATGTCTGCTTTGGTTTTTCAATCATCGTCATTTCCTTGTGCTGTAGGCCATCTGCCCAGATTGGATGACTAAGTATTAGAGATATTCAGACTTTTAGTTGTTAGTCAGCTCTCCCACAAGCCCACTATGTGTTCTAATGAATCCACACTGTTCCCATCTCAGCACCACCCCCAGATTCCCACAGATAAATAAGACCTTTGAGAAAACTAATCTTTGTGATTTACCATAAATGCTCAGGCATCTCATAAGTAACCTGGTTCCTGCAACAACAACAAAAAATAGTCTAGATTCCTTCTCCCTCTAGTCTTCCTATTCCAGTACAGAACAGGTTAGATTGAAGCACTACAGAAAACGATTCATACCGAATTAACACACCACCATTGGTCTAACTCTAAAAAGAGTGGGACTTGATTCAGAAAGGAATACAACGTTGCTCGAGCATACCAAACAGACCACAGTAAGTGATTAAGGTGGTGAGCGAATTAAAATGGGCTACTCATGACACACATTACGAACACACACACAGAAGGTAGGGTTCCTTACAGAGTGAGTCGCTCATCCCACTTGGGGTTGGAGGAGCTGTGGGACTTTGCCGTGCGGCGCGACTCCCCTTCCGCTGTCACCTCCACATAGATGGACGTCCCAAACAAGCTCTTCTTCCGCTTGAGTTTGGCACAGGCAACGACGGCATGTAGCTGCGACGTCGGTCCGTGGTTATAGCTACACTCCGTTCTGGAAGAGGCCGTGGCCATGTCATACACCGCAGTGGAAGCCTGAAGATACACAAAACAAAGGTGGTCAAAACGAGGAAAACCTTAAGAAAAGTCACCAGCAATCTAAAACGATGTGATATACAGTGCCTTCGGAAAGTATTCAGACCCCTTGACTTTATCCACTTTACGTTACAGGCTTATTCTAAAATGGATGAAATAAAACATTTCTCTTCAATCTACACACAATACCCCATAATGACAATGAGAAATAGGTTAAGACATTTTTGCAAAATTGAACATAACAGAATACCTTATTTACATAAGTATTCAAACCCTTTGCTATGAGACTCGAAATTGAGCTCAGGTACATCCTGTTTCCATTGATCATCCTTAAGATGTTTCTACAACTTGATTGGAGTCCACTTGTGGTAAACTCAATTGATTGGACATGATTTGGAATGGCACACACAGCTAGATAAGGTGCCACTGCATGTCAGAGCAAAAACCAAGCCATGAGGTCGAAGAACTTGTCCGTAGAGCTCCAAGACAGGATTGTGTCGAAGCACATATCTGGGGAAGTGTACCAAAAACAATTCAGCAGCATTGAAGGTCCCCGGGAACACAGCGGCCTCATCATTCTTAAATGGGAGAAGTTTGGAACCACCAAGACTCTTCCTAGAGCTGGCCGCCTGGCCAAACTAAGCAATCAGGGGATTAGGGCCTTGGTCAGGGAGGTGACCAAGAACCCAATGGTCACTGACAGATCTGTGAAAGTGGGAGAACCTTCCAGAAGGACAACCATCTCTGCATCATTCCACCAATCTGGCATTTACAGTAGTGGCCAGACGGAAGCCACATAACTCCAAGCGGGCTGTCTTCCGAAACAAGATTCTCTGGTCTGACGAAACCACGATTTAACGCTTCGGCCTGAATGTCAAGTCTGGAGGAAACCTGGCACCATCCCTATGGGTCACCGCATGGTGGTGGCAGCATCATGCTGTGGGGATGTTTTTCAGCAGCAGGGACTGGGAGACTGCTAAAGATCGAGGCAAAGATGAACAGAGCAAAGAGATCAGAGAGATCCTTGATGAAAACCGGCTCAGGACCTCAGACTGGGGCGGAGGTTCAGCTTCCAACAGGACAACGACCCTAAGCACATAGACAAGACAACGCAGGACTGGCTTCGGGACCAGTCTCTTAATGTCCTTGAGTGGCCCAGCCAGAGCCCGGACTCGAACATCTCTGGAGAGGCCTGAAAACAGCTTTGCAGTGACGGTCCCCATCCAACCTGACAGAGCGTGAGAGGATCTGCAGAGAAGAATTGGTGAAACGCCCCAAATACAGGTCTGCCAAGCTTGTAGCATCATACACAAGAAGACTTGAGGCTGTAATATCTGCCAAAGGTGCTTCAAAGTACTGAGTTAAGGGTCTGAATACTTATGTTTTATATTTAATACATAAAAAAAAAAGAAATGTGCCTTGTCATTATGAGGTATTGTGTATAGATTGATTAAATAGTTTTTTCCCCCTCATCAATTTTAGAATAAGGCTGTAACATAAAATGGACAATTCAAGGGGTCTGAATACTTTCCGAATGCACGAATATGTGCTTCCAATTACAATACAATGAAATGTAGTCGGACATTGAACTCCTTATCCATTAATGACTTGCCCTGCAATAACTTTTGACTTCCATACCGAGTATCACGATACCAAGAATGACACCACAGCAAAAAAATGAAGTTATATTAGCCAAATCTTTGGCCAATTTAATCATAAGGGGGACATCGGTTGATGACTGCGCTGATATACAGAGTTGATCCGTGAGACATTTGATAGAAATGGCGACCCGCGGAACAATACAAAAAATTATTAAAATTGAGGTTGTCACTGGCTTACCACACACAAAAAAATACCCAATAATGTCAAAGTGGAATTATGTTTTCTAAATGTATACAAAATGAGAAGCTGAAATGTCTTCAGTCAATAAGTATTCAACCATTTTGTTATGCAAGCCTAAATAAGTTCAGGAGTAAAATTGTGCTTAACAAGTAACATGATAAACATTATTATTGCAACTTATCATGATTTTTGATTGACCACCTCATCTCTGTACCCCACACACACAATTATCTGTAAGGTCCCTCAGTCAAGCAGTGAATTTCAAACAGATTCAACCACAAAGACCAGAGGTTTTCCAATGCCTTGCAACGAAGGGCACCTATTTGTAGATGTTTTGAAGTTGAAGTTAATAATTACACTTCGGATGCTGGGTGGCATAATCTGTCAGATTCTCTGTAATAATGGTATGGGAATAATAATGCATTTTTATTTTGTAAAGTTGTTTCTTGCATCAAACACTTTCAGTCACCTTGTCTAAAGGACAAGTGGATAAAAACCGTTAATGTCATGCCCTGCATGATTTTTTATTTTTATTTTTTATCTCACGGAATGTATTGTAGGCTGAATGATAGAACAGCTATTTTAACGTGTTAAAATGTTACGGGATTCATTTTCTTCATTGTTTTTGACGGGTAGGCCAATCGGCTAGGCCTACATTACGATCAAATAGTTTTAACAGTGTCCAAGTAGGATACGGTGGCTAACTTAAAAAGAGGGTACAGGCTCTAAACGTGCGCTGGAAGAATTGCACCGAATTTTCACAACTTTCAAGCTTGCGCTCGGCAGACCAGAAATTACCTCTGTCTAAAACAATTTGAGGGAACATTGGTTATAGGTATGACTGTCATCGGCAAGGAATTTTTTGGGAGGGATGGGGGGGATAAAAAGCGCAAAGCACCGGCAAAATCCTTGAGGAAAACCTTGTTTCGTCTGCTTTCCAACAGACACTGGGAGACAAATTAACCTTTCAGCAGGACAATAACCTAAAACACAAGGCCAAATATACGCTGGAGTTGCTTACCAAGACGACATTGAAATGTTACTGAGTGGCCTGGTCACAGATTTGACTTAAATTCAGCTTGAAAATCTATGGCCAGACTTGAAAATGGCTGTCTAGCAATGATCAACAACCAACTTGACAGAGCTTGAAGAATTTTTTAAAGAATAATGTGCAAATATTGTACAATCCAAGTGCGCAAAGCTCTTAAAGACTTAGCCAGAAAGACTCACAGCTGTAATCGCTGGCAACGGTAATTCTAAAATGTATCGACTCAGGGGGAGTTGAATACTTATCTAATAAAATATATATTTTTAACTTTCATATTTTTTTTTATACAAATGTTGGAATGTTTCTTCCACTTTGACAGAGTAATTTGAGTTGTCAAAAAACGACAATTAAATTCATTTTAATCTCACTTTTGTAACAAAATGTGGAAAAAGTCAAGGGGTGTGGGTACTTTCGTATCCTTGGCTAACATTAGCTCGAGCTCACATCCAGGGGGGGAAAAAAGTACTAGAATGGCAAATATACATCCCTACTCACGATTGGTGCGTTTTGCAGAACCCTCCGGATCCTCAGCCGACTCCGTGGCCCATGATTGCCCTGTAACAGGAGACCGGGAGAAGTTAGTCATGCACTGTCAGCTGTTATATTAACACTGATCTGGGTTGTGCAAAGAAGGCTTTAACCTAACAGAACCAGTCACAGGGAAAAGAAAAAAGGGGGAACTTTCTTTATCTGAACAAAGTGTTGATGTAAGGTTTGTTTGGTGAAGAGGAGTGACAACATGAATGTCCTTAAACTGCCAAGATAAAACAGCTACCACAAGATCCCTTCCCTTCCTGTCCAAACACAGATGGGGTGCTAGGAGTCATGTACTTAGAAGCCGAGAGCCACAGACCCAGGCCCAGGGAGCGCAAAACTGATAACTGTGCAGATAGAGGCGAGAGAGAGAGCAGGCTAATAAAATTATCCATTGTCAGCATACATACGCCACCACCACTCAATTCTGAGGGCATAACACCACAGACAAACATAGCCATGTGATATTTCTACACAAACAAAAAAACACAGGAAAATCATGTTACACACTGGCAAAGCAAAGGGACATGAAAACAGCCACAAACCATTATTAAAGTGCAGATATGCACACAAATTGTCTCAGACTGCCTCAGTGTAACATACACTCACGAGTAAACAGGGCAAGCAAGGCCATCATCTCAGAGCATTAAAGGCTGAGATGAGTGGAGCCAGAGGACTCCCAGCTGACTAAGGGTGAAGTGCTGTTCATCAGGACAGGAGAAAGCCTCCATTGTCTTTAGACCAGGGGGGTCAGGTCCTGCCTTTCCATATAATTAATAGGCTATGTATTATGATCTTCAGGCCCAAACTAATCCGAGATCAGCACTCCTACTGTGAGATGCTTGATATAGATGCCCCGGGGCTTCATCCTCATCCAAACATCTCAAGGAACACAGCAGAAGTCATTAGAGAGGGTGCAGAATCCAGAAGACCTTGAAGGGCACTTCACCCTACTCCAACACACTGCACTCGACCCTTTTCTCACTTCTACGCGGCACTTCTATCAATCCTCTCCTCTGCAAAACACTTCCCTCAGTCCTTTGCTCACCTTTTATCTCCTGTCCTCTCCTTCACACCTAACTCCACTGCTCTCCTGTACCCGTCTGGCTGGCATAGGGGGACGGACGGTATGCGTCTGCCTTGCATTAGCTCCAGCTCAGCCGAGTGGCACAGAGACTACCGGCAGGCAGGCAAGATAAAACCTCTCCCTGATCCCCTCCGTCTGGAGACACAGAGCAGCCCAACCAGAGGAGGATAGGAGAGTAGGGGAGGATGTGGGAAGGGAAGTACAGGGGAGAGTGGGGATGTTGGCATCAGAACCAATGACACAGCATTACGGAGTGAGTCTGGCATGGAAACCAACCAATGTCTGAGATTAACAACCTCTGACCAGCTGAACGAACAACCAAGCGACTCGCAGCACCACTCTGCTCATTACGCCTCCAGCTATAACAGCGACATGACAGGAGAACAGATACCTGGCATAACCTCAAAGGTGAACCAGCGCGACATCTAGGGCTGGCACAATTACTGTATAACCGACGGTTATGGATGAAGACCGTCATGAAAAGTGAAATAACCGTAAAGAAAACCACACAAAAAAACACTTAAGACATTTACTCCCTGCTTTGCTCCCATGGGTACACTCACAATGTCCGCCAGTAAACACATTACGCCATCATTAACTTAAATGGAGAAGCAAATTATATTCATTATATTTCTATGGCAGCCCATGCCGTCAGAAGAGGAGGAGAAAATGTGCGTCAAAACAGTTATTAAGGTGACCGCGGTCATTTGGCTGGCCAATTACGGTCAGCAAAAATGTCATGGCCATTACAGTGATGTCGTGCCTCAAAGACAGAAGTGCTCAGTCGGTCTGGAGCTGAATGAACAGGCTGCAGCAAAAAAAAAATTTTTTTTAAAGCATCATAGCTGTCCATCCTAAATGTGCAGATTGCAAAGGAAATTTCATTTTTTCCTCCGTAGAAAGAAAGTGTGATGTTCTGCTTAATCTGACAGCACAGAGACCTATAGCAATATCTCATCAAGAGTACTCTGACCTCTGACTAGGAGTAGAGAGAGACACAGACTAGGAGTAGTGACAGACATAGGACTGGGGCAGAGCAGAGACCAACAGTAAGCTGCCATCAGTCTCTAATTAAGAAGGTTGACTAATGAAAAGGGGATACTGCCAGCCAGACAGGCCAGGGAGCAGTTTATAATCCCCTCAGCCCTGGAAGTCTGTCTGGGGTTAGAGGGCAAGAGCACAGGTAATCTCACTCCGACACTGTCCCCCCCCCAAATGCGAAGAGTCTGGTGGACTAACGCAGAAAACTTGGCCTTAGTTAGCCAATAGAGAAAGACCGGGAGAAACTCATGGCACATAGGCATTGGCTTCACCGTGAGGTCCGCAAAAATTCAATGACAAATAATTTACTCAGCAATTAACTGATGTTTGAATTTTTTTTTAAATAATAATTTAAAGAAGTTTGCCATGGTGGGATATTTGTGTTTGCAAAATTAATTATGCAAGAATGGGTAGAAGCGCCTTTATGGGCAAATATTTATATAACTACTATTATATATAACATGGATTGCAGGTCTCTGTGCTGACATCCATACCCACACATGCAGTCAGAGCCAGCCCTAGCATTTTGGGGATCCTGTGGAAAAAGGTTTCTTTTTTGGGGGGAGGGGCATGTGCCAAGACCAGAATGGGCAAATTTGCTCTATAAACAGTTGACAAAACCATCAAAATAGTTTAACCCCATTGAACTTATCTTTTTATTTGGTACATGGGAATTTAACCGTACATTTTTTAATGAGCACTAATAGGGCAGGTACACTTGCCAGGGACCTCGCCATCCCATCACGCTACTTACGAGCCGATACCATATATATTGCAATTTGATACTGTGATTTTATTGCGATTTGATGTTTCAAACATATTGCGATTTGATGTTTCAAACATATTGCTCACCATAAGTCTGCTGCAGAGGGACGAGAGCCATGAGAAAACGAGTTGATCGGTCATGCAAATAAAAGTCCTGAAATTTAATTGGCTCCCTATATAAAAAGCTGGAGAACAAGCTATGAAGGAAATACAAAAGTTTGTGCAGGTACAGCCAACAGGCAAAACAATTATATTGCGATATTGACAAAAGTGATACGATATATAGTTGGTATTAATATCTCGATATTGAACTATTGATTCCCCCCCATCACTATGTCATCACACACCCTTTCAGCCGCTATAAGTCCATTTGATGGAAACATCTCTGCAGATTTGAGAATTTTCACATTAAAATCTGTCACCAATTGGATGGAAACCATATTGCTAGTGACGAAAGATCATCAGCGTACCGGAATAAAGTTCCTCATTAGTCATCGCAGCCCTAAGTCTGTCGACCACTACCATTTATGTTACGTGCATCTGTCCACAAGAAACTTGCAAGTTATCAATGTTTGAGGGTGACAGTCAGTGGCTTGATTATTATTTTCTTCCTCTTTCTAGCCTACATATCACGTTTCAAAGATGGAGACAAACTGGACCTTTGTGTTGGCATTGTAAAGCAGATGGAGCTAATTTGGACAGAACAGGAGACTCATGCAGTTGAAATGTGTTGACATACTGCATTTTCCAGGCCTTCCTTTCACACCACCTGATATAGTGGTTCTGGATGGCAGGGAGCTCAGCCCCAGTGATGTAATGGGCTGTCCGGACCACCCTCTTTAGCGTCATGTGATCAAAGGAGGTGCAGTTGCCATACCAAGCAATGATGCAGCCAGTTAAGATGCTCAATGGTGCAGCTGTCATCCGCTAACTTGGTGTTGGAGTCGTGCGTAGCCACACAGTCATGGGTGAACAGGGAGTACGGGAGGGGACTAAGTACACAGCCCTGTGGGGCCCCCGTGTTGAGGGTCAGCGTTGCTGTGCTGATGTTACCTACCCTCACCACCTGGGGTCGGCACGTAAGGAAGTCTAGGATCCAGTTGCAGACGGAGGTGTTCAGCCCCAGGGTCCTAAGTTTAGTGATGAGTTTGAAGGGGACTATGGTGTTGAACGCTGGTCTGTAGTCAATTAACAGCATTCTCACATAGGTATTCCTCTTATCTAGGTGGATGAGGGCAGTGTGGAGTGCAATTGAGATTGCGTCATCTATTGATCTGTTGGGGTAGTATGGAGTGGGTCTAGGATGATAGATGTGTGCCATAAGCAGCCTTTCAAAGCACTTCATGCTTACAGGTGAGTGCTACAGGGCAGTAGTCATTGTGGCATGTTGCCTTAGAGTTTTTGGGAACAGGACTGATTAGTGGTCAGCTTGGGACATGTGGGGATTACAGACCGGGACAAAGAGGTGGTTGAAAATTACTGTGAACATGACTGTTGTCCAGTGCATGCTCTAGGAACACGCTCTAGAATACCGTCCGGCCACACGACCTTGCAATTGTTGACAAAGGTTAAAAAAAATCTTACATCGGCCTCGGAGAGCGAGATCAGCCAGTCCTCGGTTAGTGGGAGCCCTCACGCACGGCAATGTTTTTGTCGAGGTGTGCATAAAATGCATTGAGTTAGTCTGGTAGCGGCATTGTTGGGCAGATCACGGCTGGGTCTTCCTTTGTAATCCGTAATGGCCCTGGCACATGCGGCGGGGCCTGTGTAAAGGATTCCACCTTGTTCTAGGGCCCTATGATTTCCGCGATGCAGAAAATGCAGACAATCGCAGAATTTGGTCATAAAAATGGAATCAACTGAAACATGGAATATGCAGCAGTTTCCATAATATGGCTGAAATCGATAAAAAAAGGAGGCCTAATAGTAACCTAAATGATTTCATAATTGTTAAAATTACAGATGAGTAGGCCTAAAGAAATAATTATGTTTCAATTGGGGTGTTTTGAGAGGGGGGGGGGGTCCCTTACGTCACCTAACTTGGCATTTACTTTGAGAAACATGTCAACCAAGTCGTCAAAAAAATTCAACTCTAAATTCAGAGCAGCGCAACACCCAAAGGACTATGAGTCGTCAGGTGATAAGCTGTTTTGCAAATTCAGTCAACATACTATTGATTAGACCCGTAAAAATGTGTGATGACCACTTAGTCTAAAGCCCATGTGAAAAACAAGGAAAAGTACCGTGTTAGCCAGAGCATGCCTCTTCAAACGACCATTACTAGTGCAAGCGCATCAGCAGATTCAAGACGAGAATTTATTCAGGACTTAGTGGCTGTGTGCGCCGAGTCTGACATCCCCTTAGAAAAGCTAAGAAAGCTATGGACATTTCTAGTGAAGCATTGCAAACAGGGAGGAGCGTTGCCCGAAAATGAGAGCAGCCTCTCAAATTCACCTGCCCCGTGTGTTTGACCAACATATGACTGCCGTTCTACAGAAGATCCGTTGGAAGAAGTTTGCGGTGGTTGTTGACGAGACAGATGCAAGGGATTGCAGCATTCTAATCATTGGTGAGTTAACAGCCTATTAATATACTGTTGCAATAGCCTACATTTACATTCCGCAGTGTTAATTGTCCGCACGCAAATTATGATATTCCAAACGACGAGCTATCATGGTGAAATATAGCGATGCATAATGTCAGCAGCGGTCTGTCTCTCCATCTAGCTAACTATCTCTATATTATTTTTACACTTTTATTTTGTCACAATATTATTTTAGGTTAAAACGTTTCCTCAACTTTCATTGCAGGTATTGAAAACCAGTACTTTCTGGTGGAGAACATTCTCCCAAGTTATACTAGCCTATACCCGCCATGTCATCAATCTGGTGCGTGAGACCTGGCAGTACTACAAATACTTCTCTGAAGTTGCATCACTTGTAACATGGATGAGATCTGTCTTTGTCAAGAAGCCTGCCAGAAAGCGATGGGGGAGCTTCCTTATTATGAAGGAGTTTGTGCAGGCCAAGGCACCTACTGAAGCAGTGAGCCCCCGATGGAACAGCTGGTTTGAGGCAGTGAAGTACCATGCAGAGCATGTTCATCTGTACAGAGTTTTTGTTGGCAGAAAAGTCACCATCCCAAGCAGTCACAAACATCCTCAGCCAGCTGGAAACAGAGAAGATGCAGGCCATCACTGTTAGGCTAACCATCTCGGAGGGCTGCTCCAAACTGATGACAGCTCTGTCAATCCTGGAAGGAACCCACCGTCCCACAGCAGTGTCTGCATACAATGTCATAGAAGATCTTGGCTTTTAACTAGTGAACGGAACGGCAAAAACATGTGGGTATAGTGCCAAGACAGATGAGCTATTGAGAAAGATGGCGATTGGAGAGAGAAGGGAGGTGCTTGACCATCTCCATGATGCATTCTACTTGGACCAGAGAGGTCTACAGGCTGGCTAGGGTGTTCGATCCCAGGCAGGCTCCAGCCATGGAAAAGCAGATTGTGTGTGTGTAGGCTTCACACAACTGAAACCCATCAACAGAGCTCAGTGAAGAATGGATTGCCTACCAGAACTGTGTCCAGGAAGCCCTCAACTGCTTTGGAGCTTGCTGATTACTGGAGGGGCCTAGGTGCGAGATTCCCAAGAGTTGCAGAAGTGGCAGTGCCCTACATCTACTCCCAGTCGACAGAGGAGTTTCAGCAAATACAAGACTCTACTCACAGACAATCATGTACTTCAAATGGAGTGGTCTGTGAGATGGAAAACTTACAATGGACAGACATGGGAGCTCATAAGGTAGTTCCATAGGTTGCCTATTGCATGAATCTTTATTTATAATGACACACATGTGAAACACTTCATTTCACAAAACACAAAAAAAACAATGCAAAGTTGTTACACAAGTATAATTAGGTTTTTCCGATTGCATTGTTTCCTATATTCTTGCATTACTTTTTATTATTTATAATGAAACACTTAGTAGAACTCTGTATTGAAGCACTTGCCTTGATAAAAAAAAGTGCAATGTGTTGCATCATTACAAATTTAACGTTTATCTTATTAAATTGTTGTTTTATTCATTCACATTACACTTTATGATCAAATTAGCTTAAATCATAAAACACAGTTCAGAAAAATAAATCTTAAAATAGGAATTTGAAAAGAAAATGGATTTCATAGGTCCCTGTTGTTCCTATATTGTTATTTTTCTTGTTAAATGGCTCTGCGGAGGTCGTAGCGGAACTTCTTGTACTTGTTCCTTTCCTCAGCCTTAGCCTCAGGTTTGGCTGCGATAGCCCTGCCCTTTCGCGTAACACCAACCTCTGTTAATCCAGGGCTTTTGATTGGGGAAACAGCAAACCGTCACTGTGGGGACAACAACGTCTCTGAACCATTTCCTAACGAAGCCGGTGACGGAGGTGGGTAGCTCGTTGATGCTATCGGTGGAGAATGGGACATGTTCCAGTCAGCATTAGCAAAGCAGTCCTGTAGCATAATTTCTGAGGACCATTTCTCAACAGAGCAAGTCACAAGTACTTCCTGTTTGAGCTTCTGCTTGTATACAAGAAGCAGGAGTATGGAGTCATGATCTGATTTGCCGAATGGGGGACGAGGGTGGGCCTTGTATGCTTGCTTCTGGGTAGAGTAACAGCGGTCTAGGACTTATTCGCCCTTAGTGGCGAGGGAAACGTGTAGATGGAAGTTGGGTATCACGCGTCTTAAAGACGCGGAATTAAAAAAATAGCCGGCAATTAGAAAAGCAGCTTCCGGGTACAAGGTTACCTGCTAGTTTAAAGCCTCGTACAGTTGGTTATTTTTCTTGTCCTAGGTGACAGGGAAACAGAGGGAAAACTAAGGACAGACAGAGAAGATGAGGTGTGTGTGCGTGTTTAGTCATTTAGGCTGGTTGACAAAGCCTGACTAAGGGCCAGTCAGTCAGACAAGTGTCATCATTGGTTGTGACAGACTGGGGAGACTGAGGCATCTAATCGTACGGTGTTTCAGAGCAGTTGCAACACTAAGACATTTCTCTATTAGAATTCTTCTGAGATACCGTTTTGATTTCTTGGAAGCCATCAAAGACTAGGGTGTGCCGAGGTGCAACACTGTCTAGAAGCAAAAAGGTCTTCACTTATGGGATAAATAACTCAAAAATATGACTGAATCAAAGAATTATTATATGTTCAGTGTCGCTTCATCGCTTGTAAAGCTGCTAGTTAAACGTGAAGGCTGAGGAACATTGTTCTCCCAGTCAGTTTGCTGAGAGCTGGCCTCTGTGCTGGCACACCATTGGGGACATCAACAGCCCATGCAGCTAGCATCACTGAATTGGATATCATTATAACTAATGGCTCTGACTCAAGAATAGATCAGACTCACTAGATCAGCGAGGGGGGGGGGGGGAATTTACAGGTTTGTGTGATATTTGGTATTCATAGTGCGTGTGAGTAGCTTTCCAGTGCTACCATATAGGCCTAGGCTAGAACTAGGCTACACAGACAGTAAAAGGAAGACCATGTGCTCAATACTCTTGTAGTGTTGCACGGTATACCAAAACTTTTGTACTTTTCCGATACTAGCACTTTCTGTACTTCTGTCAAATGTGTCACACGTCATCGACAGAGAGGATCAAGTCTAGCAGGGCAGCCGATGTCTCCTTTATAGTGCGAGAGCACCGTGCCTGCTCCACTTGCTCACTGCTAGCTCCAGTCTAGCCTGTCCTGAGGAACCACTGCACCCACTGGGAGTCTGGTTGCGTCACCACTTACGCTGCACAGAAGTTAACACACTCGAATAACGCAACACAGCATGTGGAAATGTTGATTTATTTACTGTTCGCAAAACAATGTCCATTACAGGCTAGAACACTGCACAATACAAGACGATAATGGTAGCTTCCAGCTTTGTAGGCTAACTTTCCTTGCTAACTTACAGCTGAACCTAACATTAATTAACTACCCTAGTATATTGTTTGTGATATAATAAACTTTATTAATTCACTACCTCTCCCCACATCACTCCCCATCAATATCATCTTTGCTGGAGCTGACTGTGAATGAGGTCATCGGTCTTAAAGAGACAGCGCACACTTTTATAAAAAGACGTGGTTGCTTCTTCTACGCAAATGTTGATCAGGACAATAAGTCCCAAATGGAAGACCGATTGTTTATCATCTGTGGCCCCATGAAATCAGCCAAAACAAGCTCAGTAACTCAATGAATGTGCACACTCCTATTGAATAGGCAGTCACCTGTACTTGATTTACCCAGTTTATCAATAGACTACAGATTTACCATTCAAATAAATGACCGTTATGTAGTTAGTCAGTTTACCAAAGTCAAATGAATTGTATAATTGATTAATTAATGCATACATCCAAAAATCAAACATTTCTATTATAAATGATATTGAACTCAAGAGAGCCATCTGGATCAAGTTCCATTCTGTGACTTTGGCTAATACGCCTTTTTTTGCAGTTGTATTGTTTTGGAATCGAAGTCAAAATTCTGCTATCGTGACAACACTATCCCTGGTGTAAACAAGTAAAAAGCATGGTTGGATTTGGAACCCAAATTCTAAAATTCACATAAAAAGTATGTGCTGACTTTTTTTATATTTAGACAGACACGCCCACATCTCTGTAAGGCAGCTTGGGAAAACACATGGGCAAACTGCACACATACAGTGAGTGAGTGAGTGAGTAATAACATATCCACTATAAATTCTACAGCTGCCTTTTAAAGTGGAACAGTGTTTGAGCAACATTAAATCTTTTTAAAAAAGAAATGTGTTCATATACAACCTCAGGAAGAACGGCTGAACATTTTCTGACAAGCGAGCACATAGACATTTTCAAGTTTTCATATTTTAATTCTATAGCAATATAGATCGGGAAAGCCGCCGTGTGTTTGGACAACTAATAGACACTTCAGGAAATAAACTTCTGTCTTGTAACATCGTGACTTTTGATAATTAGAAAACATTCAAAATGCCAAAAATCACGCCTAAATGGATTTCTGCAAATATGTAAATCCCAAGGGAGTCCTTTTACATTTGGGAACTTTGCAATCCCACTGACCAAACAACCATGAATAGGTAGGCTCCCTCAGTTGCCTATGCACATCAACAACTAATGTTAGCCAGAGAAAAATTACCTCAAATCTAACAAGGGAACAGTAGATATACCCTCTCAAACTTACAGCTTGCTGTCAAAATTGCACTGATAAACGATGGGGAATAGTAGCCTGCTCGCACTTCTGCAGCTTGCCTTCTTGTCCCAACCCACGTTTTGACAACTGAATGGGAACATGCCTGCCCGTTTGATTGATGCCAAATATAAGTTCACAACTAAGAGATATTCTAAGTGTGGATAACAGTTTTTCAAGTTCAGCATAGCTAGCTAACAAAGTGATTCACATTTCTTGCTAGCTAACCAAATGACACCTGTAGCCACCGAAAAACGATATGGGTGGGAAAGTCGGCAACTCATCCACTGGCATGAAATCCTCCCAGCAGCTAGCTAGCGTTAGGCTCTATGTTTTTATCTCACTAAATAAGTAGCTACATGAATAGACAGGATAACTTATCAGTCATAACATGGCTAATTTGTGATCATTGCCCCTGCTAGTTTAATTGTATTGACATTCCCAGCCGTAGTTACATTAGTCTTTATTTGCTTTTTTCTGAAACAGTGCATCCTGAATGACTGTCGGCAGCAAACAATGTTCCTCGGCCAGCTGTGATTTACAACCTGATAGCAATATCTGTTGGACTAACAAGAAATGTGTTGGTGAATTATATTAATCATCCATTGAACTGCATCCATCTATTCTGCCAACAATGCCTTACTGTACGACATGGAATTTTCAGTAGAATATAACCTATTTTTTTTTAAACCTCTTACAAAGTTGGCTATGTAGCAAACTCAGAATGTCATACTTTGTACTGATATTATAAATTGTCTGTTTCATATCTGTAAAGTAGTTAAAGCGGTCAGTTCCACTAATTACTTGAACTATTTTGTACTTCTCCATTACCAGCTCCATGCATGTTAGTGTGTGTGTGACCTTACTTGAACCTTTCAAAACAGTTATGACTTATTATGTGTATGTATTAGAGGTTGACCGAGTATGATTTTTCAACGCCGATACCGATTATTGGAGGACCAAAAAAAAGCAGACAGAGACTAATGACAACAATACTGAATGAACAATATTCTTATTTTAACTTAATATGATACATAAATAAAATCCATTTAAATCTCAAATAAATAATTAAACATGCTCATTTTGGTTTAAAAAATGCTTATGTCATAATTATGTATAATTCTAGCAAATGAATTACGGTCTTTGTTAGGAATAAATGGACAAGCTAGTTAACCTAGTAATATCATCACCAATGTGTAGTTAACTAGTGATTGTGACGATTGATTGTTTTTTTATAAGTTAAATGCTAGCTAGCAACAGGCTACGCAGTTTCCTCGAGGAATGCAATGTAATCTACGTCCAAAAATGCAGATTACCGATTCTTATGAAAACGGCCCTGACGATTAAATCGGTCGGACTGTAGTGTGTATGTCTTGAAGAATGTGTTCTGAACTTTTACCAGCAGGATCTGACAACCTCAGAGCACAATCGTCTGTACTCGGATGAACACAGAACGTATCTTTTACTTCACACGTGTGACAGTTTACATACACAGTGGACTTGCTTGCGATGCTGTGAACATAGTTCTAAGGCATCTACTTCCTCCATCACGCTAACAGGCCACGACAAACAGCTGATACACACACCAGTAAACACACACCAGTAACCACAAGTCAGGCTGGGAGACCATTAAGAGAGGGGTGTTTCCTGACATAGGTCTACCGAATGGTCAGAATATCTTCCAGCCCACACCCCTGCCACACTTTGAAAGGCAAAAACAAGCCGTCATAATCCTAGCATCTAGACCAGGGTTCTCCAACTGGCCCATGGTTTTATTTGGCCCCTCAAGAACTAAGCAAAAAAATTATATATAATTTTTTTGACTGGTACTGTGTGATATATTATACACACACACACAGTCAAAAGTTTGGACACAACTACTCATGCAGGGGGTTTTTATTATTTACTATTTTCTACATTGTAGAATAATAGTTAAGACATCACAACTATGAAATAACACATATGGAATCATGTAGTAAACATAAAGTGTTAGCCAAATCAAAATATATTTTGGGATTCTTCAAAGTAGCCACTCTTAGCCTTGATGACAGCTTTGAACACTATTGGCACTCAACCAGCTTCACCTGGAATGCTTTTCCAACAGTCTTGAAGGAGTTCCCACATATGCTGAGCACTTGTTGGCTGCTTTTTCCTTCACTGTGCGGTCCAACTCATCCAAAACCATCTCAATTGGGTTGAGGTCGAGTGATTGTGGAGGCCAGGTCATCTGATGCAGCACTCCATCACTCTCCTTGGTCAAATGGCCCGTACACAGCCTGAAGGTATGTTGGGTCATTGTCTTGTTGAAAAACAAATGATAGTTCCATCAAGCGCAAATCATATGGGATGATAGAATGCTGTGGTAGCCATGCTGGTTAAGTGTGCCTTGAATTCTAAATAAATCACAAACAGTGTCACCTGCAAAACACCCTCACACTATCTCCATGCTTCACGGTGGGCACCACACGTGCGGAGATCATCCGTTCACCTACTCTGCGTCTCACAAAGACAAGGTGGTTGGAATTTGGACTCATCAGACCAAAGGACAGATTTCCACTGGTCTAAAGTCCATTGCTCATGTTTCTTGGCCCAAGCAAATCTCTTCGTCTTATTTGTGTCCTTTAGAAGTGGATTCTTTGCAGCAATTTGAACATGAAAGCCTGAATCACACAGCCTCTGAACAGTTGATGTTGAGACATTTCAGAGTTCAAGTAAGATACATTTATTTGGGATGCAATTTCTGAGGCTTATAACTCTAATGAACGTATCAGCTGCAGCAGAGGTAACTCTGGTTCTTCCTTTCCTGTGGCGGTCATCAAGAGAGCCAGTTTCAAAGCGCTTGATGGTTTTTGAGACTGCACAAAGTTCAAGAAATGTTCCGGATTGATTGACCTTCATGTCTTAAATGGACTGTTGTTTCTTTTTGCTTATTTGAGCTGTTGTTTCTCTTTGCTTATTTGAGTTGTTCTTGCCATAATATGGACTTGGTCTTAAACCAAATAGGGCAACCTTCTGTATACCACCACTACCTTGTCACAACAACTGATTGGCTCAAACACATTAAGGACAGAAATACCACAAATTAACAAGGCATACCTGTTAATTGAAATGCATTCCAGGTCACTACCTCATGAAGCTTGTTGAGAGAATGCCAAGAGTGTGCAAAGCTGTCATGAAGGCAAAGGGTGGCTACTTTGAAGAATCTCAAATATAAAATATGTTTTGATTTGTTTAACACTTTTTTGGGGTTTCTACATGATTGTTATTCAAAAGTTGATGTCTTCACTATTATTCTCTTATGGTAGAAAATAGTAAAAAATAAAAACCTTGGAATGACTGGTACTGTATATATATATATATAAAAAAAACTGTTGATGAATTTTCATTGTTGGACACAAGGCTGTAAAAACACCAGGAAATCAGATTCAAGTTAATATAATTTTGGAAATCTGGTCAAGTATTTCAATTAAGTGGCCCCCGACCATCCACTCAAGAAAAAAAAATAATAGGCCCGCGGCTGAATATAGATATCTGATCTAGGCCTAGTAGTCTCGCTCCATGCAGGCCTAAACTTCAGCCAACACTAAGGCATTGAAATCTTATTCATATTTAAAGTGATTGACCTACAAGGAGCGGCAGACTTTATGCATTAGAGACGTCTTCATTTCAAATAGACAGATTAGGCTAGCTAGATGCCTGCAACCACACCAGCACAAAACACTGACTTCACTCTAAACCAATGAACCGTTTTACCAAGATGTCCACTGATTGCATTCAGCTTATGCAAATATATATATTTTGAAACACATGAATGATTGACAAACTGATGTTACAACACCCACCCAGACTTATCTACCAAAAACAGGGGCATTGCCTTTTTACACTTGCAACATTTATTTACCTTGGCATGAGCCACTAGCCTCACACAGTTGGGTGCAAGAGACAACTCAAGAACTCCCACACATAGCTGTTTTCTTGTGAAAGGTCAACAGAGCGGGAAACAGGCAAAATAAGCATTATGGACAGAGCCTGCCAAAGGCGCTGCTCAAGTGACAGCATCATGTAACTAATGCCTTCACACTGTGACAGCCAAAGCATACAATACTACTGTCAATGGGAGGATGCTACCCGCAGGCCTGCAATCACAAAAGCCCAACATGTGTGGAAGAGCACCTAGGAAAAAAACTGGAGGCCTTATTTGTTTCATTCTCTCCCAAGTCACAGGCTTGGTCTCCAAATAGCCTAGGCCTCAATAGGGCTACAGAGGACGAATAATTTGATCTAGGCTCGTCATCAAATCCTCACACAAATTTGAGAGAATAATGAAGGCAGTCAAATCTATAAGATCTAAAAGTTGGCGTATCTGAGGGAAGTGTCTATTAGAAAATCGTCCTATTTTCTCAAAATAGTGTCCAAACAGGTTAGTTGTTAGTTTCTGTAAAGTACCATAGCAATTTCGAGGCCACATTGGCAGAACCACATCACGGACACTAGCCAGAGTTAAACGTAACGTTAGCTAGCTATAACATTACATCAATAGTTCAACTCGTGTTGCAACAAAACAACCGTGGAACTAGCGTTAACTAGATTTATTTATTTAACCCTAGATGGAGTTCTCTAGGGCAATAACCATGAAGTTACCCAGAGTACACAATATACCGACAACATTATTAGCTACAAGTCAAGTGTAACTAGTTTTATGAAATGGTAAAGGTGCTAATTAGCTAACGTTAGCTAATCTTTAATAAAATTGCAAGGACGTTGGCATTAATCACCATGAGAAATATTGGGTGATTCCGTGTATTTTAGCTAACCAGCTAGCTAAGTTAGTTAACTAGATGGCTAGCCAGATCGTTAACATTACATGTCTCGCAATCATTTGGGAGTGTATTAGACCGGGCACACTGATCACAACCGACAAAAACAAACAATCGGGTGGTCAAACACAGCTAAGTTAGCTAGCTAACTACTTAGCGAGGCCATAGCAGCAGTCGGATAGCTAGCTAGTAGCTTGGTTAGGTGTCCGCCATCTTTTGCTGGCATTACTTACTGATGATGATAACTGGTAATGGACCGTGCTAACGTTAGCTAAAGTTAGCTAGCCATTTCAAACAAATATATTGTAGCTAGCTAACGTTAGTATCAGCTCGCTAGTAGTAGCCAATCACTTGGTATCTAGTTAAGCTATTTAATCTGTTATTTCAGTTAATTAACTAGCTACTATCTAGTTCGCTAAACAAGATCCTATGCTACCCCAAGCAAAGATCTCAAGTCAATTGAGTTGGAGGAACGTAGCTAGCCTAGCTAATGTGAGATAGCTGAAATACAAGCAGGCTCAGCTTGAAGCAGGAATGTAGAATTGTAGAGGACAAACATCCAACGTCTCTAAGTGTGGGTGGTTTACCGTGCCTGTAGCTCCAACCCGGTGTTATAAACTCCCTGTAGCTATGTTCTCTCGATAAACAGCCAGGCATTAACCTCTCAGGCTGAGCGTCCAGCTACGATTGCCGTCTCTCGTCACAAACGGGTTCTCGCATACACGGTAGTAGCCGACTAAACTCAACTCCACGATTTATGAAGGAGTTGTGCGACAATTTGCGTGTGCGGACTGAAGCTCCAACGTCACATACACATACTTTATTTTAATAAAAAGGACGTTTTTATCTATAACGACTGATTTCTGCACCCAACGAATAGCCCGCATATAACAATGTAATGTATAATTTCGGGCAATTCGTTTTGTCCTGAAATCAGTCGTTTTGAATAAAAACGTCATTTTATGTGATGTCGGAGCTCCAGTCCACACTACTCATCGCTCAACTCCACCGGACATGTTTTATTGTTGGACATAAACTGTAAAAAATATATGTATTTTAGAAATCTGTTTCCTAAGTATTCCCACGCATAATACTATATATATATATGATCGTATACAAATGTAAGCAAAGTTTGAAGTGATTATGCTTTAGTCAAATATTATATATTTATGTGCTTCTTGTGGTCAATTTCCAGTCTACAAAGTATTAGTAATTAGGTTCCGGCACCCTGACCACCGCTCATGAAAAGAAAATCGGGCAGTGGCTGAATCTAGTTTATGAGTCCTGCATTATATTGACAAGATAACAGAGTGACCGCTCTAACAATGGAAAATATATGTCCTCGATGATTGAAGGCAGAAGAGAGCAGATGGGACCGTTCTAGCCAATGAGAGGGCCAATACCCGCATAAACAACAGGCACAATACGTTGTTTTTCTCAACGTTGACGGAATGCCGCGTGAATCCACTTATAACAGTACATTTGTAACAGCTTATACATGACTAAACTTATATCCAATCAAATAAGCCTCAAGTAGTTCGACACTTTCTGATAGACCTCCATACAAAAAGGGGCTTATATCACGTAAACAGATTTTGGGCAGAGTAAATCCTCTCGCTTTGCCTCTCCCTCTCTGGTAGCAAGACACCCTGCAGCAAAAACAGACGCAGACGGCGACGTCTGACGCCACCCCAACTATGTCACTACGTTTGCGTCTACACAAGCAGCCCAATTCTGATATATTTTTCCCACTAATTGGTCTTTTGACCAATCACGTCTTTTTTCATGTCTTTTCACTTCTGATCTTTTTCAGATCTCATCTGATTGGTCAAAAGACCAATTCGTGAAAAAAATATCAGATTTGGGCTTCCTGTGGAAACGCAGGCTCGTAGCTGGCCTGGACCGAATACTTTGATGGCTACGAAAATAAATGTACATTTCAACCAGTGACCATAATAAGAAGAATTTGTAAAAATAATGCTTGCTGGATTATCTCAGTCTATTGTAGAGATTGCATTGTCAAGTTTTTGGTGCTGTTATGGCTAGATTTGTCAATAGGCTCTCTAAAAGTAATTTTAAACACTATTAAAAAAAACTTCATATATCACTGAAACACCTGAAAATGAGATTGTTTGTTCCTGAGACAACAAATAGGTACTATGAGTATATAATCTTATTGTTTCAGGCACCAAGATTATTGATGCCTCCCCTTTGGCTCCTCCAGACAGACATAGGCTATGTAGTGGCTATAGTCTATGCAAAGTCACTGTGCTTCCTCCCTGTATAAGTCTTATGTCTCTAAGCTTTTTCAGTTTTTTTTGGCAGGTGTATGATGGCCTGCTTGTGGCCACCCCCTTGCCATTTTGTTGTGTGCAAGTGTGAAGACCGGCCACAGCAGAATTGACAAAAACAAGCAGTCAGGAGTCATTGGCTCCCTGCACCCAATCCCCCAGAGATAATTATTATTGGGCCATTCAGCCCCTGTGTTGCTTATTCAAGAGGACAAGGCCTCATTCTCCAATCAATTAACAACCAATTAAGCTGCTGCTACTCTATGTTTATTATCTATGCACTTTACCTCTACCTACATGTGCATATTACCTCAATTACCTCAGTTAACCTGTACCCCCGCACATTGACTCTGTACCGGTACCCCCTGTATATAGCCTCGCTACTGTTATTTTATTGTTGCTCTTTAATTATTTGTTATTTTTCTATTTAAATTTTTTTTAGTAAATACTTTCTTAACACTTATTTTTCTTAACTGCATTGTTGGTTAAGGACTTGTAAGTAAGCATTTCACTGTAAGGTCTACCTACACCTGTTGTATTCAGCGCATGTGACAAACTATTGAAAGCATTTTGAGACAAAGATCTGAGGTTGTGTAATGCAATCAGTGAATAACTGACAATAAGACAGTGTGTATACTGTAATTTGAACTGCAACTTAAATAATAATATAATTGTTTTCCTTGAAAGTGTGTGTGTGTGTGTGTGTGCGTGTGTGTGTGTGTGTGTGTGTGTGTGTGTGTGTGTGTGTGTGTGTGTGTGTGTGTGTGTGTGTGTGTGTGTGTGTGTGTGTGTGTGTGTGTGTGTGTGTGTGTGTGTGTGTGTGTGTGTGTGTGTGTGTGCCCGGGCCAGCAGAGGACGCCAAAGTCTTTCTTTTAGTGTTGACTCGAGCCATAATGTTCACAATCTTTCCCATGAAAGCTGTGTGTGTGGACTCAACCCGAAAGAGAATTAGAGACAAAGGCAGAGAGAGAGAGAGAGAGAGACAGAGAGAGACAGAGAAGGGATTCAATCACATCTATGAAACAAAGCTCCATTACTTTACAATACACCAATATTCTCATTCATTACTTAAGAATACACAGACTATAGACTTGAATAATGAAGGTGACCTAAACTCTGTGTAATTATATCCAGATTGAATTCTCCCAGGAACCTCTAAGTTTCTCACAGGTACTTCATCATTTCAATTAGACCTTGATCTAAATTTAAACAGCAGAAACAAAAATACTGTTTCATCCATGCAAAAAAAAACAAGTTGTTGGGTGTTCCAAAAATGTGCCTTGGTATTCTGCAGTTCATCATTCATGGATGTGTTTCGTAAATTCTTTTGTGATAAGTTAAGCTTGGTTCTAAGAGTTGGATGAAGTCTTGGAAGGCCCTTTGGCTACAGTATGTGGGTGCTGCTGCTCTCTCTGATTCTCACCATTTACAGGTGCAGTGCACATGTGAGCAGGTTTATCATGTGAGCGCTTTATAAAACCTCCTCGTTATAAGTAAACAAGTTTCAAGTTGTATTAGTCATACAGGATACACATGGTATACACCGTCCAACAAATGCTTACTTGCAGGTTCCTTCTCAATGCCACAGAATAGTAATAATTAAAAAGATAAGAATAGAAACATAAATTAAATGGCTCAGTAGAGTAGAATAAATCATTTAGCATAAGTATAATACAGGAAGGCACAAGTTATAGTACAACTAGTACAATAACCAACTTATTTGCGAGTAGCTGATGTGTGTATGCATATAAACATGGGCATCGTTAACATTATTCAGTGATCTTGCTGAGTGTTGTTTATCTATGAGTATAAATCCATGTTTGACTGATGTTGTACACAACAACAACAGAAATATGCAAATATGAATTTATGGGACAGTGCAATAAAAAAATTATAGCAGACACATTCAGAATGGGATTCTGATATAACATGATTTGGTTAGGAGTGTTTTGTAACATTCTATAACATGCTTGAGACACATGAGCATTGTATTTAGTGACAAGCGATTACTCAGAAAAATGTGTTTAACAATTTTCTCTGGAATTAAACTAAATGTAAAAAAAAAACGGTTTTGGGGGATCAGCTACAGTCATGGCCAAAAGTTTTGAGAATGACACAAATAGTAATTTTCACAGTCTGCTGCCTCAGTTTGTATGATGTCAATTTGCATATACTCCAGAATGTTATGAAGAGGGATCAGATGAAATGCAACTGTAACCGATGTGAAATGGCTAGCTAGTTAGCGGTGGTGCGCGCTAATAGCATTTCAATCGGTGACGTCACTCGCTCTGAGACCTGAAGTAGTTGTTCCCCTTGCTCTGCAAGGGCCGCGGCTTTTGTGGTGCGATGGGTAACGATGCTTCGTTGGTGTCAGTTGTTGATGTGTGCAGAGGGTCCCTGGTTCGAGCCCAGGTAGGGGCGAGGAGAGGGACGGAAGCTAAACTGTTACACAATTAATTGCAAAGTCCCTCTTTGCCATGCAAATGAACTGAATCCCCCAAAAACATTTCCGCTGCATTTCAGCCCTGCCACAAAAGGACCAGCTGACATCATGTCAGCGATTCTCTCGTTAACACAGGTGTGAGTGTTGACGAGGACAAGCCTGGAGATCGCTCTGTCATGCTGATTGAGTTCGAATAACAGACTGGAAGCTTCAAAAGGAGGGTGGTGCTTGGAATCATTGTTCTTCCTCTATCAATCATAGTTACCTGCAAGGAAACACGTGCCGTCATCATTGTGTTGCACAAAAAGGGCTTCACAGGCAAGGATATTGCTGCCAGTAAGATTGCACCTAAATCAACCAAATGGTTGATCATCACGAACTTCAAGGAGAGCGGTTCAATTGTTGTGAGGAAGACTTCAGGGCGCCCAAGAAAGTCCAGCAAGCGCCAGGACCGTCTCCTAAAGATGATTCAGCTGCGGCATCAGGGCACCACCAGTACAGAGCTTGCTCAGGAATGGCAGCAGGCAGGTGTGAGTGCATCTGCACGCACAGTGAGGTGAAGACTTTTGGAGGATGGCCTGGTGTCAGGAAGGGCAGCAAAGAAGCCACTTCTCTCCAGGAAAAACACCAGGGACAGACTGATATTCTGCAAAAGGTACAGGGATTGAACTGCTGAGGACTGGGATAAAGTAATTTTCTCTGATGAATCCCCTTTCTGACTGTTTGGGGCACCCGGAAAAAAGCTTGTCTGGAGAAGACAAGGTGAGCGCTACTGTCAGTCCTGTGTCATGCCAACAGTAAAGCATCCTGAGAACATTCATGTGTGGGGTTGCTTCTCAGCCAAGAGAGTGGGCTCACTCACAATTTTGCCGAAGAACACAGCCATGAATAAAGAATGGTACCAACACATCCTCCGAGAGCAACTTCTCCCAACCATCCAGGAACAGTTTGGTGATGAACAATGCCTTTTCCAGCATGATGGAGCACCTTGCCATAAGGCAAAAGTGATAACTAAGTGGCTCGGGGAACAAAACATCGATATTTTGGGTCCATGGCCAGGAAACTCCCCAGACCTTAATCCCATTGAGAACTTGTGGTCAATCCTCAGAGGCGGGTGCACAAACAAAAAGCCACAAATTCTGACAAACTCCAAGCATTGATTATGCAAGAATGGGCTGCCATCAGTCAGGATGTGCCCCAGAAGTTAATTGACAGCATGCCAGGGCTGATTGCAGAGGTCTTGAAAAAGAAGGGTCAACACTGCAAATATTGACTCTGCATCAACTTCATGTAATTGTCAATAAAAGCCTTTGACACTTATGAAATTATTGTAATTATACTTTAGTATTCCATAGTAACATCTGACAAAAATATCTAAAGACACTGAAGCATCAAATTATGTGGAAATTAATATTTGTGTCATTCTCAAAACTTTTGGCCACGACTGTACAATCACAGAAAGATCGAAATTAAGTCTACTTGTAAAAAATTGGTGAACTTCGCCTTGAATAATTTTTTTACCATGTACCTGTGTAGCTAACTGCTGGAACTAGCCTACACACTGCTTTTCCTGGGGGGAAAAATGGGGGAAATAGGCATTCATTGTCACGACTTCCACCGAAGATGGCTCCTCTGCTTGTTCGGGCGGCGCTCGGCGGTCGTCGTCACCGGTCTACTGGCTGCCACCGATTCCCTTTTTCTTTTTCTGTTGGTTAAGTCTGTATTGGTTTCACCTGTTTCTTGTTTGGGGGTTGTTTCTGGGCTATTTAAGCCTTCTATGCCCGCCTGCTTTTGTGCGGGCTTGTTCTCTGTTCTGTTTGTGGATGGTTGTGTTTGTTATTTTTCGGACTGTCCGGTGTCCTGTTTGGGTCGGTCATTATTTCGCCTGTTGTTTTTGGCATGACCATACTTACTGGAATAAATACGGTTTTCCCTAAACCTCTGCTCTCTGCGCCTGACCCCGCACCCACCACTCCTAGCTACGTGACAATAAATTCCTTTCTTTTTCAGCATCAGACCTGCCAAATTCACTTGAAACATAGTTTTTGTGTTTAATAGGCAAAATTACACCTTACGTTAACATCTAACTCCAGAGTGATCTGTTCTTGCAACATGTAGTATACAACATTTCAGATTTAGATATGATCATTTATCACAAAATAGTTTAGATGTAGTGAGTGAACTACTTTTCAAAGTTACTTGAGTTGAGTAAACTATATTTTTCTTATGGGTCGTTTTACTGTAGCTTAACTTCTTCCAACTTCCTCAGCTGCTTGTTAAGGTGCTGTAAACCAGGATGGTCACCATCTGTATCTCATCTCTGAGGACTCGGGCTGCTTCCCCCTGTGCAGTAGATTGAACTATTCCCATTAAATGCAGTGGGACCCCCAAATATTACAGTTTGTGTCCCTGGCCTACGGTACATAGGACCAAGGGGGAGACTACACCTCTGCTCCCTGTGAGGAGCAAGGGATCCTAACTGTTCCCTGGGGGGAATTGAGGTGTTTGTTGACATGCACAGAATATATACAATGGCAAGAAAAAGTATGTGAACCCTTTGGAAATACCTGGATTTCTGCATAAATTGGTCATAAAATTCTATCTGATCTTCATCTAGGTCACAACAATAGACAAACACAGTCTGTTTAAACTAACAACACACAAACAATTATACGTTTTCATGTCTTTATTGAACACACCGTGTAAACATTCACAGTGCAGGGTGGAAAAGGAATGTGAACCCTTGGATTTAATAACTGGTTGACCCTCCTTTGGCAGCAATAACCTCAACTTTACATTTTCTGTAGTTGTGGATCAGACCTGCACAACGGTCAGGAGGAATTTTGGACTATTCCTCTTCACAAAACTGTTTCAGTTCAGCAATATTCTTGGGATGTCTGGTGTGAACTGTTCTCTTGAGGTCATGCCACAGCATCTCAAATCGGGTTGAGGTCAGGTCTCTGACTGGGCCACTCCAGAAGCCATATTTTCTTCTGTTGATGATTTACTTCTGTGTTTTGGGTCATTGTCCTGTTGCATCACCCAACTTCCGTTGAGCTTCAATTGGCAGACAAATAGCCTAACATTCTTCTGCAAAATGTCTTGATAAACTTGGGAATACATTTTTCCGTCAATGATAGCAAACTGTCCAGGCCCTGATGCAGCAAAGCAGTGCCAAACCATGATGCTCCCTCCACCGTACTTTACAGTTGGGATGAGGTTTTGATGTTGGTGTGCTGTGCATTTTTTCCTCCACACATAGTGCTGTGTGCTCCTTCCAAACAACTCAACCGTAGTTTCATCTGTCCACAGAATATTTAGCCAGTAGCGCTGTAGAACATCCAGGTGCACCTTTCCAAACTTCAGACGTGCAGCAATGTTTTTTTGGACAGCAGTGGCTTCTTCCGTGGTGTCCTCCCATGAACACCATTCTTGTTTCGTGTTTTACGTATCGTAGACTCGTCAACAGATATTTTAGCATGTTCCAGAGATTTCTGTAAGTCTTTAGCTGACAATCTAAGATTCTTCTTAACTTCATTGAGCATTCTGCGCTGTGCTCTTGCAGTCATCTTTGCAGGACGGCCACTCATAGGGAGAGTAGCAACAGTGCTGAAATTTCTCTATTTATAGACAATTTGTCTTACTGTGGACTGATGAACATCAAGGCTTTTAGAGATACTTTTGTAACCCTTTCCAGCTTAATTCAAGTCAACAATTCTTAATCTTAGGTCTTCTGAGATCTCTTTTGTTCGAGGCATGGTTCACATCAGGCAATGCTTCTTGTGAATAGCAAACTCACATTTTGTGAGTGTTTTTTATAGGGCAAGGCAGCTCTAACCAACATCTCCAATCTTGTCTCATTGATTGGACTCCAGGTTAGCTGACTCCTGACTCCAATTAGCTTTTGGAGAAGTCATTAGCCTAGGGGTTCACATACTTTTTCCAACCAACCCTGTGAATGTTTAAATGATGTATTCAATATAGGCAAGAAAAATACAATAATTTGTGTGTTATTAGTTTAAGCACACTATGTTTGTCTATTGTTGATGAAGATCAGATCAAATTTGATGACCAATTTATACAGGTAATTCCAAAGGGTTCACATACTTTTTCTTGCCACTGTACATAACAATTGTAAAAAATAAAATAAAAAAATGAACAAAATATAATATAGTATGGCTCTGATTTATCAATGAAAACATGCATGTACAGTGCATTCGGAAAGTATTCAAACACCTTGATTTTTTCCACATTTTGTTACGTTACAGCCTTATTCTAAAATAGATTTTTTTTAATAATCCTCATCAATCTACACACAATACCCCATAATGACAAAGTGAAAACATTTTTTTTTTAAATTTAGGCAAATGTATTAAAAAAAAACTGATATACCTTATTTACATACAGTGGGGAGAACAAGTATTTGATACACTGCTGATTTTGCAGGTTTTCCTACTTACAAAGCATGTAGAGGTCTGTAATTTTTATCATAGGTACACTTCAACTGTGAGAGACGGAATCTAAAACAAAAATCCAGAAAATCACATTGTATGATTTTTAAGTAATTAATTTGCATTTTATTGCATGACATAAGTATTTGATCACCTACCAACCAGTAAGAATTCCGGCTCTCACAGACCTGTTAGTTTTTCTTTAAGAAGCCCTCCTGTTCTCCACTCATTACCTGTATTAACTGCACCTGTTTGAACTCGTTACCTGTATAAAAGACACCTGTCCACACACTCAATCAAACAGACTCCAACCTCTCCACAATGGCCAAGACCAGAGAGCTGTGTAAGGACATCAGGGGTAAAATTGTAGACCTGCACAAGGCTGGGATGGGCTACAGGACAATAGGCAAGCAGCTTGGTGAGAAGGCAACAACTGTTGGCGCAATTATTAGAAAATGGAAGAAGTTGAAGATGACAGTCAATCACCCTCGGTCTGGGGCTCCATGCAAGATCTCACCTCGTGGGGCATCAATGATCATGAGGAAGGTGAGGGATCAGCCCAGAACTACACGGCAGGACCTGGTCAATGACCTGAAGAGAGCTGGGACCACAGTCTCAAAGAAAACCATTAGTAACACACTACGCCGTCATGGATTAAAATCCTGCAGCGCATGCAAGGTCCCCCTGCTCAAGCCAGCGCATGTCCAGGCCCGTCTGAAGTTTGCCAATGACCATCTGGATGATCCAGAGGAGGAATGGGAGAAGATCATGTGGTCTGATGAGACAAAAATAGAGCTTTTTGGTCTAAACTCCACTCGCCCTGTTTGGAGGAAGAAGAAGGATGAGTACAACCCCAAGAACACCATCCCAACCGTGAAGCATGGAGGTAGAAACATCATTCTCTGGGGATGCTTTTCTGCAAAGGGGACAGGACGACTGCACCGTATTGAGGGGAGGATGGATGGGGCCATGTATCGCGAGATCTTGGCCAACAACCTCCTTCCCTCAGTAAGAGGATTGAAGATGGGTCGTGACTGGGTCTTCCAGCATGACAACGACCCGAAACATACAGCCAGGGCAACTAAGGAGTGGCTCCGTAAGAAGCATCTCAAGGTCCTGGAGTGGCCTAGCTAGTCTCCAGACCTGAACCCAATAGAAAATCTTTGGAGGGAGCTGAAAGTCCATATTGCCCAGCGACAGCCCCGAAACCTAAAGGATCTGGAGAAGGTCTGTATGGAGGAGTGGGCCAAAAAACCCTGCTGCAGTGTGTGCAAACCTGGTCAAGAACTACAGGAAACGTATGATCTCTGTAATTGCAAACAAAGGTTTCTGTACCAAATATGAAGTTCTGCTTTTCTGATGTATCAAATACTTATGTCATGCAATAAAATGCAAATTAATTACTTAAAAATCATACAATGTGATTTTCTGGATTTTTGTTTTAGATTCCGTCTCTCACAGTTGAAGTGTACCTATGATAAAAATTACAGACCTCTACATGCTTTGTAAGTAGTAAAACCTGCAAAATCGGCAGTGTATCAAATACTTGTTCTCCCCACTGTAGGTATTCATACCCTTTTCTATGAGACTCGAAATTGCATCCTGTTACCATTGATCATCCTTGAGATGTTTTTACAACTTGATTGAAGTCCACCTGTGGTAAACTCAATTGATTGGACATGATTTGGAAAGGCACACACCTGTCTATATTCGGTCCCAGGGTTGACAGTGCATGTCAGAGCAAAAACCAAGCCATGAGGTAGAAGGAATTGTCCGTAGAACTCCGAGACAGGATTGTGTTGAGGCACAGATCTGGGGAAGAGTGGCACATTTTTTTGCAGTATTGAAGGTCCCCAAGAACACAGTGGCCTCCATCATTCCTGAAATGGAAGAAGTTTGGAACCACCAAGACTTTTCCTAGAACTGTCCGCAAGGCCAAACTGAGAAATCGGGGGAGAAAGGCTTTGTTCAGGGAGGTGACCAAGAACGTGTTAGTCACTCTGACAGAGCTCCATAGTTCCTCTGTGGAGATGGGAGAACCTACCAGAAGGACATCCATCTCTGCAGCACTCCACCAATCAGGCCTTTACAGTAGAGTGGTGTCGTGTCTTTGGCTATGCCGGATTAAGTGATATGACATGCTATTCTATAAAATAATTTCTCTGTAATAAATATTACCTGATTAAGCTAATCAGGTAAATAATTAACTACAAAGTCGAGGCACCACGAAATAATGTTTATAGAGCTGTTATCTTCCAAATAAACTCTTAAAGACATGATAATCTTTTACATCAATAGCAGTCAATATTTAATCCTCACCTTATTTAGTCTCATCTGAAAGTTGTAAGTTCTTGGTTATCTTCACGAACCCTGGCTAACAAGTTGAATCAGCAATTCAAAATTTGGTTTAATTATTTATTTACTAAATACCTAACTAATCACACAGAATTACATATACACAGAATGGATCATACATTGATTACAAATTATGTCATAAAGAAAATGTCCCTGGTGAACGGAGCCGACATGACGGCTGGTTACACAAAGGAAAGGGGGTTGAGTTTGAGTGAAAGGGCGGGAAGACTGAGTAACAAAGGGAGAAGCTATGCTATCGTAAATACAGTATCGTATGCATTCTAAATTACCGGCCATTTGAAAAAAGAGAATGCAATAAATATTTACTCTGAGCTGCGCTTCGGTAGATTGGTCGTCGATGGATGGCCGGTTTGTCCTTTATGGATCTCTGGTCCTCTGAAGAACGTCTAGTGGTGAACTGGAGCGTGGTAGAATGGATACTCTGTCCGTCCTCTCCTAAATCAAATAAAATGTCAAGCCCACGTTTAGCGACTGCTGCTAACTCAGCGGCTAGGAGGTATCACTTCTGGAGTGAATAAGAGTTCAAAGTTCATACCAAGTTGCCATGCTATATGCTCATGCTATATTCTGGTTGGTATAGTCAAAATTCATCCTTCCGGCATGTAGGTCGTCACCTTCACATTGCTAATTTCGTTAGGTTCTCTAAGGTTGGCTTAGTTCTGTAAGTGGTCTTTGTCCTTTCAACGTGGGGACCTCAAGTCCACACATCCTTGGAACAGCTTATTATCTGAGCCCCTTTAACGTAGGACTGTCGCCCTAATGTCCTCGGAACAGAAAGTTACATTTTCGTCAAGGGCTTTATATAGGAGGGGAGAGAAGGGCGTTTTTCATAGTTTATAACCAATGTCTGTTCACATGGGCAGGGCCACTGAGTTGAGCATAGTTTACTCTATGACAAACCGTTCTCTCATTAACTTATTTGGGGTAGGGGGCAGTATTTTCACGTCCGGATGAAAAGCATGCCCAGAGTAAACAGCCTGCTACAAAGCCATAAAAGCTAGAATATGCATATTATTAGTAGATTTGGATAGAAAACACTCTGAAGTTTCTAAAACTGTTTGAATGATGTCTGTGAGTATAACAGAACTCATATGGCAGGCAAAAACCTGAGAAGAAATCCAACCAGTAAAAGAGAAATCTGAGTTTGGTTGATTTTCTTACTCAGCTCTTATTGAAGATACAGTGGGATATTGGTAATGTTCCACTTCCACTAGATGTCAACAGTCTTTAGAACCTTGTCTGATGCTTCTACTGTGAAGTGGGGCCGAATGAGAGGGGATTGAGTAAGGTCTACCATGACCTGAACATGCGCTGACCATGCACGTTCATGTGAGAGCGAGCTCTGTTCCATCGCACTTCTGAAGACAAAGGAATTTTCCGGTTGGAACATTATTGAAGAATTAAGTTAAAAACATCCTAAAGATTGATTCAATACTTCGTTTGTCATGTTTTTACGGACTGTAATATAACTTTTTTAACTTTTCGTCCGTACTTTCCGCTGGACTTGCCCGCGCGTCGTGAGTTTGGAAAGTGTACTGAATGCTAAATCAACAAGGAGGAATTTGGACATAAATGATGGACATTATCGATCAAAACAAACATTTATTGTGGAACTGGGATTCCTGGGAGTGCATTCGGATGAAGATCATCAAAGGTAAGTGAATGTTTATAATGTTATTTCTGACTTCTGTTGACTGCATAATATGGCGGATATATTTTTGTCTTGATTGGGCTCTGATTGGGCTCAGATTATTGCATGGTTTGCCTTTTCCATAAAGCTTTTTTGAAATCTGACACAGTGGTTGCATAAGGAGAAGTGCATCTAAAATGCCATGCATAACACTTGTATTTTCATCAATTATTAGAAAATGGAAGAAGTTCAAGATGACGGTCAATCACCCTCGGTCTGGGGCTCCATACAAGATCTCACCTCGTGGGGCATCAATGATCATGAAGAAGGTGAGGGATCAACCCAGAACTACACGGCAGGACCTGGTCAATGACCTGAAGAGAGCTGGGACCACAGTCTCAAAGAAAACCATTAGTAACACACTACGCCGTCATGGATTAAAATCCTGCAGCGCACGCAAGGTCCCCATGCTCAAGCCAGCGCATGTCCAGGCCTGTCTGAAGTTTGCCAATGACCATCTGGATGATCCAGAGGAGGAATGGGAGATGGTCATGTGGTCTGATGAGACAAAAATAGAGCTTTGTGGTCTAAACTCCACTCGCCGTGTTTGGAGGAAGAAGAAGGATGAGTACAACCCCAAGAACACCATCCCAACCGTGAAGCATGGAGGTGGAAAAATCATTCTTTGGGGATGCTTTTCTGCAAAGAGGACAGGACAACTGCACCGTATTGAGGGGAGGATGGATGGGGCCATGTATCGCGAGATCTTGGCCAACAACCTCCTTCCCTCAGTAAGAGCATTGAAGATGGGTCGTGGCAGGGTCTTCCAGCATGACAACGACCCGAAACACACAGCCAGGGCAACTAAGGAGTGGCTCCGTAAGAAGCATCTCAAGGTCCTGGAGTGGCCTAGCCAGTCTCCAGACCTGAACCCAATAGAAAATCTTTGGAGGGAGCTGAAAGTCCGTATTGCCCAGCGACAGCCCCGAAACCTGAAGGATCTGGAGAAGGTCTGTATGGAGGAGTGAGCCAAAATCCTTTCTGCAGTGTGTGCAAACCTGGTCAAGAACTACAGGAAACGTATGATCTCTGTAATTGCAAACAAAGGTTTCTGTACCAAATATTAAGTTCTGCTTTTCTGATGTATCAAATATTTATGTCATGGAATAAAATGCAAATTAATTACTTAAAAATCATACAATGTGATTTTCTGGATTTTTGTTTTAGATTCCGTCTCTCGCAGTTGAAGTGTACCTATGATAAAAATTACAGACCTCTACATGCTTTGTAAGTAGGAAAACCTGCAAAATCGGCAGTGTATCCAATACTTGTTCTCCCCACTGTATATATATATATATACAGTGGGGAGAACAAGTATTTGATACACTGCTGATTTTGCCATTTTTCCTACTTACAAAGCATGTAGAGGTCTGTAATTTTTATCATAGGTACACTTCAAATGTGAGAGACGGAATCTAAAACAAAAATCCAGAAAATCACATTGTATGATTTTTAAGTAATTAATTTGCATTTTATTGCATGACATAAGTATTTGATACATCAGAAAAGCAGAACTTAATATTTGGTACAGAAACCTTTGTTTGCAATTACAGAGATCATACGTTTCCTGTAGTTCTTGACCAGGTTTGCACACACTGCAGCAGGGATTTTGGCCCACTCCTCCATACAGACCTTCTCCAGATCCTTCAGGTTTTGGGTCTGTCACTGGGCAATACGGACTTTCAGCTCCCTCCAAAGATTTTCTATTGGGTTCAGGTCTGGAGACTTGCTAGGCCACTCCAGGACCTTGAGATGCTTCTTACGGAGCCACTCCTTAGTTGCCCTGGCTGTGTGTTTCGGGTCGTTGTCATGCTGGAAGACCCAGCCACGACCCATCTTCAATGCTCTTACTGAGGGAAGGAGGTTGTTGGCCAAGATCTCGCGATACATGGCCCCATCCATCCTCCCCTCAATACGGTGCAGTCGTCCTGTCCCCTTTGCAGAAAAGCATCCCCAGAGAATGATGTTTCCACCTCCATGCTTCACGGTTGGGATGGTGTTCTTGGGGTTGTACTCATCCTTCTTCTTCCTCCAAACACGGCGAGTGGAGTTTAGACCAAAAAGCTCTATTTTCGTCTCATCAGACCACATGACCTTCTCCCATTCCTCCTCTGGATCATCCAGATGGTCATTGGCAAACTTCAGACGGCCTGGACATGCGCTGGCTTGAGCAGGGGGACCTTGCGTGCGCTGCAGGATTTTAATCCATGACGGCGTAGTGTGTTACTAATGGTTTTCTTTGAGACTGTGGTCCCAGCTCTCTTCAGGTCATTGACCAGGTCCTGCCGTGTAGTTCTGGGCTGATCCCTCACCTTCCTCATGATCATTGATGCCCCACAAGGTGAGATCTTGCATGGAGCCCCAGACCGAGGGTGATTGACCGTCATCTTGAACTTCTTCCATTTTCTAATAATTGCGCCAACAGTTGTTGCCTTCTCACCAAGCTGCTTGCCTATTGTCCTGTAGCCCATCCCAGCCTTGTGCAGGTCTACAATTGTATCCCTGATGTCCTTACACAGCTCTCTGGTCTTGGCCATTGTGGAGAGGTTGGAGTCTGTTTGATTGAGTGTGTGGACAGGTGTCTTTTATACAGGTAACGAGTTCAAACAGGTGCAGTTAATACAGGTAATGAGTGGAGAACAGGAGGGCTTCTTAAAGAAAAACTAACAGGTCTGTGAGAGCCGGAATTCTTACTGGTTGGTAGGTGATCAAATACTTATGTCATGCAATAAAATGCAAATAAATTACTTAAAAATCATACAATGTGATTTTCTGGATTTTTGTTTTAGATTCCGTCTCTCACAGTTGAAGTGTACCTATGATAAAAATTACAGACCTTTACATGCTTTCTAAGTAGGAAAACCTGCAAAATCGGCAGTGTATCAAATACTTGTTCTCCCCACTGTATATGTGCAAACATTTCTAAAAAACTGTTTTTGCTTTGTCATTATGCGGTATTGTGTGTAGATTAATGAGGGGAAAAACTACTTAATCCTTTTTTTAATAAGGCTGTAAAATAACAAATATGGAAAAAGTTAAGGGGTCTGAATACTTTCCGAATGCACTGTATATACCTGTATATACTCGGCGGTTACACTTGCTTTGTAAGTAGGAAAACCTGCAAAATCGGCAGTGTATCAAATACTGGTTCTCCCAACTGTATAACTTACTTTTGTCAAGCATCAATAGTGTGCTATATTGGCCAGGGCACACAGCTGTGATAGGTCCGATTCCCCTTGTCTGTTTTCTTTGAACTATGCTTTACAGTATCCAGAAATCATCAGAAGCATGTAGCTGCTTTTGGCCTCAGAATTCAACCTGAGCTCTGTGAGGAATGAAGCCCTGGGGATGGGGATGAGAGCCAACTTCATAACGAGGTACACAATAGGGGAGGGGCTCCAAATGCTTCAATGGTGTGAGAGACGTTTTCCTCCCTTTTTCTGCTTCTGCCTTTCCTTTTTTTTTTTTATCTCAATCAAAGTTACATTCCATGTCAGAAAGGAGTCAATCCTCTACCTCAAATAAATTCAAACCACATGGAATGTTATCAGAAAGCAATTTTTAGGCTCGCTGCTTGTCTGCCTGTCACAAAACATCCCACTCATCACCTTTCTGGGTTCAGTGTTGGTTTGACAGCATCTTGACTAATGTCCATAGATGATAAAGGTGACAGGCAAAGCTTTTCCTGTTTTTGAGAACCTTTCTATAGAAAGATCACAAGCGCTGATTTGAGAACATATATTTAATATGGGGAAGATGCCTTGCCACCATGAAGACTACAGGATAGCATGCCTGGGTTACTGAACAGGCTGTTATTTTTTCCTTCTGCAGGGTGCACTCAAGGCCCCCCAAGATTTTACGACCAGGAGGCTTGAGACAAGTCAAGGAATTCGAGCTCACCCTTTGGGTGTTGGGGTCCACTCCCTGATTTGTTAGTCCTGGAACTTATAGGGTGTTCCCCCCAACTTGTATGTACAGTTGAAGTCTGAGGTTTACATACTCTTTGGTTGGAGTCATTAAAACTTGTTATTCAACCACTCCACAAATTTCTTGTTAACAAAGTATTGTTTTGGCAAGTCTGTTTAGACATCTACTTTGTGCATGACACAAGTCATTTTTCCAACAATTGTTTACACACAGATTATTTCACTTATAATTCACTGTATCACAATTCCAGTGGGTCAGAAGTTTACATACACTAAGTTGACTGTGCCTTGAAACAGCTTGGAAAATTCCAGAAAATTATGTCATGGCTTTAGAAGCTTCTGATAGGCTAATTGACATAACTTGAGCCAATTGGAGGTGTACCTGTGGATGTATTTCAAGGCCTACCTTCAAATTCAGTGCCTCTTTGCTTGACATCATGGGAAAATCAAAAGAAATCAGCCAAGATATCAGAAAAAAAACTGTAGACCTCCACAAGTCTGGTTCATCCTTGGAAGCAATTTCCAAACGCCTGAAGGTACCACGTTCATCTGTACAAACAATAGTACGCAAGTATAAACACCATGGGACCACGCAGCCATCATACCGCTCAGGAGGGAGACGAGTTCTGTCTCCTAGAGATGAACGTACTATGGTGAGAAAAGTGCAAATCAATCCCAGAACAACAGCAAAGGACCTTGCGAAGATGCTGGAGGAAACAGGTACGAGTTCTGTCTCCTAGAGATGAACGTACTATGGTGAGAAAAGTGCAAATCAATCCCAGAACAACAGCAAAGGACCTTGCGAAGATGCTGGAGGAAACATCTTTATCCACAGTAATCCACAGTATCTTTATCCACAGTATCTTTATCCACAGTAAAATGAGTCCTATATCGAAATGACCTGAAAGGCCGCTCAGCAAGGAAGAAGCCACCGCTCCAAAACCGCCATAAAAAGCCAGACTACAGTTTGCAACTGCACATGGGGACAAAGATCTTACTTTTTGGAGAAATGTCTTTTGGTCTGATGAAACAAACTGTTTGCAATAATGACCATCGTTGTGTTTGGAGGAAAAATGGGGATACTTGCAAGCTGAAGAACACCATCCCAACCGTGAAGCACGGGGGTGGCAGCATCATGTTGTGGGGGTGCTTTACTGCAGGAGGGACTGGTGCACTTCACAAAAAAATGGCATCTTGAGGCAGGAAAATGATGTGGATGTATTGAAGAAACATCTCAAGACATCAGTCAGGAAGTTAAAGCTTGGTCGCAAATGGGTTTCCAAATGGACAATGACCCTAAGCATACTTCCAAAGTTGTGGCAAAATGGCTTAAGGACAACAATGTCAAGGTATTGGAGTGGCAATAACAAAGCCCTGACCTCAATCCTATAGAACATTTGTGGGCAGAACTGAAAAAGCGTGTGCGAGCAAGGAGGCCTACAAACCTGACTCAGTTACACCAGCTCTGTCAGGAGGAATGGGCCAAAATTCACCCAGCTTATTGTGGGAAGCTTGTGGAAGGCTACCCGAAACGTTTGACCCAAGTTAAACAATTTAAAGGCAATGCTACCAAATACTAATTGAGTGTATGTAAACTTCTGACCCACTGGCTGAAATTAAAGCTGAAATAAATAATTCGCTCTACTATTATTCTGACATTTCACATTCTTAAAATAAAGTGGTGATCCTAACTGACCTAAAACAGGGAATTTTTACTAGGATTAAATGTCAGGAATTGTGACAAACTGAGTTTAAATGTATTTGGCTAAGGTGTATGTAAACCTCCGACTTCAACTGTAAGTCCCTGAAACGGTAGGAATGTAAATGTTGTCTTATTGCATTTAACGCAAGCTCTCTCTCTCGGTCAATCAATCTATCAATTAAAAAAAATAATCAGCTGATGTCACAAAGTGCTGTACAGAAACCCAGCCTAAAACCCCAAACAGCAAGCAATGTAGGTGTAGAAGCACGGTGGCTAGGAAAAACTCCCTAGAAAGACCAGAACCTAGGAAGAAACCTAGAGAGGAACCAGGCTATGAGGGGTGGCCAGTCCTCTTCTGGCTGTGCCAGGTGGAGATTATAACAGAACATGGCCAAGATGTTCAAATGTTCACAGATGACCAGCAGGGTCAAATAATAATAATCACAGTGGTTGTCGAGGGTGCAACAGGTCAGCACCTCAGGAGTAAATGTCAGTTGGCTTTTCATAGCAAATCATTCAGAGTATCTCTTCTGCTCCATCTGTCTCTAGAGAGTTCAAAACAGCAGGTCTGGGACAAGGTAGCACATCCGGTGAACAGGTCAGGGTTCCATAGCCACAGGCAGAACAGTTTAAACTGGAGCAGCACGACCAGGTGGACTGGGGACAGCAAGGAGTCATCAGGCCAGGTAGTCCTGAGGCATGGTCCTAGGGCTCAGGTCCTTCGAGAGAGAGAGAGAGAGAGAGAATTAGAGAGAGCATATTTAAATTCACACAGGACACCGGATAAGACAGGAGAAATACTCCAGATATAACAGACTGACCCTAGCCCCCCGACACATAAACTATTGCAGCATAAATACTGGAGGCTGAGACAGGAGGGGTCGGGAGACACTGTGGCCCTGTCCGACAATACAGGGCCAAACAGGCAGGATATAACCCCACCCACTTTGCCAACGCACAGCCCCCACAGCACTAGATTGATATCTTCAACCACCAACTTACTATCCTGAGACAAGGCTGAGTATAACCCACGAAGATCTCCCCCACAGCACAAACCCAAGGGGGGCGAAGATCACGTCAGTGACTCAACCCACTCAAGTGACGCACCCCTCCTAGGGACGGCCTGGAAGGGCACCAGTAAGCCAGTGACTCAGCCCCTGTAATAGGGTTTGAGGCAGAGAATCCCAGTGGAGAGATGGTAACTGGCCAGGTAGAGACAGCAAGGGCGGTCCGTTGCTCCAGTGCCTTTCCATTCACCTTCACACTCCTGGGCCAGACTACACTCAATCAAAGGAGCTACTGGAGAGATGAGTCTTCAATAAAGACTTAAAGATCGAGACAGAGTCTGCGTCTCTCATATGGATAGGCAGACCATTCCATAAAAATTGAGCTCTATAGGAGAAAGCCCTGCCTCCAGCTGTTTGCTTAGAAATTCTAGGGACAGTAAGGAGAACTGCGTCTTGTGACCGTAGCGTATGTGTAGGTATGTACGGCAGGACCAAATCGGAAAGATAGGTAGGAGCAAGCCCATGTAATGCTTTGTAGGTTAGCAGTAAAACCTAGCCTTAACAAGAACCAGCCCTAGCCTTAACAGGAAGCCAGTGTAGAGAGGCTAGCACTGGAATAATATAATCACATTTTTGGGTTATATTCAAGATTCTAGCAGCCCTATTTAGCATTAACTGATGTTTATTTAGTGCTTTATCCGGGTAGCCGGAAAGTAGAGCATTGCAGTAGTCTAACCTAGAAGTGACAAAAGCATGGATACATTTTTCTGCATCATTTTTGGACAGAAAGTTTCAGATTTTTGCAATGTCACGTAGATTTAAAAAAAAGCTGTCCTTGAAACAGTCTTGATTTGTTCGTCAAAAGAGAGATCAGGGTCCAGAGTAACGCCGAGGTCCTTAACAGTTTTATTTGAGACGACTGTACAACCATCAAGATTAATTGTCAAATTCAACAGAAAATCTCTTTGTTTCTTGGGACCTAGAACAAGCATCTCTGTTTTGTCCGAGTTTAAAAGTAGAACATTTGCCGCCATCCACTTCCTTATGTCTGAAACACAGACTTCTAGGGAGGGCAATTTTGGTGCTTCACCATGTTTCATCGAAATGTACAGCTGTGTGTCATCTGCATAGCAGTGAAAGTTAACATTATGTTTTCAAATGACATCCCCAAGAGGTAAAATATATAGTGAAAACAATAGTGGTCCTAAAACGGAGCCTTGAGGAACACCGAAATTTACAGTTGATTTGTCAGAGGACAAACCATCCACAGAGACAAACTGATATCTTTCCAACAGATATGATCTAAACCAGGCCAGAACTTGTCCGTGTAGACCAATTTGGGTTTCCAATCTCTTCAAAAGAATGTGGTGATCGATGGTATCAAAAGTAGCACTAAGGTCTAGGAGCACGAGGACAGGTGCAGAACCTCGGACTGACGTCATTAAAAGGTAATTTACCACCTTCACAAGTGCCATCTAAGTGGTTTGATGGGGTCTAAAACCAGGCTGAACCGTTTCGTATACATTGTTTGTCTGCGGGCAGTGAGTTGCTGCGCAACAACTTTTTCAAAATAAAAAGCTCTCCATGGCAGTTATATACATGTGGAACTGGGGCCAAATTGTAGATAGTGATCCAACTGACAGAGTGCTTGTAATGGTGAAGAGTGGGGGAACCCACCAACTTACTCCAAACATGCTGTTACATAAGATGACCATATTTCAACTTTTGCATTGATTCATTTTCATCATTGTCATCCGTGTACTATAGGAGACATCTATAGCAGGCAGTAGTAGTTTTCCAAGAAAAATAACACATTCTGTGGAATTTAGTTTAACACATTTATCTGTGTCGCCCAAAACTATTATTTTCTGTCCCGCTGCGTTACAGTATTACCCGTCTCTGCATCTCTCTGCATGGAACAGATCTAAAACATATGGTCCAGAAAAAAAACCCACAATGTGAGAGATTGTCTGAGGTCTCAGTGGAGTTGAATGTACTGTTCCACTGGGCACAGACTGGTTGCTCGCATGTCTCAGTTTTGATTAAGTACACTTAGGTTATTCCTTTTGAATTTATCAGTTCAACTATGAACTATATGTATTGTTTTTAAAATACATCCTCATTCATTTCGGTCTTAGCACAGCCTCCTTCCCACTCTGCATATTTTCCCCTCACATATGTAACTTATGGCAAGTTAACTGCAACATTCTTAAACGAACAATGCACTGTATTGTTTTTGAACTTTTCTTGTTGAAATCATTTCACACAGTTGTTGAAAATGAATGAAGTACAATGAGTTAATCATGAAGTTTGTTTTATTATAAAGCTTTATTTAGACCATGCAGCTTGGTTAAAAACATTGTAATTCAGTGTTTGGTTATCAAAAATAGTAAGATCTCCCTTATTTTTACAACAGTAAGATTCTGTTTTTATAAAAAAGTACCTGTTTGACACACCATTCCTTTAATGGCAAAGGGACATTGATTATCATCAAGTGGATTGTACGAGTGTGGGATCAATATGAGCCAAAAGAGTACAGACGTATTCTGCCCTACAAAGGCAAAACGCATTAACTATGGAAACAGTGAAACTGAGAAAAATGGCTTTAAAGTTTTTTGGATAACCAGACAAATATATTGTAGGTAGATAAGTGACAATGCACTGATATATAATTTTATTATGAAGTAATTTTTATGCATATCAACCATGACCACTGATTTTACCTATGCAGATACTGCACTCTGCCTTTGTATGACTTTAAACAACTATATGGGTAATGCAAAGGCAAAGTGCAGTATCTATAATCTAAATGTTTTCATCCAACTTTCTTGTTTTTATGTTTGATGGAAACAGTATGATAGTTCTACAGTTCGATAATTCTAACTACATTCCAACTGTATTTAATAGTGTTATGTAGTTATGTCAACCCTCAAGCATTTCTTCCACCATAAGGTAAGGACTATTTCACCACGCAGAATGTTTATACTTAAAAAATGTATATACAATC
The DNA here is from genome assembly GCF_045679555.1 of Salvelinus alpinus. Classification (NCBI taxonomy): domain Eukaryota; kingdom Metazoa; phylum Chordata; class Actinopteri; order Salmoniformes; family Salmonidae; genus Salvelinus; species Salvelinus alpinus. The sequence continues at coordinate 75,135,264 of NC_092093.1, forward strand.
TAAATGTGTTTATCCAACTTTCTTGTTGTTTTTCATGTTTGACATTGTATGGTAATTTATTTGACTTAAGGTCCATAGTTTAAATCAGTGGTCATGGTTGATATGCGTAAAAAATTACTTCACTTATCTACCCACAACATATTTGTCTGGAAAGCAAATCAACTTTAAAGCCATTTTTCTCAGTTTCACTGTTTTTGTAGTTACTGCTCTTTGCCTTTGTATGGCAGAGCGGGTAACTGTTGTCAAAACACGGTGGTACCAGTTCCTTACACTTCTCTCTATTGCCAACGATTTACCGGAACTCAAATATTATTTTCAGATCACCAGGTTTTCCCTTGGTTTTACTTGGATTCTGCATTTAACGCAAATTTCACACACCACTTTCTCTGAAACGGAACATAATTGAACCAGGAAACTTTGTCACAAAATAAAACAGATACTACAAAGCCTGATTTCAGTCTTAACTCAATTTTGACCAAAAGTGTAGTTACTGTGTTTTGCCTTTGTAAGGCAGTATTGGTTTGTATTGGGTAAAGTTTGTGCTGACAAGCAGTCCTTTTATTGAAAAGAAGAGGTAAAATAGTCTGCAACATTGGCGCTACCAGAAGCAAACTACTGTACCACCCTTAACCTAGATATTTTTGAGCTCTCGATCCAACTCTATTGCTGTCCTTTGTCAAGCCAAACGCACAGAGTGACAAGGAGTTGGCATGATAGCAAAACCAGACGGGCACTCGGGCTATCCTACATTTGCTAGTTTCTCACTAGTAAGGCTGGAGCTTGTCACTAAGCCACCTAACATCAAGGGAACATGTGCTATTTTCTGCAACTCTTTGCTTGAAGCCTGCAACATAATGCATTATGTCTTTACAGCTACCTAAATAAATGTTGAGTAATTTTGGCTTATCATGAATATAAAATGTTTATTGCCATTCATTAGCATACATAATGTATAACTATCCCACCATTATTCCACTTGTGGGTTTTTGTCTGCTCTCAAACCTACAGTAAAAACCAATTACACAGTGGAGAGAAAATATATGGAAAGTATATCCTTAGCCCTTATAAAAACTACTGCTTATTAAGACATTTGGGCAGTCCAAAATTAGCTTATTTGCAGTTTCAGTCAGGTATATCCTAATTATATTATACCCCACAAATATATCTGACTTTACATGTAGATAGTGTTGACATATACAGTAAATACATGTAAACATAATGTAGTCTACGAATATTGTATAATATTGTAGCACATGATGAGTGTATAAGGTGGTACAGGGGTTGAAGGGGAGGTAGGTGGGCTACTTCCAGGCAGCACTAGAGTGATTGTGTGTCCCGTGGTGTGTACGTGTGAGTGTATGTAAACGTATGTCTTCAGATCTTCAGGTATGACAGCCCAGTGCCCAGCAGTACAGTGGAATGTTTTGTGCATGTGTGTGTGTGTGTGTGTCTGTGTCAGTATGTTTAAGATTTCTTCTGGCAGTGGCATCCCAGTTTCCAGCAGTAGCAGATGGAATTGAAGAAGCGACAGTGACAGGAGGCACAGGGATCACAGCAGCGAGAGTGGGGAATACAGCTCTCCATCACCTTGGAACAATTAGGGGTCGGGGGGGCAGGCTTCACCTTGGGCTTTTATAACACACACACACACACACACACACACACACACACACACACACACACACACACACACACACACACACACACACACACACACACACACACACACACACACACACACACACACACACACACACACACACACACACACACACACACACACACACACACAAAAAGGAAAAAGTGATTAACTGACAAGCCCTTACCCTCTGACTGTTTCAAGATTTATGACCTAACTGAGCACTCATGCAACTGCGTTCGAAATTGCACCCTATTCCCTATATAGAAATAGGGTGCCCTATGGGCCCTGGTCAAAAGTCAGTGCACTATATACAGAATAGAGTTCCATTTGGGATGCAGACATGCAATCACTATGCCAACACATTATAGCCAAGACTATCTTGGACTGTCAACCCCTCAGAACTAAGTACATTCCATTTCCCCAGCAGCCTCGCCTCCAGCTGTGCAAAATACATTTTATTGATGTTCTGTAAGCTAGTAATCATCATACTGTATGAGAAATAGGAATATAATTAGATATGGTTCGAAATTGTTGAGGTCTTACTACCCAATACGGGTTTGCAGACAAATCTAACACATTCATCTTGCATTGATGTCAATGGGATATTTGTGGTCTAATGTCTAGAAAGATAATAATAATAAATGCCATTTAACGAGTACACATCCCATGCCATCTGTTGTGTGGGACAGATTGGAAAGAAAAAAGGTGCCCATCACATGGGTTTGAGGCACATATGGATATAGAGAACAGGTTGCGTGGGATGTGGAATCATATGGACATTACACTGTAAAGGTCTGGCCAACATTGATTTTAAAGTGAAGTACACTACATGACTAAAGGTACACTCAGCAACAAAACAAACATCCTCTCACTGTCAACTACGTTTATTTTTTAGCAAACTTAACATGCGTAAATATTTGTATTAACATAAGATTCAACAACTGAAACATAAACAGGACAAGTTCCACAGACATGTGACTAACATAAATTGAATAATGTGTCCCTGAACAAAGGGGGAGAGGGTCAAAATCAAACGTTACAGTCAGTATCTGGTATGGCCACCAGCTGCATTAAGTACTGCAGTGCATCTCCTCATGGACTGCACCAGATTTGCCAGTTCTTGCTGTGAGACGTGACCCCACTCTTCCACCAAGGCACCTACAAGTTCCCGGACTTTTCTGGAGGGAATGGCCCTAGCCCTCACCCTCCGATCCAACAGGTCCCAGACGTGCTCAATGGGATTGAGATCCGGGCTCTTCACTGGCCATGGCAGAACACTGACATTCCTGTCTTGCAGGAAATCACGCACAGAACGAGCAGCATGGCTGGTGGCATTGTAATGCTGGAGGGTCATATCAAGATGAGCCTGCAGGAAGGGTACTGCATGAGGGAGAAGGATGTCTAACCTGTAATGCACAGCATTGAGATTGCCTGCAATGACAATAAGCTCAGTCCGATGATGCTGTGACACACCGCCCCAGACCATGATGGACCTTCCACCTCCAAATCAATCCCGCTCCAGAGTACAGGCCTCGGTGTAACGCTCATTCCTTCAACGATAAACGCGAATCCGACCATCAGACAAAACCGCAACTCGTCAGTGAAGAGCACCTTTGCCAGTCCTGTCTGGTCCAGCGACGGTGGGTTTGTGCCCATAGGTGACGTTGTTGTCGGTGATGTCTGGTGAGGACCTGCCTTACAACAGGCCTAGAAGCCCTCAGTCCAGCCTCTCTCAGCCTATTGCTGACAGTCTGAGCACTGATGGAGGGATTGTGCGTTCCTGGTGTAACTCGGGCAGTTGTTGTTGCCATCCTGTACCTGTCCCGCAGGTGTGATGTTCGGATGTACCGATCCTGTGCAGGTGTTGTTACACGTGGTCTGCCACTGCAAGGACGATCAGGGGTCTGTCCTGTCTCCCTGTAGCGCTGTCTTAGGCGTCTCACAGTACGGACATTGCAATTTTTGCCCTGGCCACATCTGCAGTCCTCATGCCTCCTTGCAGCATGCCTAAGGCACGTTCACGCAGATGAGCAGGAACCCTGGGCATCTTTCTTTTGGTGTTTTTCAGAGTCAGTAGAAAGGCCTCTTTAGTGACCTAAGTTTTCATAACTGTAACCTTAATTGCTTACCGTCTGTAAGCTGTTAGTGTCTTAACGACCGTTCCACAGGTGCATGTTCATTAATTGTGTATGGTTAATTGAACAAGCATGGGAAACAGTGTTTATACCCTTCACAATGAAGATCTGTGAAGTTATTTGAATTTGTACGAATTATCTTTTAAAGATAGCGTACTGAAAAAGGGCCATTTCTTTTTTTGCTGAGCTTTTTTTGGACCCCTGCTCATCAAACATCTCATTCCAAAATCATGGGAATTAGTATGGAGTTGGTTCCCCCTTTGCTACCATAACATCCTCCACTCTTCTGGGAAGGCTTTCCACTAGATGTTGGCACATTCCTGCAAGGATTCCATTCAGCCACAAGAGCATTAGTGAGATCGGGCACTGATGTTGGGCGATTAGGCCTGTCTCGCAGTTGGTGTTCCAATTCATCCCAAAGGTGTTCGATGGGTTTGTGGGCAGGGCTCTGTACAGGCCAGTCAAGTTCTTCCACATCGATCTCGACAAACCATTCATGTATGGACCTCGCTTTGTGCACGGAGGCATTGTCATGCTGGATCAGGAAAGGGCCTTCCCCAAACTGTTGCCACAAAGTTGGAAGCACTGAATCGTCTAGAAATGTCAATGTATGCTGTAGCGTTAAGATTTCCCTTCACTGGAACTAAGGGGACTAGCCCAAACCATGAAAAACAGCCACAGACCATTATTCCTCCTCCACCAAACTTTACAGCTGCCACTATGCTTCGGGGCAGGTAGCGTTCTCCTGGCATCCGCCAAACCCAGATTAGTCCGTAGGATGTGTTCTCTCTCATCACTCCAGAGAACACATTTCCACTGCTCCAGAGTCCAATGGCGGCGAGCTTTACACCACTCCAGCCGACGCTTGGCATTGCGCATTGGTGATCTTAGGCTTGTGTGCGGCTGCTCGACCATGTAAACCCATTTCATGAAGCTCCCGACGAACTGTTCTTGTGCTGACGTTGTTTCCCGAGGCAGTTTGGAACTCGGTACTGAGTGTTGCAACTGAGGACAGACAATTTTTACGCGTTACGCGCTTCAGCACTCGGCGGGCCCATTCTGTGAGCTTGTGTGGCCTACCACTTTGCGGCTGAGACGTTGTCGCTCCTAGACGTTTCTACTTCACAATAATGGCACTTACAGTTGACCGGGGCAGAAATTTGACAATAACTTTTTGGAAAGGTGGCACCCTATGATGGTGCCACATTTCAAATCCCACCGTACCTTCTCCGCTATGCAATCTGGTTTCCGAGCTGGTCATGGGTGCACCTCAGCCACGCTCAAGGTCCTAAACGCCATCAATAAGAGACAATACTGTGCAGCTGTATTCATTGACCTGGCCAAGGCTTTTGACTCTGTCAATCACCACATTCTTATCGGCAGACTCAACAGCCTTGGTTTCTCAAATGACTGCCTTGCCTGGTTCACCAACTACTTACCCACACCTACACACCTGTCCAGCGTCACTACTCTGGACGGTTCTGACTTCAATGATGTTGCTCTTGCTGTTGGTGATTCTCTGATACACCTCTACGCAGACGACACCATTCTGTATACTTCTGGCCCCTCTTTGGACACTGTGTTAACTAACCTCCAGACGAGCTTCAATGTCATACAACTCTCCTTCCGTGGCCTCCAACTGCTCTTAAACGCAAGTAAAACTAAATGCATGCTATTCAACCGATCACTGCCCGCACCTGCACCCGCCCGTCCAGCATCACTACTCTGGACGGCTCTGACTTAGAATACATGGACAACTACAAATACCTAGGTGTCTGGTTAGACTGTAAACTCTCCTTCCAGACTCACATTAAGCATCTCCAATCCAAAATAAAATCTAGAATCTGCTTCCTATTTCGCAACATAGCATCCTTCACTCATGCTGCCAAACATACCCTTGTAAAACTGACTATCCTACCGATCCTTGACTTCGGCGATGTAATTTACAAAATAGCCTCCAACACTCTACTCAGCAAATTGTATGCAGTCTATCACAGTGCCATCCGTTTGTCACCAAAGCCCCATATACTACCCACCACTGCGACCTGTATGCTCTTGTTGGCTGGCCCTCGCTTCATATCCGTCGCCAAACCCACTGGCTCCAGGTCATCTATAAGTCGTTGCTAGGTAAAGCCCCGCCTTATCTCAGTTCACTGCTCACCATAGCAGCACCCACCCGCAGCACGCTCTCCAGCAGGTATATTTCACTGGTCACCCCCGAAGCCAATTCCTGCTTTGGCCGCCTTTCCTTCCAGTTCTCTGCTGCCAATGACTGGAACGAACTGCAAAAATCTCTGAAGCTGGAGACTCATATCTCCCTCACTAGCTTTAAGCACCAGCTGTCAGAGCAGCTCACAGATCACTGCATCTGTACATAGCCAATCTGTAAATAGCCCATCCAACTACCTCATCACCATATTGTTTATTTTATTTATTTTGCTTCTTTGCACCCCAGTACCGCTACTTGCACACTCATCTTCTGCACATCTATCACCCCAGTGTTTAATTTGCCATACTGTAATAATTTCACCACTATGGCCTATTTATTGCCTCACCCCCCTTGTCCTACTTCATTTGCACACACTGTATATAGACTTTCTCTATTGTATTATTGACTGTATGTTTGTTTATTCCATGTGTAACTCTGTGCTGTTGTTTGTGTTGCACTGCTTTGCTTTATCTTGGCCATGTCGCAGTTGTAAATGAGAACTTGTCCTCAACTAGCCTACCTGGTTAAATAAATGTGAAATAAAAAAACAAACAAAAATGTAAAGTCACTGAGCTCTTCAGTAAGGCCATTCTACTTCCAATGTTTGTCTATGGAGATTGCATGGCTGCGTGCTCGATTTTATACACCTGTCAGCAATGGGTGTGGCTGAAAAAGGCCAAATCCACTAATTTGGGGTGTCCACATACTGATACATTTGTATATACAGTATAGTGTATCAGTGTAACACGCTAGGCTAGAAGCTTGCTGCAGTCCCCAGGCCACAGACAGGTGTGGCTACAGTATGCCGTCACCACAAAATGTCTGATTGATTTTGGGGTGAATTACTACTGAAACCTGCTGGGGCAAAAGGCTAAAGGCTAAGGGCTTGCTGCTATCCACATGGCAGGACACAGGTGGGGATATGATGTTATCACAAAGCAGTTGCTCTGTAACTCAGAAATGATCCTAACATAATCCCCAGCAGTTTACCGTCACATGCAATCTCTGGCGTTCCTGGATTCCTCTTCTGGCAAACAACCTTCTGGGTTTCGCCTGGTTCCACAGCTCTGTTGGAAAGAACGAAGGAGTAGTCATAAGAAACCTCCTTAATTCCGATTAGAGATTACAACATTCTGGGGTTGAAGTAAATCGAATAACAAGAATTACCGTTCAAAAATATAGTGAAACGCCAAACAGCATAATAGGTAACAGATGTTATTGCTATTATTGATCTGAATATCAAAACTCCATGTTCACTTCACTTATAGAAGTTGTCAGCCATGGCAGCAAGGTTAACACATGGAAATTGTGTGCTTTTGTAGTGTGTGTCTATCACCAATAACTAGCAGAACTTTTGTACATCTTCATCATCCCTGTCAGAAATCATGGCCCATTAAAATGTAGCAGGGTGTAACCAGAGATTTCTGTTACATGCTTTTGAAATACCTATTTCAAAGACTTCTGAGCATTTTGTATTTCACTGGCCTGATTTATAATCCAATGTATTTTGTAACAAGATGTTTCAAAAGTAAACTAAATAAACAACTACATACCCCAGTCATAAACCCTGTTTCCATCCACAGTTTTTAAGTAGTCATTTAATGAAAATAAATAAATAAAAACAGCTGTGATGGAAATGCGATGTTTCGGTGTAATTTCATAAATGCAGACAGAATTTGTTTGTTCGAAATGGTGGGATCTTTTTGTGTCTGTAAAATGTATTATGCGGGAAATTGTGGTGGAAATGCCTTTATGCGCAAATATTGATACAATAACCATCATATCGAAGTAAATTGAGTCACACAATGATATGGTCTGTGGTCCTCCCACTATGACTTCGGAAACCATGCAGTTTATTAGGCTACAGATAAGTTATGAACTTCAAAGAGTGGAAAAAGTGCAAGGTGATGAGCTTGATGCTCTTTTCCAATACATTTTGAGGGTCTTATTCTGGTGACATGATCATTGATGCTTGGCTGCTGTTTGACAAATAAAAATATTCTTGCCCTTTTGCACATGATAATCTGATCATGTAGGCTATACGTGCACTCTAGCAATCCAGCTGGCTATCTGCTCGCTGTTGGCTAGAGCACAGGTGCCAATACCAGAGTGGTCACACTTGCTAAATAACACATATTTTTTGTGAGAAAACCATTAGTCGAGTTAATATTGTTAATATTCAGAACCACATTCCTGTAAAGATTAGAGTTAAATAATGTTGAAGTAATATGGCTACAGGTTCATCTGCCTCACCTAAAGCCCATTCTTGTGGGAAGCTGCTAGTGGTAGGGTAGCCTAGTGGTTAGAGCATTGGACTAGTAACTGCAAGGTTGCAAGTTCAAATCCCCGAGCTGACAAGGTATATATCAGTCAGTTTGTCCTTCTGCACCTGAACAGGCAGTTAAACCACTGTTCCTAGGCTGTCATAGAAAATAAGAATTTGTCCTAAACTGACTTGCCTAGTTAAATGAAGGTAAAATACCACAAAGTGCTAACAGTCAGTATCTGGATAACATGTGTAAAATGCTTGATCATATATGTGATATCAACAAAGAGGTACATTTTCTGTGTGATTTGAATGTCAGTTTGTAGTTACAAACAGCACAGGAATTTAAATCAACATGTATTGATCACATCTTTACTAATGCTGCAGAAATGTGCTTGAAAGCAGTATCCAGATCCATCAGATGTAGTGATCACAATATAGTAGCCATATCTAGTAAAACCAAAGTTATAAAGGTTGGGCCTATTATAGTGTATAAGAGGTCATACAATACATTTTATATTCCTATGTTGGCAATTTAAATAATATTTGTTGTTCGATGGTGTGTAATGAGGAGCAAACAGATGTTGCTGTAACGAGTGTGCTGAGAGTCGGGAAGCAAGTTCAGGCAGTGAGTGTTTAAATAAATAAAATAAACAACGAACACGAAACAAACGCACCGACATGAAAACAGAGTCAATAACACCTGAGGAAAGAACCAAGGGGAGTGACAGATATAGGGAAGATAGTCAAGGATGTGGTGGAGTCCAGGTGAGTGTCATGAGGCGCGAGACGATGGTGACAGGTGTGTGGGATAATCAGCAGCCTGATGACCTAGAGGCCGGAGAGGGAGTATACATGACAGTTGCACTTGACACACTTATGAAATTGCTTATTCCAATTACCAATAAGCATGCACCCATTACGAAAATGACTGTAAAAACTGAAATACGATATATTGCCACTCCTATTTGCCATATCTTAAATTTAAGCCTACTAGAAAGTGTGTGCCCTCAGGCCTGGAGGGAAGCTCAAGTCATTCCGCTACCTAAGAATAGTAAAGCCCCCTTTACTGGCTCAAATAGCCGACCTATCAGCCCAACCCTTAGTGCCCAACCCTTAGTAAAGTTTTGGAAAAAATTGTGTTTGACCAGATCAATGCTATTTTACAGTAAACAAATTGACAACAGACTTTCAGCACGCTTATAGGGAAGGCCATTCAAACAAGCACAGCACTTACACAAATGACTGATGATTGGCTGAGAGAAATTGATGATAAAAAGATTGTGGGGGCTGTTTTGTTACAATTCAGTGCAGCTTTTGACATTATTGATCATAGTCTGCTGCCAGAAAAACATGTGTTATGGCTTTACTATATTGTGGATAAAAAGTTACCAGTCTAACAGAACACAGAGGGTGTTCTCAAATGGAAGCCTCTCCAACACAATCCAGGTAGAATCAGGAATTCCCCAGGCCAGCGGTCTAGGCCCCTTACTTTTTAAAATCTTTACTAACGACATGCTTTGAGTAAAGCCAGTGTGTCTATGTATGCGGATGATTCAACACTATACACATCAGCTACTAAAGCAACTGAAATGACTGCAACACTTAAAGAGCTGCAGTTAGTTTCAGAATGGCTGGCAAGGAATAAGTTAGGACTAACTATTTCAAAAACTGAAAGCAGTGTATTTGGGACAAATCATTCACTAAACCTCAACTAAATCTTGTAATAAATAATGTGGAAATTGAGCAAGTTGAGATGACTAAACTGCTTGGAGTAACCCTGGATTGTAAACTGTCATGGTCAAAACATATTGATACAACAGTAGCTAAGATTTTTAATTTTTTTATTTCACCAGGTAGGCCAGTTGAGAACAAGTTCTCATTTACAACTGCGACCTGGCCAAGATAAAGCAGTGGCACAAAAACAACAGAGTTACACATGGAATAAACAAACGTACAGTCAATAACACAATAGAAAATCTGTATACAGTGTGCAAATTCAGTAAGGAGGTAAGGCAATAAATAGTCCATAGCGGCAAAGTAATTACAATTTAGCAATTAACACGGGAGTGATAGATGTGCAGATGAGCATGTGCAAGTAGGAATACAGGTGTGCAAAAGAGCAGAAAAAAAATATGGGGATGAGGTAGGTAGTTGGTTGGATGGGCTATTTACAGATGGGCTGTGTACAGCTGCAGCGATCGGTAAGCTGCTCTGACAGCCGATACTTGAAGTTAGTGAGGGAGATAAGTCTGGGGAAAAGTCTGACCATAAAGTGCTGTTGTACCTTCTTCACAGCACTATCCTACAGGCTCTAGTTGTCACACCTGGACTACTGTTCAGTCGTGTGGACAGGTGCCACAAAGAGGGACTTAGGAAAATTGCAATTGGCTCAGAACAGGGCAGCACGGCTGGCCCTTGTATGTACACAGAGAGCAAACATTAATAATATGCATGTCAATCTCTCCTGGCTCAATGTAGAGGAGAGATTGACTTAATCACTACTTGTATTTGAGAGAGGTATTGACATGTTGAAAGCACCCAGCTGTCTGTTTAAACGACTAGCACACAGCTCAGACACCCATGCATACCCACAAGGCATGCCACCAGAGGTCGCTTCAGTCCTCAATTCCAGAACAGACTATGAGGAGGCGCACAGTACTACATAGAGCCATGACTACATGGAACTCTATTCCACATCAGGTAACTGATGCAAGCAGTAGAATCAGATTTTAAAAACAGATACAAATACACCTCATGGAACAGCAGGGACTGTGAAGCAACACAAACACATGAAATGACATTTTGCAGTTAAATTCCCATGTACCAAATAAAAAATACACGTTAGGTGAGTTTCCAATCGCATTTTCAACTCTACATCGTATTTGCATTTATTATGGATCCCCATTAGCTGCTGCCAAGGCAGCAGCTACTCTTCCTGGGGTCTGGCAAAATGAAGGCAATTATACAACATTCATAACACTCAGTGTGTGCCCTCAGTCCCATACTCCACTGCCACATATCTACAACACAAAATCTGTGTGTATAGTGCGTGCACTAAGTGATCACACAGCCTTTTTTCTGCAACAAGTACATTTGATGGAAACATCTCTGGTGGGAAAATGCACATATTGTTTTTATGCAGATTAGAATATTTGTATTAAAATCTGTCGCCAATTGGATGGAAACCTAGCTATAGCAAGTTTTTTATTGTACCGTTACTGAGAATGTTGTTGGAGTGAAAGTGTGTACTTTCAAAAAAGTATTGTATTTAATCAAAATAACTATTTTGATTAAATACAATACTTTACAAAAGTATTTGGTATTTATTTTTATACATTGGTCTTTCAAGTATTTTGTAATAGTAACAAGATAGAGATGAGCAACAATACTGAATGTAACGGAGTGAGTGAGCAGCAGCAGCGTCTGAGAGAAAAAGTGCTTGAGAGGGCAACTGTGTTGAGGTGGCAGACCTGTTTTCAAATAACATTTAAATATGTTGAGTTTAGCCTACCATGAGTGGCAAATTGGTTTTACAATTTCGGACTATTCTATTGGTCCATTACACCAGGCAAAGTCAAGAAGCTGATTTATTTTTTGAATGTGATTTCGAATAGTATTTGAAGCCAAGTCTGGTGCATTATGGCTTTGGATGATTAGGTGACCTTCCACTAAGATGGTCATGACATGCTGTGAACTAAGAACCTGCTTAGGTCAAAGCTGGTCAGAGCAGGAGGGATATGTGTAGACTCTGCGGGATGTATTGCTATACAAGGTTCAAGGGTTTTTATTAGTCACATTTACAATAAACATGACATTTGTTACCCAAGTGCAAAACAGTCTACATTACAAATAGATAATGTACTGCAATAAATCTAGTCCAGGGCTCTCCAAACCTGTTCCTGGAGAGCTCTCCTCCTGTAGGTTCTCTCCAACCCCAGTTGTAACTAACCCAATTCAGTTTATCCACCAGCTAATTATTAGAAAGAGGTGTGCTAGATTTGGGTTGGAGTGAAAACCTAGAGTATGGTAGCTCTCCAGCAACAGCAATACTCATTTTCAAAATGAAAATCCCTTGCATGTAAATTATTGACATGATGATTTGGTAGGCTACTGAACAGTGTACTGAATTAAAAATGTTTAGTAATTAATTCAGGATACAATTTCTAATGTTTTGGATAAAATATTTTTTTTTACCAGTTCAGACAAATATGAAGAATAAAATCTTAGCCAAATAAATGCACACATGCATGGTTAATAGCATATTAATTATTATCTTTTCCATTCCTATATATTATCTCCAAAGTGTGACTTCTGACTTCCAGTGGTGGTCGCATTGACAATACATACACACAAAATCAATATATACAGCATGTACACAAGAAGAGTGGCAATGTATGGCAATGACTTGAACCATACATTGTGCAAAGTTCATAGCATGGTAACATGCTTTTCTCATCATCAGTCTATATTTATCATTTAGCTAATACAATAAATGTACAACTGAAGAGAAAAAAGACAATTGGACTTTTGGATGACGAATTAAGGGGAATGAAACTAGGATAAACTACTCACCTATTTCCTTGGCCGTAAGATCATTTGATGACAAATTGTCGGTTCCTTTAATTTTAACAAGATGTGTCTTGTCACGCGCTGCAAGCCTACAGTTGACAGCCGCAAATTGAAGAAGGCAAATATATAATATCGCAAGCTTCATTTCGATTCCACTCAAATATTGCTAATGTGGGGAGAAACAAAAATGAGTGTTATTAGATCAATTAAGACTGCAGAAATGTCGACGCCATAAAACAGCAAAATATCGCTCCTCACTCTTGGACATATAGTCTCGTTGTCAACATTATTTGGTCCTTCGAGACAAACGTAATACTTTATAAACCGGAATCTTGTTCCCGCACCCGCCCACCTCCTTCGCAAGTGAGAGTAAGAGACCATCTAGACACTGAAATCTGAAATCTTGGCTCAACGATCATAGTAAAGTACCCACCTGAGGATATTCAGAGACAGTTTTATTCTGGATATTCACTGAACAAAAATATAAACACAACATGTAAATTGCTGGTCCATGAGCTGAAATAAAAGATCCCAGAAATGTCTCAAATTTGCGTTTTTTCCCTGGTTTATATTTGCTCTTCTGCTTGTATTTTACTTATATACAATTGATTGATTTACTTTTGATATTAACTTAATAAGGTTTAGAAATGTTGGGGAAGGTTTGGTATTGTGTGGCTATTATTAAGCTTTAGCTACTGCAGGCCTATGATATTGTGACGTTTGCTGGTTTCACGATCTTATAACTTTGATAGCTTAAATAAAAAACGGACCGAGAGGGAAATAAAGATAATGCAACAGGCGTTTTAATGTTACACTGCACTGGGTAACAGGGAGCTGAACAAACAACCAACCTAGCCTGAACTAGCTAGCCATAATCCACAGTCCAGCAGGAGGTATCTCCCCGAGAGATAAACACGAGAGAGACAAAATTTGTCTCTTCCCACTAGTTATATCCTCACAAAACCAATGAGTAGCCCCCACTCTCTGTTACCATGACAACCCCATAAAAAATGAACGTAGCTGGTGCTGCCAGGTTGGGGCAGGGTCTGCCCACCCTAATCCCCTGAGGATCATTACATTGCTCCCCTCTCAAGTCCTCGTCCCCAAGGATAAAGTCTCTGAACCGACCAGGGGTCTCCTTGAACGCTGTGGCCTCCAGGTTGGAGCAATGGGGGTAGGTGGTGAAGGGTGCCCAGCTCTGAGTGAGAGAGGGGCACCAGTGCCCCCCATCGGGGTTACCACATCACGCCGGGAAGTGGCTCTGATGTTGCCGGGGAACCGCCGGTGAGACCGTTCAGGACTTTGGTGACTGGGGGGGTTCAATTGGTCAGGGGCTCGTCCATAGGCCAGTTCTTTAGGGGTTCTAAGCTCCCGACCTAACATGAGAAGCGCAGGGGTGTGTCCCGTATCTTGCACCACGCTACAACATGCCAGGAATACTAATGACAGCTGGACATCCTAGTCCTTTTGGTCTCAGGCGGTGATTAGGTTCAGCTGTGCACCCAGGGTGCGCATTAACCTCTCTACCAGTCCATCACTTTGTGGGTGAATGGGGGTGGTTCTGATTTTATGAATCCTGAGAATCGGACACATTTCAGCGAAGACCTTGGACTCGAAGTTCCGCCCTTGGTTCAGATGAAGGACTGAGGGCTGAATATGTCCCTCACCAAGGTGTCAGCCACCGTCTCTGCTTCCTGGTTTGGTAGTACATAGGCCTCTGGCCACTTTGTGAAGTAGTTGATCGCCACAAGGATGAAGCGATTACCATTGGTGGATTTCGGGAATGGGCCCAGCACATCCACGGTGATCTGGTCCATGGGAGCACCAACTCCGTGTTGCTGCAAGGGGGCTTGCAATCGACCTTGGGGGCCTTTTTTGGTTGTGCATGAATCACAGCAATGGCAGTTATCCTCCATATCCGGTCTACATTGTCCCCAGTAGAAGGATTGGTGGATTAAGAAAGAGTGTTTTGATTACTGATGTTAACCTTCCTGGATATAACCTTTTTCGGCAAGACAGATCTTCCAAAAGTGGCAATCTTTACCAAGGATGTTCAGTTGTCTCCACCAAGTCTGTCCCCAAACAATTTGATTTGCTGGTTTTAAGCATTAAACATTCAAATAGCTCTTTGTTGACTGTTGCTGGGTGTTATCGTCCTCCATCAGCACTGGCCTGTACCCTACCTGCCCTATGCTCTCTCCTGGCCCCTTACACTAAGTCTGAATTTGTCCTGCTAGGTGACCTAAACTGGGACATGCTTAAACCACGTATCCAAGTCCTAAAGCAATGGGACTCCCTAAATCTTTCTCAGATTATGACCAATCCCACAAGGTAGGACTCCAAACACTCAGAAAAGGGTACTCTCCTCGATGTTATCCTCACAAATAATCCTGATAGGTACCAGTCTGGTGTCTTCTGTAATGACCTTAGTGATCACTGTTTTACAGTCTGTGTTTGTAATGCTCAGTGAAACGTCCTGTTCTGATTTGTCATAGACGCTGGCTAAAAAACTTTAATAAGCAAGCCTTCCTTCATGACCTGGCCTCTGTAAATTGGTATAGAATCAGCTTGATCCCCTCTGTCGAAGAACCTTGTACTTTCTTTTTTGATATCTTCAGTGATATTGTTAACAAACACGCCCCCATAAAGAAAATGAGAATTAAAAACAGGTTCAGCCACTGGTTCGACCGTGATCTTGCAGAGTTACTCCACCTCAAGAATTGCATTTGGAGAAAGGCTCGGCACACGCATACTCAGGCTGACTGGCTCTCGTTCAGGCAAATATGAAATAAGTGCACTCAGGCTATCCGGAAGGCCAAAGTTAGTTACTTTAAGGAGCAGTTCTCTCTCTGTGGGTCTAACCTCAAGAAGTTCTGGAAAACGGTTAGCCCTGGAGAATGAACCCTCCTCCTCACAGCTGCCCATGTCCCTTAAAGTTGATGATGCGGTTGTTACTGACAAGAAGCACATGGCTGAGTTCTGTAATCACCACTTCATTAAGTCAGGATTCCTATTTGACTCAGCCATGCCTCCTTGCCCGTCCAACATTTCCTCATCTCCCACCCCTTCTAATGCGACAAGCCCCGATGCTCCTCCCTCTTTTTCCTCTGCCCCATGACAAAGTTTCTCCCTGCAGGCAGTCACTGAGTCCGAGGTGCTAAAAGAGCTCCTTAAACTTGACCCCCAAAAAACATCTGGTTCAGATGGTTTAGACCCTTTCTTCTTTAAGGTTGCTGCCCTTATAATCGCCAAGCCTATCTCTGACCTTTTTAACCTGTCTCTCCTCTCTGGGGAGGTTCCCATTGCTTGGAAGGCAGCCACGCTTAGTCCTTTATTTAAAGGGGAGATCAAGCTGATCCTAACTGTTATAGGCCTATTTCTATTTTGCCCTGCTTATCAGAAGTGTTGGAAAATATTGTCAATAATCAACTGACTGGCTTTCTTGATGTCTATACTATTGTCTCTGGTATGCAATCTGGTTTCTGCTCAGGTTATGGCTGTGTCACTGCAATCTTAAAAGTCCTCAGTGATGTCACCATTGCCCTTGATTCTAAGCAATGTTGTGCTGCTATTTTGATTGACTTGGCCAAGGCCTTTGATAAGGTAGACCATTCCATTCTTGTGGGCAGGCTAAGGAGTATTGGTGTCTCTGAGGGGTCTTTGGCCTGGTTTGCTAACTACCTCTCTCAAAGATTGCAGTGTATAAAGTCAGAACATCTGCTGTCTCAGCCACTGCCTGTCACCAAGGGTGTACCCCAAGGCTCAATCCTAGGCCCCACGCTCTTCTCAATTTACATCAACAACATAGCTCAGGCAGTAGGAAGCTCTCTCATCCAGTTATATGCAGATGAGACAGTCTTATACTCAACTGGCCCCTCCCCGGAGTTTGTATTAAACACTCTACAACAAAGCTTTCTTAGTGTCCAACAAGCTTTCTCTGCCCTTAACCTTGTTCTGAACACCTCCAAAACAAAGGTCATGTGGTTTGGTAAGAAGAATGCCCCTCTCCCCACAGGTGTGATTACTACCTCAGAGGGTTTAGAGCTTGAGATAGTCACCTCATACAAGTACTTGGGAGTATGGCTAGATGGTACACTGTCCTTCTCTCAGCACATATCAAACCTGCAGGCTAAAGTTAAATCTATTAAGGGAAAGGTTTCTTCTATTGTAATCATTCCTTTTTCACCCCAGCTGCCAAACTAACCCCGATTCAGATGACCATCCTAAAAAAGCTAGATTATGGAGACTAGTAATTTATAGATCGGCAAGTAAAGGTGCTCTCAAGCGGCTAGATGTTCTTTACCATTCGGCCATCAGATTTTCCACCAATGCTCCTTATAGGACACATCACTGCACTCTCTGTATACCTTTCGCAAGACCCACTGGTTGTTGCTTATTTATAAAACCCTCTTAGCGCCCCCCCCATCTGAGATACCTACTGCAGCCCTCATCCTCTACATACAACACCCGTTCTGCCAGTCATATTCTGTTAAAGATCCCCAAAGCACACACATCCCTGGGTCGCTCGTCTTTTCAGTTCGCTGCATCTAGCGACTGGAACGAGCTGCAACAAACACTTAAACTGGACAGTTTTATCTCAATCTCTTCATTCAAAGACTGAATCATCGACACTCTTAACTCTCAACACTCTCAACTTTTCCCCCGATGCCTTGAGATGGATGAAATCATACCTTGAAGGCAGAACTCAGTGTGTCAGAGTGAGCAATGAGCTGTCGCTCACTCTTAGCTATGATGTGGGCATGCCCCAAGGGTCAATACTGGGGCCCCTCCTGTTCAGCCTGTACATTAATGATCTGCCTTCTGTCTGTACTGGGTCTGAAGTTCAAATGTATGCAGATGATACAGTGATATATGTGCATGCAAAGAGCAAACAACAAGCTGCACAAGAACTCACTACTGTAATGGTCCAGTTTACAAAGTGGCTCAGTGACTCGTGTTTGCATCTCAATGTGAAAAAAACTGTCTGCATGTTCTTCACAAAGAGGGCAACAGATGCTACTGAGCCAGATGTCTATGTGTCAGGGGAGAAGCTCCAGGTGGTATCTGATTTTAAGTACCTTGGCATCATACTTGATTCTAACCTCTCTTTTAAATAGCAGGTGAAAAGGGTAATTCAAATAACCAAATTAAACCTAGCTAATATACGATTTATACTAAATTGTTTGACTACAGAGGTAGCAAAACTGTACTTCAAATCTATGATACTCCCCCACTTAACATACTGCTTGACTAGTTGGACCCAAGCAGCAGATCCACAAGGTCTGCAGTTCCCTTAAGGAAAAGCACCTTTAGTAAATCCGCTTTCTCTGTGAGAGCTTCCCATGTCTGGAATATACTGCCATCAGACACACATAACTGCACCACCTATCACACTTTCACAAAAAACATGTAGACATGGCTAAAGGTCAATCAGATTTGTGAACATAATCCCTAGCTGTGTATTGCCGCTTTCCATGTTGTCTGTTGTCTGTAGCTTGTGAGGTGTGGAAACACTTGGTTGCTTTTATGGATTTTGTCTTGTTGCTTTTTGTTCTATGTTGCTGTGTCTGTATGCTACGTCTTGCTTGTCCTATGTTGCTCTGTGTGTGCCCACTGCTCAATGATTGTCTGTATTGTAATTGTTTTTAATAACCTGCCCAGGGACTGCAGTTGAAAATTAGCCGGCTGGCTAAAACCGGCACTTTTACTGAAACGTTGATTAATGTGCACTGTCCCTGTAAAAATAAAATAAACTCAATAAATAAATAAACTCAATAAACTTACTGACAGTTGTGGCTGCTTTGCGTGATGTATTGTTGTCTCTACCTTCTTGCACTTTGTGCTGTTCTCTGTGCCCAACAATGTTTGTACCCTGTTTGGTGTTGCTACCATGTTGTTGTCATGTTGTGTTGCTACCATGCTGTGTTGTCATGTGTTGCTGCCATGCTGTGTTGTCATGTATTGCTGCCATGCTATGTTGTTGTCTTAGATCTCTCTTTATGTAGTGTTGTGTCTCTATTGTCGTGATATGTGTTTTGTCCTATATTTTTATTTAATTTATTTTTATTTTTAATCCCGGCCCCCATCCCCGCAGGAGGCCTTTTGCCTTTTGGTGTAAGAATTTGTTCTTAACTAACTTGCCTAGTTAAATAAAGGTTAAATAACATTTGCAAACAATTAAAAAAGCTTCCAGAAAAACAGTTGCTTTTAAACAAGGGATTTCATGGCTACTTGAGATTAAGCAGTAATTCTGCTCATAGATTACTCATAGATTACTCATAGATACATAGATTGCACGTATGAACTACACATTGACACATCCAGCCCAAAGCGGGAGGTTTAAAAAATACTTAGTAGTCACCAAAGTAGCAGAGCGTCTTTAGCTAATACAATCTGTGCCTTGCATAGTCCTGCCTTGCATAGTCCCGTGGGAAATCTTAATTGGGCATGGGACACAAGCTAAGGCTTGATCACCCTTTAGCTGGCCACCTTTGATGAGGGTGTTTAGTAATTAAAGGCCGAAACACCCACTGATTCGAAGGCACACTACTGAGGATGTGTCCCAAAATTGACATCTTAACCCAGTCTAAGAAATAAACCTCCCATGCCACTCTGTCAACATCACGGCAAATCTCATGTGAGTGCATACCATCTATTGGCACAATGGACAGTTTTTAACATCTCGTCCCGTGTTTTATGATTCTGTGCGTTCCTAAATAGTGTTATTAGAATTTATTTTTGATATAGTACAGATAAGCTCTAGCAATATTTTCGTTGTAAAACTCCATCCTCTAAACTTGTCTGCAGTGTTTTGTTTCCAGTTGAAACAGTTATATTCCAATTATGAAGAGGCAAATCTTCCTACAGACTTATGAAATGTTATAAAAACAACTCCTTAGATAAACAAGGATCTTAAAGATATAAGTTTACACCAGTTTGTTTATTTTAAAACCTGCAAGATGTTATCATTAGCTTGTGGCTCCCCATTTATTTAGGGGAAAAACTGTTCCCAGGCCTGCCTCGCTCCACTTCCTTATCTTCACCAATAATGTAAATCACCCACGTGCAGAGTTGTGCTCAGACTAATCTCTCTCTCTCTCAATTGAATTCAATTCAAAGGGCTTTATTGGCATGAGAACAAGTGAAATAGATAATAAACAAATGTTATATAAACAGTGAAAAATGAACAGAAAAAGTTCCAAAGGAATAGAGACATTTCACATGTCATATTATGGATATATATTATGTCTCTCTCTCTCTCTCTCGCTCTCTTTTTCTCTCCCTCTGGTAGGAGGGAGAAATCAAAGAGAGTTAAAATAGGTTGAATTGATATGTCACTCTGCCTAGTTAACTCCTCTTATGATGTCCAAAGAAATCCTCACAGCTTAGGAGAAATATAGTTGTTAATTTTCTGGCCAAAACCTCTGGTCACATTTGATAAGTTAATCACATAAAAGAAGACAACAGATCACTACATGAGAAGAGGGAGGCAGTTAATGAGGTTCAACTCAACATGATACTCAGGGCATGAGACATATTTAGTACATACAATGTTTTAGTCAGCACTGAAATTGGAAGGTTTGGGGTACAATCCAGGGTTGAGTCATACCAAAGACCAAATAGGACCTGATGCCTCTGCTTGGCACCCAACATTAAGGAGATGGATTGAGGGTAAGGCCCTGCAATAAACTAGCATCCTGTGGTGTACTTGTGCATTAAGCTACCGCATGCTACAGACACAGGAAATAGGCTCCTGCCCTTGTCCACTGGCTTGGACAAGGCTTACTACTACAATGTTATAGATTGCTTCAGATATTACTCTCTCTTCTACCCTACTACATGCACTTTGGCACTTTAAAACCTTTCATTTTGTATGCCCCCAAAAATACAGACATGATTTTCCTGAATAAAGAGGGGTGTCTTTAAAGATGTACTACGCAGAAATCGCTCCTCCATTTCCTGGTTGCTAAAAGTATAGTGTAGAGAATCATTGTACCATCTAAACCACTGTGATATAACTTTTTCATAACCAAAAATATTTTTGTATTTTCAGCTGTTTGAAGCTGATGTACAAAACCGGAAGTAAAAGATGCAAAAATTAAACGTAAGCATGTGAAGCATAGAAATAGAACAGATCTACCACTTCCTACACTTGCTTTCAATGAGAATGACATATCTAAAACTAACATTTATGTGAATTTGGTCTGGTCGCCCAAAAAGTTACATATTGCAGCTTTAAGTAGTTGAAAATCTTAGATGGTTTGACAGCTTTGGATTGTAGAGAATAACATTACACAGGAATTGAAAGTGGTATTTCCTGTTAATTATTCAGGTTTGTGTATGGTAAAATAAGAGATGTGTATTTGGTGGTGCTGAGCCCTTTCCTCTCAGAAAATTGATGTCATTATTCAACAACAACGCAGGCAGATCCAGGTTGCAGCACCAGCAGTTGTCTGTATGTATTCCCTGTACTGTTCCCACCAACCAGGCTGTCACGCCCTGACCTTAGTATTCTTTGTTTTCTTTATTATTTTGGTTAGGTCAGGGTGTGACATGGGTGATTATATGTTTTTGTCCTGTCTAGTCTTTTTGTATGTTTATGGGGTTGTTACCAGTCTAGGGGTTTTGTATGTCTATGGTTGCCTAGATTTGGTTCTCAATTAGAGGCAGCTGTTTATCGTTGTCTCTGATTGGGAACCATATTTAGGCAGCCATATTCCTTGAGTATTTCGTGAGTGATTATCTATGTCTATGTTGCATGTTTGCACTTAGTGTTATAGCGGTCACGTTCGTTTTTGTTACTTTGTATTGTTTGTTAAGTGTTCTTCTTTATTAAACGGAAGAATGTATTCTAATCATGCTGCGCCTTGGTCTCATCACTACGACGATCGTGACACAGGCTGAATTAATATTTTGAAATCCCTCTTTAACTTATGCATTTTAGTCATGGTAACCTCTTTAAGTATGATTTATTCTTTCCACATGAATTACAACATAGTATAATCTTAGGTGAAGGCACATACGATACAGAAGGCTATTCATATGTCATATATTGTATTTATTAATAAATGAATGAATGAATGATGGATGGGTGGAAACAGTGAAAATGTGTTATATGCATTAGAGGAACAGTTTCACAGGAAATTATATATTGATCATACATAAATATTTATTTTATTTACTAGGCTTTATTACTTTATTTACTAGGCAAGTCAGTTAAGAACAAATTCTTATTTACAATGACGGCCTACCCCGGCCCAAAATATGGAGTCATATTTCATATACATAAATGGGATTAAGTGATATAACAAAGAGTAGCAACCAGAAATGTGGCGTTTATTTTCTATCCCCCCATGTGATCTTATGTGAAGTTAATGTGGTAATATCACAACATGTAAAAGCAACATGTGACAACACGAAACTACACATGTGAAAACATGATCCCATGTAACATATGCATTATGGGTATGCAACATTACAACCGTGTTTAACATGTTTTTTTAGTCAGCACTGAAATTGGAAGGTTTGGAGTATTCAGGGTTGAGTCGTACCATAGACCAAATGGGACCCAATGCCTCCCTGCTTGGCACCCAACATTAAGGAGATGGATTGAGGGTAAGGCCCTGCAATAAACTAGCGTCCTGTGGTGTATTTGTGCATATGATCACATGAAAATCCGATTTTTACAAATAAAGTTTTTTCACATGCGAAAATGCAATTCCACATGTGAGAGTTCGATTTTCACGTGTTTGTAAGTGAACGAAATGATATGGGGGGTAAGTGGTATGTTTTTCACGAACAAAAAATGTGAAATAGCTGTTTTCAAATGTTGAGCTGAAAATTTCACGTCAAAAAAGACACATGAAGTCAGTAGTTCACATGTGAAACCTGTATTACAGTACATTTTGAGTTCACATGTTAACACCGCCTTTTCATATGTGAGGAGAACAACATGTTTTCACCTTATGTGAATTTCAGATTCACATGTGAAAATCGAATTCTCACATGTGGAAAAGCATTTTCACCTGTGAAAAACCTTCACATGTGAAAATCAGATTTACATGTGATCTTATGTGAAGTTAATGTGATAACATGCAAAATATCAACTTCCTTAATTAATGACAGTATGATTACATTTGACATGATCACTTTGTACTGACTTTTCAATATGACCCCATCTGGGGTATGCTCATCTTTCTGCTGCGACGCAAAGTCTGTAGGATTCCTCTCTACACATTCATTACCTATAATACATCTCTGCACATAGCTAAAGAGTGCCATCTGCACTGTTATTTTAGTTAGCACTTAATCTGACCGTATAGTTGTTTAATGTTGGTGGGGCATATTATTATGTTTTAATGTTACTCCTGAATCACTATGATAAATGTAATAGTTTTTTGTTTACTGTGTATTTTTAACAAAGCTGAGATTTACTTTACTTAAGTCTAAAGTGTAGGAATACAGGTGAAATCAGTCATTGACACAGACATAGTGGCGGAGCAGGAAGATCAGAATGCCGTGAACCAAGAGATTGTGAGTTTAAATCCAAGGTGAGGACGTTGAATAATAATTACTGTTTAAATAAACATACAATGTAATCATATATGTCAAAGCGTGTAAAAATGTATGTTTAAACACCATGTTAAAAGCACTGTTTGTGTGTGTATTCTGTGAAATCTC